>NC_138153.1:15503064-16130564 GCF_964199315.1 Orbicella franksi
CGATAACTCCGGAACATTCATGATGGAATGGTTAACAAGCAGTTTGTTGCCTCGACAACGAGAAACAAAATGCCTCCGAAAATAAGGCTAGGGGTAGGTTGAGACAGTCTGAAGTTTTCTTTCAACTCGCTGACCATGGTACTGTTGTCCATCATGTCAGGTCCCTCCAGGTATTTATTCTGGTTTTTCTTAATATCTAGAACCGTGGAGGTTTTCGATCGTGCCATCGTCGTCATCTGCGCAGTAAAGTATAAATTGGGTTTCTGAGGAGTATGGCATTACCCATTATAAAAGTGATTACCTACACCTGAAACAGCACGAGGTGATCACCCAGCGACCGCCATCAAATGGCCATCAATGTGCCTACGACTCGACTACGACTGGATCATGTAATCTGCCATTTTCGTTCCACCGCAAACTCAAAAGATCACAGGCGGAAAAATATCCGGATTCGAGAGAAAATCGTTTACACGACAAAACTCTCCAGATTCAAAAGTTTTCGGATTCAAGGTTCCCACTTTAAATTCCGAATTCAAAATCTCCGGAGAAACGACCAAACCGGGGAGGTTTTATTTCGGATTCGTCCACTTTTGTGTAAACGGCAAAATCAATTCGGCACTAAAACGTTCCGAATTCATCACGAATCCGGAACAATTTCCTCTAGTGTAAACCTACAATCCTGGCCATAAGTTGTTGGGACACCTCCCCCTTTTGCGCGCTAAAACCCTCGATTTCAACTAGGTCCCTAACGTTTTAGAACAAAAGATGAATAGAAGCAAGTACAATTGACCCCCCTCCCCCCTAGCAATGTTGCATGAAAATGAAGCTATTCTGAAGGGACAATAGAAAGTGGTTAGACAGTTGTGTTGGAACCAAACGCGATTGCTGAAAAATCGCTATTATTGGAATAAGACGTGAATATCTATCTTCTCGTCTTTAGTTCGAGAATACTGTTCTAGGAGGGAACAATTCTTGAAACGTGGCTATTCTGAAGCTATTGTCAAGGATTTTTTTTCTTCAAGATTTTTATCAACATTGACAGGGGGAGAGGGGTAGGCGGGCTTGCGCGGTTTTGGTCTTAAGAGAGGCTGCCTGTGAAGTCATCTGCCGTAACTGTCCCAACACTTTTGACCAGGATTGCAGTCTTAAATGAACAGCGAACATCCATCTTGTTTTGTTAGCGGAAGTCGGTCACGGAAGAGCGAATTTCAATGAAATATATGTATAATTTGATTAAGCAATTAGCCAAAAATAGGTTGGCCGCCAAAACAGTTTAGGGTTTAGCCTAACTCTAACCTTAAGTTTTAAGACTGAAGAAAAAAAGACAAAAAATCATTGAGCATTTCAGTTGTTTGAAACAGAAACATTCGCGCACAATGAACTATATGTATAGTACGTGCGTAACCTGGAAAGCAATCCGTCCAGCACAGTAATTGTTCAAATTAACAGCTTACCGAGACACTCGCACTGTCGATGCCTCTTATTTATGATTTAAACTTTTATGATTTGTTTACTTTACTTTTTCTGACTTTTTAGCCGGAGAAAAGGCACTAAATGTGTTGGTACAAATAAAAAGGTTTAACCGAAAATCGATCCGTCGAAATCAACAAATACAAATTTAATCACTGTAGCGTTCCTTCAGATCACGTAAGGCTACAAACCAACAATATCAACTTGTCATCACGCTTAACAAATGAACTTAGAACGATTTTCTTTCTAGAACTCGCTCTTGTAATTAAAATGATCAAAGAAAGAACGACAGCTTAAAACGACATAGCAGTAACACCCGAACTCCAAGTAAATTGCTTTTAATTGGCGTTTTTAATTAAAGAAATTTCCGAAGCGATGACTTTCAAAATATTAAAGTTAAAAGTGGTCCATTACGTTTTTCTTTTTTCACCCAAATGTTCTAAGATAGCCATCTGCGGTTTGTTGGAAACGAATTACGTATTCACGGTGGACGCCCGCGTCACGCAATTGTTTACATTCTCACGGCGGTTCAGGGAAAAATTTGTGAGAAGCACAGGCCAAGGCGGGCGACTTAAAACCATTTGCCCAGAGATATTTTTTGATTTTCAAACAGGTGGGTGTATAGTTAACCCGTAGAAAGTATTTTTATGACATTTAAAGTTATAGCCCATAGAAAAATATGGCGATATTTTAGTGCTATAATTCGTCTGCAACACATCGTAATATTTTGCGTTTCTGTTCGATCTTGTTTCGGGCTCAAACGAAACCTCGATTAATTTTATTTTTCGCTCAGTCATACCATGAAGACCTGAGCTGAATGTAAAGACCATTGAAAGATTCTTAAGTAGCTGCTGTGCGACGCGCAAAGCAACCAAATTTTCAGAAAATTTAGCATAATAGGAAGTAGATTTTGAGCTCAATCGGGGCAAAATAGTTTTTCGTAAATTTCTCCCCAAAAAAGCTGCATTAGCAGAAACTAACTATGGTCCGTTTGTTTACTAGCTAGGGCCAATCTATGGGCAAAAAATGAGCAAAATCGATTTTTCGACTTGTGCCGTTGTTTGGTCCATAGTTATGGGCACTGGCCCGTAAAAGGCTGGAATATTCTTTTGTTATTTCTATATTTTGTAGCATGGACCATCTGATAATTTCTTCAGCCACAACTTTTTATATCTTTTTCCAGCAAAGAAAGTATATAAATAGATTTAAAAAACCTGGCTATAATTTATTAATATTATTTTAATTGATCATTTTTATTATAGTCTCTCTCTGAAAAAAAAGTTGTTTCGTTTTGGTTCAGTAAAGCACAAGTCAAGAAATGTTGTCTTTCTCCAGCAAAGAAAGTATATAAATAGATTTAAAAAACCTGGCTATAATTTATTAATATTATTTTAATTGATCATTTTCATTATAGTCTCTCTCTGAAAAAAAAGTTGTTTCGTTTTGGTTCAGTAAAGCACAAGTCAGGAAATGTTGTCTTTCTTATGGGATAAATACATCAACTGGCTCACCCGGACGAAAATTAAGAAATTAAAATGTTATTGAAAACATGCAAGCGATGGGAATCTTTTTGGTAAATGAATCAATTAAGGTTACAGTATATCTTCAGGGGTGTCTCGCGCGCAAGCGATGTAGCGCGTGCAGTTTAAGCTGTAGATAAATAAACCCCTATATCAAATTAAAGCTTATGGAGCTGGCTATCAAACTATACCAACAATTTTGAAAGAAAATGAATTGTCGAATTTTTCACGACCACTAAATGCGAGCGCCCGAATCACCTTTCGAAAGCTACAAGTCAAAGCGAATTTCGTTTTTCGCCAATTTAATTTTTTCCTCGGTTTCAGGGCCCAAAGCGCTTAAAAAACGTGTCTGCGTTTTGGCATATTCGATTGCAGTAAAAAGTTACAGAACATTTTCGAAATAGGATTAAAAAAATGTGGAGTGATCGTACAAAAATCGCTCTCGAAGAAAAAGTATTTCGAAATTAACAATTCCCAGACACGCTTTTGTAGTTTATATGTTAAACTAGCCACTGTCCAAATTTAAGAGCAATTGAACAAATTTCCTTTGAGTTATAACTCTTTAAAGTGTCTGCTTCAAGTGAAAAAATTTATTCGAGAAAACAGCGCTAAAAAAAATTTTCTGCTTTGCGAACAAACTCCGCCCACAAACGCCTTCAACTGGCTTCTCAGGTAACTAAGCCAATCAGTGCAGGGAAAGTTTACTACCGTTAACCTCCTGGTGAAATTTACGCGCGAATCTCTAAAAAACTCTTGTGTTTCGCAATGCGCTCAAGGAACCGAAGGCAGAGAGATAATTTTTCTGTAGCTCGGTATTTCTTGAAGCTGGTCTGGCAAAATGGCAAAATCTACGAACGCTAGAGTGGCTGAGCGAAGGAAACAAACAAAAGACAGCGCGGAGAGCTACTGTGTGTGAGCAACTGTGCATGGATAATATTTCAAATGGTCTCAATGAGTCCGACGATTCGTCGATATCGGACTCATCAGAAGAGTCTCTGTCAGCATCCCTGTTATTGCTGTCAAGTTCCGAAATTTTTACAGAACCTTTCTTTTCTCTCACCACGAATATTTGCCCGCCTTATACGATGACTATAGCTTCATCCGCGTGGCGAACTTTCACTTCTTCACTCATTGATGTATTTGCATTCGTTCTTCGCTGTTTTCGCTTTTTCGAACCGGTCCATGGTTTAAACGTGGTCTATGTTTACTTATAACTTAATAGAGACACGCCTAATATCAAAAATGCTGGGTAGTCAGAACAACAATGCTGATCAACTGAGTAGTCAATTCGTGACATCCATATAGGTAATTCCCGCGAAAATCGTCTCGGTTGATTGCATACGCGCCATAGGGCTGTCAATCAAGAGGTAAACTTTTACTTCCGGTGAAAACGTAAAACCGCCATTTCTCCGCCAATATTTAGCCTTTTTCAAAAAATTTTTTCAGAAATTAGAGATTATTCTTCGACCTCTATTTTGACCCAAAAATCCAAATTTGAAGAAAATTGCCGACCCGAAGGTATACTGTAACCTTAAGTTGCAGAATGTTGCAAACCAGTCTCAGGAAATGTTGGTTTTTGATTGGCAAAAGCTGAGTTTTGATCTAAATTTTGAGTGGTTGTCTGCAATATCAACTGTTTTGGTTTGGCCATCAGGTTTCCAAACGAAATTTTTTCAAGTAAAATTAATAAAATGATTAATTCGTAACTACTGATGGGATCAGTAGAGAATTTAAGGTGTAGAGGATTTGATAATAACTTAGTAACAGTAAATTGACAAAGACCTTTATTTACTTTTACTCAATTTAAATTTTGTTGGCAAATTTGTCTGGATAATGGCCATTTCCCTCTATGAGATACCGCTGCTGGGAATCATAGTGGTTGTATTCATCATCTTGTACTGGATTTTTGTTTCAATGAATACAACAGCTATGCGATATTTCCATGCAGGCATGTCTCATGTTAAATTATTTAATTTCAGGAATTTTTTTCAGTGGAAAAAAGTGTACAAGTAGTCGCTAACTGTTTACTAATCAAATGTGCAATTATTTTGATATGTTTATATGCTCCTTTTCACATATGATCTACAAGGAAAATAAGGAAAAAGATAACACTACTGATCATGAAGAGATCTGGGGAAATTATACAGGAAAAGCAATATTCCCAAACGTGTGTGTATTCCTCATTTCTTGTCACAGTTTATGTCAGATTTGTTGGTTTTTTAGAGTGCTGTTTATCAACCATAAAAGATCTTTGTTGTGAGATGTCTGTAAGAGACAGGCAGACAGATGGACTGGTAAACTGGCTTTAGGCTTTTTGTTTATTTGTGCCAAGCTGTGCACTTTTAAAATGATCCCAAGTCTTTGTTCTCTTATGAAATTCTAGCTGGGGATAAGCCCTTGTTCAGCCGGTAAAATTAGTTTGTTAAACTGGCTCTTAATGACATACCTGTGGGACCAAATCCCCGAGTAGAATGGAGAGAAATAGTAAAAAAAGGCTTCTAATTGAGTCCCCTCTTCTATCCTTGACTCATGCGTTTCTCTGAAAAGTGTTATGCACTCTGATGAAAATATTTGTCCACAGACAGTATCAGTTTCCAGAAGCAAACAGTTTTCTTAGAGCAAAGCTCAAGGAAAACCGTGAGCTTTAATTTGAGGAGCACATAATGCCAAAGACATATATCCTTACATATTTTTAAAGTCAAAATATCAAGCTATTGTGTTTATTATCCTTAGTCAAATATATTACGCAACACGCTGGATCTTTTGAAAATGAGGAATATTACTCATATTTTGCCCAGTTTTACCTGGGGCATAGTCAAGTGATGCGTTTAGACCAACCACGTGAGCGAAAATATTTTTATGGACTACAGACAAGACTATTTTCACCGTTCTTTTGTTAGTGGACTGAGTTTAAGATTAAAATTCCAAATCTGCGGTAAATTCAATACATATTTGCTATTGACAGAAGCACAAACTATTCGTAGGAGGAGTAATGATCTGATTGGCCACGTTTTATTAATGTGATATTAGCAAAAACTATAGGTTAACTTTAAGGAATAGAACGCCAAGATTCATCCTTAATATTCATTTCCAACGTTTTTGTCTGTTTGCTTCTGTTTAGACAAATGCGGACAAGCAATGGTTGACAGGATGGACTTATCAAGTGAAGATGCATTGATTAATTTCGTCAACGCCTTAGACTTTGTCAAAATGTGTCTTCCCTAGAAAGCATGGGGATTCAGTTGGCATTGACCCCCAACAAGGCAGTGTAACTACTTCGATGAGAAAGAAGTGGAAAACACTGTATACCATTCCACTTATAATGCAAGAATGAGCAAGTGCAATCAGCAGAAAAGGAGAACTGCCAAAATATTAGGAGTTCCATGCAACGGACTGTGCCATCTGGAAAGGACGCTTATACACTAGTTGACTTTTGTGCGAAGTTTGCCATATCTTTCCCGAAATTCTGCGGTTATCCTCCCTATTGTCTAGTCTGGTCTAGTAAAGTTAAGGAACTGAGAGTTTAGCCATAGTACTTCAATGTTAGATAAATGCGTTTTGTACCATGGAAGATTTGTTGACTGTTGTTGTCACGATAGACAGAACAATGTTTTCCTTATGATCAGTCGCATTACGTGTAGTTTGAAACCAAACCTGTCAAGTGGCTTTTTGAAACCTCAAGCCCAAAACATTTATGTAAGGTACTTGAAGGTATTTATTCTTGATAAAAACGGGAAAAAAAAAATTAAAACTGAGATGAAGTTGAGTATATTTGTTTTCCTAAAATCAGGTGCAATGATCTTTCCGGGCCGCTTTTCCGTTAACATTTGTCAAGAGTTTTGGTACAAAATAACCTAATTAAAGCTGATATATTCTTCAAAACTTGTCAGACATAAAACAAGAGTACGGATATGATTGCATCTTTCGTATGTGGAGCTACAAAGTTAGTGTAGCAAGCAGAAAAAAGCGTATAAGATGTGGATCGCGAAGCGCGAAAGAGGAGCGCAAGCGAGAAGTTCGGGCGAGACGCGAGCGCGGAACGCGCGAAGCACCTTTGACAAACCTTTGGCCTGCGTCACAGGCATCTTCGACCACGTCTTTAGCAAACCTTTGACTTGAATCGCAGACAAAATTGATTAGACTTTTGACCCACCTTTGACAGTGCGTAAAGGCGTATCAAAGGATCACCTTTAACCCTAAAAACAAAGGCGTTCACAGGTGAGTAAAAACGGCTTTTCACGCCTTTGATTTTGGTGGCAAAGGTTTATTCAAAGATGATCTTTGATTCGCGTCAAAGATCGTCAAAAGCGTGCAAAGATAGCCTTTACAAAACCTTTAACTACACATTAACCACACACGCGCAGTAAAGGCGATTTTTCGTGCCGTGGCGCCATCGAGAGTCAATAGCTCGCTTATTGACTCTCGATGGCGGCCTTCCGCTTATGTTTGAGCAAAGAAACAACGAGGGTCTGTTACACTGAAACAGGAGACCAGGAGAGTGTTGGAAAGGCTGGTGAAAAGATCCCGGGACAGTCACCGAATCATTGGACCGAAACAAAGATAACTTCAACCAACGCGAAGATGATTTGGACCAAGCACAAGGAACACATGTTTGACGCTCAGTAAAGTAGTTAAAGAGTTTACTCGCTCTCTCGTACCTTTAATATGTTCCAGGGATTTATTTTAGATCTTTTTACTTGTGAATGTCATTTCATAATTCATAATTATTAGACTTATTAGATATTTGTCGTTTTATATATCTAACCGAATTCGCAAAAACATGTCCTAATTGACTCAAAGACAGTTCCAGCGGCCAGAAGTCGTCCACTGACCAACCCCTGGCTAGGAGATTGGCCCCTCACGCATGCACTTGGTATGGACCACTTCAGCAGGGTGCCATGTCAACACAGAAGTCTCAAACAAGGCCAAACAACTGAGTAAAATACCCAGAAACACAGTAAATATCAAGCTTATTTAACACTGAAAACTCAAGGTCTCGTTAGTTGGGGGTGTCAGTACAAGACACCCTCCCCTCCCCCCTGCTTTTGACAGCTAGCCGCCAGCAAGCCACCAGCAGATAGGCCAGTCATTTGGGCCATGTGCCCAGCCTGGCCTTGACGGAGGCCCCCCCCCCCCCCGGGGTTTAAGGCGAAAACCTGGCGGACATGTTTTTGCGAATTCGCTGAGATATACGTTTTACATGATGTGTGTGTTTTAAAACTGTTGTTGAAGCGAGCCCTGTTGTACTTGTTAGCTACTTGTTTGAAGTTTTCTTGGCTGTGTTTCAGTTTGGCTGAGTTATGTTGCCGAGCACTACTGAATATGTTTTCATTCTTTAATTCGTTTAAATCTTATGTTGTTTTCCACTGCCTATAATCAGATTAACAGCTCGGTTAAAACTTCCGTGAAGACAAGAAGACTACTACGATGTCTCCCTTGCAGAACAGTGTAAAATACTCAAAACTATTTTCAGGCAGAAAAATATAAAATTGTCTTCATAAATAGTTTTAGGCCTTTAGGGTCACCAAGGTTAAGTGAAATAAGGGTGTTGCGACGAAGCACTTCAAACTTAAATTTGCAAATGTTCTTTAATTTAGACATTCTTCATTGGCAGATAGGGAACATTCAGTCTGCGTTGTAGACGAAAATAACACGCCGGTATTCAGCGTCGGTTACTTGCGGGGAATAAATTTGCTTCTACCGCCACACAGACTACTTATGTTATGTAACTTGTTTTGCATTTCAGGCTTGGGCCAAGAGAGGGGAAAGATGAGCCTTTTGCAGTGATCTGTGGACCTTACAAGCTACGATAGGTGAGGCCACCGGACATAAACATAATTAAGGGGCTCAGCTTCAATACCTAGAGCCATGATTTTTCTGATAAACAAAGGTGCTCTCAAATTTTAATGAATCGTTAAAAATGACTATTCATTAAGCTAGAACATAATCAAATAGGTTGTAGGTAATGAAACACGAACGAACATGGCTAAGACCGGGATTTTCAAGATCACAAAAATCATGATCTTGTTCGTGATTTCAGGGTTTAATCTTTTAAAAATGTTTTGTTCAAAATATTATGTTTTGTGTCTCCCTTCAAGAAAAAAAGTTTACTTTAAGTAAATTATAATTGTCCACAAAGATTTGAGATAAAAAGAATCTACAGAACTCTTTTAATGCAGTACCAATCCGTCAGAAGGACGTTGAATCTTTGTAAAGGGCCGAAGATGTGCATTTTTAGCGCGGCTTTCATCCAACCAGTGTTTGTATGATAATTTTTCTGACGGTTTTTGTTTCCATTGTTTAGCTTGAGGGCAGAAGATGATGTTCGATTCGCTTCTGTGTCGAAAAGAGCATCTATTATGGTAAGCTAGGACTCTTATAATCAAAGCTCTTTTTTCTGTTACAATGTGCGTTCTACATGCATTCTTGTCGATTAGAACCATCATCATTTATTACTGCCTTCATTCAGTGCTATCTAATGCTGATAATATACAGCTAGATGCGTGCAGATAGTTGTAAATGGGTGGGTTTTTTAAACTGCCTGGAGCTCTGCCAGGGTCGACGTTTAGAAATAAAGAAACCTCTACTTGGCCGGTAAATTGTTCAACAAATTTTCACAAGCTTTCGACTT
Source organism: Orbicella franksi (assembly GCF_964199315.1). NCBI lineage: Eukaryota > Metazoa > Cnidaria > Anthozoa > Scleractinia > Merulinidae > Orbicella > Orbicella franksi. The sequence goes on from NC_138153.1 coordinate 15,512,686, forward strand.
TTTTACGTTATGTAGGTAGACTCTTCAGGATTTCACTTCCACCAAGAACTTCTAACTTCCAGGAGAAATTCTTGTGTAATATAGCTTTTGTGGAAAGTTCTTGTTCAAATAACAAATAAGTTACACAAGGATTGATTCAAATTTGTTCCCAACAGTAAACGAATTGGGCCACAGTGACGATCGAGTGATTCCGAATTCTTACAATAAAACACAAGAACGGATGAACGAAACCCACACTGGTCAAGGTATATATGACCATTACCTTCTTATTAGAAAACATAAAAAAAGATACTAAGCGGCTAAAGGTATCTTTAAATTATTAGTGAATCACAAAGCAGCAGGAGTATCCATAACAACGATAACAGTTGCCCCTTCATTTTGCGGAATGAATTTTTGTTTTGAGAGAATCTCTTTCGAGGTATAACAACAACAACAACAACAACAACAACAACAACAACAATAACCACAACATCTTTTGTTTAAGCACGGTGGGTTTTAAAGCTAATATAGCTTATGGGGCCGTGTAAAAAATGTTAATAGGATAGTAAAAAATTGAAAAAAATGCAATTTTTGGAACTAAACTGCAAGACAGTTTGAAACTAATCTGCAAGACAGTTTGCGAGAAAAACAAGTCCTGATATCTGCTTAGAACACGTTCTTGTCTAGTTTGGCTGTCACTGACCGGCTAACCGATAAAGCATTGAGCAATTGGTAGTCCGTTTCATAACTAGTTGCGGCCATCTTCAATTTATCTCGGCGATGTTAATATTTTAGAGCTCATGACTTATTTCGTCCATTTTGCCGAAAATAGCGTGTTCAACAAAATCTCTGATTGTACAGCTGATAAAACAGAAACACAAACTTACTCCGGGGCTAAATTTATGCATTGGCCAAGAAACGTAAAAGAGCAGTCTTTATGCGATGAAAATCGCGATTTCAGTCGATTCTCAACTGAAATTAATACATTTCCTTAGGCAAATTACTAAAAAGTGCCGAGGAAGCCTTGCTACTTGCTTATTTAGGCGTTGACTTCTTATTGGTGCAAATTTTACTGTAAGAGGATCGAATTGGCTCTTAGCTTCGTTGAGCTGCTTTTGAAAGTAAACCTTTCTTCACCGTATTGGTGATTTTTAATGTAGTTGTATTCGTTATTTCATGACTAGTAACCAAGGCAACGAAAGCAGTTTCCTACTGATCTGGAACAAAGATATAATTTTTTCGGGAAAAAACATTGATAACAATGGGTGACAGGCCTGCACAACTCCTATCCACGTGTAATAGCCGCTTTGAGAGTTTTGCTCGAACTAGTATGTCTTTGAGGATCTGCCCCTTTTGCATGGTACGATAGGGGGATCTTTGAATATTTCACTAAGCAATAATCTTGTTTTTAGGAGGACATTTCACCATTAGAGTATAGCCGTTAGAGGTCATAAGTCTGCGTGGTTTCCGCTGTTATATCCGCGTGTAATTTGTAGAGTTTGACACCTCTGTTTTTTGCCACGTGCTAGTTTTTTTGGCTCATTTGTACTGCAAGATATGTTTTAAGCTTTCTAAATATTAGCTCTGGAGGGACAAAGTTTGAAATATTCCGTGAACATGCTGCTTACTTGCATTTTGTATCATTACGCCGGGCCCGGCTGTTTGATTAACTGTTGCAAGTTATGCTGCTTCTTATCACGGGTGCCACATTTATATCTTTGTCCGGCTTCACCAGAGAGAGCTGTAGCTTTCCTTGTGGAAAGCTATAGATATGTCTTAGATAGACGTTCTTATGTTTCTTGCATCAATTTTATCGAGCTTTTTGTCCTTCCAGTTTGTACGTTCTGGAACTGCAAATGTAGATGTTCACGCGCAAGTCTGTGGACTGTTCTGCGTGTTGTTTATGATATTGTGTGGTTTTGTTCAGGCAAAAAGCTCTGAATTTAGGAGTTCTTCCTATGATTGTTCAACCAGCTCCATGTTATGGTCGCCATTGCTTTTATTTGCGATGTTGGCAGGTTTTCTTGAAACAGTTCATAGTCCCTGTTTTGTTAGGAGGCTCATAGCCTTGTCGATCAGGCGATGCCGCGGTTTCGATCCTTCTGGATCTCATCAGTTGCCGATAACAGGGAGTGGTAGAGACCAATGCTCGGTAACACTCCGCACCTGGCATATTTTTTTGGTAATATACACTCGTTCGGCGGATCGAGAATTCTTGATTGTGATTGGTAGTTTTGCCACCAGCGAATGGTGAGCATAAAGTCTTCGATCCTATTGTACACAGCTTGACACTGTGTTTTCTATGATGGCTATAACGCTTATTTTCTCCAGCATGTGTGATTTGAATTTAAGGATAAAGCATAAGATAGTAATGCGTTGTAATTATACGGCATATCTCCAAGTTTTGGAGGGTTGTGTAGAGTATTTTGCACGCATTTCGTACTTTGTTTTTAGTGTAGCTAATGTACACCTTGGACTCACATGCTGTGATTGGATTAAGTTTTTACTCGCACGTGATAGGACGGGGCGTGCCAGGTAGAAATCAACAGTGATAACAATGGGGTGATAGGCCTACACAACTCCTATCCACGTGTAATGGCCGCTTTGAGAGTTTTGCTAGAGTTTGACAGGCCTACCCAACTTTGAGAGTTGTGTAGGCCTGTCACCCCATTCTTATCACTGAAACATAGTCGTTTGGATAGGGGTATGCAAAACTTTAAAAATAATCTGTAAAACAGTATTTGAGTAAAACAGCAGCGAATTTTCCCGGATTGCTTTTAGCCGTTTGCTCTATTGAAAGATCTTTGATAATAAATTCTGACCAGAAAAGGTTCGTGAAAGAACGAATTCAGTTACAATGTCACGATTCAGTTTTCACCACTGAGATGGAATCCCTTCTTGTAAACAATTTCTATTAAAAGCTGCTCTCGCCGAGGGCTCAACTCTGAAGAATTTATATCTCATTGGTAGGGGGGCTTATAGGTGGAAGAATTTTAGCGATTGACATTCGCGGAGTATATGAAAGAGGGAGCTTTTCAACCGAATTTTATTGCATGAAAATTTCATAGCACAGTCTCGAAAGGATTTGGGAAAATCAGCCTTGATCAAATGCGGTGCGATGATGTTCTCAGTGCTATGGTTACCTGTGTTGTTCAGTATGAATTTAGTAAAAAATGCAAATGTAATTTTGAAGGCTGAGTACGTTGTACATACCAAGAAGAAGTAAATTAAAGGCCGAAAATGTCGAGCGAAGGGCATTTTATAAAGAATTAAATACGTGAATTTTGGATGTAGATTCCGTGAAATCTTTACAAAATATTCATAGAAAGTCTGAGGCAAATCTTGATTGTTTTTGTTTCAAGTGACGTGATTTGACTGTAATTTTCAAGCATTCTCAACTACCTAGATGATATAACGATAAAGTTGCCATAGCACTTGATTTTTAAACGATACAACGTGTTGAGCTGTTTCAGGGGGTTCTAATGTTTGACTATGTGCAGTGATATAGACAACCAGTAACTTGCAAATCTTAGTGTGTCTACAGCGTGTAAATGGCAACTATTTCGCGAGGCCTTGGATTTCTTCCCCTTTCCTGGTCAATTCTCCTGGTTTTAGGCATGATATCTTCCTACATAATCGCGATTTGTCAACAAGATGTCGAGCCACTTCTCTCGAGTGTTAGCAAAACAGCCGCTTTTGAGCCACAAGGCTCCATCTTCAACCAGTTTCTTGATACAGTAGCATTTGTTGGACTCATGACAGTGTTTGTGCGCTTTCTGCAAGTTGAAATGGCCTCCACAAGTGTCAAGGAAAGTAACACGGGATTAATCTATCGTTTAAGGGTGGCATCTCTAACTTTTGGAATCGGATCGATGATAGGCGTGTCTATCGCTGGGAATTTCCGCTTTCCAAGGGGAGAGGTAAGTTAAGAATGCCAAAGTCAAGTCAAAAGAAGTGGCTAGAGGATTGTGGCCTACCAATAAATGGCAACATAAATTGGACTGCTGTCTATCTTTTAGCTAAAAAATCACAAAGAGCACTAAGCTGATAGAGTTTCAGTTTAAATTCTTACATAGACGTGTACCAACCAATAACGTCTTATTTAGAATAGGTCTACAGGGCGATGGAAAGTGCAGTTTTTGTCACACCTCCTCTGAGCCAATAATTCATCGTTTTTGGTCATGCCGCCAAACATCTCACTTTTGGAATAAACTTACTGAATGGCTGAAAAACTTAAATCTACTTCCTAGAGATTATGCTTTGACAAATATTACTGCTTTGGGTCTGAGGCCAGATATCTCTCAATTTGCGCTTCTTATCAATTACTGCATTCTCTTAGCACGATATCACATATGGCTTGCTAAAACAAAAGATGATCATCCAAATCTTACGCATTTCATATGCACACTAAAATCACAATATGAAATACAAACAAAACGTGGAGACATAAAGAAATGGAAATCTCTTACAGGATATATGAGGATTTAATCATTATTTTAGATTATATTTTCTATACCTATCGGTATCTATCTCCTACCCGTTAGCCTATTTCTAATCTCCTGTCAGATGGATAACTCATTTTAACTTTAATGTACCACATGCCTTTGGTCTGCTTTTTATGTTTCTATAGTACAAGGTCAAGCTGTGATGATAACTATCTATTTTTCTTTTTTTTTCTTTGCCCCTTGTCGTCACTCAGATTCCATTAGATATTGTGTGCCACACCATTTCTGAAAGCATTTAATAAGGCCGGTCTACATGAGAAAGAGGGTAGCTGAGAGTCGGAGCCGTCTTCTGCAAAGAAACAACACGAAATTCTCTATTTTCCAATTGCCCATAATTTACTCTGTTTGCCCACCCAATTTTGCATAAACTATTGCTGTGAAATGCTCTTGGGAATATGCAGACCTTCCAAGAGCATTTCACAACAATATAGTTTATGCAGAATTTGGGGGGCAAACAAAGTAAATTACGGGCAATTGGAAAATAGAGAATGACCAAGCTAGGCTCTGCGTATGTTGAAGAACGCAGGCAACGACGGCAGATTTTTCGTATTTCTTTTTTTCGACTGATCGCTGGAATTACATATTTAGTCTGAGCAGGATATTAGACCGAGTTGCGTATTGAACAGATTTAGGTATTTACGAAATTTGAAGGCAAAATACTGATCGATAAATATTTTTCTTATGCTAATTTCAAGCTCTCGATTTTTCGCGCCATTTTGATGTGGCGCTTTCCGTTATATTTACGAAGAGTTCCAGTGGAGAAAAAATAATGTCTGAGGTGTTATTAAGTGGTTACAAGATTTGGTAATGTGAAAACTACAGGGTAACGATGGTTTTAGAAAGGCGAAGCGATCAAAGGGTAGTTTCGTGACTGATCGAGTGAGACCGTTAATTTTGTCTGGTTTTTTTTTTTTTTTTTTTGCGTTTTTACCTCACATCTGATTGGTGGCTACATATATCGACTAATCAACTTCCCTTTGTTTCCTGGAGTGTGAAGAAACAAAAAACCTACAGCCCAAGGGGATGCACACATTTTCTGCAGAGCTGCTTAGTTGCCTAGTATTGGTACAGCGAGCCCAGAATCCGCCCTCCTTTTGTACTGGACATGCTGCTTGGCCTTGATTTTAACAGGAAAATGTCCTAAATACTTAACGATTTTAAAGCACTCTTTGGAAGAAAAAAAATACCATGTCCGTCACCGGGACATGTAGCCCGTTTATTTCCATTTAAAGGCCAACCTTGGTTATCCGCTGTTAACTGGGGTTTGTGACTCAGCACGCCAGAAATACAATAACTCGTCGCAAAGTACATTCTAAGACGAAAGAGAGTGTCATTTTTGACGACAGAAAGCGCTGTATGAACATAAAGTGTATTTTTTTAATCGTTATCTCCTTTGCTATGTACTCTGTTAGGCCGAACATACCATCAAAAATTATCAAACAAACCGCTTTGATTTCATTTTCTCCCTCTGTTAGGAGTATGGGCAGCTGGGAATCGTTCATCTCACTGGAAGTTTGATAATTGGCCTTTGTGGAATCGCATACTGTTTTCTGGAATCCGCGGTCACATTTCAACTCGCCAAACTCTCAATGAACTCATGGGGAATGTTTGTCACTCGACTCCTGATAACTTGTGTCTTGACCGTCACCGGTATCATTCACGTGATCTTGAAAGTTTGGACAACCAATCACCTTTCACTACATGGAAACCCTCTTTACAAGGCTCCTTGGTTGCAGTTCAACGCTACAAATGAATTCTACCCAGAGCATGTCACCAGCAACTTAGGAGAGTGGCTAACATTTTTCCTGTTCGCTCTATTTTCGGTGACATTTTACAAGGAATTTCAGAAGATTTCAATCAATTTCAGTTGTTTTTCGAAGAACTCAGAACATTCTACAGACGAGAACTATTCAATTATTAACAACACAAACAATTAAGGGGCTCTCTTTTTCGGTGAATTAAAAGTTCTATTTTTATATTTAGCTCTTATTAACCGAGCAGGAGGTCTGTATGGGAGAATCTTGACCGTGGTCGTGAGTACAGACCGAACGCAGTGAGGTCTGTACTTACGACCGAGGTCAAGATTCTCCCATACAGACCGACTAAGCTCGGTTAATATTCAAATTTTAATTTGTGTATTTATTTTTTAATAATTTAATGTTATTTTGGATCGGGACCTTTCTGTAGATCACCTACGGGTGAGAAATCTTCCCGTTAAAATATCATTAAAATAAATAAGATGTTTATTATATGGCGCAAACAAGAGCAATTTAATTCGTTTAATGTAACTGCTTTATACTAGCTGACATTTTGCTTGCGAACGGCGATGAGCTGAATTTAATTCTGCCAAAGTTTGCTCGTCCTCTTTACTTTTTTTTCTCACCAGGCTTTTTGGCACTTCCATAAATAAATATTGTTAGATGAAAATAGTCAATGATTTTGCATTTTAGTTTGTAACTTTTTCACTGCAAAAAATTACCGGTCTAGATACCGGTCTAGATGAGAAAATCTAGACCGCTTTCAATATCGATTTCAGCCAATCAAATTCGTGAATTTGATAGTTCCCAGTCCTCATGGGACAGAGCCATATAATAATTAACAATTATTCCACGAGCGCGCGTTGGATATGAGTTGACTATAATTATCTCATACCCAACAAGCGCGAGTAGAATAATTGTTTTATTGAAAACGCCGCCAAAATGTAGAAAAATAAAATAAAATAAAAACTTAAAACACCCCAAAATATACGCTTACGCTTTCCATATTTGTATCATGACGGCTAAGCCAATGAAAACTCTTGAATTGCATGGTCCAATGACCCAGTTTTGAGTAATAATTAATATTATTGAAACTTAACATTAGATAAGAGTTCAGTTTAATTCGCCTGAAAACTCCAGAGGCTTAGGTAATTTGCAGTTAGTTTTGGTTTAAGGAGCTTTTGCCCAGTCAGTATAAGCAGCTTTTCCGGTTTTTCGCATCTTGCGATCACTATTATAATATTGTGTATTCCTACTTAATTTAACTGTGTGTCATTTTGGCTTGTAATGAATGCTTACAACAATTTGTATTTATAGGCTATAATGCTTACTTTGGCTTGCAAGTAGCTTACAACAACTATATTTATACATTTACATAATGGCTGTTATGGGAAATGAATTGAAGATGGCTCGAATCTCAGTGATCGGCTTTAATCCTTTTTAACGCTTTTCCACCCTTGTGGTGAAGGGTAATTGTGAGACTTTGCGAGAAAGCGAGACTAGAGCTTCTCTCTACGAGCCCAAACATGTTACTTCTTCAATTGCAAGCCCGAGACTTCAAAGTGTTTTTAATGCCAGCTCGACACGTTCAGATTCTTAGACGTTCGGGCATAATTTATAAATCAAACAAACAAATCGGTACGCCGAGACTTTCTTAGCCTTGCAAAAAATTGAGACGGTGAGACGCACATCACCGCGTAAACAACGTGACTGCGAAACTCGAAAATTTTGCGAGATCCGTGGTTTTCAGGGGCGTAGCTAGGGGAGTCCTGGGGTGTCTATGACCCTCCCCCTTTGTGAGCCATTTTTTAAGCAAACAAGCTACAACCGGTGGCGAAAACGACATGACAATCTGGTGAGTACTCTCATTTTGGCACAGTGTGACCCCCCTTTGAAAAATGCTGGCTACGCCCCTGGTTTTTGAAGGACCATTCGCCACCCCTTTAAGGACAACAAAATTGAAAAAAATTGACTAATAGTTTGTAAGATGGATCATCCCGCGGTGATATTGCTTCCTTAAAGCAATATGCAATTGCTCTTAGGAAAGTTTCTAGGCCTACAAAAACATGTTAGGTAGCTGCCAAATTACAGATGGTATAATGCTGTTTGCATAACGACTACAAGGAGATGTTCCTTTTTGTTTTGCCTCGCGGAACCTGATGAACCACAGGTAGTCGTTACCAATATAGCGTCAAAAAATGTACGACTTTGACCTTGGTTATCCCTGCGAGGTTCAAGAACTACAAATATGTCGAGACCTGACTTAGTTGGTAAGTACACCAGTTAACCTTGCCTTACTAGCTAAAGAGCGATGAATCTTCTTATAGTAGAGGTTTGTCGCAATCTTTGCCATTTTTCACGTTATCTCTTCTTTTAGGCATTCGGATTGGCTAATAATGACTGGAATGTTTTCTTTTATGTTTCAAATTTAGTAGACTATTTTACAGCATTTGTACCCTTATAAAAAGGGAAGAACGAAATTTAAGTGCCATATTCAACAGTAAATCGTTTTACAAAGTATTTATAATATGGGGGACCCCTCAGAGTCGAAACCAGTGAAAATTTAAACTCAAATCTTTGCTATAATACTGACCTGCTTTAATCTGGCGCGAATATCTCAGTTATACATTTAATATTTGAATTGCAAATATGTTCCAAACCACGCGTGCACATGCTACTAATTATTCAGCTCGCCTATTGACTCTCAATGGCGGCCTTCTGCCTATGTTTGAGCAAAGAAACAACGAAAGGTCTGTTACACTGAAACAGGACACCAGGAGAGTGTTGGAAAGGCTGGTGAAAAGATCCCTGGACAGTCACCGAATCACTGGACCGAAACAAAGATAACTTCAACCAACGCGAACATGATTTGGACCAAGCACAAGGAACACGTGTTTGATGCTAAAGTCAGTAAAAGAGTTTACTCGCTCCCTCGTACCTTTAATATGTTCCAAGGATTTATTTTAGTTCTTTTTAATTATGGATGTCATTTCATAATTCATAATTACTAGACTTGTTGATATTTGTCGTTTTATATATACGTTGTACTTGATGTGTGTGTTTTAAAACTGTTGTTGAAGCGGGCTAGACCGTTCTCGCTGAACTTGTTAGCCACTTGTTTGAAGTTTTCTTGGCTGTGTTTCAGTTCGGCTGAGTTATGTCGCCGAGTACTACTGTATATGATGAAAGTTCTTGTTTAAATAACAAATAAGTTACTACACATTGATTGATTCAAATTTGTTCCCAACAGTAAACGAATTGGGCCACAGTGACGATCGAGAGATTCTGAATTCTTACAAGAAAACACAACAACGGATGAACGAAACAGCGAAAACCACACTGGTCAAGGTATGTATGATCATTACCTTCTTATTATAAACATAAAAAAATACTAAGCGGCTGACGGTATCTTTAAATTATTAGTGAATCGGAAAGCAACAAGAGTATCCATAGCAACGATAACAGTTGCCCCCTTCATTTTGCGGAATGAATTTTTTTTGAGAGAATCTCTTTTGAGGTATGACAACAACAACAGCAACAACAACATCTTTTGTTTAAACATGCACACGGTGGGTTTTATAGCTTATGGGACCGTGTAAAAAATGTTGATAGAATAGTAAAAAATTGAAAAAATGCAATTTTTGAAACTAATCTGCAAGACAGTTTCCGAGAAAAACAAGTCCTGACATCTGCTTAGAACACCTTCTTGTTTAGTTTGGCTGTCACTGACCGGCCAACCGATAAAGTATTGAACAATTGGCAGCCTTTTCGTAACTAGTTGCGGCCATCTCCAATTTAACTCGACGATGTTAATATTTTAGAACTCATGACTTATTTCGTCCATTTTGCCGAAAATAGCGTGTTCAACAAAATCTCTGATTGTGCAGCTGATAAAACATAAAGACAAACTTACTCCGGGGCTAAATATATACATTGGCCAAGAAACGTAAAAGAGCAGTCTTTATGTGATGAAAATCGCGATTGCAGTCGATTCTCGACTGAAATCAATACAGTTCCTCGGGCGAATTACTAAGAAGTGGCGAGGAAGCCTTGCTACTTACTTATTTAGGCGTTGACTTCTTATTGGTGCAAATTTTACTGTAAGAGGATCGAATTGGCTCTTTTAGCTTCGTTGAGCTGCTTTTGAAAGTAAACCTTTCTTCACCGTGTTGGTGATTTTTGATGTAGTTTTATTCGTTATTTCATGACTAGTAACCAAGGCAACGAAAGCAGTTCCCTACTGATTTGGAACAAGGATAATTTTTCCTGGAAAAAACATGTTTTGAAACGTAGTCTTTTAAATAGGGGTATGCAAACTTTGAAAATACTCCGTAAAACACTATTTGAGTAAAACAGCAGCGAATTTTCCCGGATTACCTCTAGCCGTTTGCTCTGTTGAAAGATCTTTGATAATAAATTCTGACCAGGAAATGTTCGCGAAAGAACGAATTCAGTTATAATGTCACGATTCAGTTTTCACCACTGAGATGGAATCCCTTCTTGTAAATAATTTCTACTACAAGCTACTATCGCTAAGGGCTCAACTCTGAAGAATTTATATCTCATTGGTAGGGGGGCTTAAAATCGGAAGAATTTTAGTAATTGAGATTCGCGGAGTATATGAAAGAGGGAGCTTTTCAACCGAATTTTATTGTATGAAAATTTCATAGCACAGTCTCGAAAGGATTTGGGAAAATCAGCCTTGATCAAATGCGGTGCGATGGTGTTCTCAGAGCCATGGTTTCCTATGTTGTTGAGTATGAATTAAGTAAAAAATGCAGATGTAATTTTGAAGGTTGAATACGTTGTTCATACCAAGAAGAAGTAAATTAAAGACAGAAAATGTCGAGCAGAGGGCATTTTATAAAAGAATTAAATGCGGAAATTTTGGATGGAGATTCCGTGAAATCGTTACAAAATATTCACAGAAGGTGTGAAGCATATCTTTATTGTTCTTGTTTCAAGTGACGTGATTTGACTGTAATTTTCACGCATTTTGAACTTTGTCTTCTTAAACTTATTAATATTACATCAAGTTTAGTCAAAGGAAATCATGACCGTGGGTGTATGGATATCTGATCTAATTAAGCATAGATTTTTACAATTTTATTCCTCTTTTTTCCCTTAGTTTTAGTTTCGATTGACAAGATATATTAAACACTCAAGACAGTGTTTGACCACATTTCCAAACCTCGAGGTTCGTCCAAAATACTACGCTACGCGTCGTATTTTCAACTCTCTTCTCAATGTTTGAAAATGTGGTCAAACACGGTCTTTCGTGTTTGATACACTCTTTTTTATATAAGAATATATTTTATAAAATATCGAGGCTTAAATTTGCGAAATTTTAAGCATATTTTATGACTAAAACAGAGGCTGAGTTTGAAAAGAATATAATTTTTTGTGTCGAAAATTTGTCAACACAATACAATTATATGTTTTAAGCTAAAACTTATAAAAACGGCAAAATTAGCCATAAAAACAACAAAACAGCACTATTTCTGCAAGAAGTTGTGTGTGTCATAGAAGGCTTTATTGCCTGCAGTCTGGCTCCAAAATTACTTCAACGCCGTCTAGACACCAAACACTTGTAAATAATACCCCAATACATTCTGACACGAAAATTCACAAGAATATTTTCAGCCTAAAATCGGCAGAAAAGCAAAAACATATAGCCTAGGCCGGAAAACAATATTCTTGACATCCACTACGCAAAGCAGATTTAACACGTTTTGAACTTTGTCTTAAATATCGCGCCGAATACTTGGACTTGAACGCACTACTGCAGGTTTTAGTGCTTTTAGAGATTTTTCTAGCCGATAATGCAAGAAACTTTTTCTGGTCTAAGTTTTGTGTGTAATGATGAAGCCAGAGGATTCAAATGTACGGTCGATACGAAAATACAATAGTTTTAAATTATACTTGTTTGTTTGATCGATAAAAGCACGATTGCATTCTTGGCCCGACTTGTGAGGTTGAGATTGAAAGGAAAATTTAGACTTTTAAGGAAAAAACGAAAGTTAGTTCTTCAGCCAAAATAAATCCATGGTGTTGAGAAAGCCTAGTGCATGTAAATAGCAATTTCTGCATTACATATTAACACATGCAATGTTTCGCTTTTACAATTTATATTTTGTACTACTTAGAACGCGTCTAATGTTGGTTCTTTTTTACTTTGCAGGATGGAACTCGAGAAAGTTTATTATCAGTGATGAAGAGCCACAAAAGCGACTTTACGACTAGAACTCTCGTAGCCGAATGAAACTGCAAACATACTGAATAAAATTGTTAAATCTTGCACAGTCTCAGTAGAAATGTATTTTAAAAAACAACGGCGGCCCTGAGTTTTAGTGGAAAATGTACCAAGTCTTTGGCAGCGGAGTAGACGCGCTTTTGAAAGGAGCCCGATATAGCATAAAAAAAAAACTAAGTCTTTTGGCGGGAAAATAGACGCGTTTTGAAAGAAGTCTGATATTGCATCGAAAAAAACTAAGTCTTTTGGCGGGAAAAAAGCCTGCTCTTTTAAATGGAGTTTGTCACTGAGTCAAAAATGAACTAAGTCTTTTGGCGGGAAAAATCTGTGCAGCTTGCAACTGGATTTCACCCATCAAAAGATAGATTTTATTTTGATTTGTTGCTAGACCCTGTTTAAAAGTGCAGAAAATTTTCCCGGCTCGGCAACCCTACATAGTCAAAAAATAGTAAAAGAGATAGCCTACATTCCGACTAGTTTCCAGGCCCCTTTCAAAAGCGCGAATTTTTGTGTGTTTCTCTTGTAAATAAAGCAAGACTCATTTATTGATTTCAACAGTTGTTTCTTTTATTTCTTAATTAATTGAAAGTGTCAACATACTATTAATTGCATTTCTCTACACTTCTATTACGAGAAATATCTCTGATTACAAAGATCAATAAAAATAAGCATACGTTAACAATAATGTATTAAATGCTTACAATGCAAAATTCTTCTTGATTAACAATTACAAAGTGTCGATTGGAGGTAAAAGTCCGCCTAGTAGCTACACAAACAAGCAAATCTTTGCAGAAAATCCCAACTCGCCGCTTAACTTAAGACGGATTGTAGTTATTACAAAATTTCATTTTACTGTTCGAAGAAATTGAAGATGAAAATTCACGTTTACCCTCCTTCATAACAGCATAGTAAAGTTTAAAAATGTAAACAAGAGACGAAAGCTTCATCGCATTTTGCATTTAAATCTGAACTTTAAGTGCTGTCACGAAAACAGAGCAACATTACCTCGTATTATTGTCGTCAATTTTCATCTTGAAATATCTAGAATATAGAAATAAGTATCTATACAGATATATTGACTAGCTCTCCGAACAAAATAAACGTACAAGAATTTTGATGAAGACAAAATACTAACTATTTAACGAGGGTCTGTGATAAAAACTACGTAAATAAACAATGTCGCTGTCGAATAACGCTATGAATATAAATTTTTGAAACCTCCGCAAGGTTTTAGTGCGCTATTTGGACGCGAGATCGAAATAAATTTTATAAAATTGTGAACGAGTTAAAATTATAAGCCAGACATGTAATTTGTTATATTTGCTATGTTGAACTGAAATATTTGCTTTGTTGTAAAATATTCATCAACCAATAAAATATTCAGAAGTCTATAAATTTCATTATCACGATCGTCACTCGATAAATTTGGTGTATCATCAAGATAAATTATTCCTAGTTGAATTTTTTCTTAATGTCTCGTGAAGCACCCACTCTAAACATTTCTAGTTGTCATTGAACTTCTTCTCAGCTTTTTGCAGTCTTTAAAACCATCTTTATGACTTTTTGGTCTGTTGTTTTTTCTTTCGCGTGTTTTGACCCTGATAAATTTCTACTTAAAGCATCCTTAAGTTTGAAAGCAGTAAATTTTGTCCATCTCAAAAATTGCTTATATATTGTAACATAAGTCCTCGTAACTTTCTTTAATAACTTGTTCAACCTTCAAATTCTCCTCACAAGCCTTCACTTATTTCTTCGAGTGCTACATAAGAGAATTTCATTATATATCATGCAAGACAATTCACTGGTCACGTAGTCGCCTGACCTAGAAAGCCGACCATTATTTCATATGTAATAATTACACCTATGTTTTGATCACCGTTTACAGCTCAATTGTTGAGATTTCTGTTATTTAATTACCTAATCAGAAGTACAAGGAGTAAACGTGAATTTCGAATCCATTTGTTTTATCCCGAATCCTAATTCTTCATGTGAGCAGTCACTCTTTGCCATCCAGCGGACATCTACATGAGACACTTATCTTTCAGTCCTTTAGTCCGGGGCAGACGAATCTGTGCAGAAAAATGTACAAAATCCTTGTAAATATATTTTTTTGCCTTTAAACTTAGCTTCTATCAATTATAACAAAGAGGGGAGTTAATTTATATTGAACAATGAAAACGCTTTCCCCCTAAGTGGCCAGGAGCACGTGGCAAAATAATTTATATTTTATTTGCATCAATTAGGTTGAAGGTTATTCAAGGTCAGCGAATTTGCAAGGGTGTTAATCCACGTTATTGCCGCGAAAAGCAAGAATTGTTTTTGAATTTCGGTAAAACACGATAGCAAACTGTCACATTTTTCTCTTCGTACCTGGTGACCGTGACATGTGGCTTGAAACAAAATCAATTAGTCATGTTCTAAACGAGGAAGGGCCTGGGTACGGGGAAGGGGGGGGGGGCGCTTAATCGACGGGGCTCAATGATTGACAATCATCAAACTAAAACATGCAGTCATAATTTCACATCTTTGAAAGCCGCTGTGGAACCACGAGCCACTTTGAAAATGTTATAACGCAATTTATCATCAATAAGAGGACAGACGCATAAAAAAAACTGACGTCAATTTGTTAACTTCATGACAGTAAAACTTAGGGCTTTATTCTTTCAAAGGTGTGAAATTATGACTGCAAGTTTTCGTTTGCTGATTGTCAGTCATTAAGCATTGATGCATCAGACATTGAAATATAATATTGTTTGATATAAATGTTTGCTTTCACTTAAAACCACTCTCATTTGGAAAACGCCATGTATTTGCGATCATTTTCTAATCATTTCTTCTTAATCGATTTTAACGTACACCCCCCCCCCTCCCTTCTCCTAAATTTGAAATAAGCGCCCCGGGCGCTAATTCGAGGATTTACGGTATTCCAAATTGAAATTTAACCAGCTTAGAAATTGTAAATCAGTTTTTAGCAAATCACAAAAGGGGAGTCGGATGGGCGGAGGGGAGGGGTTGGGTGGGGAATTGACATTTGTAAAATAAATGAAACACTAAATTAAAAATCAACTCACGTTTTTCGTTCAATCTTTAACAACGACAGTCGTCTATCCCGAAACATTCTCACTTCTAGCTCAGAACTTTTCATCCAATTTACAAATAAAGAAAGGAAACAGCGCATTAGAACGGGAAAAGAAGTTAAAGAAATCCAAGACACAAGATCCAACACACCTAAAGCTGTTGAAAATGAAGGTGGATTTAGTCCTTTCCCACGGGAGGTTTGAGATCTTTGCTATTATCCGAAAACACTGATTACTATTCAGCAGTAAGAAAAAATGGGAATCAATGACGAGATTACATTTTTCATTTACAAATGGTTCAGTAAAGCTTTGTCCTAAACTGTGGTTTAGGACTTCGAAAGGCTAAATTTAATCTGTCTCAACATTCAATCCATGTATATCAGCGTTGGCACCGTGTTGGTAACTTGCTTTGGCAGAAAGTTTGTAACCATTAAAGTTCTATGTAAGGCACAGAATGCAATATAGAGTACAGAGGATGGAGATGTAATTTCTTACCTGATCTGCGATGCACATGCATTTGTGTTTGGGTTCTGGATGGTATTCTCAAGGTAATGTCAGAGCTCTCTCGCCTGCGGGATACGATAAACATATCTAAATTACTATAAAACCGTGTGAGATAACAACAATGTATCCGCCGATAATTTAAAGGTAAATGTGAGCTCGTGTTTTACCATTATCACATAATCTACCAAGTTGTTTAAATAAAATCAACTCTGGATTTTGCAGATACTAAATCCTTCAAGAACATACTGTGATGAAACAAGATTGAGTTAAGGTTCAATTTAATAATGAATACCTGAACTGTAAACTTTTTGGCGCGTGCTGCTCTAGAACGATAGCGTGTACGTAATAAAGTGCTGACCAGAAAATATTCAAAATTTTACCTGACAGTTTTCACTTTATCGCGAGTTTTAATGACGAAAAAAGACTGAATAAATATATAGTAAATTGAGAGCACAAATTTGATTGGAGAGCAACAATCACGCAAAGTACATCAGTCTAAATGAGGCAATGAGACTCATCCACATCAATTGTAATAAAAGCATTTTATCCCGCTCCACAAAGTAGTGAATAGAAAGTTCTATACAAGCCAAACTAGCAACTGCAGAGTAAATATTTTAAGCGGTTATTTTCGCGCCAAAGCGTAGATATTTCTACAAAATGCATCATATTGATATCATTTCTTACCTTTGGAAGTTCAAATGTAAATTTTACTGAGAGTGCAGAGTGAAAGCCTTCTTCGAAGAAACACGTGCTCCAACGTTTGCTTGATAAATGGCTCTTTCAGAGGAAATTTGTGCTTCTCATAGTCCCAAACGGTGACAATCCTCAGAAATTCAAAGTTTGGATGTTTTCTCTACCTGATGAACGGGAAAGAAGATGTATTTCGGCGTGAAATGTTTAACGTTCGTGACAAACGTCCAACCGAAGAGGTCAACATGACGAGTGACAAATCTTTATCACGTGCATAATTTGCAATTTAAACTTAAACGTTTGTGGAACGTGCGTTGGAATTGTTGTCCCGGAGGGAATTATTTGATTGGCTCTCCAATCCTTCATTGTAACTATGATTGTAATAAGCGTGGGAAATTTGAAATTTCTTCCTTCCCAAATGTATCGAACAGAAAGTTAAATGAATTAGGATTTGGGCATGAAAACGTACCGACAAAGCTTTTATATACAAATCGGAGCGCTTCGTTTCTTTCAAGCGTGTTCTTTCTTCCTCCACATCTTTCTTTTTCCCCATGATTTATTTATTTCTAAGCTAACGTACAAGACTTTGATGTAAGAGCTCGTTTGTAGTTTAGTGCTTCTGTTCAATCATACGCTTCCTTTAAAAAGTTAGAAATGAATTAGTAAAAGTGTTGCTCCCACAAACACTGACTGAGGTGCAAGTCGTACTTATTTTCACCCCTTGGATACACCAATTCGTTCTATTTTTATTTATTTATTTATTTATTTATCTATTTATTTATTTATTTATTTATTTTCAGTTTAATTCCCTGACAGGTACCCGAAGAACAGTACTTTTACAGCCGTCACAAGTTAAGGGCCACAGTGAAACTGTGGCCTTCAATTTTAACCCTAACTCTAACGGGGGGAGAGGGCTCTCTCCGTCTTCGACACTGTCAAAAAAAAACCATATTATTAAAATAACTGTCCTTCCCGGACAATTATTAAAATAATTGTCCTTTTCGCCTGAAAATAGCTGACTACATTCCCTGTTAAACTCGTTTTAACTGAGTAAAAACCCATAAACAGAAACCGTTTTTCACTGACTCGGGTATATTTGTACTAAACGGTAAAAATTACAAAAAGTTCCAAGTATCAGTGAGGCTACTTTGTTATCGCACAGGTCCGGCCACAGATACAATTAGCCAGCAATCCTAATCCTTGAAAGCGAGAGACAATGAGCTAAGAGAAAAACTGACTCTTACGGTTCCTCAATAGCGATTATGAATTATTTTTGGATCATTTGAAGCCAGGTGACCTTTCTGCTTTCGGGCGCGCGTATTCCTCGGGATCGAAAGTCGAAAGATACAAAAGTATTACCAGAAAGTTTCAGTAAATTGTCTTGAAGGATTGAAATATGGCTACGAATGGAGATCCTCCCCCTTCTTTGAAGTCGTCAGTACTGTCTTTACATCGTTTTAGTCGTCACTCTAGTCTTTGCTTGATACTACCTTCGTGTAATCCCCATTCTTGCACCTTGCTAGGGCATTGTTCTCAATGCAGTAGACTTCAATGGAGAACATTTGAAACTCTGTGTAAAATACACAGCGTACAGCGTCAAACACGGACATGCAACCCACTGCCCCGCGATGTTGATCACGTGTAAAATAAATCCGCCGTCGCTTGGGTTCTACCACACGCTCCCGCTGAACTTGGAATAAGAATGCTATTTCAAGAACCTATATCCTACCCCAGTGAAAGGTATGATGCTGACACTTCAGCTAACACTTCAGCTGACTCTCGGAATATCATGTTCAGCTACACTCTTTACTTAAAAGATAGCACTCTTCCTCTTGATTCAATCACCTCCTCGAAATTGTATTGGAAACTTATAGAAATTATTCAGGTCTATCCTTCAGCACGGCATAAATTTAGTACCTTGTTTCAGAATAGTGGTGATCTTAATTGGGAAGTGATCTATCAAATTCCTCATGTTGTCACGCTTGACACTAAAACAAGAGTTTTTCAGTATAAATTACTTAATCGAATAATTCATACCAACAAATCCTTACACAAAATGAAAATGATTGATTCACCCCTCTGCACTTGCAAAATTTCAGATGAATCTCTCGAGCATCTTTTTTGTAGGTGTGATTTCATTGTAGCATTCTGGATGTCTGTTGTTCTTTGGCTTAAATCCTTGCACATTGCTATCGATTCTCTAAACGACTGTGACATAATTTTTGGACTGACGCAAAAAAGGTCTCATTGGTTGCTTTTAAATCATATTATCATCGCTGGAAAGCTAGTTATTTACCACAGTCTTCTGAAGAACATTTTACCATCATTGCGTCATCTCATGATAAAATTAGATCACATAGAATCCATTGAACGATCTATAGCCATAAAGAACAATTGACTTAAAATCCACGAAGGAAAGTGGAAGCCTCTCATTAATTAGAGATACTCATTTGTATCTTTTTTATTGAATATTTATTGTATAGACACTTTTTTCTGCATTGTTACAAAACTTATGTAGTGTTGTAAGCGTTGTAAACCTTATTGATTTATTTCCGTTTCGGGTGTTAAGTTTAAGTAGTGTGAAGTAGTGTGAAGTAGTGTAGTATACAATGTGGATGTAAAAGTAGTATGTAAAGTAATTAAGTAAATTACTATGTAGTGTAGAAGTGTATGGTAGTGCAATATACAATGTAGGTGTAACTTAATTAATGAATGTAATGCAATTATAAAAATAAAGAAAGAAAGAAAAAAAAAAAAAGTAAACGAGATTGTTTCAGCAGAAGGGAAAAACTTCCTACCGAAACGCTCGACAACTTAATCGCTGAATTGAAAATTAAGAACCTTGGCAAAGAGCCGCAAAAAAAAAAGAAAGAAAGAAAAAAGAAAGAAAGAAAGGTATAATGCAGGACAGCGGAGTCAGTCGGAAGGCAAATACACATTTCGAATTGACGCCAGCTTTGATCACGTGGTAGCTAATAACAGTCCGGAACCAGTAGTAAAGCACGCCGCTGAAAAGCAGTAATGCGGTCCCAGCGTCATGAAGTTTCATACGAGAGGATCCTGTGATGATGTTGCCCGTGAGGTTGAGGCTTTCCTGAATAAAAGACAGAATGCAAACGGATAAGTTTTAAAAACAGCCACCGTGCATACGGCGGCTGCGCCCCCAGTACGAACGGCAGTCAAAACCGAGCTGTCCTACAGAAACGACACGATAATAGTCTTTTTCTTCGCAGCTAACAAAAATAGGGGCAGATGTAAAGTTGCTTTAGCCTCTTCTAACGGTTAACTTGAGAATTCCGGGTTTAGTTTGACGAGGAACAACCTATTTTTTTCAGAATTACACAAAGAGTATCTTACCTGGCGAAACTCGACGAACTACGAGCGAGTGGCTGGTGCCCCTTTTTTGGAGCCAAATCTGCAGCTTGGAGACAAAAACTGTTTCATATTTTTCACTTTTTACAATCTGATAGATTATGGTTTTTAGGATCTTAAATCCCTTTTCGGAAATATTTAATGCCATATCCAGCGAGAAAAATTGCCCGATTTCTGTGCCTTTCCTATAACATACATTGACGTCAGGACAGTAAAAGGTTTTCCCGCCCGCTGAATATTCAAATTCAGTCGCGTCAGCCGTATGCAAGGAAAGCTTTCCAGAAATTTCCTGGACATAAGGGACCGGTTATTATTTATCGCCTGGGGGGTGGCGGAGGATTTTCGGCTCAAGACAGTAACATTTAGCTGATACCCCCTTTAAATGTTATTTCATTGACGTATCCCCCTCATAGCTATTGATAAATTTCGTGAACCCCTACCCTACCTAGCGCGCGACAATTTCTGCAGTTATCGTAAAAACGACGAGTTACTAATTATTGTACTGTTTTATAGCAGAAATTTTTTCCAAAGCAACACGAGCTCTCTTTGGCTACTGCGAGGTCACATGACATTTAAAGATAACACTATTTTTTAATTCCCATGCTCCTCGGTGAAATACGCAGTCGTTTCGGTTGGAAACGAAATGGAACAGTCCTTGCCAATAAAGGTTTTCAAATGCAGACAAATGGTACACACTTATCCCGTTTCATGTTTGTTATTGAAAATTTGTACTGTTCTACTTGGCGGGAATTTCTCACCGTTTTCACGCGAATGGAAAGCGCGCCAAATAACGAACCATTCTCGAGTAAATTGAGGTGTCTCGGTTCCAGTACTCGTGGAGTCTTGCTAGCTTGATGTACTTTAGGACCCAGGAGTAATCGGTTTAATTTGTCAGAGTAAGGTAAGGTAACAAAACAATGGCTATAGGTGGTATACGTACATACTACTCTTAGGCGCTTCATGCCGCTGAAACTGTACTCCGGAAACATGGAGTTGGGCCGTGATGATCCATTTGAAATGATTGCGAAAATACAGCAACGTGGATAAAAAGATAACTTATTGTCAGTAGTGATAGAAGTCCTAATTTCTTAAAGCTAACCTTGATCTTTGAACGTCATAAAACGTTGGCGTTTTTCGGTGGTAATTTAGATTTTTTTATTCCATTTCAGTTACACCCCCAATTATAAGATTCCATTAACGCGCACGTGCTCGAACTGAACCACTTTTAAAGAGACATTCAGGTGAAAACTAACTGATTAATGGTGCTTTGTGGGCTTTTTAATGTTCTCAGAAGAAGAAACTGTAGACTATTTTTTTTTTTTTGAAAAAAAAAAGATATCTTCGGATTGACTGTAAAATGAGGCGAAAGAATCACGATTATTTCTTAACCGCATTCTAAATTCCTTAGAGTTGGAATGAAATTAATACATGTGAAGGCTATTTTGTTATGTCACTTTATATCAAGGGTTAAATTGCATCTTCTTTTTGCAAGATCACTCAGTTTTTCTTTCAACATCTCAGGTGAAATTACAACAAGATATTATTCCGGAATAGCGTGGGCGAGATATCCGGTGGATAGGCAACAGGATATGTTGGCTGGGGAAAATTGAATTGAGAAATTTAAATCTCCTATACATTGCGCACAATTGATGACAGAAAAACACATGGCAGGCAAAGATGTTTTCTTTTGTTCCCGCGAAATAAATTACCCCGTAGTTTTGTCAATTTATCCAAAGGGGAATTCAATTCATCTGTAAAACCGTATTAAGAGTTGGTTCTATCCAAATAATTACACTTTTGTTTGAAATGCTTGGAGCATATCATGCCGCGTTGGTTGTTGACACCTGATTTGCGAGTCGCCGCTGACGGATTTCAAAAGAATTAGCATACTCGCCCACTCAAGGAGGTTTATTTGTAAACGCGGACTTAGGCATTGAGGGGAGGTCAATCCTCAGTACACTCGCCATGACTTAGCGGGTAAATACAAAGATTTACTGACGGAATGAGCGATACCGACAAGCGCGGGTTTTGTTTAAGACCCGGCCTGGGTTGTATAGTGTTAGTATGGATTTTAATAGCCACAATCTCACTGGTCCTATCGTACTCCATCGCCCGTTCAACTGGACATGTCTCACCTTTTGTTCCCGCTATTAGCGACATAACTTCCAAGAACCCCGAAGGAGCCATTTTCGCCGAGTTATTCAACGCGACCGCCGTTTTCACTCTAGTTATGATGGCCATTCGGTACTACCAAGTCAAGATGATAAATAGACAGGTAGAAGGCGGTGAATCATCACATCTATCTCAACTTAACATACTCAGCGTCGTTTTCGGCGTTGGAAGTGCTTTGGGAGCGTCCTTTGTCGCTAATTTCAGATCCTCAGAGGTGAGTTTATAGTACAAGTTTTAAAGCTAGTTGTAGCCGAGATCGCTCAGCTAAATTAAAAACCTATCTCAAGCAAAGTCGTTTTTAATAAATTTGCAAGAGAATTAAGGAGATTTATGCGGCTTAAAACGCGGGAAATATACCTTCCGGGCAAAACCAAACAGGCTGTTCGCCATCGGTGAATGTTTAGATCTCTCCAATCTAAGCATTTTATACTGTAGCCACACGGCGATCACAGAATCTTCCATTTTACCGGAGGAATCGTTTCGCTTTTCTCGTAATTGAATCTGTCTTTACTTATGCGTGAAGTTTACGTACGAATTTGGACACGCAAGATTGACTTATTAAAATTTCGTTTCGTCTCACTTAACGACCAGCGTCGTGTTCGAACTCGAGGTTGGCTATTGTACACTCTCTCTATAGCTCTAATTATAAACAGCAATTTAAGGAGTGGCATATCTGCTTTGAGACAAAACTTAACGAAACCGTTCAAAAACATTTCACTTCCAACTTCTATCAAAACTTGCCAATTGTTTATTTTTTTCCCGTTTTCACATGAATAGCCAGTCCTTTTGAATTTTGTATTAATTGAATAGGTGATTCGCTAATGCCCGCTCGCACGTACAAGCGTTAAAAGTTTCGTCGCTTTTGTGGAATTAGTTTTTCTTTTTAGATTACTCTGTCTTGTTTTCCATTTAGCGGCTGATAAGCAGGTAATGCTTTTAGTAACTACAAAGAGAACAGTTTTTTTGGATTTGTCGTGTCGTGCATGTCTTTGAAAGAAAACCGAGATCTGGAAGGTCATTACCCATGACGACAGGATCAAAGCTTGTTATTTTCATTAACTTTCTAAAACATCATTTTGCCGTCGTGTTACCTAGAGACTGTTTGTCGTTGCAAAGAATTGTCCTAAACCTAATTAATGAAATTTCAAATTACAAATATTAAAGGAGATCTGAGAATTTTCTGTCCTCGTAAGAAAGCTGATAATTCTTCGCCGTCCACCTCTGAAAACAATTCAAAAGTTTGCATGCCAACCGTAATCCGCCGTACAGCGCCCTTTTTAAAAAGCTCAATTCGGAGCTCTTAAGAGGTACACGCGGGTTTCTATTGGCTGGTTACAGCAGTTTTTAAATGCCACGTAAGATTAACATTAAAAGGCATTTGTTGAGAGGATGGGATCACCAGATTAAGTTTCGCAGAGGCGTGTAAACTAACCCGGAGATCTGAGCTTTTAAGTCTGTTTAATTATAATTAGATAATCGCTTGAGCTTGCCATAGTTTGTTGATATTCTTTTCTGCTATTCTGCTTTCTTAGCGGTTACCATCGTCAAAGCTAACAAAAGAGGCTATTTTTACTTCCCACAAGTTTAAAACTTTTCTTTTTCATTGCAATTTTCAGGTTCAGTTTAATTGAATCCTTGCCGGTATAAAGCATTTTTATTTGCCGTCTCTGAATCCTTCAACTAGGTAGTTCCGCACTGTTTCATTGTTAGATATTTTGACCTGTTTACCAAGAGACTTATAAGTAAACTTTTCTTATTTTCAAGGTTCGGTTGTTGAACTGTGACCGGCTTTATAAAGGTCTTTCGATTAGTAACTGAAAAAAAAAAAAAAAAAAACAAGGGAAGAAACATATTTCTTAGCCCAGACAAACTTCGCGTCTTTTTAGAGGTTTTAGTTCAACGTTAAACTAAATTTGTCATTAGGGCGAGTTTCTCTTTTTCGTGGCTCGCGCGTTCTTCAGTCTTGATTTGGCAACCGAGCGACAGATCTATGTCACTTCGCGATAGGCCAAATAATTAGGACTTCGGCTAAAAACCTTAGTCTCCAGTTTCTTGCGAAAACTGACTCTAATAATAACTTTTCAAATATTATATTGCAGAATCATTTAAGGGCTAAAAATGTTTGTGACGTGTGACATTCCCCAATCTTAACTACCTGATTGTTACATTTTGTTCGTCATTACCTCTTGGTGAATTGAACTTCAGCAAAGGGTTTCTTCGATTTTAAAGATGATTTTATACATCGTCAAACATTAATTAGCTTAGCACGCAGTGACATTGTTCCTAGAACTAATGACTCACTAATAGAATATAAAATTGATCTTAAAGGTTAACAACTCTTACTCGGTTATGCACATAATCGGAGCCGCACTCCTTTTTACCAGCGGTGCTGCGTATTGTTGGGCTCAGACATTCACAACCTATCAACTGGCCAAGTTCAACGTCAACGACAAGTCTGTCTTCACCGCGCGCCTGGCCATTTCAAGTATTCTTACACTAAGTACCTTGCTGTTCTTGATCTGCGGAGGACTGGGTTATCACGACAAGACGCCCGACACGGTTTTAATTGTGGGTAATTTAGCCGAGTGGCTTGCGGCTTGGTGTTTTGGTTTGTTTGGGTTGACGTTCTTTAAAGAATTTCAAAACCTTTCTGTAAAAGTTCAATGCATACCTAGATGTAGTGGACAGAATAGCGACGCCCTTAAATATTCCACTATTCCTGTCTCTGGTCTCGATGAAAACATCACGGACAGCGATTGACGAAGCAGCAAGTTTAAGGGGGCTGTATCCGCCTACCTAAAGGAGTCATGACAACAGCAGCAGAGAAAATAAGAGACTTCAACTTTCTGTGTTTCCACTGTCGGTGATACGATATTTCAATTTAGGTAGATAATTTAAAATATCATTTCCTTGAAAATTAATTATCAAAGTCATGTTATTTAAGGTGATTTTCAACAAATACTTGTAAAATTTTTTTTTTTTCATTCAATTTAATTAATCAATTTAACGAGACTGATAATATAAAACCGAATTGTTCTAAACACAAATAATTTTAGATCCCAAATCTAAGATACATAAATCTATTTTATTTTTGTACGGATCAATAATCGTCTTTTGTGATAAGGCTAGAAATTCATTCTCTGAGACAGCTAAGATCAACCTTTCTTTTAAGCCTCTCCAACTTGACTAAGTGAAGGTGTTCTCTATGTTCATTGTTGTACCGTAATAATTCTATTTAGTGCCTTCTGAGCGTCCCCCTGGCCTTAAATATTGAATACCTTCCTTAATTTTAAAGTAGTCGTGCCAAAGCCACAGTACGGAGTCAATCTTGCGTTTATTGTTCACACAGCTTCCACAGAGGAAGTGGTGTGAGCTGAACTTTCATGTGTAGCTGTTTTCGAGACATCGCCGGTTTTGACTCAGGTTTTTAGAGATGTGGAGGGAGTATGACAAAGTTCAAACCCAACGTATTTATTATTTTTCGCCCTTTCCTTGAGGCGGAAACTAAAATTAAGGCCCAGAGGTGTTAAATCGGATCATTACAGTATCTACAGTAGACAACATGGTAGGGTAGACTGGAGATATTTGTTTTGACAGATCACTTTATTGGTTTAGTACTGAAATTTATCGAAAGACTAAATATCTTGCCAACCCAGCAAGCGGCTAATGTTATCACAGACACAGAGGACAAAAGACAGTTAATTTTAATTTTATCCAGACAAAATAGTTTCATTATTTTGTAACACTGCTGGTGAGATGCCTATTCCCATCTAAAAATAGCTCATTTGAATAAAGAACGTTTCAAAGAATTGGTTGTAGGTAGTTCTCGGGAAAACGAACATTTTCAGGGAGGTCCTCTAGCTGTGGGAATTCCCTTATGAAAAGGACAGGTCTCCTTGTGGGAAATTTTGAAATGAACCCCTATGAGGTACCAAGATCTTGTTTTGTGGGCGTGGCTTGAAAATTTTTTCACCCCTAAAAGAGGTACCGATTCTAAAACAACACATTTTCGTAATTTTAATAGCGATAAAGACGATTGCTTCGAATACCTTCTACTCGTAAATTTTATGAAAGCACTGTGATAAATCCCTATCAATTCCCTAAAAGGTACCGAGAATGCTCCCGCTGTGGCCCTTTTGAGATTGAACACCCAAGGAGAAACCAAAACCGCTTTTTTAACCCCTAAAGCAAAGATATCAGTGACGTCATCTATTGTTATTACCATGCCAACCAGAGAACTATTGGCTGGTGAAACAAAGGATTCTTTTGTTTAACGTTTTGGACATTTAAATAACAAAAACAATGTTTGCAAACAGATATCTTACCTAAAACGTACGACGAGAACCTCCGTCCTTTCTATACCCTACCCTCGAGGTCCGCTTTGCATCATGGCTACTTAGGAACATCGACACAAAATGTTTCCGCTTTCCCATTGATCTCTCACTCGTAAGACAGAATCAGTTGGTTGGTGGAAAGAGTCAAATTAAATAAAAGCTGGACAAGACGAATATTGACAAATGAATAAATAAATAATTCCAAGAGAGCCTTGATCGTATCTTACACGTGACTGCCGTTTTCCATCGAAGCCACTATCACTGTAATACTGTATCAGTAGTTTTCGAAGATGTCGTTTTGAGGACTTTAAAAAAAGACGTCACTTTGAAGAACTTGGGAACAACACAACATGGAGCCAGGCAATGAGTCACTGAATTATTATTTTATTATTTTGGGTTAGTCGGGCGAAAGGATATTTCCAGCATGATTTTCAGAATCTCTCCTTCCCATTCCTCCCGCGGCTGACATCGCTAGAAGGGGTCCCATCATTTAGGCACATCAGAGGGATCTTCACTACTTCCTGAGGGTAGGGGATGTTGCATGTACTTATGATCGATCGAGGAAGTTTGGTGGAAAACGATTTTCTCTTTCTTGAGGAGAGAGAGTGAAGGGGGGGGGGGGGAAAGGATGTTTTTTTTCGCTGTGGAATTAATTATTTGCATTGAATACAGTGGAATCAGGAAAATACAGTATTGTCCCGTTTAGCGCCTCTGTTTATTAAAGTCAGTGGTAATTGCGCCCAATAACTATTTTAGAAGTTGGATATTCTTCAATTTGCTAGTCAAGTCTTCGATATAGTCCGGCCTCACGTCAAGGCGAGCGGATTAAATCTTAATTTGGTCTCTCCGAATGTTAGTTGTGGAATATAACCGGTTCTGGACCTCGCTCTGTGACCTTTGTAAATCGATCTTCCGGGGTATCAAATTACAAGGAGCATTGTGTGAATCACTAACTACACGCGAAAATAAAATGGCTTTAGATTTCTCCCAGTTCGGTTTCTACGCATTCAAGCCATCCAAACAGAAGGTCTCCAGAGGCAAGTGCCAGTCCTTTCATCTTCGTTTTGGAGAGAATGAAACGTGTATGGACGAAATAATCAAAAACACCTATTAAATGGAAGAAAAGACATAAAAAAAAAACTAAACAAAACGTTAAAAGAGAACATTACAAAAGAAAAAGAGAAAAAAAAACTCAGCGCTTCCCACACCGGGAGTCGAACCCGGGCCGCCTGGGTGAAAACCAGGAATCCTAACCGCTAGACCATGTGGGAATTACTTGATAGAAGTCAAAATTATTAAATACTTAAACTCTTTGTTTCTCTTGGTTCGAGTGGTTCTCCCACGTAATTGCCTTGAAAAATACTACGACATGGTTTGAGAGTCTCAAATATCAGCAGCGAATGTGTAATAACCAAGAAAAAGATACAACACTAAGTCGTACGTGCTTCAGTGAGATCTGGGCAACGTCAGCGCGTTCTTCCCGGCGTTCTGGAATATTTACACTCGAATAATAATAATATCGAAAGAATTTGCGATGATAATTTTGGTTTTAACGTGTTTTTAAATTATTTCATTTAACATGGGAGGGTTGTCGCCTGTTTCGAGCAAAATGTAACTCGTATAAGGACAAAATTTGCAGCTTTAGGGCGAAAATTGTTTATCATTGGTTATGAATAATTAACTGATTTAGCACGCTGAATTGGAATATATTAAACTAATGCAGATTAATTATACGCACGAGTAATCGCTATGAGTTTCGATAAATATACAGACTGCCTCGAAATAAAAGCAAACAGAAGAAAAACAAAGAAACCAAAAAGTTTAAACAGCTGCTAAAGTTTATGAAATTTAGTAAATGACTGAACAGAAATTTGTATTATTTTCATGAAGGCGTTAAGAACCCTCGAAGATTTCTAATTCAGACTAACGTGTGAAATTCTTTACTGCTGTTTTTTGGTGCAGCCTCGCGTTTTATTGGCTTCGAGTCCTTGAGGTTATTATTAAATTTCTGTTTTATCTACGCTTTTGATAATCTGGTTGTTTCACCTTTGATTTGCAAAGAGTTGCAAAGTCTGAGAGAGTAGAGAATTGTTCTCTACCCGATAAAGAGTAAAGCAACTCCAGGTTTAAATGATAACGAAAATAGTCAACGAGATTTCGACAACAACCGCCACGGTAATACCGAATGCTACAAAATGGTCAACGTTATAAGTTTCTTTGATTTCAAACTTTTTCAATTTTTTCACTTTTTCTTTCAAGCTTTTTTTTTATCCAAAGATATCCATGACGTCACACGAGCTTGATTGATTGGCAGGTAACAATCAAGCGTAGTTAACAGGTGCCCCCCAGTTACCTCTCGCCAAACGAGGGGCGAAACAAACCGTTTTCCTCGCTGGGGTATTGAGATATTCCGCGAAATAGAAAGATTTATTACATGCAATCCCTTGAAACTGTATAGCAATGTGTTGCGGAAGGATCTGCCGCAAGCTGTGCCTGGCTTTTAAGAAGTTGATAGTGAGATTTCTAGCGCATCGCGCAGGGTTCCAGAAGAACCATTTATTATGCTGTCGAAGATGCAATGGTAAGAAAGGAATCTTTATCTCATACGATTTTTTTAACAAGCATAACTTGCTCATAAATGCACATTTTGGCGTACAAACATGCTTTCGTAAATATACGTACATACTGCTTTTTGAAAATTTACCTATGGTAACTTTTGCAGCATAAGTGGCAAAGCGTCCCTCGATACCTGTTAAGTTTATTTTACAACCTGCTAGATTTTTGTGAGCAAGCGTGCCAACGCCTGGATTTATCGAGGAAATAGTTTCTACATTCGAATTTACGATCGGCGCACTTTATATTTATACCGAGAAACAAAAATGATCGTAAATATCGTCAATTCTACTTTTCGAAATGAACTGAAATTGTGTTAAGGCTATTGCAGTTTGTGTGTTGCTCCATTTTCATCAGAAAAATAAAATACCAGTTAAACAGTTTTATTCATAAACCCGAAAACTCCAATTCTTGTGGAATTCAGAATTCAGAATTCAGAATTATTTATCCTACGTTTCAACAGCTAAGGAGAAAGTTAGAGTTTGAAAATTTAGTTCCTCCAAACACGCAGTACGTAGAATTTAAGTCAAAATCGCCGTTTTAAGAATAGTGTCAAAAATAACCATCTTGATTAAAACTAAGATACTTTATGTGTACCTTATAGTTATATAATCAAATGTAGTATCTCGATCGAACCATGGAAGTTTCAGTGATACGAAGTGATTTTAAGAATATCAGTACCTTTTTTCAGAAATATCAGTACTTTTATGCTGTGGCATCGGCCGTGAGCTTATCCGGAGAAGCTGTACCGGAAGAAAAATGTATAACCCCAGTCGGCGGAAAAATAACTACCTTGCTATCAGTCTGGCACAGAAAAATGAAAATTAACCGATTCCCCATACGGTGACAACCAGCGAAATTAAATGCTACAAAAACTTTGCCTGATCTCTTATTTGTCTTCAGTGAGCAATGTTTTACTTGTTATGTTGCCTCGAATAGACCTTACAGGGTCTGACTGAAGGTTTCACTGTGTCTTTTCCTTGTAACTAAAGAAGAAGATGGCATTGGATCAGTCACTTACTCCGTAGAGAAACCACTAACATCTCAAACGGCGCTCTCAGATAGACACCAGAAAATAAAGGAAGAGCCATCTTCAGGCTCCAAACCTTAACTAGGAGCAAGCCGCGCGGGTTGCAAAGGACCAAAAGGAATGGATAAAGCTTGATCATGCACTATGCGGCACTTGGTGTCCAAAGAACTGACGATGATAATTGTGTCTTTTGCGTTGACTTTGTTTTGGTTGACCAAATTCAATACCTTTGGCCGAATTTTCTAACAACGCCAAGCGAGTTGCTGTTATTTTCTAGAATTTTTTGTAACATTTTTTTTTTTCATTTTCAGCATGTTGTGGTTCCTGTAACAGGTGCTGTTGTATTTGTTTGTCACGTGTCCCTGTTGCTTCGCTGATCGCTTCGTTTGTTTTGGGGCTCGGTTTCACTGGATTTGCTCTCGGGCTCAGTGAAGGAGTCAACAACCTTAACAAATGGCTCAAAATGGATATTGTGTAAGTACCTATTACTGTGTAGTGCGTTAATGACGCCTAGACTTCCTTACTCGAAGCTACCGTCTACCCCATTCATTGAAGGACAAATTTAAACGAGTTTCCATTGCGCAACTCTTTTTAATTGCAAAATTTATCGATATTTGCGTTGTACTAGATGTTTTTGTTGAGACTAGCCGTTCTGCGAATCAGTACTTGAACTTGTTAGGTCAATTGTGACCCTCCTAGTCAATGACCAGTGAAGCAAAACACCATCCAAAATGTGCATTTTTTGAAAGACCTTCGCGTTCGATAACAAATATCTTATATGAGGTTGACATTTCGGCTTGAAGAACCTGTCCCTAGGAACAAGAGTAACAAGGGTGGTTAGGAATATAAAAGATTAAAGCTAAAAGGAAGGCCAACGCCATCCTTTGGGAGCAGCCGTCTTTAAATTCTCCGGTCAAACAACTTAATTTATCCCTTTCATACTAATTAGTCTCCTTTCTTAGGTTAAATAGTTTTACTCTTGTTTTTTTTTTTTGGTTCGCGCCTTAATCCTTAATTATTCTTGTAAGTATCTCACTTTGTCATGCTATTTATTGCATATTTTCATTTTATTTCTCACTGTACAACTGACGATGGATGATGTCTCATCCGAAAGATGTATTTTCTTCATTAAATAATGAACTTCAAAAACACCGTGTGGCTCACCAAAGCAATAATGATGATGATAATAATAATGATGATAATAATAATGATAATAATAATAATGATGATGATAATGATGATGACAATGATAATGATGATGATGATAAATGCTGTTATCAAGGGGTGCCTTGGAAAACAATAAAACTAGAACTAAAATATCAATAAAAGTCCTAGAAACATACAGAAAAAGATATGTCATTCGGAAATGGGAATTACTGTTTCGAGATAACCGTGTTTTGTACTGTTTCCGCAGGGAATTGGCCTCTCTCGGAATCATGCTTCTTGGAATATTTTTTGGCGGCTTATCGGGACTGGCACTGTTACATGGGTTTGCAGCTACAGGACGAACGAGGTTCAACTGCTGCGGCGGCTACAAAAGACGCCTTCTTGGGCGTTGCTGTATTGGTTTTGTAAGTACACTTGATATTATTTTTTATTTCGAACCCGAGGGGACTTCCCTATAAAAAGGACATGGATGCTCTTCGGAAATTTTGAAAACAAAAAAACCCTAAGAGGTACCTCGATCCTGTCTTGTGGGC
Source organism: Orbicella franksi (assembly GCF_964199315.1). NCBI lineage: Eukaryota > Metazoa > Cnidaria > Anthozoa > Scleractinia > Merulinidae > Orbicella > Orbicella franksi. Next base: position 15,544,672 of record NC_138153.1, read on the forward strand.
GTGGCTGGAAACAACACATTAGGAGAAACTTTCAAAATTTTTAACAGCGATAAAGATGAATGTAAATGAGACAAAATTAAAAATCAGTTGATTGTCAAATATCTCCGGACATACTTTTTTTGGCTCAGTACCCTAAAAGGTACCGCAACAGCTCCTGCTGTGGATCTTTCGAGGCTTCTTTAAACCCTAAAAGGTACGACAAGCATCGCCGTCTTTTTGTATATAGGAGTCCGTCCCCTCTCCCCACCCCCAACGGAATCAGTGAGGTCTTAAATTGATTCTTTACCTCGGCAGCTCTTCGGTTGGCATTATCTCATGTTCTTCCTGTGGATGTTTATTGCTCCAATTCTGATTATTCCACTGATTTTCATGGGAATTTTCTTTGGAATTTGTCAAGTACAAGTCGTCAAACAACTCGGAAAGACGTGCATTAAATTCAGTGAATATGGTGAGTAATTAACAATCAGAAACTTGTTCTGGGTCAACAATTATTTCCCCTGACGATAAACTTTCCGAATCACAGTTTCCATATCGTGAGGCCAATGTAAAAGTAATTCTACTCAACCTACAGCTGGAAGGGTAGAGGCCCGGTGGCCTTATGGACCTCATGGTTAGTGTGCTCAACTCCAGATCAAGCAGTCTGGGTTCGAGCCCTGGCCGGGGACATTGTGTTGTGTCCTTGGGCAAGACACTTTACTCTCAGTGCCTCTCTCCACCCAGGTGTATAAATGGGTGCCGGCGAGTTTAATGTTGGGGATAACCCTGCGATGGACTAGCATTCCATCCAGGGGGAGTAGAAATATTGCTAGTCGCTTTATGCTACAGAAACCGGGATAAGCTCCTGCCTGATGGGCCACTTGGTTCGTAAGCAAACTTTACCTTTACCTAAAGCTGGATGGGATGCCAGTTCAACAGCGTTTGGTCAGTTATCCTAATATTATCCGGTGCCCATTTACGCCCATCATTATTCGAAAATTAGGCATTTTGTCAGAGGACCGATTGAAAGTCTCAGTTCTTCTAAACATCTCTAGCGACTGACCAGGTTCTGACCGTCTTTAATTTCTGTGCTCAAAGTCAACCTTATTGGGTTTTGAAAAAAACTGTCACCGGCAGCGTTGCGGGCCCATCGAGGGTGTGGGGGGTTAAGAGATGGGGCTGGGGCCTGAGTAACCCAAATCCGATGAATTTCTGGCCTTAATATCTGTGTGCCGTTATTTTAATCAGAAAAAAAAATGACAGTTTTCCTTTTCGATATCAAGAATATCTGTTCTAAATATTCCAGTATTTTTCCCCACATTTCCTGTATTACGTATTTTTTTTTACTTAATATCCCTTATCCCCACAAACCCTTATAGGCCGTCCATGTTGCTGGTCTCTACCAAGACCACACCCCCACCAAAGAGACTTGTTACGGAGCTTCATTTCGTGACTTCCCTACTTGGGACCGGTATATATATAAACATAAAATCACCACCAGGAATTTGCGTAACGCAAGTGTACTTCTGCCGTCCAGTAGTAAAGATGTTGATACACATTTGAAAGATTAAACTTACGTTGAATACAGGTTTGGATGACATTGTCAATACAGAAGAAGTTTGTGGCGATGAGTTGCTTGTATTCTGCGACGCGGTAAGTGGTCAAGTTATTTCATATAGCCGTCACTAAGCTTCTCTTTGCTACGTACTTTTTCTGTCGCAGAAGCTTAAACTTGGTTTAGTGGGTGAAGTCTGATACCCTGGTATATAACCAGTTAATTCGTGCTTGTTTACTGTATGTTTTTTTTTATGGATTTGTTTGTTTACTTTTCAGATGACAGGTGCCACTCCTTATTTTGCCGCAGCATTTGTTGGTGGACTCTTCATTGTCGTTGGCATGGTAGGTAGCATCTTCATATTACGTCACATAAAATAGACAAGAGTGGTAGTTTGGGAAGCCCTTTTAGAATACTCTAGATTGTGTAAAGACCAAATATGTGATGTAAAAGGTAGCGTGCTGAGGTCTTTAGTGCGAGCCCAGCCAGTGTTATCGTCGGTATTCTATTCTTGAACCTCATACAGTACCGAAAAATTGTTGTTCGGAAAATCTGACAGAATTCCGGGATTACTGGCATCCCAACATGGGGGCTTAGGAATACCGTGCTCCTATTCGGGTTATACCAAGGAGCAAACTGGAGTCAAGCAAAGCGTATGGTTCTTTTATGCCTCAGATCCCTGGTTTTCATACAAGCTACTTATGTTCGGTTTGAGTAGCCTATGGAAGGTTTCGGATCTCCCCATCTGTTTATGCCAAAATATCTAAGGCCCGAAGGGTTTGAGGAGTTTTTACCTCCCTCTCCCATACTGGGCAAGTAAGGAACCTCCTTAGTCTTCGCCACTGAACACAGTCCAGGCATATAAACTGGAAAATTCTCCCAGCTTCGTTCCCCAGGAGAACCTGATATTGGCTCTTAATTTTCTGTAATGCAGTGTTTTAGCACGGTGAAATATATGGAGGTTTGCGATCGCTTTACTACATTGTACTGTAATGTAGATGTTTCTACTTTCAGTATGGTTGTTTTTAACGAGTTCCTTGTTCTTCTTCCAGTTTCACATGATGTTCGTATTGACAGCAAACTACGCCCACATACATGACCACAGAACACGACCCAAGGCGTCAGAATGTTCCACATGCCGGACATGTTGTACTGTCAAGGACCCGGGCCGTTATGAAGAGTGCTTCCCTGAGCCCCCGGTGGAAGAGGTGCAATTAGCCATGGAAGAAAAATTGAAGCTGAACGCAGGGGACCCTGAAGGAGGCGCACATCCCCACCACCACCCCCACTGGGAATACGTGTACGATTATGAAAAAGCTCCAGCGATGCCTGGCAAAAAGTACTAATCGCTGTTCTAGTTGATAAAAGGATTTTGTTTCGCTGCAGGTAAGCAGTGTAAAACCGATGGCGAGAAGGACACGCTACTTTTGGAAATTTGTGAAATTCAGTCTGGAGAGTTTGACAATATTTACTTCAAGCGTTAACCGGCACAAACGCATCAAATCGAGGCCAGTTCCATCAAGTTTCATCAAAGCTAGTTCGAAAGTAGAAGCGCTCAGTTCTGTAACTGGTTCAGCCTTTTTTTACGACATGCGGCTGTAACCAATCAGGATTAAGATAAAAAACCAATCATAATTGTTTTGTATGGACCACACCATGGCCCGCCCTTTTCGCTGATTGCATGTTTTTTTTTATGCTGATTATCGATTGGTTAATCACGCTATGTTTGCAGCTCGTCTGTCAACTGATTGTGTTCAGTATTAAGACAGTGGTCACGTTACAACCCAATAGTATTGCTTTTTGCATGGGTTGAGTCTTGCACCCTCCTTCCCAAAAACTGACCATTATATACCTCCAGCTTAGGAAATAGACCAACGGCTGCCATACGGCGCGATTTTTAGTATCATTATACGAAGTACCTTTCGCGGTGTTTCGTTATCCGGCAAAACAGAAAGTACGAGAAACTGTTGAAGCGAACGATTATTTTTAAATTTTTGGTGCGAGAAATGTAATGCTTTATGTATTAGCCAAGATTAAATAATAAAGCTCACATAATTCTTACTTAATAATTGTAAATAGTGATTTTTAGAACATTCTTGAAATAAACGGAGACTGCGAGTATAGTTCCTCGATTCATTCGTGGATTACAAGAAAAGCACGAGAACAAGATATAGTCGCGCGCGCGGATTGTGTGAGGCGGACGAGAAGCGGGAAAACGCGAGAGACTCGGCTATGATTTCCTCCATACTTATCGCTTTTTGTCTGCGTGGCCTTGTTTTGCGAAGCTTAACAAGGCCACCCATGACATTGATGTCGTTGGTATGAACAACAACATGTGTTGACCGTAATAAGTTCTCTTCACACTCATTCCGTTTTCTCTGTCAAAGAAAGTCTTCATAGTTTCCTTCTTTCATCTTGCTAGACTCCATGCCTACTCTGTCGCGAGCCATCAGCGGCTTCATGGCCGTGAGCAGGCTGTGATATAGGCCTGGGAACAATATTTCTTGAGCTGCCAACAACTGCTTTGTTCGATGCCGCTCCTGTAAAACAATTACAAATTGATCAAATAGGGTCGTGACGCTCGACTGAGAACAACAGTTGAAATAGTGTTCACACTTGTCTTGATGCTCGGTCATAGCGCCAAGATACCGAGTGTAAACACAACCTTAGACCCCGCTGTTGAAGTTCTCTAACCCCAAGTGTTACCATAACTGTGAGAGGATGGATGTGACGGCTATCTCTTAAATGGTCTTACACTATTAACTTTTCGAAGGGAACTAATGGAAGAGGTTGTTGCCAGAACTGAGGGTCAATTTGAAATCAAAACTGGAGAAGGGAGGGGAGGGTAAATATGAGTGTTTTTCGAGTGTATATGCAACCACCGACGCGAAGAGAAATTATTACTGAATTAGAGTATTAAAGCCTCCTTCTGCGAACTTCCAAGTAAAAAAAACATGCATTCGCTCAAAATATCAGTACTATACTAACCTTGGGGGCTTCAAAACAAGCGGGGCAATTTTCTGCAATCACGGGTAGTTTCACCTTAAACAAGAAAACATGAATTAGTACAGCGGAGAAAATGTTATGATCATACAGTGAGGCTGGAATCGATAGAGACTGATGTCGGTTCCTCAAAAATACAGAACGCCTCGTGATACGTTGTGCAAGATGCTTTATTAAATACACGAATCAGCAGTTACCTTTTCAGCGAAGATTCGTAGTTCCTTTTCGCGGACGTAAACTAAAGGCCGGATAACTCTCAAGTCGCCTTCCCTGAAAGAAAAAGCGAATTAAACTCAGGGAAAATAAGAAATCAACGAACCAAAATCTCTAGCAGCAGTTTACAAGAAAACGTTGTTATAAGTAGAAACGTAGTTTTAACTACGTATTTAAAAACATCGAGTCGCTGACGATGGAGCGGTTTTCATTTGCGCGTAGAACAGTAATTGACTACACTACATGATTCGCTTAGAAACTCGCGCCACTTTTTCATCCAATCAGAAGTTAAACCAAAACCAATCGTGACTCGTTCGCACACGTTTTCCCGCGCTTTACGTCAGTGACATATAATTGCTCCGAGTTTTGATTGGTTCACTGAATTGTCCGTCTCTTTTGTGATTGGCTAGAGTTATAACTTTGGTTTTGGTTTTACGACACTCAATTGCAAACGGCTCTAGTACTAAGATTTTACAAATTTAGAGTTAAGGTTATTCTGTCGGGTTCTTGGAGAGGGTTCTCCACTCTCACGTTTCTCTCTTTACCCAGGAGTATAAATGATCACAAAGTAAATATTTAAAGTAACCTGATAAAATGCTCCCCCTGACTGAGAGAGGTCTAACCCTTTCACTCCCAAGATCTGAACGTTAATTCTCTTAACTAGTACCATAAATTTCATTGTTGGCTAGTACTGAGAATTTTTTGTTTCATCAAGACCATATCTTCTTGTTGACAATTTTCGTTATTCTCAGTACCTGTCTGCTTGACAGTGTATTAAAAGTGTAAGGAGAATTTACTTACCAATCACTCCTGAGAGTCAAAGGGTTAATACTTCTAGTCTCTTCATGATACAGAAAACGAAGTTAACTGAAACTCGGGCATGAAGAAGCACTCTGCTCGAAAAAATTTCTTCGTTCAAAAAAAAAAAAACGACTTACGAGACTGTATAGTTCGCCTTCATTGTCCGCAAGAGACCGTTGTGGAATGCTGACATCAAAAAGCTGTGAATCAATTAAAACAACAAGAAAATTAGGTTTATTTCCTGAATATGACTTACACTGTGAGCGTTGAATTATGGTGGAACTTGCATTGCTTTTTACGCCTTTACAGTGTGTTTAGGCACGGTTTTGTTAGCCACTCGACGACTGTATAGCTCGCATTTTACGTGCGGTTTTCATAGATGAAAACGAAACGCAAAATATCATCTAAGTAGGACACCCCATGTCCTCCCCCTCCTTATCGTAGATACTTAGGCCACCTGACCTAGTTCTACTTGGCGAGAGATTCACAGTCACAGATAAGTGTTGCGTTAAGTAGTTTTCTGTGTCAGTCGTTTCTTTTCAGTGCTCGTCCGAAATATCTCTACTATCAGTAAAGGAAAGGAATAAGCAATAGGTAGTAAGCATTGCACTATCATTGGTTGCCTCCAGAAATAATCTCAGGAAAAGATCATTTTCAACTCAACTACACACCTCTCAGCCAAGTCATCTAAGTGTTGTCCCATCGCTAGCACATTATAACCCTCTCGTCTGGCGCATGCGTACAACCGGCCACGCTTCATTCGTGAACAAAAACTACATATTGACTCGCAAACAGTGAGTTGGGCTGCCTGTTGAATGATACCTGTGGAGGAAAAAACATGGTTAAGAGAGCCAACTGGGAGTTTTCTTTCGACAAAGGACAACATCAGCTAGTGGAGGGCGGAAATCAGGAACCACCGGATCACAAGACCAACATCCTCGACTTCTTGACCATCCCGCCTCCGTGTCGATATATTCTACGTTCTAAAACACACGGCTTAAGACTTTCACTAAAATCTTTCTTTCGACTGCGGGATCGATTTTTTTTTCGAACTTTTTGGCCTGACCAAAGAACGGAAAACCTTGAAGGCAGTTCCTTAAAGTCTGACAGCCTTGATTCAGCAATCCCTACCCCTCCAGCCAACCATCTTCTTGTTAGCGCTGTTACAGTCATAAACATATCATAGTTATCAGGGCGTAGTTTTAAAATTTGAATAGGTCAAGATTCGACGTCAAACACCGTTAAACTGTCACTTACCCTGCTCTTCAAAGAAGTAAGGAACACCAAGGGACGCTAAATAGTGGACCAGAGGTTTAGGATCATATCCAGGTGACTGAGGGTCCACAGTAGCCGATCCAAGTTCAAAATTAATACCCTGAAAACGAACCAAGCCATACATACGTGTTAACATAATATAAAAAGAAAACATTTTGAATTTTGCAAAAACACCGTCAAAAAACGTACCCCTGACACTACTCTCCGGACACGACAGTTTGTAGACAGGACTGCTGATTACACATATCTTATTAACCAAGCGCGAGTGCCGTGCTGAGAGAATATCGACCCGAGATCTTGACAGTACGGACCGAACGCAGCGACGTCCGTAAAAAAAGGCCTCGGGCCGATATTCTCCCAGTGCTGCTCTCGCGCTTGGTTAATAAGATACATTTATTACACCCTTGAAAATGAGGGAAAAAATGTAACGATCACGGACTGCAAAAAAGCGTGCAATTCTGATTGGGAGCCTACTAGGCGTATACTCACGTCGGAAGGGTAAGAGAGTTGGAAGAAAAAGAAAGGGATCTTTTATGTTTAAGGCAAGTTCTTCTCTTTGACTAAGCCATAAAACAACCAAAAAAAATCTTCAAGAGTGATCGTGCGGGATCATTCGGGATAGTGCCCGTTCTAATACTGAGAGACTATTGGACTGGGAATGGAGCAATGTGACTGGCTAATTTTAGTTATTGGCCCTTTGAACTAACTCAGACGTGTAATGAACGATCACGATTGCATACCTTAGACTTGCTGTAGTATTGATACTGATGTAAGGTGTGCAGCAAAGATAGTGAATCCTTGCCTCCTGACAGACAGACCATCACTCGATCACCATCATGAATCATGTCGTATTCTTCTAAAGCCTAAAAATCCATAACGGAAAAGCAATAACCAACTGACTTTAGCAAGCGTTTCAGTGGAAGTGAGTCTAACCACATTTTTTAACTTTGGCGCATGTCAAAGTATTTTATTGGATTCTCTAGTTTCCAATTCCCCATAATTCACTCTGCTTGCCCGCTGTTGTGAAATGCTCTTGGGAGGTCTGCATATTCCCAAGAGCATTTCATAGCAATAGTACACGCAAAATTGAGGGTGGGGCGGGGGGGGCGGGGCGGGGGGGGCAAATAGAGTGAATTATGGGCAATTGGAAAATAGAGAATTGCCATGTGATAAATATGTCATACTGAATGTAATACTGAAACATTGTCATATGAAATGACGTATTTGCACTATTCTTGGACTAGTATGATAACAAAAGTGAAACAGCCGAAAATGGCCTTTCCCGTGGAAATGCATATAATAAAACCCAACAACTTTGTGAGGCGCTAAAAAAGTATCATCACACAGTTGCCCTTCAAGCGGCTATACCTTCGGACAGAGCATGTTGCAAGAAATTTAGGACACACAACAATGACTTTCGATGATGTTCAACGTGTATTTTTCAGTAGAAGCGAGGGATCAAAAACGCCAAACGACCGACATCCCGCAAAAAAATTAGCCAATCCAGTTCTGGCTCTCTCACGACACTTAACGCTTCGCTTGTGAGAGAGAGGGAACCTCTCTCCTACCAGCGTATCGTTGCCTGACAGAGAGAGGGCCACAATTGGGCTATTCAAAAATTAGCCTGAGCCTAAATAATGAGAAGCAACTCAATTACTGTGATCAAACTCTCACTCCCCGATTGACTTCAGAATTCTCCCTACGGACTTCCATATATTTTTTGTTAAGTTACTTGTAAGAATTTGCTACTTGACGAAATTGATAAGTTTAATATTCTCTTACTTGTACAGTTGGTTTAAAAATGTTCTTTGGTGGATGATGAAACTGCGGTTTACCAGTTGTCACTTCGTTTTGCTTGCTCTTTCTTGGTTTCCTTCGACAAACATTTTCTGAATTTGCAACAGCATCGTTGTTTTCAGAAATCATCTTGTTTTCAGAAGAAGAATTTGTGATTGCATTCAGGCCGGTAGTCCTCGCTCCGTCAAAAGTTGACGAAACGGGGCACTTGTCAAAATCGTTCGATGAAGATTCAATATATTTAGCAGCGGAGTTTTCGAGGGCGTTTTCCTCTTTGGTAAATTCGCAAGAGCCAGTCTCTACAGATGAAATTTCCAGAGCCCTTTCCACGCAGACACGATTTTCTCCCTGTCTTGCATCAGTATTTTCAGCTTCAGAATTCGCAGGATAATATTTGCCAGCTTCGAGAGATATAGCGTCCCCATTTGTCATTAAATTTACAACGTTTGCCATACCTAGGTCAGGAAATGTTGATAGATCTCTGTTTCTATAGTTATCGCATTTCTCGTTATTAAAATGCACATCACCAGTGTATGAATCATGGATTTGTCCATTAACAACACAATTAGAATCCACAACTAGATTGTTGACATTTTCTCTGGATGTAGCAGACTTGTATGCTGATTTCAAGGAGCATTTTTCTTTGGTACTTAAACAGATCTCATCACAAGGTTTCAAGCAACCAGTCCTATTTAAATTAGTCCCCTCTAAGATACTCGTGTCAGCTTTCCACTGTGGTGGAGTAAACGGCGGTGTTATTGGAAAGTGCGCAGGATTTTTTCCACTTAACAGCTGGGCAGCTTCGCTTGGAAGTAAAAACCAGCGGTACTTTTCGCCTTCTTCACCCAGCAATAATGACTGATCACCAACACTGTTAATAATCTGGGAAGAAGAATAAAATAATTTCAAATTGAAAGAAAGTATTTACAGGTTCATAAAACGCCTGGAAGATGAAACAATTCGATTCAAACACTGGTTTCTATCTCCTCAGAAACTGCATGGAGAATTAAAGCAAAGTAATAAAATGTGAAATCAGTCGTCTATCGTCGACCTAATACACTGTACTGCGTACGAAGAACAACAACCAGAAGTTTTCCTGTTATTACCTTGTTTGTAGCTGCTTTACGGAATATTTTCTCAGCTTCAGAAAGACACTCCTGAAGAAGAAGATAAAAAACAGAGATTTCTGTGAAGAAAAGTTGGTAAAAGAAAGGAGAGATCCAAAAATAAACTCTTCTTGTATTAACACGCAAATGTTCTCACCATTTCACGGTTAAAAAACACGGAAGTCGTTAATGGTCCGTGCCTTGTTTATTCTGTTCTTAAGTTTCTATATAAACGCAAACATTTCTATCTCTTTATTTCTATGACCTGCATGTACGATTCTCCGTTGATATCTGCAATGTTATGTCTGACTTCTCTTGACAAGATTCTTACATTCCGTTGCCAAGTAGGCTACTTAACAATCAGATTATGAGCTCGAGATTTTTGTCAACTATCACGCATAGAAATCGAGAGCGAATGATCTAACTGCTTAGTATAAATCTACTAGTTGTTCAAAACGTTGTTATCTAAATCCTCTTCACAGACACTTCGAAAATGCAAGCGGAGAAAGGGCCACCATTTTGTTGGCAACCGCACACTGCTTGGCTACTATCTATTTAACAATTAGATTATGAGCTCGAGATTTCTATGAGGTGAAAGTTGATGAGGGCGCAGTCCCAGCCAAGTATCATGCGATAGAAATCGAGAGCGAATAATCTAATTGTTTTAGTAGAATTCTTACTAGAATTTACTTCAAATAACGGTTTCCAATTATTTCTGGACGTATTATTTAACTTTGCACCTGAAAAAGATCGCTCCAATTGAATTGTCATTTAAAATTGAAGTTGTGCACGTGCACACATCAGTTTTTTCAATAATTTCAATTTTTTTAATGTCAAGAACCCGAAAATGTCCTTCATTATTATTATTGTTATTATTATCATTAAACTATCCATTTGCATCAAAATTTTCCTCCAAAACCTTGGAAAAACGAAAAAAATGTCGACATTTCCTAGACGACCTCCAGCCACTGCACACTAATAAACAATCAGATTGATAGTTGACGAGGGCGCAGCGAATAATCTAATTGTTTTAGTATAAATCTACTAGTCGTTCAAAACTTTATCTAAATCCTCTTCACAGACACTGAGAAAACGCCAAGAAGCGACCGTCATTTTGTTAACAAGTGCACACTGTTACGCTACTCACTATCTACCACAGAATAGACAGTGAGTAGTGTAGCCAATCAGAGAACGGCATTCGTGATAAAACGCTAGTAGATTTACACTTATGCACAATTTGGTACCAAGGTACCAAGGTTAAACGAGAAAACTGCAGAACATGAAAATTCCTGAACAGTTTCTTACCGAGTAAGAACTTGAAGTTTCTTCCGTGATCGGAGAGGATGATGGGTAGGTCATGTGACCATCTGAATACGAGATTGAACCGAGCCACTTCCGGTCACGAAACACCTGCAATCAAACGCAACGGCAAAGTATTCGTGACAACTGCTTTACTGATTAACCGTAGCAGCTATGGTGACAAGGGCGACCTAAAAGATGCGGTGTATTTGAAATATTTAAAAGAATGATAACAATGACCCCAAAAAAGAAGAAGCAAATAAGAGTTCAAGAGTAAATACCAATGTGTTACGTAAGAACGCTAACTTGATGGCTGATCCAAAACTACGAATACTGCAAGAAATTACAGTGCTTTAAAAAAAGAGAGAGGGACAAAACAATAACAGACAGACAGACAGACGCACAGACATATACACAGACAGACACACAGATTTACCTGGGGAAAATCAAGCAAACAAACAAATGCAGCACGTAAGGGTTACCTGATGTTTTCTATGCTTCCATTCTCCAGTCTCAGGATTGAACATGTACTAAACAGATCAGGAAGACAAAAGATTATTACCATCGTTAAGTGACACAACAACCACGGCCAAAGCAGACTTGCAGTCACCCGCATCGCTGCCCAGCGGCATCATTCTTTTTTTTTTTCCTTTGGTTTGCCAATCTCATCACCAACAACCGCACACACAGGCTGTGTCCGCAGGTGGAAACTTTAGCTTTCCGCGCCTTACGTTTCGTTTAACGTGGTTTTCAATGGGTTAAGAGCTAAGACACTAATAAGGAGATGACAAGAACGACATATCTGTCTGCAAGTGAGCATATGAAAGATCATATATTTGAACTGCCGAGAAAAATATGAAAACAAGATTACATGATCATCGAAGTTATGTACATAGCTTAGGCAGCTGTAAAATTTCAGGCTTCAATTTCACAGCTGCATAAGTTGTGCATATAACTGCAATGATTATTATGATTATTGATGTGTTCACATATCTTTCTGTTATCACAGTGCTTTTCTTTTTTGTGTACCTGTGGAAGAAGCTTCCAGCCATGTTCTGCCACCATCTCCACTGCTTTTAAAACAAACTCCACAGCATCGTGTGACATGAAATACGGCAAATTGAGACGGACAAAGCCTGGTCTATAAATTAATCCAAGAACGGTAACAGGGTGTCAATGTTTGGAACAAAAAAATACTGCGTCACTTTCTATGGAATTCACTCTACGCCGGAGGAATTTGAAAACGCAGCTTTCTTTCTACGGTTAGGCCTACCGTCCACACTAATCCGACACGAAAACGGAGCTTTTTTGAAAACGCTCTGTAAACCAGAGGAATTTGAAAACGCAGCCTTGTTATTTCTACGTTTAGGCCTACCGTCCACACTAATCCGTCACGAAAACGGAGCTTTTTGAAAACGCTCTTCAAACCGGAGGGATTTCAAAACGTCGGCTTTTCGTTTTCGTGTGGATGGAAAACATTTTGAAAACGGAGTTTATCGAAAACGATGACGTCACGATAATCACGTGATTTCCCTGACCGAGTTTTCCTCAAACACAAATCCAAAATGACCGGTGATTGTTGCGTTTTCAAATTCCTCCGGCGTAATGTGGACGGAAAACATTTAATGCGCTTTTAGAGTGACTCCCCTCCGTTTTTAAATTCCTCATAGTGTGGACCGGGCCTTACTATTACTCTAAAAGTCGATGTTTACGTTGTACCCCACATCAAGTTTTCAAAGTGTTTTCGCATATTCAATTCAATTTTTTATTTACACTATATCGGGCATTTAGATCGATACATTCTATAGGTAAAGTAAAGAAAATAGCAAAACAAAGTCAAGAAATGTAAAGCCGTAAGGAAATAAAATGGATTTGTCAACAGTGGCCAAAGTATTGCGATTAAAGGGAAAAGATTGTCACCAGTTCAGCGCTTTTTCAAGTGTTAAAATATTTACCTTAAAATTTCTCGTTCAGAATATTCCTGGTATCGTCGAAGATGAACCCTGTCTAAGCGACTGCGAAAAAATAAGGAAACTTTAAAGGATGTAAGAAGTAGAAAACAAATGATAAAATAACATGCTAAGACAAAAGGAGCGAAAAATCAAAGGATAAAAATGAAACTGACATAGACACACACCTGTCTTCCAGTAGGAGATCTTCAATCTCCTTTGCCAGTCGTTCATTTATTCCCAAAAGACTCTACCAAAATAAAATAAATTAAAATCGGTCTTTACTTTCCGATAAACTCAGCTAACGTTTCAGGAGCGAAATGAGACGAAGTTTAGAATTTGTTTCCGGAAAATCTAGCTAAAAATAACATTTACTAACCTTAAAACGCTCTATGCAAATAAGCCATTTTATAGCTGGGTGCTTAGTTACCTGGCCTATGATTGCAAGCGAGACTGGAGGTGACCTTGCTTTGATACAGACCTCTCTGCTTTTCTCATTTAAACGCAAACTAGTTAGCATTAAAACAACTTGATTTACATGCACAACAAAAATAGTGAGGTCTGTATCACAAGGTCACCTGTGGCCTCGCAACCATTCAAAGGCCAGGCCATGGAGCAGACAACTGTAAAATGGTCTATTGGAGGACATTAACAGGCAAATTATAAGTACAAGAATAGCAGACACCTGCGCATAGGGGCCCGCACAAGCACACCCTCCACGAGCCTGTATTCCAAACAAGTCATTAAGCAAGGCACACACGTAGTTGTGATGTAAGAACACCCCAGCGATTGGGTGCCTGATGAGGAAGGAAAATATAGGGAGACGAGGGACCGAAGTGCTGCCTAGAAGAACAAGGTTACTGCTACTGCTCCATGCCGCCAATGCTTTCCTGTAAATGAAAAAAATACAGATTACAGTTCAGGACATCTTCCCTCTTGAGTTGGGTTCCCGACCGCACGAAATTGTAACATTGAAAACAGCTAACAAGGGGACAGTCAACATAAGAACAAACATTGCAGAATGGTGACTGTTATCCAGTATTTTAGCACCATTGTGCAAATGCTACATCACAGCATTTCCATTGTTTTGACATTTGGGGGAAAAGTTCGTCAGAAGCATTTCCTTATCCTTTGCTCCTTTAGCATTTTGTAATAATTAAATACATAAAATAGTGTATTTGAAGGAAAATTTTGCGTATCGTTAAAGTTTATTTTGAAAATTTAACTAACCTGCATAGCTCTTCCTCTCTAGTCATAATGGCAGCTGCTCCAATTTCCTTAATGAAAGGTACATCAAAACGTTAAGGCAACAAAAACATTTAAGGATAAGGAAAACGACCACTTTTCTAAGTTTAAAAAACATGTTTCGACAGAACTTCTGTCATCTTCAGTTGAATGAATGATTACAAAGCAAGTTGAATAATAAGTAGGCAAAAATGCTAATTAAGACAAATAGTAACAACAGAACGTGAAAAGGTGTAAATTAAAAGGATAATTTTAGATTTACATGGTGTAATTGCTGATTGAGGCAAGGTAGTTCTTTTTGAATATGGATAGCCTACCTTGCCTCAATCAGCAATTACACCATGTAAATCTAAAATTATCCTTTTAATTTACACCTTTTCACGTTCTGTTGTTACTATTTGTCTTAATTAGCATTTTTGCCTACTTATTATTCAACTTGCTTTGTAATCATTCATTCAACTGAAGATGACAGAAGTTCTGTCGAAACATGTTTTTTAAACTTAAAAAAGTGGTCGTTTTCCTTAAAATCTTTACATGTCTGCTGCTATCTAGACCATTTAAGGATAACATTTTAGCCGGCTCTCAAATTAAAAAGCAGTAGCAAGTAAAATCCTCTGACTATCACGAACATGAATTCGAAAAGTCAAAATCCAATTGCATATTTATATGGAAAGAAACCTGAAAATCTTAGTGTTCTGGGCTCGTTTTGGGTAAGAGTGAATGTCCTTAAAGGAGCTACCTCACGGTTTGCGCATCTTGAAACGTTCGGCCTAAATTTTTCAAGTTCGTCGTTTGTAATCCGTGTCATCCGTGACCATCCTCGTTCCTTTATGGTTTATTACTATCTCTGTGGTGTTTTTCGATCTCAGGTAAAACTATTTTCAGGTTTCCTTCAATTTTAAGGTTCTTTTTTTAGTGGCCATTCGCCAAATTAACTCGAAATAGCGTGACTGAGCTCCTTTAAGCTTAGCAGAGTTTTGACAAAAAATAGAGAAAAATACCAATGATAGTGAAACTTCATATGACTGGTATCCCTTTAATAGTAAATGAATGCAACCTTATCGTCATTGGCACCGTCATCGTTTCCTTGCCCTAATAGTCTTTGGAAATAGTCCTTCAATAACAGTTTCAAAACAAGAATAGAAAAGTTCAAATGAGGCCTGAAACTGCTGTCCTGTTTAAAGGAGCTCAGTCACGGTTTGCACATTTTGAAAAGTTTAGCCTAAATTTTTCAAATTCGTCGTTTGCAATCCGTGTCAATCTTCGCCATTCTTGACCATCCTTGTTCCTTTATGGTTTATTATTATCTCTTTGATGTTTTTCTATCTTAGTAAACTATTATTTTCAGGTTTCCTTCCATTTAAAGGAGATTTTGTACGTGGCCAAAAAAAGACAAAACACCGTGACTGAGCTCCTTTAAGTTGGAGGTTAAAACCAGAGCTTTCACCGATGTAAGCCATCGCTGATGATGCTGTGGGTCGGCGAAAGCGTAGCTCTTAAGCTTCAACTTCAGCAGTAATTTCAGGCTTCATTTGAACTTTTGTATTGCGACAATAAATAGTCTTTAGTGTTTCCAGATGGTTGCCATGTACCTGTTTTAGCTGAAACACAAGTCCCGCTCTGATAGCCCCGACAATGGCGGGCGTACCAGCTTCCTCTCTCATCTCGATTTCTTTCAGGTATCTGTGAGAATTTTCCGTCACCTAAATGCGAAACACATATAAGACAAAACAGATCCTGATTGAATTTCTGTCACAGAAAGCGGTAAAGAGGATTCTCAAACGAAGCTGTAATCTGGCGGCTGACGACGTCATTTTAAGTGCGGTAACATTTGAGTCCGGTGTGGACTTGAGCATTAAGTCAGAGCACATAAGGGGGCTAGGTAACGCAATTTTAGGTATGTTGGTACTTACCAACTAGTCATTTGTGATGATCACAATTAAAATTGCAGAAAAACTTAAAAGAAACACAGAAAAGCCGAAAAGAGGCATGGCAAAATAGAAATAGATTAGGTTCGCAGCTTTACCACCATTAACATAGAAAACAGTTGTGTTCTCTTTATGTTTACTGTCACGTTTCGAACAGACTGTAGCCGGTGATATCTATTCGTTTTCTTTTAGATCGTAAATCAAGGTCTGAATATACCAAACGAGTTCGTCTGGTGCATCCGTCTGGGTGAGAATCGTTCACTTTAGTTCACACTAGCGACATAACAAGGACGTCATGTCGTCATGTCGTTATGTTTGCAGTGTGAACACCCTCACTCCATGACATAATAGCAACGTTACGTCAGCTTGAACGTAACGGCATAAGGAAAACCTGATCTTTCCCATATGTCTTTTTACCGATGTTCACATTACAGTCGAACCTCCCGTAAGCGACCACCCAAAATGTCAAGCCTAGGCGGTCGCTTACGAGAGCTCAGATCATATTGGGTAAAAATTTTACCTCATTAGTATATGGTAACCGCAGAGACTTAGCCCATGTTTTAAATGTTTTAGTCGTGTGTAAACTCAATTTCGAGAAAAATGCGGTACTTCCCTTTGAGAAATGTCCGTCTCTTGTACTACCCTGGAAGGCCAGAATGTTACAACATCTTATTATCCAGTTTTCACTCTATTATCTGTCGAGTGCTCGCTTACGGGAGGTTAAAAACAAAAGAAAACTTCAAACTTTTAGCTCTGAAAGTGGTCGCGGTCGCTTACGAGAGGTAGTCGCTTATAAGAGGTTCCAAATACAGTGATTTGACTTGGAAAAAAACTGGTCGCTTAGGAGAGGTGGTCGTAACCGAAGGTTCAACTGTACTTACAAAAGCGATTACGTCGTTATGTCGTTCATGTGTTTATGTCGCTAGTGAGCAAAAGCTGCAGTGGGTAACTGACGTTTCGACAACCCAAGCGTAAGTCATCTTCAGAGTCAATAGTAACCTGAGAATGACACGAGCAAGTTTCATGAAGTCTTGACACTTCTTTATTGGCTATAATCATATTGTAGTCTTATTCCATTTCCTTGTATCCTTCTTTTCGATTCTGCTTATGTTGGTGACTTTGTGACAGGAGCTGTGAGGGTTATTAACGGTAAAATCAGATAAGTTTTCCTGACTAAAGTACTTTCATACCAAAATAAATTAGCTATAACCGCCGACCGGTTAGCTCAGTGGTAGAGCACCGGACTAGCGTGCGGGAGGTCGCAGGTTCAAACCCCGGCCGGACCAACACTCAGGGTCTTTAAATAATTGAGGAGAAAGTGCTGCCTTTGTAATGACATCTGCAAATGGTTAGACTTTCTAGTCTTCTCGGATAAGGACGATAAACCGTAGGCCCCGTCTCACAACTCTTCAAAAATTAATTCTGTGGGACGTAAAAGAACCCACACACTAATCGAAAAGAGTAGGGGACGTAGTTCCCGGTGTGGTGGTCTATCTCTCATCTGATGGTTAAATGCTCGGAGATATTAGCTGCATAAACTACTCTGAAATCCGAGGGTAAATAAAGTGATGTATGTATGTATGTATGTAGCTAGCATACAATTTTCGTATGACAGAGTAAGAACCAAAACGGGCATCGTATTTGTTTAACATGTTTGAATTGATCTTGCTCTAATGATTTTCCCTCCCCAGTCCACCTGAGAGCACTCTCTTACGCTCGTGGAGCCTTATGATTGGTCAATAAAAGTCGTGCAACACGCTCTCTGGCCAATAAGAGCCAAGGTGCTATCTTCTCGACCAATCAAACGCAAGAAGAAAGCAGTCGGACAGTTGGCTTCCAAGAAGTTTCTGCGTGCACCCAGCAGTTACATTTCTTTCCAATTTCGATTCTTGCGATATTTTTCCCTCCACTCTAAATGACAAAATGCCCTAGACTGCATGAAGAAATAAAAACACTTGCAAATATCAGAAACAACAAGAAGGAGGAACTATCTTGGGGAAGTTCTGAATGACAGATGTTTGTAAGTTTACTCGTCGATAAGCAAAACAACTATTACGCAATACCCTCTTGGTTGTTTAATGAAGAACATGAGCATTCATTAACTCTTGACATTGCCAATCATTGCCGTGCAGATGGTCTTATTGCAGGCCTTCTTTATATATTATAGCTTCGTAAAACAATTTTATATGACAAAAACTCGTTGCCTTAAAGGAAACTTGAGCCACTGTCATGAAGAAATCGTCGTGTGAATGAGAGGCACAGTCATGAAGAAATCGTCGTGTGAATTAGAACTGCCTAACTATCCCAAAGTCTCCAACGTCCAAGACCTTCATTCGACTTACATCGCTAATTGTGTCTTCAACAGCTTTCTATCCTTTACCGCCATCATGTTGAACATTGTCACAATTCACGCCATAAGGAAAGCGTCGTCGTTGCCAAAGACTTTAAGAACATTGCTCCTAAGTCTTGCTGTTTCTGATCTTGGTGTTGGTTTATGTGTTCAGCCATTTTATACTTCACTTCTGGTAAAGTGGTTACAGCACAACATTCCCAGCTGTATAACCTACAAGGCTCATTCCCTCATTGCGACTTTGTTATCAGCGGCTTCTTTCTTTGGTGTTATCGCCGTAGGCGTAGA
This sequence comes from Orbicella franksi, assembly GCF_964199315.1. Classification (NCBI taxonomy): domain Eukaryota; kingdom Metazoa; phylum Cnidaria; class Anthozoa; order Scleractinia; family Merulinidae; genus Orbicella; species Orbicella franksi. The sequence goes on from NC_138153.1 coordinate 15,563,457, forward strand.
CAGGTTCTTGGCGACCCATCTTCATCTCAGATATCAGGAACTTGTAACTCACAAGCGTGTTCTTGCTGTGACGATCTTCATATGGGGTCTTAGTGCATTCGTTTCTCTGGCATCGTTGTGGGTTTCGTTTGCTACTCGCGCTCTATTCCTTGGCATTACAGCTATTGTTGGTTTCCTTCTCACAATAGTGGTTTATATCAGGATTTATGTCGCCGTACGACGCCACAAGAATCATATGCAGGCCCTTCAAGTAAGACAAGTAACACAGGCGGACGAAATGGCCAATTTTGCTGGCATCATTAAAACTGCAGTCGGTGTATTCTATGTATATCTCGTGTTTTTGTTCTGTTATCTGCCATACTTTATCAGTTTGGCCGCCATTAAAATCGTCGGCCCAAGTTACCCGTTGAGGAGATTACTTTTTTTCTCCTTCACACTCGTGCTTCTTAATTCATCTCTAAACCCTGTAATTTACTGCTGGAAGATGAAACATATTCGACACACTATCATGGAAATACTGAGGAACATAATCAATTCGCTCAGAAATCGTTTATCGCAGTAATCGTAGAGTCAGCCATGCTGTAAATAAACATGTTCTGTATATATGAACAAAGACTGCGAACTCGGGTAAACAAGAACGTCTTCAAACTGATTAGTGCAAGACCATTTATTTTTACCTGATACACTGACTTTTTTGTTTTGTGATTCTTAAAACGTGAAATAAAAAATCATTTAAAATAAATTAATTACATATATTTAAATGAAAGAGAGTATGTAGCAAAGTTTTGTTCGCTGTTGCAAATAAAAACCAGTTTTATTCGCAGTGTTATTAGCTTTTCAATGATGAAGACACTGGAATTGAAAGCGAGGAACGTGCACGCGTTAGATCTGTTGTTCACTGTTTTAGCTATGACATACTGTATTCGGACAGATGTTTTTTTCTGAAGGGCTTTACGCGGAGTAAAATACAGTTATTTTTACTCCGACGTATAACATCTAGCACACAAGTTTTATTCGACCACACAAGACCCAAAAGGGGACATCGTATTTTTTAACATCCCCATAGCCCTTTTCGCTTCTCTTAGCCGGCGCGGCCTTGGCACGAGAAACGAACTGGGCTCTGGAGACAGAGGATTTCCCAGTCCTAGATTCTAGGACTTCCAGTCTTTATGTATGCAGTCGCGATGTTTCTATAACCTGTATGGGATTGACAGTGGCGGCCGTCGAGGCAGGATTCGAGGAATCATTGTCTCAGACCTTAAACGGTATCAATTTGGAGAATGTTTCCGTCAGTGTAGAACAAAAAGAGGCGACAAGGGACATTGTTATTTCAAGAAACACACACCGACTGGCGTTGGCAAGTCCTACGCGGACAGCCAGCTGCAACATATTTTCATTTCTGTTCTATTTGTTTATAATTTTTTCAAAAACTCATTAATACTTCATAAAGGAAGTACAAAAGAAATGAATGTTTAATGAGTGTCTTTAAATGTGAAAATGACACGGCTAAATTTTGCAGCCGATTTTCTCCATAAAAATAATAATACACGCAAGGATTATTCTACAAACTAGTAGTAAGTGCCTTCGAGTTTTGGCGGGCTTGCTATGTTAAAAAAACAAAAATTCTTGGGACAGCATTTTGTGCCTGAGCTGCTAAGTAGGCGTGAAATTGGTCTCCCTTCAGCAAGGGCGAAAACAAATAAATTGATCGCAAAGCAGGCTTGGTATGATAAAAAAAAAAAAAAAAAAAAATTCTAGGGAAAGCATTTTGTGCCTGAGCTGTTAGGTAGGCGTGAAATTGATCTTCCTACAGCAGGGGCAAAAACAAATGATTTGATCGCAAAACACGTGCATACGAGTAGGTTTACTCTCGTTTTTACATGTATTGTGTAATATTAGTTACGACCGGTCAGTAAAAAACATGCCCGCGCGCGTTTTATGCCCAGTCCGTAATGCTTAGTCCGCGATTTATACATAAGTCTGTGTTTCATACCCAGTCCGTAGTCCGTAGTTCGCAGTCCGCAGTCCGCAGTCCGCAGTCCATGTTTTAGAGTGACCGTGTAAATCGACACCAACCATGTTTGTTCCGTCGGTATGCGAGACAATGTGCTTTTAGTACCAAAACTAGGACAATTATTTTGTTTACGAACGCGACTTTGAATCGCCTTGGCTTTGGGGTAACAGCTACAGGGCATTTTAACTTCCGAAACAATGGAACGGAGGACATGTTCGTGTATCAAAGTAACCCTGTGGGAGTTGAACTCATTTCATATGTAAACACTTTCGTTGGGTTTACGTTACATAATAGTTCGCGCACAGAAACCTGGGCCAGAGAAATGAAACTCATTTCCTCTTTTAATTTATTGAGCAAAAAGCAGCATTGGTTTCGGTTGAAGAGAAGAGGGTACACAACACGCAGCCAAACTACAGTCGTCCACATTTCGTTAAGACATGTCAGCAAGGTTTTTAAATGCCATTAACATTGACTTCGAACTTTAAATAAACAACTTCAGTATCCGCTACAGTCCACAATACTGTGCTTCCTCCACACTCGAAAGAAAGCACATGGACGAACATAGACATGACGTCATTCGCCCCTGAAGAATTTTTTTTTGGGGGGGGGACCAAATTGGTGTCCCCCGATAGATAGATAGATAGATAGATAGATAGATAGATAGATAGATAGATCGATCGATCGATCGATCGATCGATCGATCGATCGATCGATCGATCGACCGACCGACCGACCGACCGACAGACAGACAGACAGAGACAGACAGACAGACAGACAGCTGTTCAAAGAACTCCGCTGGCAACCAGCAGTTACATATTATCTGCGACGGATCTAGAGGGGTTTCGGAGGGTTGGCGTTTGATCGAACTACTAAAATTAAAAAAAAAAATGAGACATTGTTAGACGCTGACTTGGCATCAGAATGCCCGAAATCCCATTCCCGAGGATCTCTATTGTAAAAAATTTTTCGGGGAAGGATGCCCCCGGACTCCCATATAGGGGACCGTCTTCGGAGGTCCGTGTCTTGAACCCCCTTCTCTAAAATCCTGTATCCGCCCCAGATTTTTATTCCAGTTCTGATTCGTTTATTACTTTATCACCGCTCTAAATACCAAAATGCTCTAGACTACATCGTGGAAAAGACAAACGTCCTTGCAAATATTAGAAACAACTATCTTGGGGAAGTTCTGCATGACAGATGTTTGTAAGTTTACTCGTCGATAAACAAATAAAACCATTGTTTCATAATCTCTGGTTGTTTAATGAAGAACACGAGCATTGATTAACTCTTCACATTGCCAATCACTTACATGCAGATGGTCTTATTGCAGGACTTTTTTATATATTCTAGCCTTGTAAAACAATTCTATATGACAAAAACTTGTTGCCTTAAACGAAACTTGAGGCACTGTCATGAAGAAATCGTCGTGTGAATTAGAGGCACAGTCATGAAGAAATCATCGTGTGAATTAGAACTGCCTAGCTATCCCAACGTCTCCAACGTCCAAGACCTTCATTCGACTTACATCGCTAATTGTGTCTTCAACAGCTTTCTATCTTTTACCGCCATCATGTTGAACATTGTCACAATTCACGCCATACGAAAAACGTCGTCTTTGCCAAAGACGTTAAGAATATTGCTCCTAAGTCTTGCTGTTTCTGATCTTGGTGTTGGTTTATTTGTTCAACCATTTTATACTTCACTTCTGGTAAAGTGGTTACAGCAAAACATTCCCAACTGTATAACCTACAAGGTTTTTTTCTTCATTGGGCTTTTGTTTACAGTGGCTTCATTCTTTGGTGTTGTCGCTGTAGGCATAGACAGGTTCTTAGCGATTCATCTTCATCTCAGATACCTGGAACTTGTAACTCACAAGCGAGTTCTTGCTGTGACGATCTCAACATGGGTTCTTGGTGCATTAACTTCTCTGGCATCGTTGTGGGTATCGCCTACTACTCGGACTCTATTCGAAGGCATTATAATAATTGTTGGTCTCCTTCTTACAACAGTGGTTTATATCAGGATTTATTTAGCTGTACGACGCCACAAGAATCAGATCCAGGCTCTTCAAGCACAACAAGCAGACCAGACAGATGAAATGGCAAATTTTGCTAGCATTGTCAAAACTACAGTCGGTGTATTCTATATATATCTCGTGCTTTTGTTTTGTTTTCTGCCATATTTTATCAGTTTGGCCGCCATGGCAATCGTCGGCCCAAGTGACCCGTTGAAGAGATTATTTTTTTTCTCCTTCACACTCGCGTTTCTTAATTCATCTCTGAACCCTGTAATTTACTGCTGGAAGATGAAACATATTCGACACACTATCATGGAAATACTGAGGAACATAATCAATTCGCTCAGAAATCGTTCATCGCAGTAATCGTAGAGTCAGCCATGCTGTAAATAAACATGTTCTGAAAACATGAACAAAGACTGCGAACTCGGGTAAACAAGAACGTTTTCAAACTGATTAGTGCAAGACCATTTATTGTTGCCTGATACACTGACTTTTTTGTTTTGTGATTCTTAAAACGTGAAATAAAAAATCATTTAAAATAAATTAATTGCATATATTTAAATGAAACAGAGTATGTAACAAAGTTTTGTTCGCTGTTGTAAATAAAAACCAGTTTTATTCGCAGTGTTATTGGCTTTGCAATGACGAAGACACTGGAATTGAAAGGGAGAAACGTGCACGCGCCAGATTTGCTGTTAACTGTTTTAGCTATGGCATAGTTTATTCGAACAGGTGTTTTTTTCTGAAGGGCTTTACGCGGAGTAAAATACAGTTATTTTACTCCGACGTATAAAATCCAGCACGCAATTTTTGTATGACCAAGCAAGACCCACAAGGCGACATGGTATTTTTTAACATGTTTAAATGCATTCTCGTCCCCATAGCCCTTTTCGCTTCTCTTAGCGCGCGCGGCCTTGGCACGTGAAACAAAGGGTTCTGGAGACAGAGGATTTCCCAGTCCTAGATTCTAGGACTTCCGGTCTTCATGTATGCAGTCGTAATGTTTTTATAACTTGCATGGGATTGTCAATGGCGGCCGTCGAGGTAGGATTCGAGGAATCATTGTCTCAGGTCGTAAGTGGTATCAATTTGGAGAATGTTTCCTTCAGTGTAGAACAGAAAGAGGTGATAAGGAATACTATTATTTCAAGAAATACACACCGACACGCGTTGGCAACTCATTGATTCAGTTTTCAGTTATTGCCCATTGTTTTTGAGTCCAGGCATGGAGCAACTGAATAGTTCAATTTGGTTGTTTCGCTTTTAAATGCCTTGATGCGAGATCAGTCCGTGAAGCTAAACCGGTTTAGGTCAGCTAAAGGTCCTCCACTTTTAAACACAGCTGGTCACAGCTGTTTCATATTTTTGCGCCAGCAATACGCACTTCCTTACCAACATTTTGACTTCCGTTCAAGAGATCTTTGTTTTCAAACACCCAATCAAATACATTCCAATAGCCCTTTTCACGGTTAATTTTTCTCATTTGCATTACAATGTAATCCAACGTGGATGCGAGACAATTTCGAGCTAAAACTACAAACTAGCCCGAAATTGCCTCACATACATGCTAGATTTTATTGTAATGCAAATAAGCAAAAGTAACCGTGAAAAGGGCTATTAATCGGCAAATCCTATGTCCCCAGAGCCCTCCGTCTCTCGTGCCAAGGCCACGCCGGCTAAGAGAAGCGAAAAGGGCTATGGGGACGAGAATGCTTTAAATGTATATTCACCTTGCTCTAATGTTTTTCCCTCGGTCCTTCTGCGTCCATAGTCCTTGCCCTCCTCAGCCCATCTGAGAGCACTTTGTTCTGCTCACCAAGCCCCCTGATTGGTCAATAAAACACATGCCACACGCTCTGGCCAATCAAAGCCAAGGTGTTATCTTCTCGACCAATCAAGCGCAAAAGGAAGGCAGTCAGACAGCTGGCTTCAACGAAGTCTTACGCGGACAGCCAGCAGCAACATATTTTTATTCCTGTTCTATTTGTTTATTACTTTTTGAAAAAAATCAGCACTAATTCATAAAGGAAATACAAAAGAAATGAATAATCAATGAGTGTCTTTAAATTTGATAACGACACGGCTACATTTTGCAGTCGATTTTCTCCAGAAAAATAATAAACCCAAGGATTATTCTACAAATGAGTACATCTACCACAAACATTTTTGAAGCTGTTAAAAAAACTCCGCGGGCAGCCAGCAGCTATATAGTATCTGCGGCGGATATAGAGGTGGGTTTCGGAGGGTTGGCGTTTGATCGAACTACTAAAATTAAAAAAAAGAAATGAGACATTGTTAGACGTTAACTTGGTCTCAGAATGCCCGAAATCCCATTTCCGAGGATCTCTATTGTAAAAAATTTTTCGGGGAAGGATGCCCCCGGACTCCCCTACAGGGGACCGCCTTGGGAGGTCCGTGTCTTGAACCTCCTTCTCTAAAATCCTGTATCCGCCCCAGAGTTTTATCCCTGTTCTGTTTTGTTGATTACTTTATCACCGCTCTAAATACCAAAATGCTCTAGACTACATCGTGGAAAAGACAAACTTCCTTGCAAATGTTAGAAACAACTATCTTGGGGAAGTTCTGAATGATAGATTTTTGTCAGTTTACTCGTCGCTAAACAAATAAAACCATTGTTTAATAACCTCTTGGTTGTTTAATGAAGAACATGAGCATTCATTAACTCTTGACATTGCCAATCACTGACGTGCAGATGGTCTTATAATTGCAGGCCTTCTTTATATATTCTAGCTTCGTAAAACAATTTTATATGACAAAAACTCGTTGCCTTAAAGGAAACTTGAGCCACTGTCATGAAGAAATCGTCGTGTGAATTAGAACTGCCTAACTACCCCAAAGCCTCCAACGTCCAAGACCTTCATTCGACTTACATCGCTAACTGTGTCTTCAACAGCTTTCTATCCTTTACCGCCATTATGTTGAACATTGTCACAATTCACGCCATACGAAAAACGTCCTCGTTGCCAAAGACTTTAAGAACAATGCTCCTGAGTCTTGCTGTTTCTGATCTTGGTGTTGGTTTATGTGTTCAGCCATTTTATACTTCACTTCTAATAAAGTGGTTACAGCACAACATTCCCAGCTGTATAACCTACAAGGTTTTTGCCCTCTTTGCGACTTTGTTATCAGCGGCTTCATTCTTTGGTGTTGTCGCTGTAGGCGTAGACAGGTTCTTGGCGATCCATCTTCATCTCAGATATCAGGAACTTGTAACTCACAAGCGTGTTCTTGCTGTGACGATCTTCACATGGGGTCTTAGTGCATTCGTTTCTCTAACATCGTTGTGGGTTTCGCTTGCTACTCGCGCTCTATTCCTTGGCATTACAGCTACTGTTGGTTTCCTTCTCACAATGGTGGTTTATATCAGGATTTATGTCGCCGTACGACGCCACAAGAATCACATGCAGGTCCTTCAAGTAAGACAAGTAACACAGACGGACGAAATGGCCAATTTTGCTGGCATCATTAAAACTGCAGTCGGTGTATTCTATGTATATCTCGTGTTTTTGTTTTGTTATCTGCCATACTTTATCAGTTTGGCCGCCATGACAATCGTCGGCCCAAGTGACCCATTGAAGAGATTATTTTTTTTCTCCTTCACACTCATGTTTCTTAATTCATCTCTAAACCCTGTAATTTACTGCTGGAAGATGACCCATATTGGACACACTATCATGGAAATACTGCGGAACATAATCACTTGGCTCAGAAATCGTTTATCGCAGTAATCGTAGAGTCAGCCATGCGACGATAAACATGTTCTGTATACATGAACAAGGGTCGCGAACTCGAACAAACAAGAACATTTTAAACCTTAATAATGTAAGACTACAGAATTGATACTGTTGTTTGCTTATTAATGCTGTGCTGACACACTGAGTTCAGTGGCCGTTTGGTCACTCTTCACAAGAAAGAAAGAAAAAAGACGTTTAAATATATATTAATTACACATGTAAAAGAGATTTTGTAGCAAAGTTTTGTTCGATGTTGTAAATAAAAAACAGTTTTATTCGTAGTGTTATTGGCTTTTTAATAATAAAGACTTGTTCACTATGCAACGACAGCGCCAAGCGGGTTCGTAATGGAAGATTCGGACAGTTTTTCCAAGGCTTTGCGCAGGTGTAAAATACAGTTATAACTTATAGAACACCACAGAACACAATTTTTGTATGGCTGAGTAAGAATCAAATCGACACTGGATTTGAAAACGTGTCGTAAGTACTTTTGTAGAACTTGCAGTACATTTGAAAACGTTTAGTTAGTACTTTGGTTAGTACTTTTGTCCTGTTTTATATAAAAGGGTCTTGATAGCACAAGTGTTGTAAATATTTTTAAAAACACAACAACGCTTTTCAGTTTTCGGAACATGTTTCGATGTTTCAAACATCATCATCAGCCATAATGAGTATATAAGGTTTACAGAAAGATCGTTATTATATATGTAGTTAGTAACAGCCTATACAATGACCCTTTATAAAGTTAAATTAACGTAAAATGCAAACTTATTTAAACTAACCAATAAAAATTTGAAAAGAACAATAGTTAAAAACCACTAAGCTGAAATAGATACATTTAAATGTGTAACGATAAATTGACATGCTCAACTTGTTTGTTGAGTTCTGGATTTAACCGTTCAATATGAAAACTCTCCTTGATTTTAAGTTGTGAGAAAGTCTTAGCAAAATCAATAATTTTAAAACTGGAGGCATCACAATTGTCTCTCGACAATGCTTAGAACAATTGAGATGTTTAAAAACATGGGAATTTTTGTCCCGCAAAAGATGTTCATTAACCCGTTTTATATAAATTAACGGGTTATCGCAGAATTTAAGGGGAATGAAGGATGAAGCAGTTTCACAGCTGTGAATTGTGCTGCCCAAATATGGCACCTGCATATCACGTGCTACAGTCGAAAAAACCTGAAAACCCTGAAAAACCTGCTTTTGTTGCTGAGAAGCTCTCATGGAGCCTTTTTAATCATTTTCTAGTTTTTACAAGAAGAGTGGGGTTGTTTGCCATTGATACTACGGTTCGTCAACGGTTGTGCAAATGGTAAGCAAAAGTGCCTGATGGTATAAGTTCCGTTCGGATTGTCCATTTACCATTTACGGTACTCAAAAAGAAACCCAATTTACCGAGAGTGCCCAGGACGAATTCGACCTGATCATAATTCCAAGATGGCGGTGATGAATTCCACTCGGATATTTTGGTTGGAAATTTTTGGACCACCTTTCAAGCCGTTCCGTTTATTTCGAAAATTTTCCCGTCGGCCGAGCCAAAATTGTCTTATAATTTACATTCTGACCGATATTTCCGGAATTTTCGGGTAAATGTTAAACAACCTGGGTGTCGAAATTAAATACACTGTCGGCAGAAGCATCTCTCGCTGGTTTGAAGCCACTTCTGCAGTCATTTTTTGACCGATTTAAGATGTGTTTTTGGCTTGTGTCGTTGCATCAAGAAACGTTTATTAGAAGAACGTCAGAAATTTAGGTAACTTTGTTTCGTGCACTGACTGAGCTTAATGATTGGTTAATAAATTTCGCGCAATGCGCGCTAACCAATCGGCGTGACGTCGGTGTCTTCTCTGCCAATGAAATACGAAATGATAGCTACCTATGTGTATTTCAGTTTTAATTCGTTAATTACTAAACACTGACAATATTTCCAAAACAAAGGAAAAGAGGAACTACTTTAGAGAAGCAATGCTTGACAGAAATTTGCAGGTTTACCAGCGATTAGCATATGGCATAACTTTTGAATAAAACGCTTTTAATTACACGTTGTTAGTTCTCTCTTTAGTTTTGCAATAATAAGAAAATGTCCCTGCTTCTCCTCTTGTACATAACTGTTTCCTGTGAAGGCTTTTTTCCAACAAACCAACAAAGCCTTACGATTTTGATTCAGAAGTAGAATTAGAAAGATATTTTTCTCAAGACCAAAATTTGACAAACCTTCTGCCTGTTTAATAATCAGGTTTTCTTAATTCGTTGTTTTGTCAGTGAGTGCAGATGGTGTTATCACACGTCTAATATTATTGTTTTCATGCAATTTCGTTTATCTGATGAAAAATAAACTGCACTTTTTGCGGAAACAAATACAAAACTGCTTGCTTCCTTTCAAAGGTATTTTAGTCCTTCGCGTATGAACATCACGGCTCTGACGAACGAAATACTTTCACAAGGTGTAAAAAAGCCGGTAGGAACGTTAACTGTACTTGGGAAACGAGACGAGAAGTGAAAACGCCAGGTGTCTTGAACTTGAATTGTTATCATGAATACAATATGTGAAGACTCGCTGCAGTATTTCCCCTCAAACCTGGAAATTGAGGACCTCCGTTCTACCTACATCGCTAACTGCGTCTTCAACAATTTTCTATGCTTTACCACCATCTTGCTAAACATTGCAACAATGCACGCGATACGGAAAACGTCTTCGTTGCCAGCGACCTTAAAAACTTTGCTCCTCAGTCTCGCTGTTTCGGATGTTGGTGTGGGTTTACTAGTTCAGCCATTCTACACTTCACTTCTGGTCAACTGGTTACAGCACAACTCCCGCTGTAGCAACAAAGTGACGTTCCATAACATTTTGTGCTTGTTTTCTGTCGCTTCGTTCTCTGGTGTTGTCGCTGTGAGCGTAGACAGGTTCTTGGCAATTCATCTTCATCTCAGATACCAGGAACATGTGACTCACAAGCGTGTTGTTGCTCTGGTAATCTCAATATGGCTGCTCAGTCTGTTTATTTCTTTGACCCCGATGTGGCTTCCATCCGAAATTTTCAATCCCGTTATCGTTATTCTTGCAGTTGTTGGTCTCGTTTTTATTGCAATGGTCTACATCAGGATCTATTTAGCCGTACGTCACCACAACAGAGAAATCCACACTCTCCAAGTACAACACGGAACACAGACAGGCGAAAAGGCACATTTTGCTATCCTCGTTAAATCTGCTTTTGGTACATTTTATGTATACCTTTTGTTATTGATTTGTTATTTACCTCACTTAATCTGCATGGCTGTCATTGAAGTCTACGGTACGAGTATTGCTTTGAAAAAATTTTTTCTTCTCTCAATGACTCTTGTGTTTCTCAATTCAGTTTTGAACCCTGTAATTTACTGCTGGAAGATGAGACACATTCGGCGCGTTATCATCGACATAGGGCGAAACATGATTACTTGGCTCAGAAATCGCTCATCACACTAAGGACCCGTCCACCGACTACGACGGAGAAATTTGAAAAGGGAGGTTTCACTGTTAAAGCGCGTCAAATATTTTCCATCTACGCTACGCCGGAGGAATTTGAAAACGCAACAATCATCGGTCATTTTGGATTTGTGGTTGGGGAAAACGCGGACAGGGAAATCACGTGATTATCGTGACGCCATCGTTTTCGAAGAGCTCTGTTCTCAAAATGTTTTCCGCTACACTAAAACGCAAAGACGGCGTTTTCAAAATTCCTCAGGTTTAAAGAGCGTTTTCGAAAAGCTCCATTTTCGTGACGGATTAGTGTGGACGGCAGGCTTAACCGTAGAAATAAAGCTGCGTTTTCAAATTCCTCCGATTTGAAGAGCGTTTCCGAAAAGCTCCGTTTAGTCTGGATTAGTCTGGACGGGAGATGAAGCTGCGTTTTCAAATTTCTCCGGTGTAGTGTGGACGGGGCCTAACGGCATCAGTCGTAGGGCTGGCTATGCTATACCCCATATATCATGATTCTCCAAACTCAATTTTATCGTTGTTGATAAACACTTTTTGTATATAACGAGCTAGGACTGCGCTTTGGTGTTTATGAGAACGACCAAAGCGTGCCATGTAAAAAACTACAATACTTAAGAAAGAATGCAAACTTACTGATATTTCATAATAGTTCATGCATGCCTTATACATTTAGTTGCATGGTAGTCTTATATACAAAGAAATAGCCAAAAACAGCGTATATTTGAAATAAATCTATGTAAAAAGTAGAGAAACTTAATTTGTATAAGGTGGTGTTTAAACTGAAGCTAGAAATTTGTGGAGGAGTTTCTACAGCTGTGTATATGAAAGAAATGTTACGTGCAAAAATTAAATGAAAATGTAGCGAAGTTACATTAGGTTTTATTATCAAAATACATGTAAGTTCTAACTACAGTGCTATGATACTGACATTGTGTTTTAATTCAGTACAAAGAAAACGGAAGTTGAAAAGCGGGTAGTTAATGGTGTTTACCATTTACCCTCAAATTCCGGAAATTTCGATCAGAATGTAAATGGAAAGACAATTTTGGCTCGGCCGACCGGAACATTTAAGAAATAAACAGAGTTGCGTCTTGAAAGGTACTCCACCCGAAATATCCGAATGGAAAATATGCTTCACCGCCATCTTGGAATTATGATCAGGTCGAACTCGTCCTAGTCTCTCTCGGTAAACTGGGTTTTTTGAGTGAATGGTAATTTTACAATAACTGTCTAATTTCTCGCGCGCTGATCGGCTCTTTTATTATCAATAAGAGTACAGACGGATAAAATTTTAATATATGCAAGCTTTCAAGTTCATCTGTCAACTTTTTAACCCATGAAGCTTCATGGACTTTTTTAAGTGGCCAATCAAAAAGCGAGAAAAGCCATTGACCATGTTCGCGTCATTTTGAATAAAATTCACTTATCTTTGTTTACGGCAATTGCAAGTCTATGGGCGCCTTTTCACCTCATTTATTCCCGGCATTTGACCATTCTGGGGTCTTGTTATTGTAAAAATCAACTTGACGTCAGTTTTTTATGCGTCTGTCCTCTTATTGATGATAAATTTCGTCATAACATTGTCAAAGCTTACTGCGGCGGCTCGTGGTTCCACAGCCACTTTGACAATGTTATGACGCAATTTATCATCAATAAGTGGACAGACGCATAAAAAAACTTACGTCAATTCGTTAATTGGACAGTCCGAACGGAACTTACCATCAGGGAATTTTGCTTACCATTTGCACAGACGTTTGACGGTGACCGGTCTGTCCGTGTAAATAATAAACAACCAATGATGTTTTTTTTTTTAGGATTTTGCACTATTTACATTTTTTTTACATCGTCACGTGCTCGTTTAGCATTTGAAGTTCAATGTTTTAGCCATTACAAGGGGCCTTCAAGTTCGTACTGATATTTTTTCCGAGTCTTTTTTAACCAAAGGTGACACAAACATAGAATCTTTCACAAATTCAAGAACAGTTCGACTGCAAGTTACTTGTTGATCGGAGTTGCCTAGGTCATTCCAAATTCCTAACTTTCCACCTTTCTAGGTTCCAATCTCCCGCATGCCACGTACGATTCAAAATGGGACTGATTGAATTTTTTTTATCCGCACCCCTACCCCCGTGTAGGGCAACCTCTGGCACAGAGCCTGTCTGAAAATTGGAACAGGGTTGAACAGGCTGAACCCTGAGAACGAAGTTGAGGCAGATACAGCCACATACAATCATTACATTTCCAACCTCTCATTAGCAGACAACTTTCCTACATGGACGCTTAAGCTGGTCTCCATTTCTGAAGCTGGACCCTTTTTTTCGATTTCAAGGGACCTTCGACTCTATTATTACTATTAGGAGTTTAAGAAAACCAAGGCGGCAACGGCAACGGGAACGTCACTAAACAAAAGGTTTAATGAGGAGAACAATGGCTGTGCACGTGCGTTATAATTCTTGGTACATTTCTTTGCTGTCCTCTGCAAAACAACAAAGTGAAATGACCAAATTCTGCGCTGTTTGGAGAACGTGAACCACGACGGCTAATATATTAAATTTTTATGTCGAATTTATCGGTGTGTCCTAGACTCAGTTTCGTGATAGTTTTAACAGTAATAAACAAAGTAAATGACTTTAGAGCACCGCGATATTCGTAGGTAAAATATACAATCATTTTTTAATAGACGTTGTCCTCGCCGTCGCCGTCGAGGTTTCTTAAGCTCCCTAATGAAACAGAGGGTTTAATAGGAACTCTTAAAGGAGCTAGGTCACGGTTTTCGCTCTTGCAAAGTTTAGGCTAAATTTTTCAAGTTCATCGTTTGTAATCCGAGTCAATCTTCTCCATCCTTGCCCATCCTTGTTACTTCATGGTTTATTATTATCTCTTTGGTGTTTCCCATCTTAGTAAACTACCATTTTCAGGCTTCCTTCAATTCAAAGATAATTTTGTACGTGGCCAAAATAACTCCAAAAACCGTGACTGAACTCCTTTAAAAGACATTATTTTTTCTGTACTTACAAAAAATACAGAGCCACCACCACAGCCCGAGGGAACAGGGTTCACAAACAGACTCTTCTTGGCTACAAGGATCCCTGCAAATTGACAGCATATTGTATCTGCAACATTAGTCAGTTCCAGACTCTTCACCAGTCAGCCAGGACAATTAAACAAGCAGGCGAGCAATGGAAACATGGTCAGTGGGAATGATCGAGTCAAAGGTAGCCGATCCCCTCTCATTTTTCTTTCAGTTATATGCTTATTCAATAATTCAAAGCACGTAACAGAAAAACAACGAAAAAAAATGATAAATCCCTACTGACCGAGACCCTGTCTCAGGCTTGAGTGGCACAGGCTACAGTAGTTACGTGAGGTACCACCCCCCCCCCCCCCCCAGAGGTCTCCTGTAGCTCAGTGCCGGTGTGTGGAAGGTTACAGGTTCGACTACTGTTGGGAGAATTTGGATTTTTTCTGAGTAGCTAGTACCATGGCATGGGGGTCCTGGTAGCCTAGTGTTGTTGCCCTTGACTCTGAATAGAGCCGTCTGGGTTAAGCTACGGCGTCATTGCGCTGTGCTCGTGATAATTTACTGTCACAGTGTATAACTGGAAGAGAACGTTGCATATTAAACGGATGCCAGCAAAGAGAATTCTCTGGGTTATCCTGTGATGGTACATCATAAAGTCAGCCTAGTGATCCATCAATCAAGCAGAAGGAGGAGGGAATCTCTGTCTCGCAGGGTATATGGAACCCAGCTTGATTGATGGATCACTAGGTTGACTTTATGATGCACCACCAAATGAGGAATATTTTTGTCAAATTTCTACCAAACTTAACAAACAACAACTTTTCTTTTTCCATCTGACACGTTGTCAATTACACGAAAGGTCTGTTCACCTGGTGTTTCCACTCCTCCAACAAACTTGTGAGTTGAAATAAATATCGCATCTTTGTAGACAAGTCCCTGATCGTCACTATAGCAAACATAAAATGCACTTTAAGTTAATTTAATTTGTTTATAAGCAATCAAGTTGCTCAAAAGCATTTTAAGTCACGCTTGTTGTCATTACAACTCTCACTTGTTTTCATGCACGTAAAATACTAAAATCCAAGGCGGTATCCCATATGAAAAAATGTGCTCATTGTCTCGCTTAGGGGTATAAATCAAGGATTCTGGTCTCATTTAAGGCGTTCACAATGAAGTGCCACTATTTTAGATGTCAAAACTCTCATTTCCGTTTTTAGTTTCAATTTCTGCCATTCTCTCAAATCCATCTACATGTACTAGTGCAGGCTCCCTTCCTGAACAGCAGCTGGTAATGGAGACTATTCCAATTTACGTGGTATCTTTAAGGGTCAAATAAAGCTTGAGCCACGCCCAAACTGGTCTTTTTTCGGGGGTTTAATTCAAATTTTCCAACGAGCATCGCCCGCCTTTTCATATGGAAGTCCACCCAGGACTAGAACACAAGAATCTGTTTAGTTTTCGAACAGCATCAAAGCTTAGTGTAAATTGTATCACTGTTTAGGTTTATCACTTGACCTGTTACAATACTAAGAAAGAAAAAAAGATAGGGATTTCAAGGAGCAAGGGTTAGGTGTTTTCCCCTTTGCATAACGTCCCCCCTGCTCTACGCTCACTTCACCCGTACACGGGACGGAAGCCAGAGTAAGAGAACACGGGACGGGTGGCAGAGTGTTTTGTTTGTTGCTGTGACAAATTTTGTGGGTTTCAAAAGTTTGAGCAGTCACTAAAAACTACATGCTCTATCGGGGTTCGAAGTCAAATTTTCCTCATAAGGAATGCTACACTATTTCTGCCGTCTTCAAAATATAGAAGACTTTCGTTCACAAAGAAATTCGGCAGCAAAATGGAGCACAAACTATTTGACGGTTAGCACATGTAAAATGTCACGTACAGAATCAAAGTGAAACCAGTGGATCAATTTCTTGAATCTTTGAATTCGGAGGTAATTTATGTTCTTCTTTGTGCGGTATTTTGATTATTAAAAAGTATTTCTGTCACACTGCCAATTAGCCAAGTATTCTGACTTGCATTTGATTTACAGCAGTGCAAAATGACTTACAGTTTTGGTGACATAAGCCCGCACTTATATTTCATCTGCATCAGGTTTATGCAAATTTATATTTAGACAGATGTTGAAACTCGGTTCCTTGGCATAGTCAAGAATTATATTCCGCAAAGTGGTTGATGAAACATCGTTTTATTAGCGAACAATGTGCCGTGAGGTTAATTCAGCCAACATGAAACAGCGAACAGTTTTACTTTTTTACAATATTAAATCGACCGGCTGGAATTGAATTCAGTGATAGTTCAATACGCTGGATGTATATAAATATCTTTCGTCTGACCTGTGTGAAGCTTAGAATATGACTGGAGAATTTCAAAGGTGTATTTGCCCGTACGTGTGTGGTTAGTGATGACCTTTCTTTCACTTCAGTTGAGATGGACAAAAATTATTCGTTGACTGTACCCCGGTGGAAAAGTTTGTGTCACAGGTTGTCATGTGACCAGCTGCAACCAGGGTCTTTCTCCCAACGACCAAGAGAGGCAGAGGAGAGAGAGGCTGGGAACGAGGTTGTTGTTCTTAGGATATTTTTAGCTGTCAAAGTATCTTCTAGGGTGCACTCGAAGAAATAATAATAAAAAAGCGCTCTTGTTTCTATCTTTAGGCTCACTTTTATGGGCTCCTTTCCTGAACAGGGCTGGCAATCGAGCCTTGTCATTTGAAGTGTTATCTTTTAGAGGTAAAATACAGCTTGAGCCACACCCAGATTGGTCTCCTTTAAGGGTTTAATTCAAATTTTCTGGCAAGCATCTCCAAAATTTTTATATAGGTCTCCCATCCCCCGGGTATCCAGGAAGAAAAGTGAAACTTCACTGGCTGATGCTTATGATATGTCTTGAATGAGGGAATGAAATTTCCCTTCTGTGAGCTAAAACAATTCATGGGCCTCATTGGACAGCATAAGTTCATTAAATGGATGGGTTAGCTTGCAATCTTGAAACAACTTGCTTGAAAAGTTATAGGACTGGTTTGATTCACACAAAACACTTGCCATAAGCTTGTTGCATATGGTTGTGCCATCTGCAGTAAATTGGCCTTTACAAGACTGTATTGAAGCCAGAAAATGGTCTGGAAGCTCTATATAATTATATATATTCATCACTGCACATAGAACAGTTTTCAATTGAGTGTCATAAAACCAAAACCAAACCCAAACTAATTACTTACCAAATTAGACTACTCAGCCAATCTCAAACCATGGTAAAAGCAAAACCAAAACCA
Organism: Orbicella franksi; assembly: GCF_964199315.1. Taxonomy (NCBI): domain Eukaryota; kingdom Metazoa; phylum Cnidaria; class Anthozoa; order Scleractinia; family Merulinidae; genus Orbicella; species Orbicella franksi. The sequence continues at coordinate 15,581,032 of NC_138153.1, forward strand.
AAGTAGTTACCTGATAACTTTCGACACTCAATTGAAAACCGCTCAGGAAACCAATTACAAGTCATTAAAGCTCACCTGGTAACCAAAGGATTCATGTTTATGTCCACATAAGGTCCTACGTTGTTCATGGCAGAAAGAAAAGGGAGATAAAATGTATTCATGAACAAATCTAATGATTTAACAAACATGATTTTGTATCACAACATGTGATATTATTAAATTGTTTGCTCAAAAATGTTCAAATTGCTGTTTACAATAGATATTTCAAATAACATGATAAAAAATATAATAGAATTGATCACGAAAAATTTTCCAGCCTGACTGTACTTGTAAACTCTCCTTGTACAGAAGACTGTTCTTACTACATGTACAAACTATATTAAAGGAGCTCAGTGACAATGTTTTGTCTTTTTTTTGGCCATGTACAAAATCTCCTTTAAATGGAAGGAAACCTGAAAATAATAGTTTACTAAGATAGAAAAACATCAAAGGGATAATAATAAACTATAAAGGAACAAGGATGGTCAAGGATGGCGAAGATTGACACGGATTGCAAACGACGAATTTGAAAAATTTAGACTAAACTTTTCAAAATGTGCAAACCATGACTGAGCTCCTTTAAAAAATAACAATTGCTATACCTGCAGTGGCATAATCCCAGAAAGCCAAAGCCCCGTTTCTGTGCAGACAGGCAGTGACAGCATTGGTGTCTGTTAAAATACCTGTCACATTTGATGCTGCTGAAAAACAGCCAATCAGCTGTCTGCCTTTTGAAGAGTGAAACTAAAAATAGGAAAAATAAACAACATTAACTGTAACCCCATTAATCTGACCACTCACAGGCCACCGAAATCTAGTCGTACTGACTAGAATGGTCATATTTAATAGCCAAGGGTCTTGAGATGAAGAAAATGACAGACCAAGCATTTCAAGGGACCAAGCTGTTTTAAAACCAGAATGTTATTACACAAGCAAAATAGTTCAGGAGGCCAATTACTAAAATCAGCCAATATTTAAAAATAGTAAATTGGACCAGGCACTGTTCCAAATGATCAAACATAGTTTTCTTGAAGTTTTGTGAATTATTTTCCTACAAACTTACTTCTGTGCAAGGGATTCTGTTTTTTCTTCAGTTAAAACTGGCTTTTGAACAACCCATCCCAGATGTGAGCAAACTGCAAGTCAGCTTTCAGTCAGAACAGGACACATGAAATATAAGATGTCTTTCTACTCCATGATCATGATATTCTCTCATTAACCAAGCTAACCTGCAAGCAGGCTCACCTTTGAGTTGTGCATGAGCGGTGAAGAGCAAAGCGACCTGGTGGGAAGGAGTCTTGTGAAGAGGTGCCAAGAAAGTGTACCTGCCTTGATCTCTGTATTTTTTCATTTCTGCTTCACCTGAGCGAAGTAAAATACCATTGGTCGAAATGTGGGAGAGGCGAGAAAACTGTCAATCTATTATGTTTGATGACGAGCGATTAGATCCCCATGGAGTTGGTAATTTACCACACATTCTCACAAGGAAAAATAAGTCATCCACATCGGGAGTCAGAGGAAGAGTTGAGTGCCCGTATTACTGATGTTTTAACAAAGTTCCAGTCTATTTCTGGTTAAATTTAAAACTAAAGAGGGAGCAGGAAATAGCAGTTGAAAGTATGTTAATGAATCAAGGCGTACTTGCCGTGTTGCCGACTGCATATGGGAAGAGTTAAATAATACAAACGTATGTGATTGCAAGCAGGCAACGAAACAACATACATGAAGGCGTTTGCCCATCTACCAGCATCATCAAAGACCAGACCGCCAAAGCAAGATCACTTGGAATCAAGTGAATGTCCTTGCTAGACATAAACATTGACAGTTTTTCTTTGGCAAAACCTTATCAACAACATTTATTGCGTTTGCATGTTGTCATGAAATCCCAAGAAATCTGAGCTGCCAAAGTTCATACTTCCCGTGAAATTTAGTTGGCTTATTTTTCTGCGGTTTCTGGGGTGGAGATGAAAAATTTGCAGAGATCAGAGCAAGCTCACTTTCTCATCTTGCGGCTTCACTGCTTGATTTTGCGCTTGCGGCTATGCAGCACATGCTCATGCTCCAACCTGAGTCTGCTTGCAGGCTATAACCGAGCTTACTCAGGACTCTACTGGGAGCATTATAATATATGCCCCTGGTCTTTTTTGTGTGAACGTCACTGCACCCTATCCATACTGTCAGGATCTTGGGGAAATAATCTCACAGTATAGCCTTGGCACTTGGCTAATAAGAGAAATATACACCATCACCCCGTGCCTTCGTGAAACAATCTGTCTAGAAAATCACCATGAATATTGCCTAGCATTACATGGACATGATATAAATGTTCATGAAGAGGGTAAAATGCTTGCAAAGATGTGTGTTCTCGTGGCACTTTGTATGGATTTTTGCCTTCCTATGTTTACTTAATTGGTAATTAATGGTAATGATTTTGTAGCAATAATGTGAAACAACAAGCAGACAATAATGTTTACAACACTTAAGTGGCCTCTGAAGTTTCATCATCATCATTATCATTTGGACAACAAAGCAAGCACCTTTAGTTTAGAATCCAAGTCTGGCAAGTCAACTGATCCACTTGGGTTTTGCTTGATCCATATAACCTAGAAGAAAAAAATATAATTGAAGGGGTGAGTGCAAAACCATGCTAAGTGATGATTTGGGTGAAAAAAAAAATTCGCGAAAGGGCTTGAATTTTTGCATGTGGTCTTCAATGTAATAGAAGAACATGGTGCTGTATTTTTCCCGCTGGTTTTTGCTTCGTTTATAAAGACACTGCTAGAAAAACCAAGTGGTTTTTTTGCATACGCAATATCTCGAAAATGAAGCGAAGCTTAATGGAAAAACTACAGGACATTGCTAAACATACCTAAACAAAACTGCATGCGAAATTTAGAGTTTTTTCGACAAAGTTCACTTTTGATTAAAATACCTAACGCCCTTTTCCAGCCGAGGCCTTCAAATAAACGAAGCCGGGCCTTTGTTATGATAAACAGAGCCGATCCTTTGTTATAATAACCAAGCCAAGCCTTTGTTATAAGTCGAAGTCTCGCCTCGGTTTATCATAACAAAGGATCGGCCCGCCGCAACCGCAAGGACTTTGATTTCACTTAGAATGCAGTAAAATGTCAATTTCACGCAACGTATAAGCTCAAAAATGTTGATTTTAGGTCAAAAAAGGTTTAAATGTTGATTTCACGTTAATGCATGACAGCAAGGAGGTTGATTTCTCTTAGAAACCAGCAAAATGTCAATTTCACGCAACGTATAAGCTCAATGATGTTGATTTCAGGTCTAAATAGGTTTATATGTTGATTTCACATTAACGCGTGACGGCAAGGATGTTGATTTCACCTAGAAACCAACAAAATGTCGATTTCATACAGCACATAAGCTCAATGATGTCAATTTCAGGTCTAAATAGGTTAAAATGTTGATTCCACGTTAACGCATGACGGCAAGGATGTTGGTTTCACTTAGAAACCAGCAAAATGGTAATTTCACACAACTTATAAGCTCAATGATGTTGATTTCACGTGAAAACGCACTATAAATAGGGCTGACAGATTAACAGATTAACCCTTCTGCACAACGCACGGGTCTCCATACATCTGCATGTCCACCAATCCCAGAAGCTCAAAACACTACAAATCATGCCAATTTGAAATAAAATCAACGCAACCTGGATCACAGATCTATGTTAAAATCGATCGCTACTTGTTGGTCGTTATTATGTTTACACAATCTAGTTACCAGTTCGAGAAATGTCCGCAGAACGTGATCGCAATGCATACCGGGAAGGGTCTTTACACCTCGTGCGCGGGAAACATGGCAGTCGATACAAGACCAATTTTATAAGTCTAAAACCAGTTCTCACTTTCCAAACTTTGACGCTAGCAACACTTGGCAATTGGGCCGCAACTCACCAGAGGGTATTTTTCTTGGGCAAGAACTGCTCTTGGACTTTGCTGCCTGGCTCAATCTGACTTCAAACGCCGATAACACGATTACAGTATATCAGCTGCCTTCGAAGTTTCAGAACACATTTTGATTCTTTAAAACGTGCTGCTGACTTACGGGTTTATCGAGACTGTATGATGCCTCTCAACCACCAGGCAGGCATACAAGGTACTTTAAAACAATGCGTAAGATATTAGTTGACAGAGGTCTAATGCGGCACATCTCTTTTTTGTTCGATGTATTTTGTTTGACACTCGATCAATTCACGTGTTGTGTTCACGTCACAATAACCGATGTAAATAATCTGTTGCCAGATTTCCGCTCTATATATGCTGTGAGATTTGATTTTGACTTCATACACTATAAACAGTCTGCCTGTTTGCTGTTCAACAAATAAACTCCTAAAGACATGGCTAGGAAAAGCCAAGTATTTTTGCATACATTATAACTCGAAAACGAAGCAAAAACCAGCGACAAAAATACAGGGCCGTGTTTTTCTATTACATTGAAGACCACATGCAAAAATTCAAGCCCTTTCGCGAAATTTTTTTTCACCCAAATCGTCACTTAGCATGGTTTTGCACTCACCCCTTCAATTATATGAGGAGAACACTTTCCAAGAAAAAAAATAAAATACAATTTATACAAACTACTGCTTAGATAAATAGTAACTTACAGCTAATCTGAAAAACAGCTTAATGAGTGGTTATGAAGCACTGTGCAAATAGGTAAATAACTTGAGAATCTTTGTAACCTTTTCAGTCACCTATTTCAACTTACTTGTAGAATAATTGAATTTTTAAACTGCATTTTCAATACACTGATAATGCAACTGTGATGCAAGTTATTTACTATAAGTTGACATACTGTATATACAATTAAATCTACTGGCCAAGGGATGTGTTTGAAGTTGTGAAAAAACTTGTGAGCCTTTTGCACCTTACCTCAGCGCCTAATTCTTTCCAAGGGAGAAGATTTGAATGATGCTCAAATGGTCCAACAAACACAATCTGATTCCAAAGAACATTGTACAAGAATTAGAAAAATGCTACATGTAAATGTTAGTCATCATCATTGCAAGCATATGAGGAAGAGGGCCAGGATTTATTCTCTTCCCAGTGATTAAAAGAGTTTGGCAGTTTATCACTGACAAAATGTTATTTATTTACTAGCTACTCAGAGTGGCTTCAAACAGCCATGGGATATCAGAAAGAAATGATTGTACATGTATAATTTATGTTATGCTTGGGAGAATAATCTCTTGAGAAAGGCCTGCATCAATCAGGGACAATCCACTTGGAAAATTAATTAATATCAACTGAGTTCTCCCAAAAGGAGTACAAGGAGTCAAACCTATGATCGTAACCTGTGAGTGTGAGGTGTGGTGGCCTCACATTTAGTGCACTGGACCCTGATTCAAGTGCTCCATGTTCAGCCCCAGGCCATGGTCATTGTGTCATGTCCTTGAGCAGGACCCTTTACTCTGTTCTTGAGTTAGAAATACTCTCACAATACCTCTTTCCACTCAGAGTGGGGCACCAGCAAATTTTATGCTAGAGGGTGGTAACCTTGTAATGGACTAGCATCCAATCCAGTGAGGGAGGTGGAGAGTATAAGATCATAGTAAGGTGTGTGTTTGAGTCTAGTGGCGTATCAGTCCAGTGCCTGTCTCAAGTTTTCATAGCAGGAAGTGAGTAGGATCATTAATCTAATGATCCTACTCACTTCCTGCTATGGAAACTGGAGACAGGCACTGGGTTGATGGGCCACTAGACTCAAACACAGACCTTACTATGATCTTACACACACTTTTAAATTAGATGCACTACCACTGTACCAAAGATTGGTGGAAGTTGGGCTGTGTAACTTAGTTCAAATGTGATATACTTCCTTTCCCACAAGAATTAGTTGTAACAATAAAGGCACCAAGCTGCTTTGAACAAGTTTCTTAGTTCTCTCCACAGGAGTGACATCTGTCTAATAAATATAAACACATAGTAAAAGCACTAAGGGGTAGGTGACAAGTCTGCATACAAGCCAAGTGATCCATCAGGCTAGCGCTTATCTCCAGTTTCTGTAGCATGAAGTGACTAGGAGTATTTCTACTCCACCCTGGATAAGATGCTTATCCATCACAGGGTTATCCTCCAGTATTAAATTCACCAATACCTATTTATACATCTGGGTGGAGAAAGGCACTGTGAGAGTTAAGTGTCTTGCCCAAGAACACAGCACAGTGTCCCCATCCTGGACTCGGCCCCGGACCGTTCTATCCCAAGTGGAGTGCACTAACCATGAGGCCATTGCGCCTCCCACAAGGGATACTTAAGGATAAACAATGACAGAAAAGTGTGACAGAATTCTTTAGGGCATCAAATTAAGAATTACTGTTGGCAAGTCTAATCAGTTTAGACACAGCTACTGACAGCAATCAGGAAACTCACTGGAGGATGTTTGAAGTCCAGTGCATGAATTAACTTGTGAACTGCTCCTGTCACACCATTTCCAACAAATACCACAGAGTCACTCTCACTGGCATTCACTGCATTTCTGATAATATCCCTGGTACAAAAGCACAAAATAGCAATAATGAAACCGCTTAGTTAACTCTAAGCACTACTTGAATGTGCAGTTGATCCCTGCTATGCTATAGATCTGAACTTTTAATTTAAGGATAACAAAAAAAAGTGTAAGATGTCAGGGGTTCAAGATAGCCGATAGTAAGTGACTGAAAATGTATTACATCCAAGGGGAAATGATCTGAGTTCAAGATAATGGAGTTTAAGACTGCAAGGTTCTACTGTAAGTGTTAATCAAACATCCTTATTTTACTCTTCTGACACATCTGTGATACATGTCTGACTCTAACGCAATTTCAATACCATTCTTGCACAGTAGAATATGCCACAACTACAAGGTTTTTTGCAGAAGTGTTTTGCTAGCTACCTTTAATTTCTGAGAATGAAATCATCAGAAGCTGTAAAAATTTTCTACGAAAGATTTAACAATGGATTCTCATACAGATATTTTAATTTTGAAAGGGTTAACCCAAAAAAAGGTTACCAAAATCATGATGAGATCTCAAGAGGACTGAGTTATGAGGGTTGCAAAGCACATTTATTTAGTGGGTTTATATTAGCCACTGACCTTGCCTCATGGCGATACAAGGTGGTCTGCAGGGAGGTCACTGTTGTAGTTGTGTGTGTGTTGCCATAGTGAGGCAAGACCTGCTCTCGTATGTAATCCTCAACAAATGTCAATGATCTAAGGAAGAACATTCAAAATGAAAAACACACAGTCAAACCTGTATTAGGCGGACACCCTCGGGACCAGTGCTAGTGTCCGCTTAATACATGGTGTCCATTGAAAACAGGTTTCCTCAGAATTCGTCTTAAAAGGGTCATATTAATATTCGTCAGTATTAAAAGACCTTGAAAGGGTCAAATAGCATTCTCATGAATGGTCAAGAACTCTGAAATATCGTATTTCCATAAACAATGACGTGTATACGAGGTAAAGCGATTTAAGTTTACAGTAACAGTATCTATATTGATCGAATCATGCAAAGGTTCACAAAATCAAACAAGAACAAATGTTCTGTAAAAACAAAACTGAATAACAAAATATTGCGTTTCTGTGACAGCTCAGTTTGTTGGCAAACTTAAATGTACGATCTACTAAAAGAGTCTACTAAAATGTGGACCAAAAAAATCATGCATTCTTTTTGCAGTGTCCGTTTGATACAGGTTTCTAACAATAGAAATGACCATAAAGTCAAGTTTAAGATGTCCATGTCCGCTTAATAGAGGTGTCTGTTGAATATAGGTATTTTTCACAGTAAATTTGGGAAAAGAAAAATGGGACTTGCACTGCTGTCCGCTTAATAGAGGGTGTCTGCTTAATATGGAGTCCGCTTAATAGGGAAGATATTTGTTTACAAATATTGTTTTTGTTATTTAAATGTTCAAAACGTTAAACAAAAGAATTATTTCGTTCGTATGAATTATTTGTTTCACCGATCAATAGTTCTCTGGTTGGCATATTAATAACAATAGGTGACGTCACTGATATCTTTGCTATAGAGGTTTGACTGTACATGTAAAGTAAAAATCTACTCATTGACCTTGGGATCTCTCTCATTAAGCTTTACTTATTTGCTTAAATAAGCACTAGCCTGAAATTAAGTTCGATATTTCAAGCAGAGAGATTCATCCCAGGATGAAAATTCCTGGCCAGTTTGAGAAACCATGTTGGAAATTACAGCCCGGTCAAACGAGCTTAAATTAAAGAGCTCCAAATTATAATTACCGCTACTCATATATATCAGATCCTGCTTATATACGATGTTCCTACCTTCCTGATGCTGTATAGTCGCAATAAGTCACTGCAAATGACAAATAAATCAGATATTTTAGTTTAACAATGAGGTTTAACACACAGCAAAATTTAATAATACGCTGCACAAAGCTTACCTTTCCGCGCGCCATACGGCCCAGAAAACATTACATCTTTCCCAATACAGCTTTGATTAATGTAGTTGAGAAGTTCCTCGATATTTTTGTCTTTCCGAAGACTATATCTGCTCCTTACATTTGATAATTCTCCGCTTGGAATATCATAAAACTTTCTTGACCCATGTTTCAGAGCCGCCATTTTGTGACTCGACTAGGACCCATTCTTGTATGTTGGAAAGGTTGACCGCTGAGCATCCGTTTTCTTGCCATAATGAAATATAATTGTTGGGAGTTGACCTGCTGGGGATGAGAAAATCCACATTTTTTTAACTTAATAAGTAAAAAGTCCACCCTTGAAGTCTCAAATGGTGATTTTGAATTAGACCACCATTAAACTGACAAGAAAGAAAAAAAGGCCAAGACCAGAAAACGGCGCGCTGTTTACTTTATCTGATACACCACACAGGCCCGCAGGCCCGCAGAGCATGCAGATTTTAATAAGTACAACAATTCGGTTATTTATTTTCTCCCACATCAACACATGAAAAAGGGAGAAAAAAAAAAAGGCAAATAAATTCATCGCTTTATTTAACCAACGATGCGTGTATTTAGCCTGAAGTTTCAGAACGTTTTCAGCCCACACGAAAACAATAAGTCGGCGTTTTCAAATTCCGGTTTAAAGAGCGTTTTTGAAAAGCTCCGTTTTCGTGACAGACTAATGTGGACGGTAGGCCTAGCCGTAGAAATGAAGCTCCGTTTTCAGATTCCTCCGGTGTTGTGTGGACGCTACCCTAGTCGATATAAACAGACGTAGTAAGATGCAGATAATTAGTGTCTTTTGTTAGAAAAAAATTTCAACAAAATGCCCTATTTCATTAGCAGCAGTCCCCCTATTTTACTTATTCCTGTGCTTACGCGCGAGTGAAAACCAGCCTTTAGAAATTCGTGGTCCCAGCTCTCCGGTCTCTCGCGACCGTCCAGTCAGCGGCCGCCTGGACACGCAAAACAGGTGTCAGCTATTTCCGTCACAAATGAGTGGTGAAGATTTCGTCCATTTCGATCCATTAGCGTAATGTCTTTAAAACTCTAATTTACAAGCTAGGTTTTAAGTGTATTATTACTTTTGCCTGGGGTATTACGTACAAAGCCAATTTAGTGCTTACCTAACTGGTCTTTTTTTCATTTCGTGACATTGTTCACGTGGAGCGAGGGTGTTTTCACAATGAGTTAAGTTTTGTCTTGTCTATTTCCATATTAAAGGAATACATTAGGGGCAATTACGGAGGCGCAAACGTTTTCTTCGTTATCAATTTTTTGAAACTGCAATAATCAACCCACGATCAAACTAAACGTACATCATCTGAGAATCATCATGGAATTTCAAATTGTCCTTTCATCTCGGGTAAGGGATAAAGCCATTACATTTATTGACATACGAGGGAGTATTGCCTGCATGGACTGAGCGCTAATGAAGAGAAAATGCAAATGACAGGGCTTAGTAGAACAATTGACAAATAATAGACATAATAAAATTTTTAATTACTTGAGGTTGCCCGACCTACAAATTTACAAAGCACGGCGTGTATATCGATATTCATAAAAACATCTTACACGAAAACCAGATTGGCGAAAAAAAAAGCCAGCACTTTATAAGTTAATGTAGTTATAATGAGAAAATGAATCCAATCTGGAGCCGAAGGCTTGCCCTAAGTCGTCTAAAATACCCTCTCATAATGTCCGCAGTTTGGAACGAAAATACTTGAAATTAAAGCATTTAACACCGATCCGATTAGATGAAGGACAGCAATTTGGGAACAAAGATTTGGTATTCGAATCAATTTTGACAGTTTATATTTTGTACAAAAATTCTAAGCGTAAATTTTTACTGTAAGGAAGTGCCGTCTCCAAATATGTTTAATTTCCAATGAGGCTAAATCTATTGAAAGGTTTGACGTACTTAATATTACTTACTTAGTATACTGACCATTTCTCAGTGAGAAAGCCAACAGTGCAAATATTGTTCAATATTTCTCAACAATTTTTTAAGGGTCTCTACTTTTCAAGACTTTGAAAATTGGCATTTCAGATGAATGACGCAACTTGAACTCAGAAGTTTGATCGGAGTTAACTGCATAAAGGTCTTGCTGGAGTAACAAATATAATTTGAGATTTCTAGTATCTATACGTAAGGCAGTATTAATCCGTTTTAAGCGTCCTATCTCAAAATCCGGCAAATGAATGGCTCATAGACGTCTAAGGCTAAATAACATTGAAATTCCGTGGTTGGTTTCCTTGCCTTCCGGCATTATCCTTTTCAATGTAGTTTTTCTTGCTTTCGGGGTACATTACGGACGAAGGAATTTATATTTTAGCTGGAAATTCAAAAAAATGTCGACTAAAACACCGTGCAAAGTATAGTTGTAAACGAAAAACAATAATTAATAAATCATACAAAGGCAATATCAAGGTAGCAAGTCCATAAATTCTAATGATACATTTTCAGCAAAGCATTTAATTTTTAGGTGGAAGTATTTAAAAATAGAAAATTGATTGATGATCTTTTAACTATATATTTTTTTCTTTCACCTACTCATACAATCAATATCGTTTTATTTATATTAGTCAAGAAGTACAGGTCCGAATTATCATGGACTCTGACTTTATATTTTTAGTGTCAGAAAAGGCCAAGAAAGGGAAAATAGGGCGATTTATGCTCAAAACGCCAGCAGACCAGAAAGCTCTTTACCGTAGATAATCAAAACACAGCGATTGTGAGAATGATATAAACTTTTTTGTGATACGTGCAGGCGTCTGTTATGAACTGAATTTTCTTTGCCGTTTAGCGTGAAACAGAAGACAGTAAACAGACGTATATACCAGTTCGACACACCGCGAATGATTTGTTTACATTTAGCTAGTCTGAAAGGTAATACAATGCGTATATAGAAATGTGCTCGAATTGTGTGTCGTTTTGTCCGGAGAAAACTCGTTTTTGAAGCCTATTTTACAGGGCTACATACTCATTTGTAACTTAATAAATATTTGTGACTCTATCGTCAATTCTGAAATATATCGGCGAGGGTCATTGCTATATTGAATGCCCTTTCGTCTCCACGAACCTTTAATCAACAAATTCAGTGTTCAAAACTGTTTATGTAAATTTTGGCTTTTTTCTAAATAGCCTGGCAGGTGAAAATTTCGTTCAATACGGAATCACTGTAGACTGACAGGCTAAAACCAACAAATTTATTTTCCGTTGCAATTTATGTACAAGATACCTCACTCAGGCGCGATATGACCAAATATTTAGCTGGATTGAAGAAAACTCAGTTTACACAATTCACGTTGAGAAAATGGCTGAGTAGAAAAGCCCTCCAACCATATATTTAACAAAAATTTGAAGCAAACAATTATTTCATTCAAACAAACTATTTATTTTGATTGAAACAGCGTCAAGATTTAAAACATCGATTGCTATTGCAAGTCATTTAAATTGATTCTCTCAGCGAGATTCACACAAAAATTATTCTATGAAGAATTTGAAATGTTAGATCTTACTTCGGACGTTTCTGGGACACTTTTCAGTGATCTTTGAGACTGTAAGCGCTTTTTAGACGATAGAGGTTGAGTGTTTATTTTATCAGTTTTAGGAGGTAAAGTTGGAACTTGTAAACTTATTTCCTCCCCAGAACCGACCTCAAGTTCCCCACTCGTGTTTTCACTGATTCTCTTTTGTTCAAGGTCTTTCATTAGTGTCAGTATTTCTTCCAGACTGTAAAATCCCTTCTCTGAGTCGCTTCTCGAAAGAACAGGCGTTCGTACACGAATTTCACCCTCTCCGGCCATAATTTCGCTCGCGCTTGAAAGCCTCCGCCTTAGTGGAGATTCGTCAGTGTTGAGAAGCGAAAGGAACTCACCAAGATCATACAGAGACATGCTGCCTCCCGAATCTTGACGCGGGGAAAGTTGAGGTCGCGTTGCGCCGGCCGTGATATTTTCATTCGCGGCAGCTGAATCTGAATTTCGCGAGTTTGTGTAAGAATTTGATTCAGGTTCGCTTTCGCTAGGTTTAGACGAGGCAGATGACACGCTGGACAATCTTCTTCTCAAGGGGGATTCGTCATCGTTTAAAATGTTTAAAAACTCGCGGAGGTCGTATACTGAGCCTCTCTTAGGCGAAGGTCCACTCGGGTCAGTCCCTATGCCAGGCACTGGAAGGAACACATCTTCGAAGACTTCACTGTCGATGCTTCTGTTGCTCTCGTCCGTGACGTAAATACTAACACCGCTTTGCGAGACGCCGGAAAACTTTCGTCTGAGCACGGCGGATGAGAGCTGTTGTTGATTTGGCTGGCTCTGTTGAATGGCATGCAACGACAAGAATTCTTTCAGGTCATACACAGACATTTGACGATTACTGGTATTTGCCTCCAAGTATTTCGCGCTTGCTGAAGTTGCAGAATCGCTAGCGGTCGAGTAGCCACTGCTGGCGGTCATCGGAAGCGAGGGCGAAGCGAGGGTGTCCTTCTCGTTGGAACCTGCGTTACCAGAAGCGAGGTGGCTTTTCTCATCAGCTTCTCGCTGCATTTTAGACAGAATTTCTTGCAAACTGTAGGTGGACTCGCGTTTTCTCTCGTGTTCTTGTTGCAAAACATTCAGAATTTCTCTCAGATCGTACACTGATTGCCTGGGCATGTTTAAATGATTGTTCATGGCTCCCGACGACTGCGCGAGATTTGCGCTGGCTTTCGTTTGTTCCTCATCTGAGGCCGGTGTAACTCGTACGAGCGGAGGTACAGCAGAGGTCATAGACAAGAATTCTGCTAGGTCATAAACAGACAGGCTTCTGTTCTCTTTTTTCTGTCTTCCCAGCTCACTTTCTTCATTTTCTACTCCACTAGAATCATTTCCACGCAAAGCTGGAGTACTCTGCCCTGAATCAGAGCGGGAACTCCCCCCGGAGCGCGACAGAGATAAGAACTCCATCAGATCGTAGGTAGACGATCGTCTTCCTTCTTCTGAATGCGTAGAAACAGAAAGCGAGTCATTTGAACCCGGGCTGCCAGGGGATAACACGATTCTCGGGGAAGTCGCTCTACTGGAGTTTTCGCTCGCCGAGCTTGATTCCGATTCAGCAACGCTACCCAGTGATAAAAACTCCATTAGATCATACACTGAACCTTTTCTTTCGTTGCGTGTATTTTCTCGTTCTTGACCAGGAAGAAGAAGATGTTGTGAAGCGCTCGTCTTCTTTTTCGTCTGCCCCGTACTGGCATTCGAAGCTTCGGCGGCCGCTAGCATCAAGAACTCCCTTAAATCGTAAACAGACGCATTTGAAGCCTTATCGTTCGCGCTGGAAGTCGCACTTGTATTTCGAGGCGTCGAAGCCGTTGACGAGGTCTGCCGCTTCAAATTCTCTTCTTGAAGCAAAGTTAAAATTTGTTGCAAATCATACAGAGAGTGTCTTTTTTCTCCTTGTTTTGGCGGATGTAAAGTATCGACGTGTCCATCTGCGCCGGGCACATGGTCTGGCAGCCTTTCCCTTTCATTGTGCACGCAGCTTTTTCCTTCAATTTTAAGCGCTTCGCTTTCCTGGATTAAATTTTGCTTTTTCGGTGTCAGCGAAGGCCTTCTTCGGTCAGTAAACTGCATCGCGTCCGTTATATCGTTTAATGACTTTCGGCCTTTTTGCTTGATCTCTTTATTTACAGATTCACTGCAAACAGGCGAGCTAGGGGTGCTTCGAGGCTGGTTAGCAGTATCATTTGCCCACCTGTGATTGTTGCGGCGCCGTTGCTTTTCGTGTTCTTTCTGTTTTTCCTCGGTCTTTGAAGTGTCTTGAAGATGAGATAACGTTGAGCCGTCGATATCGTGAACTGAAAGTCGTGGTTGTGATAAGCGGGAACGGCTTGTCGATCTTAGCCCCGCGGTTAGCGATGACAAGGTGCTTTCTGGACGACGTCGCAAATTGATCTTTCTATTAGATAATTCAGGTGAAGATTTTGCTAACCTGTGTGATCTCGTTAATTTACCCAAAGTTTGAAATGTGCTGCTGCCTCTACGGCGCATCACGGACTCTTTGTAAGGAGGCATTAAATCTTCATCATCGGTGGACTTGTCTAACGGCGTGTTAGACCCCAAACGAAACCGATTCTTCTGCTTTCCATGCGACGCTTCTTCGCCGTCAAAAAAGCGTGCTTCGTCTTCGTTCGTTTCCTTAACAGCCAGGTCCTTAATTAATTTCGTTTCATCTTCACGCTTCGCGGTATATTTTTTGAATTTGGTTGAGTTTCTGTGCCTTAAACTCTCCATTTTGTGCGAGATTTTCGAAGGTGTTATTAAAGTTGACAGATCGGATTCACTATCAGCTTCTGTTGCAGTTTGGGTTTCGCTTCGTAACCTTGACGCACTTGAAGCCGAACGAAGCGAGTCCAAACGAACTATCGGAGGCAGCCTCACCAGGCCGTGTTTATCACGAACAATGCCTGATCCTCTCTTCGAATTTTCGCCATCGAGTTCGACTGTTCCTTCTTTGCTTATTGGTGGAAGTTTCAAATATGAATCTCCAAACGCGAACGCCATGAAGAGTGTTCCAAAGCGCAATTTAAACCGCGAGAAAAAGGTTAAGTTTGTAAACAGCGTTTCAGTCGCTAAACCAGCGACACTATTGAAGTTGGCCTGGTAGAAAAGTCGTTGTATGGTTTCTACAACTCAAACATCGCGAAGAAATAGCCGGCCATCTCCAGTTTTAATCCGTAAATGATGTTTTGAGACCGGAAAGAGCGCAATTGACGGAAAAAGTATTAAATTTGACGTCGGCAAAACAACGGATAGTCGCACTGCATAAATTAGCCCGTGAGCCCTATTTTCGGTGTGAATGTTTTTACTTGGCCAATTGCAGCCGGATGTAAATGAAACTACCAATGAGAAAAGACCATTGACAACAGCCGCTTACTAAAAGCAGTCTTCTTTAACCATTAATGTCCCTTTTATGTCCGAAAGAAGGAAACAATATTTAAAGCGAATCGTGACAGGGAACGAGTAGGTTTTAATAATATGAGCTAAAAGCTGTGAACGAAAACATAAATGAAAACTCAACCCTATTAAGTTACCAGAGGCCCAATTGTGTCTCAACTACAATGTTAACTTTCATTTTGGGTGAATTTTAATTATATCCTTTTCGTTAAGAAGACATATGCTAAAGCGTGTCATATGTGTTAGTCTTACAGTCTTAATTCTGTAAATAAGGCCCCGGCCTCGCATCTGCAGGTGTAAACCGACTCAAATTATGCAGCTTGACAAAGACCTGTCGCTTCTTCTCGCTTTTAACTTGTTTGTATTTTTATCGACGTGAGCTTTCTTCCAATTGCATTGTGACACGCGCGCTTTTTTGCACTCGATAAAGTTCTCAATTTATTTGTTAAAGTACCCATTGGATCAAGTTTTCTGTCTCATTAATCCTTTCACGAAAGTTGCAAATCTTCACCTTTAAATCATGTCCAAAACAAGAGAAAAAGTTCCCTTGGACTAATTGCAATTAACATCTTTGCTGAAATGAAAGAACCTTTTATAATTTAAATCATCTTAAGCGGTTCTCTTTTCCGATCTCTGTTCACTGCAGGATTTAGATTTTCACGGAACTTCTAGTCATCCCAATGAAAAGGAATATTACGCAGACTAAAGACTTGTTTGTTTTGCAGCCGCCTGTAATGGTGTTATTTCGTAAACACGATTCCATGCTAAAAGGAAATTAGCAATTTTCACAGGAAAAAACTGCAACTTCACGCCGATTAGAAATTTACATAACCGTGGGCGTTCTGAGTCTCGATTCATGGACTTACTGCACGGCGAAGAAGTATACCAGCCGGTCTCGATATCAGATCTTTTAGCGCGTTTTATAGCTATGTGACAACTCATGCGTCTTCGTCACCGGACGGTTTCCAGAGTATCTCACAATTATTAAAGCGTATTACAAGAGTATCTTCCTTGCACAGTCAATTTTTCAGTGCGTTTCTTCCTTTAACATTTTAGTAGCTATTTTTAACAAGGGGGCGAGATTAATGACTCGGGCAAAGCTTGCTTCAGGCACCCTAAATTTTGTCCGTCGAAAACTTACTTTCGTTTGGGAAGATTTAACTAAGTATAACTGAACTGCAAACTTTGTGCAAATTTTTGATTTTTTAATTCGTGTTACAAAAAGTTAAAACGCATAATAGCGATGTTTTGGATAGTGTTTCCTTTAGCTTGTAAATATTTTTTTCCCTTCAGGCATATTGTAAGATAACATCATAATGGTAATTGGCGAAAATGTTTGTATAAAAATAGCAGCTTGACAGGACAACGAGCTCTAGGTTGCGATATAAATGTTTACTTTTTCTCTACTGCGCCTAAATTGTTTTTATCTCTCTTGAGTACAATTTAGTCGTCTCAAGTTCTTTTGAAAATAATAACTGCGCATTTAAGTGACTCGATATTTATCACCCCAGCTCCAAACCAATCTTTGATTGGCGTGCTATAAAAGACATATTTTATTTACATAGCTTTTACATGAAGTTAGTCGGAGACGTTTGATTGCGACCTTGACAGCTGGGTAATTTTTTTCTTTTAGCTCGTTCTGTTTTTGGGGAAACTTTTATCCGGGAGGTGAGAATGTTTGAAAAATAACTTGTGTGTGTGTGGAAAAAGTCGCTTGGCGGACCGAAAAAGCTTTCAGTTCTGACATGTGCTGCAGCTCAGTTTTTTCTTTTCGCAGGATTGAAAATCTGAATTTTTTTTCAATCTTCTGACACCATCACACTTATAAAGGAATTAGTTGTCTCCAAACTGACATGGCGTTCTTTCCCATGTTTCTAATTTTGGCACCTATTTCACATCCCTGATGGCTCTTTCAACGTTTTTGCTCAGCAGAGATGCTCCAGAATTGATGTTGTCTTTTCAGATCAAGGAATAAGAAATATTACCGAGATGCGTGATACGTGATAAGGGCAAAAATTAATGTGTGACATGTGAAAAGCAACTTAAAGAGATAAGTGATTCGGGAATTTACGAAAGAAAAGCATTAATTATTAAAAGTAGGCAAAAGTATACGTGACACGTGAACTGTGTTAAAATCCGCGCGTGAAACGTGATCACAATCCACCGAAGGAAAAAACATGGCGGCTGCACATTTTACCACAATGCACTGCGAGCCTAACACAGCCTATAAGGCACAAAGAAAGCCTTTTTTTTTTAACAATATTCGTCCCTGTTCCAAGGACATTAAGTTGCCTAAGTTTGAAGATTTTATAACGTTTCTGTATGTTTTTATGAACGTTGTTAAGAGTTTCGTGCGTTAAGAACTATGGGTAAATGTACCAGTCGCCATCTATTTTCCCACGGAGGATTAATCTCCCCTTTGTTGTGTAGCGTGCATATTTTTATGGACTACGCACGCGCACCGAAGAGAAAAGTCAATCGAGTGCCAATCTCGTTCCCAGAGTCTTCGTTCCCCTTGACCAGCGGTCGGAAAACGAGAGCTCTGGGAGCAACCATTTCAGGCGCACGCCATAGATGCAGGCTGCGCAGTGAAACCGGATGGGCAGAATTCGGTTATTTCAAAATGGTTGCCCCCAGAGCTCTCGTTGTTTGACCGCTTGTTAAGGGGAACGAAGACTCTAGGAACGAGATTGATCGAGTGCTGAAGCTGCGAGCCTACAGTGAGGTTTGGGGGCATGCCCCCCGGCCCCGCCGCCTCCCAGGAAAGTTTCAATTTTAGGGACTCAGAAATGCCATTCCACGTTTTCCAGGGGGGAGGGTTTCATGCATCAAAACATGGTAAAACAGTTTAGTATTTAGTGACTTATATTGTTTATATGTCAACCTTTAGGATAATTGATGATAGAAGAGACGGGAGACTGTCCAATATATGTTTTTCCTGATTTCCGGAGTTACTCAGACACGTACGTGCGTCGCCCTTGCTACGATGGACATTTTCTAATTTATTGTTCTGTTCGTTAAACTGACCTGCCAACTGAAACTACTTTGAGACATTCAGGAAGTTTAAACTAGTTGATACTACTGATCATGTAGAGGTCAATATTCGAACTGTGAGCGGAGAATATAGCCTATGATCACGAACAGGTATCCAATTGATACCGGCTGCAGACTGCAAAACAGCCTTAATTTAGTAATCTTCACTTTTAAACTTGATAATGATTCTAAGCTTGATAATAATTCACTTCGCAGTTATCTTCACTTTTAAGATTGATAATGACCGAAGCTCGGTCGAAACGTCGCGCGCTTTTACCGTTAGTTTTTACTTCAATTTTTTTTTGTTTCGTTTGCGGTACCTTGCATCATTTGTGTGTAATTTTTGCAAACGCGTGCGGAACATTTTGTAGTCAGTCGATTCACCTGCCTGATTCGTTTTATGCCTCCAGATCTAAAGACGTCCACAAGTTGCCCCGGCAAGTTTCTCCGCAACATTTTGGCAACCTCCCATATTTACGAACAGCGTGTTTTCTTACCGTCAACTTTTTGAATTTTAAACAATTTTAAGCTATTTCTTAAAATGGGATCAGTTTTCATGTGTTTTCATTGATTTATTACCGTTTACTTTTTCTACAAAATGTGTTTCGCAGGAGCTTGGTAGGCCTGTGGCTTAAGCCAGGGCAATCTTCTTAAGCCAGCGGCTGTCTCAATCTCGCTCCAGGGTCCTCTCTCTACCTCGAGAAAATAGACAGAGGACCCTGGGGATGAAGTTGCGCAATTAAAATGGCGGAGGAGCGATTTGACCATTCAAAATTTCGCCACAGCTGGACTTGTGTTTAGTCTATTCGAGGAAGCGTTTTCAAAGCAGCAAGATACAGCTTTGGAAGAAACTGTCGAGGCATCGATCATGCTACGAAACAATGGTTTGAGCAACATCGAGCAACTCCTGGACATAATCGGTCCGACCCCAAGGAGCTCCAGGGATTGCCAAGAAAGAGTTTTTTCTGTATTTGTGAAAGTGAAACATAGTCAAGCATGATTAATTGAACTTTTCAGAGGAACTCTTAGGACAAGCAAGAAATTCTGCAAGGCATGGGACGCTGAGCCGATAATATTTACACTTTCTGAAAGAAATTCAAAGAGGAAGAAAGCAGGAAAGAAGGGAAACTGGACAGTTTATCCGTATTTGGGCATCGAACGTCCCTTAACTGTCCCTGATTGGCTGCTGGTTATCGCACGCGGGAAAACTTGAATTGATTGAAAATCTCAGAGCGCGCCAACTTCAAACCACTTTCCTCACCTCGCGCGCAAGGTCTACTTCGGTCGAGATTTTCTTCCTCAATTTTGCTTTGTACTCGTTCTTAGCTTTAGAAGTTTCTTTTTAACATGGCTGACAATCTGAAAGAAGAGGAGTCACCTGAAAACTTGTTCAACTACGTCATCAAACGCAGTGAGTTTTGAGTTATTCCACGGGACGACCGACATCTTGGTCGCCTGTTTGTATTCAGTATCTTGGTTAAACTCAATGATCTTCTTCTTTTTCAGATAAAAAGCGTCAGGAGATTTTTTTGGACAAGATTACTGCACGGATCCAAAGACTAAGCTATGGCCTGTCCGAATTTGTCTGTCCGGTAAGTTAAATTTTCTATGAAAGCGCTAGCTCGTCCCCGCGAATCGATCAAAATCAACATGGTCGCTCGATGGTTCCTCTTTTGGCGCCAAAGTACAAACGAACTGAACAAACCTTCGATATTTCATCGCAAATCGTATATCTTTCTTCAACAGGCTTTCAATTTTTGGGCAATCCAGTCGAAAATCTTTAGGAACTCGAAATACTTTTGTCGTCTTCGCATAGGGTTCAAGGATTTTCGCGCGCAATTTCAAACGTTCGTGCCTCAAGCTTACCTTTGTAGCGGTGGATACCGGATCACACTAATTTGAACACTACGGCCTTGATTTCAAACCTTTGAGACGTTTACAATTTAAGAAATGCCCTTCGATCTTCGATTGTTTTGAAACCAACAAGCCTTCAGTACCTGTTGAATCGATCACACGAGTACGCGGGCGAAAATCGAATTTACAAGCCTAAATATCGATACTTAACTAGGAAAATGTCAGTTTAAGCGTAAGTTTAATTAAGTTAAACACATTAAATAATTGAGGGTTTCTACATTTGGCAGGAGTCGAGATATTTCTCCGAGAAAGGCGCGAAATGTCTAACGTCGCCGTATCATTATCACATCACAAAGCAAATGTACATTGTACTTTCAACTATAAGCTTATGATCAGATGATTGCAAAATCTAGCTCTGCAAACTTGTAAAGCGTTTTTTTACTTTTTTCGAACACGTTGCAAAATTATGGAAAAATCACTTTCATGTATATTTACGACGAGATTACAGCAAAATGGATTCATTTTGCTCATTTCACTTCACTTTCATTCATTTTACTTGCTCATTCTTATTCCATGTGGTCAAACTTTGATGATTAATTTGTAACCACCTTAAATGTTAAAATATAGTAATAGACCACGTTACAAACACAGCCCTGAAGATTGTAAGAAATTTATTGGTCTTCCACATCATCAGCAATAATTAAAAAAATGTTTGTTTTCTATTTTTTTTTTTTTTAATTCAGTTTGAAATCACCAAGAAAGTTATCGCTGGAATCTATCCTGGAGTACAAACAACAGAACTGGACACCCTTGCTGCAGAGGTTGCTGCATCAATGACCACTATTCACCCTGACTATGCCATCCTTGCAGCCAGAATTGAAGTTTCTAATCTTCAGAAGGAAACAAAGAAGTTGTTTAGTGGTAGGCTTTATAACTTAATGTATTGATCAACATCCCCCCTGGTATACCCCAGACATTTTACTTGTTGATGTTCCCCTGGGGATGGGAATTTGTCCAATTGTAGATTTAAAATGTCTAATGTGCAGGGGTAGGGGGGTGCGGTGGCTTGGGGGATATTTAAGTCTCCAATTAATTTATAATCTAGTGTCCTAGGACACAAAATGTCTTATCTAGTCATGGAATTTTATTGTTTGATTGGTACAAGGATGGCAACAAAAATCACATTGCAAACCTTGATAATGGGAAAATTTTGACAGCAACATTGGTCTCATGTCTCATCACTCTTCTGATCTCTATAGATCGTTTTCACTGTCACGCAATAAAAAAAAAAAATCGAAAACCATCCGGTGGAAAAAAACTATGAAATTATGATGTTATAGAAGATAACTAAATAAGCCACTTCTCCAAGTTTTAGGCCTGTGTGTTTCCCCAAACTTCAGATATTCGTCAAAATGTTTTGCCAATATTTACAGAGCGCAGTATGAAAATGCCATGTTGGTGTACCTCCGTGGTACACCAATATGGCGGCTGGAAAATAGTATAAACAGCTGGCGTTAATGCTTGTAGGATCAGTTTGCAATTTCCCATCAGAAAAGATTGTTCACGCTGTATTTCTAAAAGCTTTTTTTTAGTATGGGCTGTTTCAATCTAGTTTAGGTTTTAATAATAATAATAATAATAATAATAATAATAATAATAATAATAATAATAATAATAAGGCCTTAAATGGTTTAATTGACTGGGATTTTAATTTTTGTAGTTTTAAAGATATTCATGGGTATAACACGAGAAGTAAAGACAACATTTGTAAGCCTCCATCCCGTCGCTCCTGGGGACAAAAGCGTCTTATTTACAATGCCGTTAATGAATGGAACACTTTACCCGATGAAGTTAGGAACAGTATCAGTATTTTTAATTTTAAAAGTCGAATTAGGGGTATTTCTTAATTTTTAATTATCTTTTTTTTTTTTTTTTTTTACTGTTTTCTATATTTCTATTAGTACAATGGTTAAATGTTATTATTTTTAATCTACTATTTCTTTAGCTTTTGCAATTTTATTTTTGCAGGGCCCCACTGAAAACCACATGTATGTGAAGTGGGCTCCCTGTTGAAAGATCTTTATGATTATTATTATTTTGACCTTACTTTGGCTATCGAGGGGACTGATTATCAGTACTGATCAAACAAGCATTTACATAAGCATTTTTCCTAATGCTTTAACTTCTAAAAAGGCTCAAAATCATGGGATAAGTATATATTTTTTGACAAACACGATCATAGCCTTGTGTCATGCACCTCCATAACCCTGAAATTCAAAATGCTCTGGATTCCAACAAAGCATGCTATTGAGCTGTAAAATTGTAAGCAGATATAAATATACTGCCTCTTGTGCCTGATGAGGACAAAAACTTTGGTGGCTCTTTCGTTTTTGATTTTAGAAAGTGATGACGTCACATGAAAACAATCTATTAAATGCACATAATCTTTCTTATGAAGGTTAGGTTTATTCCCTACATTGTATTTCCCTTTTGTCTTTTTTGTTAATAAGAGCATTCTATATTTTCTCAGATGTAATGACGGATCTGTACAACTATGTCAACCCTAAGAATGGGAAACATTCTCCACTGATCTCTAAGGAGACACATGAGATCATCATGAATAATGCTGATGTAAGTGAAAAAAACTCAAATTCTTCTTAAGACTTTGAAAATTCTATTAATTGTGATCTAATGTAGTTTCAGATTTTAATTTTGTTATTTGGTAAGTGTACAGAAAAGTGAACACAAAGACTGCTGATGCTATATAGATGCTTTATTTGAGATAATATAGCAATTCTTTCAGCACATTGGTGACATTGCTAAACAAAATCAATGATTACTTCCCTGTTTTAATTAGTAAACTTGGTCCGAGTTTCTAAAAAAATTACATTGCTCCCTTTTTCAGAGACTCAACTCTGCTATCATTTATGACCGTGACTATCACTACAATTACTTTGGGGTGAAGGTATGTCAAACTTTTTTTGTCCATCAAAACTGTCTTTTCCACTCTTACGTTTGTATAAATAAAAGGTGTTCCTAATATTTTGCAGACCTTAATGAGATCTTACCTGCTAAAGATCAACGGCAAAGTGGCGGAAAGGCCAGCACACATGTTGATGCGAGTTTCAGTTGGAATCCACAAGGATGACATTGATGCTGCCATTGAAACTTATAATTTGATGTCTGAGAAGTGGTTCACACATGCCTCGCCGACACTTTTCAATTCTGGCACTTGTAAACCACAGCTGTCAAGCTGTTTCTTGCTGACAATGTCAGATGACAGCATTGATGGCATTTATGAAACGCTGATGACTTGTGCTAGAATCTCAAAATCAGCTGGTGGAATTGGTATTAATGTGCATAATATCAGAGCTGCTGGGAGCTACATAGCAGGGGTAAGGCCACGGTTTTATTTTATTTTGTATCAGTTATATAATTTTTAAATTTGTATGCAAAGTAGTTAAAAAGGAGGTAAAAACCAGGCTAATTATTTTTGAACATCATATTGCTGTTTGTTGGGTGCAGCTACCTTGAGGAGGTAATCTCACAAACATCATTTGATTTTTATTTATTCATTTATTTATTAAATATTTGCACAGAAGAAAGAAATTTATTAATGTAAGTTGAACTAAATAATTTTTGCCATGGCTCTGCATGGGCATAAGAAAAAAAAAGACAGAGAAAGTAACGTGGAAAAAGAAGTTTCAAACTACCGTGTTGAACAGGAAAACATTAAATAGCTTATTACAGCAGGTATCAAAAATGTCCGGTACAATTAAAACTAAAAGTTTATCACTTTTTTGATAAAACTAGACAAAATTTTTGTCTATTTCCATTTCAACCAGACCAATGGAGTCTCAAACGGTCTGGTACCGATGTTGCGGGTTTACAATGCGACTGCAAGGTATGTTGACCAAGGAGGCAACAAGAGACCAGGAGCCTTTGCTATATACTTGGAACCCTGGCACAGCGATATCTTTGATTTCTTGGACTTAAGGAAGAACACAGGAAAAGAAGAACAGGTATAGGAAGAGATCTATTTTGCTTTTCACTGCCTAATGGTATCCATGCAGAGGGACATTACTAAAGCTTTTTAAAAACATGGCTGTACAATGAAAGTACTTGTAGGTGATGGTGACTTCAAGACGGGCCTCCTTTGACTGTTGTGGTTTGGTTATATAGAAACGTCAAGATACCAGTTCCAATTAGTAATAATTAGCTACTGGCATCTTATGGCAGCCTTGAAGGCAGAAGCCCCCCACCCAAGTCAAGATTTTACTAATTTATTGTGATATTCTTTTCTGTCTAGCGTGCTCGTGACTTGTTCTATGCTTTGTGGATTCCTGACCTCTTTATGAGGCGTGTGGAGAGTGATGGGATGTGGTCACTTATGTGTCCTAATGAGTGCCCTGGTCTACAGGACTGCTGGGGAGAAGCTTTTGACAAGCTTTATGAAAGGTATTTTACTAAATCATTATTAGTTGATGCTCAGTCACTGGTTTATCATTGACATGCAATGCCTGATGGAAAGGATGTCCAGTGGTGGTGATTTGATAACACTGATTTTGATGCTCTGAAGGACTGCGAAGGTTTCCAGGGTGTGTGCTGCTCATGACTTTAACATATAACAGTATTTATACTGTACAGGTTGTCACGTGTCTTTGAAAGTTTGAGTTGGGAGATCAATTTTGTCATTGAAAAGCCTTAGGAAACTCCTTGATTAGTTGATTTGACTGTCTGAATTCTGGTTACATGTTTGGAATAAGTGGAGCTAGTGGGAATGCTTGTTCATTTTGTACCATGGGGACAATTTTTCATATTGCTCTTTAACCTAACACAGCTACGAGGAGCAAGGAAAATTCCGCCGACAAATCAAAGCTCAAAAGCTGTGGTTTGCGATCTTGGAAGCACAGACAGAGACTGGCACACCATACATGTTATACAAAGATGCATGCAACAGAAAGAGTAACCAACAGGTGAGTTGATGAGGTATGCTATCATTGCTGCCATTGCCATTTCTGCTCCATCTCCTTCCCATCACCAGGTTGGAATGTGCTGTCTGGGAGAAGTACAGGTTCCTGCTGGCAAAGTAACTTTTCATTGTCACTTGCCCGATAGGCAAGGACCCAGACAAGTTGTCTTCTAACTAAATAACAAAAGTAAGCTAGACTTGCCCAGGCAAGCAAAATTTAAGAGCTGCTTGTCAAAGGGCAAGCTAGAATTCAAGTTTTTTTCAAGCCCTGCCCATCATCATCTCTTCCTCTCTTCAAGGTAGACTCCTTTCCATTGTGTGGGCAATGTGCTCTGCTCCCGGGTATAACAACCTGATAGTCTGTCTAAGAAACACTTGACTGTGCAATGTGAGTGTTGGGGTGGGGATGTTAAAAGCTGCCCTGCCTCCTCTGAGCTTGATCTTGCTGTGCTATTGAGCTGCTCACAAGCCACTGTAGAAGAACAGAATCTTCTCATAACATAATCTTCTGATACAAGCAAACTGATCTCCTGTATACTAAGTAGTTTATCATATCTTCTCTTCATTTCCTTGGAATGATCGTTTTCTTAAAAAAAATTGTACAAACAAGTAAATTTATTTACTCTAACACTAAAATGTTTACTTCACTATTAGAATGTTGGAACCATCAAATGCAGCAATCTTTGCACAGAAATTGTGGAGTACAGCAGTCCAGATGAAGTATGTTTCCTTAATAGCATATTGTTACTTATTTTAAGTTAAAAATGGCAGTCAATTTTTTTGTTTTCTTTTGTGCTCTCTCAATCTTTTTTATCTGAAAGATAGTCTGCAATTCTGAACCCCAGAAACTCCCAAGTAGCGATTTTGCCTGCCTGGTTTGACCATCTAGAGAAACATTTTCCCTACAACAAGGTTCAGTTCAAAATGTTTTCCCTGTCTTTGAAGACCAGTTGCCTTCCTTGTGAAACATTGATGAAACTTCTGATTGCCATCAGAAGCTGTTAGTGGCATACATGTAAAATGCTTTTCTCTTTCTCATACAGGTTGCTGTCTGTAACTTGGCCTCACTTGCACTCAACAAATTTGTTATGACTGATGAAAGGCCAGTGCAGTTTAATTTCCAAAAACTCTTTGAGGTTACCCAGGTAAATACGTGCTAAAATTATAGAAAGTGAAAAAGAAAAATTGACTTTGTATATTACATGTACCTTAGTTATAGCTGCAGACTGTGATTTCTTCAGATTAAGTTGTCTTATTTGTTCTGTCTTTTTTTGACAGGTGGTAACACGCAACTTAAACAAAATAATTGATATCAACTACTATCCAGTGAAGGAGGTGTGTTTGAAAAAATTGATTTTTGTATATGGTACTCTGCTTATAGTAGAAGCTTACAAGTAATGTGCAATTCAGTGGATTATCATTGACGGCAACTTGTAATTAGTTTATTTGTTTACTTATTACCTTCCCTACATTAATCTTATTTTTGTTTCATCAGGCTGAAAGATCAAACAAGAGACACAGGCCTATCGGCATTGGAGTACAGGTAAAATCACTTGTGGAAAATTAAATATAGGAATACCTTGTGCTAATTTGACCAACAAATATATCTTTAAACATGGTTTGTTTTGACAAGGTATTAACCCCAGCCTATTTACCATATTCAAACCATTTACCAACCCTTAAGACATGTTACACAGGGAAATTGTTCTTGCAGTTTGTAAGGTAAAATGTCTCTGGAAAAGTGGTCCAGACGGCCAGCTAAGTTAATGTTACCGTATACCTTCAGGGGTGTCTCACGTCCAAGCGATGTAGCGCGTCCGGTTTAAGCTGTAGATACCTAAACCCCTATATCAAATTAAAGCTTATAGAGCTGGCTATCAAACCATACCAAAAATTTTGAAATAAAATGAAGTGCCGATTTTTTCACGGCCACTAAATGCGAGCGTCCTAATCACCTTTTGGAAGCTACAAGTCAAAGCGAATTTTGTTTTTTGCCAATTTATTTTTTTCCTCGGTTTCAGGACAAAAAGCGCTAAAAAAGCGTGTCTGCGTTTTGCCATATTCAATTGCAGTAAAAAGTTACAGAACATTTTCAAAATAGGATTTAAAAAATGTGAAGTGACCGTACAAAAATTGCTCTCGGAGAAAAAATATTTCGAAATAAACAATTCGCAGACACATTTTTGGTTTTTATATGTTAATCTAGCTACTGTCCAAATTTGAGGGCAATCAAACAAATCCCCTTTGAGTTGTAACTCTTTAAAGTGTCTGGTTCAAGCGAAAAAATTTATTTGAGAAAACAGTGCTAAGAAAAATCTCTTGCTTCGCAAACAAACTCCGCCCACAAACGCCTTCAACTGGGTTCTCAGATCACTGAGCCAATCAGCGCTTGGAAAATTTACTACCATTAACTCGCGGTGAAATTTACGCGTTAATCTCGAAAAAACCCTTGTGTTTCGCAATGCGCTCAAGGCGGAGAGATAATTTTTCTGTAGCTCGGTTTTTCTTGAAGCTGGTCTGGCAAAATGGGGAAGACGAAAAAGGATACGAATGTTAGAGTAGCTGGGCGATGAGAACAAACTGAACAAAAGAAAGCGAAAGAATTTTGTTTTCAGAAATTAGAGATTACTCTTCGACCATTACTTTGAACCAAAAATCCAAATTTGAAGAAAATTGCCGATCTGAAGGTATACTGTAACCTTAATCTCGGTTTCTGTAGCCTAAACGACTGGGAGTATTTCCAACCCCCCACCCCCAACCCCTCTCCCAGGTTGAATGGGATGTCAGTCCATCACATGGTTACCCCCTAGTGGTGAATTCATACACCTGGGTAGAGAGAAATATCGTGCGAGTGATGCGTCTTGACCATGAACTCAGTTACCTCAGCTGGGGCTTGAACCCAGACTGCTTGGTCCCCCGAGTCCATTGCACTACCCATTGGGCAAGTTGACAAGTTGTAACAGCACCTTAAAAAAACCGTGTGTTTATTGCAATTTCAGGGAATGGCTGATGCCTTCATTCTTATGAGATATCCATTTGAAAGTGATGAGGCCAAAGAATTGAACAAAAAAATATTTGAGACAATCTACTATGGAGCACTAACAGTAAGTTATGTTTGTATTTAATTTTAATCTCAACATCAGTGACTCAGCTCATCCTATCTTGTGGTCTTGGTAACTTCACATTCTTCAGGGCAACCAAATTTGATGCTTTTGTTCTTCTGACAATTTCCCTCTGCATCATGCAATGAGCATTACACAGGGCAGTGTGACACTTACTAGTCCTACATATTAAGCTTTCCTCTCTCTGTTAACTTCCTAGTCTGGTGTTTCTATGTTTGTGCCAT
This sequence comes from Orbicella franksi, assembly GCF_964199315.1. NCBI lineage: Eukaryota > Metazoa > Cnidaria > Anthozoa > Scleractinia > Merulinidae > Orbicella > Orbicella franksi. The sequence goes on from NC_138153.1 coordinate 15,609,665, forward strand.
GGTTCTCTACTGTCCTCCAGGCCTCAATGTTTTGTTCAAAAAGATACCTTCTGGATCTTGATCTTGTCTGCTTAGTAGAGGAGGCAGGGGGTGGGGGTGGGGGGCGGGGGGTTGCAACGGGAGGAAAACAAAAAGGCCCTGTTGATGTTTCTCTGGAGTAACTTAATTAACTCAGAGACTTTGCACCATTTCCAATGAGGGTTTGACTGACACACCCTATTAGTCCACTGTGCCCCAACAAAATTGGCAGAGCAAGTTGTAACAGCACCTTTAAACAGTATGTTTATCACAATTTCAGGGAATGGCTGATGCCTTCATTCTTATGAGATATCCATTTGAAAGTGACAAAGCCAAAGAACTGAACTAAAATAAATTGAGACAATCCTCTATGGAGCATTAACAGTAACCTGTCCATTTCAAGTCTCGTTACCTACCCTTCTACTTTAGGACAACAAACAAATTCACCAACTCTTGATCTTGTGTGCTGTGGTTTAATAAATATTATTTGTCTCTCACTAGGCATCTTGCCAGTTGGCCAAAGAGAAAGGAGTTTATGAAACTTATGAAGGATCACCTGCAAGCCAAGGGGTAAATATTGATTTCACCTTAGGACTGCTTATTTTAATACCGTCCTAGAATAGTCGTCAAAGGGGTTAGCAATATTCACTAGTTCAGACAGTGATATGGTTACTTTTATTTTGTGCCCAACAGTGTTTACTTGTCGGGGACATGATATAGCAAGTTTTTAAAAATAAATGTGGATGTGTTCTCTAGTATTTTAATAATTCTATATTAAATTTTGTATCATTTCTACTGGAACATAGAAGTCAGTATGTGACAGTAGAATTCTGATTTTTCAAACCAAAAATTATTTGTTGTTTTTTGCTTCCTTGGCAAAATGTTGGGTGAAATTTGCACTTGACTTTTTTGAACCTACATTTGTTAATTCAAAAACTCAGGATTACACAGGTTTTAGCCCCTTTACTATTGTGCCATTGGTGGTGAAAAGGAACCTTTTAGCTAAGAAAGTGAATTAATATTGACATTATATTTCACCATGTTTATTAATAGTGTCTGTTATCTAACAGAAACTTCAGTATGATCTCTGGGGAGTGACTCCTACAGATCTGTGGGACTGGGCAGCACTGAAGGCAGATATAAAAAAGTAAGAACAACTCTTGTATTAATGTGGGAGTAGAGTGTATAATTATATACTGTGGAAGAGAGGAGGCTAAGACTAACTGGCAGCAACATGACTATGATATGCTTAACCCTTTAAATCCCAGGAGTGATTAAAATCTGACTAATTTCTCACTAAAATAGCAATGGACAATTCCAGAAAGTATCCATACCTAATGTCAGGGAGGGCTTTTTGGGATTCCAAGGGCAAGGGGGGTTTTTTGAACTGCTAATCCAAAGGCATGGGGGGGATTTCGTTTGATTGGAATTCCAAAGGTAAGGCGGGGGGTGGGGGGTGGGGGGTGGGGGTGCATTTCAGTTCTAGGAGGCCAGAGGGGACAGACAAGAGACACACAGACATGCCTCGTATAAGGGGGGAAAAGGCTTTTCTATTACAATGAAACCATTCTGCGTTATCAAAAATTTAGTTTGGCGAACGGCTTGCCTGGGTCCTTGCCCCTGGGGCAAGTAAGGAGAGAAAGTTACTTGCCTGAAGGGAAAATCTACTTGTCCCGGACAACCGGACGGGGGTTTTTTTGAGCCATGATTCTGAACATAAAGGTATAACTCAAATTTTAATTGAAACACATTGTTTTGATTTTGAATTCAGTGCAGTGTTACAAATGTGGGCAAATCGTTTTTTGGGGTTTGGTGTTTGAATCTGGCGCTGTTAATATTACTGTAGTGGAGACAAATATAATTTTTTATGTTGGTTTTCTTGTTTGTTTTAAGGTATGGATTGAGGAACAGTTTATTGTTGGCACCAATGCCAACAGCTTCCACTGCACAGATTCTTGGCAATAACGAATCTTTTGAGCCGTACACAAGCAACATTTACTCAAGACGTGTTCTTTCAGGGGAATTTCAGGTATTAATAATAATTTTGTGTTTGAACTGTACACAAAGGTTGACTTATAACCATCAAAATAATACTAATCGACCCCTTGTGAATGACCCCTGCTATACATGTATGTGTGGACATGGAAACCTGATGACAGACATATAGTCTGTCCTGGAAATTTCACAAAAAAATACCTTTGACAAAAATATCCAAATTAGTAATGCATCCACCTCTTATCAATTCCCTGGTGAAGTTTGTGTTGTCATGGAAAAACAAACAAATTAATAATAAGTGTTGATAAAATAACCAAAATGTATGTATGTAAGTATGTATGTATGTTGTTTATTACACTGTAACCAAAGGCATGAACTGCTTTTTCATTTTGTAGATTGTAAATCACCATCTGCTAAAAGACTTGACAGAGAGAGGTTTATGGAATGAAACATTAAAAAACAAACTTGTAGCTGCTAATGGCTCCATTCAGGTACCTTTACATTGTGCTAATATGTATGTTTTCAACCAAAACGGGGGCTCTTTGGTGTGTTAGCTGTTGCCATTGCATTTGGTTGTAAGAAAGTTGTCGAAAAATCAGGGAAAATTCAGAGTTAATCTTCATGTTCAGCGGTCAACCACAATTATAATTTTGCAGGTTCTGACAAAAGTGTTAATGAAATAATACCATATCTTAACATGGACTGCACTAGCCATTTCTTCCACTCAAACATACTTCTTTCCTTTGCATGCCACTGTCAGGTTTCTTTGTATTATCATAATACCACATTACTCAACCTGTATTTCCCTCTTGAATCCTTCAGCACATTGACGAGATCCCTGATGATCTTAAACCATTGTACAAGACAGTTTGGGAAATTTCCCAGAGGACTCTCATAGATATGGCAGCTGACAGAGGAGCATTCATTGATCAAAGTCAGTCATTCAATGTGTTCTTTGCTGAACCTAACTATGGCAAGCTGACAAGCATGCACTTCTATGGCTGGAAAAAGGTAATTCAATGCTTGTTAATGCTGGTTGCCTAAAATAGATACAAAGTTGCATCAATATCTTGCCAGATACTAAAAGTCTGACTTTAGATAAAGTGGCCCACACCTCTGGAGCTTGTTGCATGGTGACAGGGACTATTGCTTCTCTGCAATGCAGGGTTTCATTAACGTTCTCAGCAGAAGGACAACTGGTTTTCTCAGGCCAACAAAACCTTTTTGAACTGAACTTGTTTATAAGAAAACCTTCACCTCATCTAAGTCCTTGTGTCAGAGTGGTGTATAAGGCCTCAAAGATGGTCAATGGTGATGGTCAACCTAGGTGGGCAAAACCATCCCCATAGCCAGTCAATTTGGCTGGTGCTCAGCCCTTGATGAAATCCCTGACAAATGCTACTTCATCATGGCATAACCCCCATCTCTCTCACAGTTTGCTGGTTACCACCATTGTTTTTACACTCCTGGTCAAAGAGAAGCAGTGTGAGAGTGAAATGTCTTTCCCTAGCCGAGAGCACATTGATTCTCATTGCTGTTCGTATGCAAACAGTGCAACGACTCTAGAAATTATTCACCTTCGTTGAGTCTACAGTGTAATTCAAAGAGTTCTATGAATTAAATCTTCTAGGGCCTCAAGACAGGAATGTACTACCTACGTACTCGTCCTGCCGCAAATGCAATTCAATTTACAGTGGACCAACAATCTCTCAAAAAGACAACCAAGACTGCAGAGCAGAAAGAAGAAGCCATTGCTTGCTCTCTTAAAAATCCCGAGGCTTGTGTAAGCTGTAGTGGATAGATCGAGACATACATATTGTGTGCTTGACCTTCATGACATTACAAACTATGCAGATATTCTTTCAGGGAAAGAACCTTAAGACAACAATCATGCAATTTCTGGTAAATTGCTGCAGCTCATAAAAGTAACTGATTTATCAAGAGCAGATTGAAGTGTATATGTACAATCAAATACTTAAGATAAAATCGCTCGCAGGCCTAAAACGGAAATCAGAAAAGTTTACAATTATTCTATTTTGCTTTTGAAGGAGTATTTTCATATGCCGATAAGTGATTTGATGTGCAAGGTGAGGTAAAGTCACATCATTGTGTTTTGAAATGTAAATATGTAATGGATTGTGTGGTATTTGCAAACACTTATAGACCTGTTATATTTTGTAATAGACTTTGTAATAGGCTACTTTTGTAATAGACCATTTTTGTATTAGACCACTTTCGTAATAGACTACTTTTGTAACAGACCATTTTTGTAATAGACTACTTTTGTAATAGACCATTTTTGTAATAGACTACTTTTGCAATAGACTATTTGTAAAAGACTAAGTTAAATGAGTGTACATACCATTGTAAAGTCTTTACATGATAATCTTGAATTGTGAAAACCCTGGTAAATGATTAACACAGGGAAAAAAATAAAATGTTTTATCAAAAGTGACACCATTTCCAACATTCATTATTTGGTTCAACATGTATATGATGGAAAACTACAGGGGAACCTCTATTTCACAAAGTCTCAGTATAATGAACGCTATTCTTTGCCTCAGTAAATAATAAAATATATGGGAAAAACTCTGATACAACAAAACCTCATTATAGTGACCATATTTTGCCAGTTCTTTGGCTCTTCATTATATCAAGATTCCACTGTATAGTCACATTGCCTATCCAGCCATGTGAAGCTAACTTTAAAACTTTCCTCTCCCCAAGTCAAGCCAAGACTAAGGACAGCGGTTAACTCCTGGCCCCAATTTCAAACAAGCTAACCTCTCATAAGTAAAAAAATTCTTTAATTTAAAGATCAAGATAGAATTTGATGGCCATAATTATTATTGGTTGAATATCTTGATAAAAATTAAAAGTTTTAACAATTTAAGTACATTTTGATCAAGATGTACAGGAAAAGGAATAAATTCAAGTACATCTGCCTAAGAACGGATGTGTAAAATGAAGCATATCCTAAGCCTGGACTTGTCAGTCATCTGCCCTCATCCTAATCCCCAGGGGGTGTCTTGCCCAGGAATTAGGCTTGGGGTGGGAGTTGACTGACATTTCAGGCTAGCGTACAGTGTCCTATTTGTGCTAACTGTTAGGCCTGTTGATACCCAATCGGGTTTGTGAATTTTGTTATAGCTTTGATCAGGATGTGAAAAATTTTATGCAAATTTTGGAAACTGAGAGTATTCTCCAGTTTAAGGAAAAAAGAAAAAGAAATAACTGATATAATGGTTTTAACCCAGAACCATGTTTCAACCACATAAAAAGTATTTGTTTAATGCATGTAGTATATCCAGACCTTGAGCTAAGGAGAGGGTGGGTGGGGTGGCGTGGTGTTTTGTTTGTTTTTTTTTGCTTGCCCTGCCAGCTTTTCTTCCTTCTGTAATTTATTTTTTACCCAAAATAGGGGGGCTGGGTCCCTCCCCTAGATCGCCACGTGGTCATTTATAGAGCGTATTACATTTCACCTCTAATTCCTTTGTGGTGGAAAAAAAATTAGGTCTGTGGAGGGGTGGGTGGGGCTCTGCAGTCCCAATTAAACCTTATGGACATACCATACCCCACCTTCCCCCATGACCCTTCAACCCTTAAATGGCTGTTCATATGAACAGACTAAAATTGACGTAGTGCACTGTAGTGTATATAAATGCAGTTACCATACTTACACAAATACAACAAACGAGTACTTCTGAAAGAAAACCTGTCAATTTGCGCCTGCCTATCAGCGGTTCCTCTAATCCAATAATGCGCAGTTTTCTGCGCAAGGACCAGAAATAGCGAAAATTTCCAAGATGGACGCCGACGTAGAGCAGGTACAGTAGGCATTCTTAACAAAAAATTACTTAATTCGGTTTAGTTGAAATGTTAGCCCTTTGTTTTGAACTGTGTTTGATTGATTTCAGATTGATTACGACGTTTTCAGGCGTGATGTTTACAGGGTTGCCGTCTCTAACGAATTCGAGGTGAGTTAATTAACTTACGGACCTTCGCTTGCAATGAGCTCGGTCTTGTGAAGTTGAAAGTTGTTTTACAGGATCAAGGCACCGCTAATTGGTGTTTCCCGTCACAGCATCATCTTTACCAATTACCGAGTATCGTCTGATTAATAAAGTGATTTTAAATGCTACTTTTGCAAATGTTTGTTAGCTTGTTCGATTCCACTTTGGTCGCTTTCATATTTTGCCTGTACTTTACCGTACAACAGATCAGTATTCACTATCAAAACTGTACGAACGAAACCGTTTCAAATTTTTAAATGATTATAACAACAAAAGTAGCTAGATTAATCATAAACAATACCAATTAGATCTAATTAATAATTATATTAAATTGTCATAATAGTATTGTGTTTGGTCATAACCTTCTCTGTACCAGTGTGGCTTGTTATTACTAATCTAGTACCTCTTTTTCTTTTGATAACTTAGTTGTTTTTCAGTTCTGTTTGATTTGAAGGTTATGTATTTTGTTTTTGGACATTGCAAATTGACCTGATTATAATAATAATAATAATAATAATAATAATAATAATAATTGTTGTTGTTTTCAAGTCTCAAGAAAACAGAAGGATTGTCAGAAGTATTGGTGACGATGACGATGACGAGGACTTTGATGATTTGGAAGCTTTGCGGCTTGCTGCTTTAAGGAGCTTAGGCACAAAAGTAAGAAAAAGGTTTATTTAAAGACTAGTTTTTCCTTGGCCTGTTGACAGTATGTGATAAGTAGTATGTTCTTCTCTTTTCTAGAATTCTTTTACAAAACAAGGATTGCCTGCGGCAGATTTAAGCGGCACTCGACGTGTAAGTCTTGGCCGCAAAGATAAATCTGATTTGCAAGTAGTCTCTCTTGAAAGACAAGAGAGTTTCTCCTCAACAAGTACAGACTATGAAGAAATTGACTTAAGTGAGAGGACGCCTCCAGATTCTGAAGCAAATGACAGTGGCTCGGACATTGATGATGCAGAAAGTGACAAGAAGATTGAAATTGAAAGTCCTAGAGATGATCAGGAAATGGAATCTAAGGAAGATTCAGATGAAGGTCGTGATGTAGATGATGACGATGTTGATGAAAAGAATGATGTGGTGACTGATGATGAAAACAACAGTGTTTGGAGTGATAATGAAGATTTCAGGGACAATGTTGTTTTGACTGATGAGGGTGGCATTGAAAATAACATTTCATCTGATGAAGATGATGTAGAAAACAATCTTGATTTTAGTGATGAAGACAGTGTTGAAGATACTCAGGAAAATTCGCAGAATTATTTAGAAGCATTGGAAGCATTGGAAGATGAGCTTAATGATTCAGCTAACGAAATCAATGTCCTAAACGATATCAGTATCACTATTGCAAATGAATCTATAGTATCACATTCGCCTACCAACTTGGATGAGCATTTGGAAATTGTGGATGATGAATATGAGGACAACACTGGATTGAACAAAGAGAATGAAAGTGATAATGAAAGTCTAAATGAACTCCAAATGACATCTACACAGCGTATTGTCGTTAGTCAGTCGGATAGTGAAAATGAAAGTGATGGTAAAGTTGAAAATGAAACTGAAATGACAAAAGAAAATCAATGTGAAAGTGAAATGATTGTGGATCAGCCTGTTGTGGATAATGGTAATTTAATGGAAAAGAAAGAATCTGTGGTCTCTTCTGCTATAAGTTCATCAGAAAAAGTAAACACAGAAGTATTGGCATTAAAGAGCAAAACAAAGAACAGTGTAAAAGCTGAAAATGAAGAACCTACTGTTTTAGTGGCCAAGCCTTCACTTAAAGTTGTGAAAAACTCAAGCTCAAAGCTTCCATCTGCAGAAAAAACTGACCTTGTGACTTTGCCAAACCTCAAAAGAGACAAAACTCAAGAATTGCTGTCAAAAGAAAACACAGTGGAAAAAGCTAAAGAGACTAAAGGACCAAGAAATGTCAAGGAAACAGCACAGAAAGGCAATGAGAAAGTGTCAAGCAAAGCTGTTGATTGTGAAAGCAAGGTAGAGATTTCTGCTAACAAAGAATCAAAGTTGTTATCTACAGAGCCCAAGTTAAAAAGTGATGAGAGTGAGGAGAAAATGGACTTTGATCAGTTAAGTATTGAGGATGAAGACAGTGATTTTGAAGAAGAGGAGGAGGAGAACCAACCGGCAGTGAAGTCCAAAATAGGTTTGAATAAAATACCTACTGAAAGCAAAAAGAGGAAAAGGAGTTTCTCCAGTGAGAGTGACAGAACTAAAAGATATTCTCGTTCACCAGAAAGATCTCAAGCTTCATCGCGTTCCTACCATGACAGACAGCGAGATCAGCACTTGCGTGACAGATCTAGGGAAGGATTTAGTAAAAGAAGGTCATTGTCACCATCAACAGATAGACGATACAGAGGAAGTGATAGTCGTTATCGCAGGAGTCACAGCAGGGACAGAAAGCAAAATAGGTTTTCTAGTGCTAAAAGCAGAGACAGAGAAAGCAGGCATTATCATTCTCGCTCGCGATCAAACTCAAGAACTAGATCCAACACAACTGAAAAAGTTGTTAAAACAAATGTTGATAAACCAGTCAAGAAAGAAAGCACAAGAAATAGTGTTAAAGAACATCTTGAGCTTAAAAAGAACTTAAATACAAGACCACTGTCTACATCACCAAGAAAAGAGAGAAAGGCTCGAGACAGTGGCACTGAGGAGAAAACTGTAAGAACAAAACAAGCAAAGTCTCTGTTTATTGAAACTAAAGTTGCTAATGGGACTAAAGTAGTCTTAAAACCCAAAATCCAAAGAGATGTGGATGGTGTAATCATCAAACAACCTAAAGGTTTGTGTCCAATATTATAGTACATTGATATCACCTCTTACTAACCAGGCACGCGGGCTGTACTGGGGATTATTGGTGTAACATTCAGTGGCAGTACACACCAACTGCAGTGAGGCTGGTACAAAAACAACCAAGGGCCAATACTTCCCAGTACTGCTCAAGCAAGCTAGGTTATTAAGTAGTTTATGATATGGCACGAAACAAAAAATACATGGTTTATGACCATTCCCATGGAAATGATCCGTATGGCACAATCTTGACCAAAAAAGAACCAATCAGAGTGCTTGGATTTACCTCGCAATTATATAGATATACATGTACCGTGTTTCTATTGAGTTTTAGTAGAATTCTGCTAGTATACTAATGCAAATGCTGCAATCTGATTGGCTGAGCTGCTCGTATACTATCAGTCATTAGAGTGCAGTGGCTGTCAGTCATCCACGAAATGCAACATTTTTATTGTTTTTCTGAAGTTTTGGAAGAAAGTTTATATGTAAATGGATAATTAAATTCCTGAGAAGACTAAAAGAAGGACATTAACAGTTTCTTGATTTTTAAAACTTGAAATTATTGAAAAAAAAAAACGGTTGTGTGCGGGTAAACAACTGCAAATTTACCAAGGACAATTCAATACATGTGATTTTGTTAAAGCGTAAAGTTCAATAATGTGTTTAAAATTAATTGGAAACCGTTATTTGCATTAATTTCAGTTAGAATTCTACTAAAACAATTAAATAATTCGCTCTCGATTTCTGAGGCGATAGTTGATTTAGCCTTCGACCTCATCAACCATCACCTCATAGAAATCTCGAGCTCATAATCTAATTGTTAAATAGAAACATGAGTGGAAGTTTGGGAGAGTGAGAAATGCTGTAGCTTTTTCGAGTTCTCCCAAACTTCCACGAGTGTTTAAATAACTGGATAGAAACACAGAGAACATGTTTTCTATTTCTTTTAGATAACACCATGAGGAAAAAAAGGAAAACAACTTGCTAACTTTGCAAAATGTAAATTCCGTTTGCTCGTGCCATCATTACATCGACAGCTTGTGCTAGTTCTGTGTTTCTACTGAGTTATTGAAACACGATTTTAACCAATCAGCATGCGTATTTTCTTAGGACTGTTTACTGAATAATTATATCAATGGCAGATCTGGATATTTGTGAACTGGATTTGAACGAACACCCTCCAGGGGTATGGACCACTGGGCCTGCCACAGGTTGTATCAGTCTACAAGTGCTTGAGGTCATTACTTCACAAAACCCAAATGTCATAGTTTGTTTGGCATGATGTGTGCAGCATCTGCTCGAAATGTCAGGTGGCAAAGTGGTTCCCCAGTTCCTGTACCCCGAAACAAATTAAACTAAATGTTCCTGTTTAGTCCAGCACTTATCATAATAATTGTTGAGCTAAGATTTGCTAAGCAGGAGGTCACAGATTTGAATTAACAAAATTGACCAGAATCCCATCCAAGTGAGGCTGCAATAATTATTGTTGTAGTTACTCTATGCATCAAAAACAGTTATTTTACTCTCACATACCTGCAAGCAAGGCTTTTCGAATTTTTTTTCAGACAGTGTAGCCAAGTTGTTGGTTTCGTTTACTCTCATCTGCTATTTGTCTCAGAGTGAATGGATGTGGCAAGGATAAAGTAGTTTCTTATGATAAGAAATGAGATACCGCAGCAGAGTCAATGTTTTTAGTGATCACAAGCTTTTGACGCTGTCACAGCGTCTTTCTCAAGTGATTACGTGTTGTTTTCTTCTCTAGCTATGACAGCCACAACACGGGTCACAAGTTGGAAGAGAGTAAGATGGCTGTCATAGCTAGAGAAGAAAACAATTTCAGAAGGAGAATTTGTGCCGCGTTGGAAATTCTGTGCCAGTCCCCAATGCTCAACCGATACCATGGATTTCAACTTTCAGCCCTATACAGGGATGTTTTGGCATATGACTTGGTCCACCCAAGCTCACACAACAATTTGCGCCATATTCCCTTGAGAAAGAAAGACATTGACTCTGCTTTGGTATCTCGTTTCTTGTTATGTCTACTGCACAGTTGGGAAACAATATCTTTACTCAATAGTTTCTCATAGTTTTCTTGCTTTTGTCTTCCTTATAGATTTGAGATCTCGACTTTTAGAGAAGAAAGGGGACCAAACTGAAGTAGATATTAAAAATGTATCAACAGTAACTGAGTCAAAAAAACCTGTCAAGGACCGAGAACTTAGTACACACATTCAACGAGTTAAACCACAAAAAGAAGCAGTCATTCCAAGAGTGAAGCAATATGCTGAAAAGAAATCGACAGCAGAAGAATCAACAAGTCTTGTCAAGGAAAGAGAACTTGATGAGCGGATTCAACGAATAAAACAGAAAAATGAGGCAATCTTGAAGAGAGCTAAGGAAATTGAAGCAGAGAAAATGAAGTTCCATTCATGATAAAGATGAATTTCCAACCATATCTTTCTTTAATTTTCAAACACGGCCCAGCATTGTGTGACAAGGACGGATTGTGTGACGTACAGAGGAGGACAATGTGACAGGTTAAGGGAGCAGCTGCTTAATGTTAGGGCTTCTTGTTAATTATTATGGTTGATAGGTAAAGAAAAGTAAGAGACATATTGACAATCTACTTGACAGGTGATCATTTTTGTCTGAGAATGGAAGGACTCCATAAATTAGTGTTCATTGTCAGAGGCTGTCCAATTCTCAGGGTGAGGCTTAAAATATACTGTCAGGGGGTTAGGCGGTGGGACAGTTTAGTAACTTTCCTTTTTTGTGCAGCAGTGCTTAGAGGTGGTTATCTAGTGGGTGTTGAAGAAATACATTATAGCTGGGCATGTTTTTGAAGTAGCTTTATTTTTTCAACTATTTTAATGACAAAAAACATAAATGCCATGTTCAACAACTTTTGACAGAACAAATGCTTCGTTATTCATATGGCCATTTTCTAGCCCAAAATGCAGTACTTGGTCAGTAAGAAAAAGAGACCCATGTCACACACTATTTTGAGCATGTATTTGTGTAAATTTAAACATTAATTTTGCATAACATTGTATAGTAGAGACAAGTATGCTTGCTTTGCCATGGTACTGAATTAGAAAAAAGAAATGGTATTTTCTTGTAGCACACAACACTGAATGTATGTAGCCACTATTTCTTCATGCAAGATACCGTAGAACATATTTTAAAGCTGCACCAAGATTTGTAGGGTACAGTAGTTTAAAATGAATCATATGCAATGTTCAATCTCAAACTGTGAAACTGTTTTCAGTTTGTATTTGTTACTATGCATGTTCATTAAAATGTTCAGGGGTTTCTTGGTCTGCCTAGTGTAAGGGGAGGGGGGAGTAAAGGGGACCCGGCCAGTGTCACTTATACTTCTTTTGGGTTGACACGGACTGGCCGACCCACTGCTCTCCTCGATTGGATCCCCCCCCCCCCCCCCTTCCTGGATTCTGTTTTAGGGAATCTCAATTAGTTTTTGTCTTAGTCTCTACCCCTTAATTGTGGAACCAAAAGTGAGAATTTTTACAGTAAGTCTTACTGTTGTGTTAGGTTGTAGCTGTGATGTACCATATCTTCTTATTAATAAATTGTATGCAGAAAAAGATCTTTTCTCGATTATATAGTGTCTCCCAGGCCTGAAGCATTAATTTGTTTCTTTGATTTCTGTGTGGCTGAACAAATGCACCTAAACCAGGTTTCCTGCACATACCATAAGTTCCTGGTTATTAGTTCTCGACTTCTACAGGTTTATGGGGGATTTTGGATGGGCTTGAAACAAGCCAACTTCAGTATATTAAAATTCAAACTTGTCTCTGAGGCTTGGGGGAATAAAATAAAATAAATCGTATCAAGGATGAGGGATGAAAAATCAATTTCTTTTGTTTTATTCCCCTAAGCCAGAGCATAAGAGGGGGGTTGGTTGGGGCTACTAAGCAGTACTGAATAAATGCCTGGATTAGGATCTGAAAAGAAACGACTATATAGAATTCAAGAAAGCCAATGAATAGAAGGATATGTTGTAAGAAAGCCACTCTGATTAACGTTGTTATCTGGCTCTACTTCCATTTTGAGTTCAGTGTTTGGAGGTAACGTTTCTGAAAATACGAAAAGGGCTCGTGTTCGGCTGGTGTTGGGAGGTGGAACCTAGTTGGGATGGGTGGGTATAGCGGGAATATTTCTTTGCTCATGGACGGGTGCACCTGGAAGTGTTGCGTGACAGTCCAAATAACGTGATCTCACCAGTCACGATTGGCGCTAAGAGTGGACATTTTCGACGAATACAGTTGCAGCGGTATTTGCTGTATTGTTTTCCTAGTGATTTCTGAGGTCTGGATTTGCACTGAGGTATAACAACGAACTACAATTGCAAGGATACACAATTTATACTGGTAAAATTGCAGACACCCTTTAATTGATTAAACTTTCTCTTTTTTTACAAAAAACGTCTACCTTAACTTGAGTTTATACAAAAGCCTTGCATGCATAGCCTAGATGCACACACGTCTAACTGTAAGAAGTTGGCTTGAACCAAAGTTTGATGGTTTGCAAACTCGCAATCTGACTGCCTACACAGGGGCCTTCTACGCTCAGCTCTGTGAACGCGCGCGGGGTTTTGGCATCCTTGCCGAAAGCGCTAAACAAAATGAATGTCATCAATATTTCATGTTAGAAAGATCAGCAACTGGGTTTTTCTCAAAAAATTCAAACTATACTCTTGGTTTTTATCAAATTTGATAGTCGACCTGTAGGCGTGTCAACTGCTGACGATAAAAACCACAAGCTCGCAATATGTAAAGAAGCACAATAATTTGTCTAGTTCATGCGTCCTAAAAAAATTAATCCTGAATATTCAGTGCAACAGAAGTTTCTCAAGGTAGCAATTAAAACGGATCTAATTATCTTTTAAAACGAGTACTGGTAAGCGCGAATGATTACAGATTAAAGGCAATTCGTGACACCCTTCGCCCATCCCATCTCGTACATCCCATACTCTGATAAATTCTGATACAAAATCTGTTCATCTCTTGGAAAAACAAAGTTAAGCAAACTAGAATGTGAGAATTAAATTAACCTGTGACTCCACGGTTCGCAATCTTAATTCTCATTACCGACCGTAATGTATTTCATTAATGTAGGTTCTGAGAACTTGATTGTACATCAAGATAATTTCCCACGGCTGTCTGTTTGACATCGTGTTGATATCGAGTGAAAAACGATAATTCGTAGTCTGACAAAGCTATTATTTATTTCTCCACTACAGTAGACCTCTAAGTATTTTCTGAATCTTTTTCTCGTTACCAAAAATAAGCTCTTATACTTTTTTAAATATTAACAGGAGCCATTATGGCTCCTGATATTAATCATGCACTCCTTTACTGTTTTTCCAAAAAGAGGACACTTCCCTAAAACGAAGATGACGTAATTAACAACTACAGAACCTGCCGTGTAAAAATAAGTACAAAGTCATACTCAATAATAAAACCGGAATTAACAACTATTTTACTACGAGAAGAGAAGTAAGCCGAAAAATAACTGCGGAAGGTTGGTGCGAGTTGCGCCAGCACCAATTTTCACGCGGCATTTTTACTGCTCGTTTCTCGCGCGCGAATCTTTCAGGTTATACGCAAGTTCGTGTAGAAATTGTTCGTAGTCTAAACTATTTACAAAGTTACTTCTTCATAACGCGCGGCAGATTCTCCTGCCTTCGTTCAGAGTGCATTTTAGCCGTGTCTTTCAAAAGTTTCGTTTTCCTCTCGTCGATCCAAGTGTAGTCGCTTGAAGGCTTCGCCGATTTCGGCGAGGTATTTACTAGCGGGCTTGGCGCGTGCGGCGAATCCACGCCCTCGAGTCTTATATAATTTAAATTCCCCTGGTGTGGCCTCGACATTACATTCACGTACGACCTATCCATGTGCCCGATATTCTGATACGAAGGGTGTCCGCCTGCCACATTGGCGTACGAATGGCCGGCGATATTCTCGAAGCTGTGGCTTCGCGACGGGTCATCAGCAAAGACATTTTGATATCCCGGATGTGACGGCATTAGAGACTCCACACTGTGGTAAATCGAATCATCGTTCCCATCATACATTGCGTACGGGTTTAGTTTTGATTTTCCGCCTGAGTGAGCCTTCGACGCGCCGCTTAGGACGCGAGATCTCGCCGACCCAGGCCCTGCTCTGCCACCCTTAACGTTGACGTAATCAACGATTTTGGGGGAATTCACATAAAGATGCTCGGCGCTACCAATAGTTGTGGTTGGTGGGAGAGAAAGGTTTGGCGGAATTTTCATGCCTCGCCGGGTAGAGACACTGTTGGACTTACCATTAGCTTGTTTTTCGTCCGCTTCGGTATTATCCTTGCTTTGCGTTATATCTCCGTTGACATAGTCGGCGTTTCTCGCAGCCTTTTCGTTTGTGTTACTTCGGCTACGTTGATTTCCTTTTGCAACTGTATCAAAAACATCGTCGCCATTTATCAACACGTCCTTGTCATGTTTAGTTCTTTCTTCGTCGATTTCCTCAGTTGTAGTGACAACAATGCGACACTGGACTTCTCCATTTGACAAACGCGGTTTTTCATTTTCGGACATTTTTCTCCCTTCCGCTTCGTGTTCCTCGTCTTCTCGAATGGCACAGTTTTCCTCCGTTCGATCGCTTTGTCGTTTCTCTGAAGCAGATGACTTAATTCGCCCACTCTCGGACCCTTGCGATGTTCTGTTGTCTTTAGCGTATGAGTTCGTTCTTATTTTTTCCAGGAGCTCTTCGTCCCGCCCTTCGACCACCACATACCCTTCTAACTCTCTGGCCTGTGTTCCATCAGGCTGTTCGTGTGCTGCATCACTCTTTCTTTGTCCCGCTGATTCTTTCCTTGTAAACGAGTTCGTACCACTGCTTTTCCTCCCATTGAGGGGATAATCATCCCCCGGGTTCATTACCTCGTATCCCTCGGGTGTGACCCCCGCTATATTCTGGTACCCGGGCGGTGGGCTTCTTGGTGAGGAGGCAGAAGGCTTTTTTTCACCCAAAAACACTTCATTTAAACTGTCAGCGCGGTTACGACTGGCTCCTATATTTGCAGGCACCGATTCATTCCTTCGAACAGAAGGAATTCCTTGCTCTGTGGGAGATCTAGAACTCAGCTCAGTGTTTTCAGCCTTCTTTTTGCTAGTAGATGGCATGCTTCGACTCCGAGGTCTCGGGGCTTTTCCTTTGCGTGACCGTTTTCCGCTCATTCGAAGCCAAGCACGCCGGAGAAAGCCAGGCTGTGGTTTATTATCTTCTTCACTTGTTCCGGGCTGGCTGGTGTCTGCAAGAAGAAGCAGAGAGAAGCTTTATGCTGAGGCATAGTTGCAATAAGCCTCATTTTGAAACTGAGGCAACCGCCGGGAAAAGGTCTTTGAACTTCGCATGGAAACGAACTGAGTAACCACGCGTTGGCCTGAAAATATGAAACATGGCTGGAAGGAAATAGGAAAAGTGCCGAATTCTCCACAATTCAGACGGTGTTGCTTTCTTTACAGAAATTTCCTGGTAAGGAAACAATTACCCTTCCATTTCAAGTCTGCATGTACAATGGAAATTCTTTGGGATAAATTGTACACAACCGTATGAATTGAAAGCTCCTCGCTAAAAGTTTCATGGTAGCCGGAAAACGTTTTTAGAATACACTGTGTCCGGCAGTCAGAAAATTATCCTTTTACCATTTAAATAATTGATGAGTAACCGTAAAAAGACTTACTGGTTTGCCATTCAGACTAACATTGTTGTTTTTCAGGCTAACCAAAGTGCTATTCAGTGCTAACTAGACATGGAGTTTTTTTAAGCAAAGTCTAATAATCTGTTTCCGGTTAGCCTGAATAGCACTCAGCTTAGCTTGAAAAGCGCAACTTATAATAACCTGAATAACGCATCGCTTAGCATAGGTAAAGTTTAAGTCTGCATACGAGCCAAGTGGTCCATCAAGCCAGAGTTGATCCACTAGGAGTATTTCTACTCACCCCTGGATGGGATGCTAGTCCATTGCAGGGTTACTCCCAGCATTAAGTTTGCCAGTACCCATTTATAGACGTGGGCAGAGAGAGGCACTGTGAGAGTAAAGTGTCTCGCCCAAGAACACAACACAATGTCCCCAGCCAGGGCTTGAAACCGGACTGCTCGATACGGAGACGAGTGTATTAACCATGAGACCAGTATGCCTCACATCGGTTAGCATGTTATTGGTTAATTCTCAACAACCATATTGTTAACACAATAAATGCAAAGCCATAAGTGGAACATCTTCTGACTGCCAGAAATGGTATATTATTTCAAAAATGCTGTTCGGCTGCCGGAAACTTTTAATCAAGAGTTTTCGATTCATACTGTCGTTCACAATTTATCCCAAATAATTTCGGAATGAACATGCAGCCTCTAGACATCTTTTCATGGAAAGCTGATGCTTTGTTTCAAGTAGCAGTTATCTGACCAAATAAATATCATGGCTAATAAATAGCCCTTTTCACAGTTAATTTTTCGCATTTGCATTACAATGTAATCCAACATGGATGTGAGGCAATTTCAGGCTAAAATTACAAAATAGCCTGAAATTGCCTCATAGACCTGCTAGATTTTATCGTAATGCGAATGAGCAAAGGTAACCATGAAAAGGGCTATTCAGTGAAATTTCAGCATTATTATAATTTTAGTGTTAATTTATATTTCTCATGTGAAATAACAAAATTGCTATGGCAATATTTGGCACAAAGTATTTTGATACAATAAACTAGCGAGTGTAATTGTGAGCGTAATAATATTATTTGTCACCCATGATATTAAAAAGTAATCAAACATAGTCATCAACTGGGCTACTCAATAGAGCATCAATACTGCTATATACCTGATTGGCATTCTTGACCAGGCACCATCTCATCCGCTCTACAGACACTGTCAAATAACTGCTGTATTTCCCTCCCTGATCGAGTAGCAAAGAAGTAGGTAAGCAGTTTATCTCCTGATAGAGGGTCTGGCCTTGCCTGAAAGGCAAATCCTCCTTCTACAGCACCATATTTAGGTAACGCTGTAAATTTCCAGTGACCAATAAGACGGTAGTTGTCCTTCTTAGTCAACGAGAAGAAAGTGTTATAGAAACGCAGAACAGCTTCTCCTGCCTTGATCTTCTGCTTGTGTGGCACAATACCTTCAAAAGATTTTTCTGCGGAGGAGAACATAAAAAAATGCATTCAGTTCTAGGTTCAAAAGATAAATTCTCCCAGCTCATTGTCATGCACTTCTTTCAGTGTAAGTTCTGAGAATTTAGTGGTATCAAAGGACATCCAATTAAATACATTATCACAAGATATCATTATATATTTTTTATCCATTGTTTATAGTTGTAATTTAGGTGAGGGCCACAGGTTTCTTAGTTCATGACTGTAAAGTGTTTCCCTCAATAAATAAAGTTATCTATTCATTTATTTATCCCCTCTTGACATAAGAGCGGTTTTCAATTGAGTGTCGTAACACAAAAACCAAACTTTTTTACTTACCAATTAGACTACACAGCCAACCTCAAACCATTTTTAAAGCCAAAACCAATTAAGTAATTGCCTGATTTGCTCTATTGTGACAGCCAATAAAGAGAGGTTCTATTAAGACAATTATCAGAGTACTTGCTACAATTCAGTGCTTTCAATAAGGTTTAATTAGTCAGTACATGTAGCTGGCCTGCCCTGGTGCAGCTCCCATCCTTCAATAAGGGAGGACCATAACAACTTCTACTAGAGGGCTAATTTTGAGAACTGACAATGTCATAGCTGGACTTTCATACCAGAATGCCTGCCAGAATGTCAGGTGATATTGTTATTTGAAAGCACTGGTGATTTTCAAATGGGCTATGCTTGTTGATTTTGTTGCAGAAAACAGCAATGTATGGTCTAATGTTGTTGGGTAATTTGGAAAAACTGGCTAGTTTATAAACAGTGTACAAAATACGTCTTCCCCCCATTTCAAATAACTGTACCTTTTCATAGAAAATTCTAGCTCCATTTAATTTACTGAAAGAGGAATATTTTCAGAGACCAAAGAAGTGCCTCGGTTTCCACAGCACTAATTGCTAATGTATTTTGACTGAAAATTATTAATCATCCGCTCCTTATAGGTATCAGGAAACCATACATTTAGCAACAGCTTTTCTTGTTTAGCATGATTATTTAATCTTTAAATTTATCAATCTTTAAAGTATAACATTTCTAATCAACTTCCTCTGTGATCTCATTCTCAGTATCTTTGTACCTTGCATATCAAATGTATGGATCTCTAATCTTGTGCTGTGTTCAGCATTGTTCCTGCTATCATGATCTGAGATTTTATTGTGCTAATCATGTTTTAACATCTTTCATCAGGAAATATTGTAAATTTTCACTTGCATCTTAATTGATTTTGCTTTCTGCTCACATCAGTTTTTAGTCTTGCAAATTGAAAAAGTGCACATTAATTTCCTATCATAATTGCTTCTACACAAATGTATTCATATTCTTCATACTAAAATTAAAAGTGTCTCCCTTAGGCATGTCACTATCAACAACTAAACAGCTCATGTTTGTGATATAGAATCATTTTATCTTCCTAAGTACCGACAAATCAACCTCTTGTTGCCACATGCCTGAAGGTCTGCCAGTGGGCTTTTTTGCCAGATGGGTGTGCAGGGCACCCACTTTGGAAAGAAAAGTGTATTATTTTTCACATGTCACTCTATGAATTGTTAATATGAGAAGACCCTTAGTGAAAAAGACCCTTAGTGAAAAAAAGTGTGGCTTTGTTGACATTATTATTACACTAGAAGCTCCATCTGGGAAACTCATTCAATATTTGAAGATAGCTAGAACACTCTGATGTCAGCTACATTACATTTTTGAACAGCCCAGCTAACCAGTGAAATCAGCAACCTTGAAACATTGTATGTGTTTAACTTCATCTTTAAGAAATCATATATATCTATTAATAAACCTCTTTAAATTTCTAAATGTAGTTTCTATTATCTGAATGTCTACCATCATGTAATGTTTTTAAACTGTGTCTATATTATCATGTTATTTATTTTCTTTAGAACTACATGTATCCTTGTAAAGCACATTAATTTTGATCATTTTTTTATAGAATCTGTGCTTTATGATTTCCAGTCATTATCATCATAGATTTAGACTCACCTTTTCCAAAGTAACCCTGTAGAAGTGCTAGCCATTCAGCCCGCTGATCGATTGTCTCAAAGCTAAGTGGAATGACTTCCTCTGTTGTTATGATAACGATTACATTGAAATGCTTGTCCATCTTATTGAGTACCTGTAACCCACTAAACCCCTTGAGGGAAAGGAGGGCTTTGTGACGCACTCCAGCACTTGATTGATCAGCATGGCGATCAGGATACATAACAAGATTCAAGACATCTACAAGTGGAAAAAAAGACATCAATCACATTACGTCACAAGACAGCATCTGAACTAAAATAACTGGTTGCCCAGTGTTCCTTTTGTTTTTGAGTGTTTGTAAGAAGAAGATAAGGATAAAAAGCTTCAAGTTTGTAGGGGTTCCATTAAAGACCAAGCACCGGGCAAATTGACCAGCTGTGAAGACAATTTTTCCCACCTGGTTTGGCCATCTAGCGAGAAGTTTTTTTTTTTTTTTATAAAAGAAGTCCAGTTGTCCTCCTGCTGAAAATGTCAATGAAACCCCTGAGTTTGTCTTCAAGATTAGGTGGTTACCAAGCCATGGGTCTTAAACTGTCCTCCTTAGTGGGAGTAATGTTAGTCCCTGGATTGAATGCTTATTTGGTTACACATGTATTAGTCCAGGGCAGGTTACCATCCTTCCTTCCCTCCAATACAAATACTACCAAATACTACCAGCTGTAATGCCTTTATTTACACACTACTTCAAATCTGGGAATAATTACAAACATGAAGTAAAGCAGACCATTTTTATTATAGCTGCTCCATTTTAAATTGTGAGAAATAGTTAAATGAAACCACAAACCACAGTGGTCATTTCCATTTAAATTCACAGTTCAGTCAAGACAAAACTACAACAGATATCCAGTAGTACAGGTGGCAACTATTGTGTGATTTTCACCATAATTTTTAGCCCTCTTTATGTCTGACGTCAAATGGCCTTTTTATTGCAACATGTCAAATGTTCAAACAATTTATTCACACGATCGCACATTTGATCTCCTTCATAAATTTTTGGAAGACTGATTGTATAATAACATAGCAGAGTTGTACGATATGTGAGACATAAATGTATTCACACTATTGTTTTACCACTTCACCAAATACAGCTGGCCAAAAAGACACAACAAAACGCAGCACTATGCACCCGTTTGGTTAAGGTATACTACAGAAGTTTAACAGCACAATTGAAATTCATGATCTATGAACACTTTCACTTTCCAAAAGTCCTCAAAATGTAAATCAATGAGCTATTTTTGGATGTCACAACTTTTCTCATTCAAATTGTCAACAACAAAAAAATTGAAAATGTCATGTTAATACCACCAATAAAATGTAACTATATCGCAGATGGATAAAAACTGTCAAGCTAAGGGGGCATATAATCTTCATGGTCACAAAAATTAATGGATGCAACATAGAGCAGAGATAACTTAGACTAATGCTGTACATTTAATTTCTTAAATTAACAAAAGCAATTTGACATACATGCATCAACCTCAGCACAGAAATTCCATTTACAGGTAGTGACGTTCTTTGCTTGCCACAATTTTAAAACCTTTTAACGAAAACTACAGAGAGTAATTCTTCATTGAATACATGTAAACAAGAGGTACAAAAATGAAAAAAAGTATTGCGTGGTAATATTCCTATTTTTACGATGTAAAATTCAAGCGATATTTCTTCCTGAAAGATATCTCGATCTCTTTCTGACAGAAAAATCCAACGTTTTTAAACAACGGAAATAAATGATCTCCTAAGTAATTAGCTAGTGGAGTAGATAGTCAGCAATTTTCATGTTATCACGCAAGAAAATAAATTTAGAAACAATATTCTAATGGAACGACGTAAGAAATCAAGGGCTCTTTCGTAAACCGAGCACATATAAATATTATGATTGTCTCTCGATCTGCAAAGTAAAGTAGTCTATTGATTTTATGCTGAAACGGTAGTGACAAGTGACATTTAGATTAACGTATGACTGAATTAGTAGTATTAAAATACGGCCAAAAAACCGAAAAACCGAAATCGTTCCCTGCTCGAATTATGAACCGATAAAAATGTTGCCTAGTCATTTTCCAACGGGCCATACAAATTAAAAATCGTTTTCGCTACTGAATTGTCAGGAAGCGGAAAAAGCATAGCGGCGCCTTAAGCTTAAAAAGTTCAAAGATTATGTTTGGACAGACCAAGATGTCGCACGAAAATCGAGAGAGAGAAAGTCAACGTGTTAACGAGCAGCTTACAGCTTTCAAAAAGCCATGTAGCCGCGAGTAAACGGGGTGGAAGCCCATCAAATGCAGTGAAATCGACAGCCGACACGCGATCGATGAAGCGCGAGATTCCAACTAATGCAAAATACAACATGATTGAATCTTACAACGAGACTGTTTATGTCTGCAATTACCATTTCCAAGAGTCTTGTTGGCTTAATTCGGCATTTATTCAGAGTAATGATTCTTTCTGGCCGTGAATAGCACTTCATTTCATTTTAACACAACTGGAGCCCATGGAATATTTATAGACAAAAAATACTGGCTCATAAAAGCCAAGGGAAAAATTACGATCAGCAACGTAGCTCTGAATCGGTTTCTAATTGTTAGCCTAGTTAGTCCACTGTGCTATTACTACAGTCTATTATTTCTAACGGTGCATCGAAGACTATGCGCACAGCGCGGCGGTGTATTTGCGAGGAACATTGTTTGGATTTTATACACATGCATGCATCGGTGCAATGGTGAAGCACGTCGAAGTACAAAAGACATTTCTTTTTGATGAAAGGAATCTGCGACACCAGCTACACAAGGACTGCCATTTAGCGACAGGAGGTTGCGGCCATTACTCCTATACACGAGGAAATAATCGCAAATCACAAGAATTAGCAGTGTTTGTGGGCAACTTACCTGTTGCGGGATTGACCCTTTTCAAGACAGCCCATCGAACCTTCCACTGCAATCAAAACAACCTAGTTAGCGTTAAATCGCGCATAACTTTAGCTCCAATGTACGCCTAACCTTTTTGCCTTTCCGATAACGTACTCTCCCTTCGATCAAATCCATGTTTAAGGCAACATCATCGCGTCTGTCAGCTGCTGGAAAACTACCCAGCCATGCTGAGCTTGTCGATTTTCTAGGATATGCGCACGCACCAGTCACCAACATTCCTTTGCGTATTGTTATTCCTGACACTCTTGTATTGTTCGCTAGCTGACTTTTTGTTGCGATATTTTTGGAACCCCGTGAAACATATGCCCAAACCCGACGCGATATTTTGATTTGAAATGCCTAAAGGTACCATAGAGTCCGCCTCCTTGAGTTTTCTCGAAGTAAAAGGTGATTAGCTATCACATGCTTTTTTGCAATGATAAATATAACTTCTCAGTCATTACGTTTTCAATATTAAAACTACAGATAAACATCCCTCGTGTTTAGCATCCGGTAGCTCTATTTTTGCTACACATCCGGTCGAACGTGCGTGGGATAAACATTACTGATCTGATTCATCGTTCAGGTATCGGCGTAGATCATGGAACATTTTGTTTTCGTTTTGAACTTTAAATTATCGATAATATCTTCCAAGACTTTTCTAGACCGACAAATGTAGTCATTTTTTTTTGGGGGGGGGGGGAAGGGGGAGGGAGGGGGAGGGTGGTGCAAAACAAAATATCAAAACTTTCCTTGCCTAAATTTTTAATTGATTCCTCAGAATTTAGAATGTTTGATCGGGAGCTTACGGGTTAAACAAACAGGATTCATCATACGCCAGGTATTTGTAAACAAGTTTGGTGGCTTCAGTCTGTAAGCGTGACCGCATTGCGTTACTAATTGTTGCGATTTTTAGAACGCGCGCGACTTGCTCCCAACGTTTTCTTTCTTATTTATTTTCGTGGAAAAAATGCTCGATTCTCAGCTGGAATAGTTTAGCATCCACCGTTAAGAACAAACGGAAACATATCGCACAAGTAAGGTCAACAAACACACCTTGCTAGCACTCGAGCCTCAAAGATAAATATAGCTATCGATATTGTAAAGAGGGCTTTACCGGTCTATTGAAACGCTGTTAAAAGCGGTGTCTCATGAGAGGTTGCACTGGAACCAAGTTTAGACTAGTTTCGAAACTGCTTGAGTAGCATCTTCCTCGAAACAAGTCGTCACAATCCTTGTGTGACGTACGATATTAGTGAACCTTTTCAAGCTTACCTCTGGAACAAAAAATTCCGTGATACTCTATTTTTAAAAGTGTTAAAGAATGCTAACTCGGTAAACAAAGAAAATTCCAAGTTGCTTTATTGAGTGTAGAAGAATGTTAACTTGATAACAAAGACAGTGGGTGTAGAAAAGATAGGTAGGATCAAGTGATTTAAAGCCATGTTTAGGATTTCCGGTGCTAAAGTATGTTGTGCCTTCCTCGGCAATTCAATCATTAATTTCCTAACCTCTCCCAGTCACCTGCGTGGGTGTGAGGTACACCCCATTGCAGCGGTATTAAATCATTTTGTTTAAAAACCTTGTTACTAGTTCTTAGCTATGCACTTTTGATTTTAAACTTGCACATATTACAAGCAAAATGTTAATGATTTTGCATAACACAGGATCGGAACGCCTCTCGATCTCATGGGTGGGGCCTTGGAGGAGGGAAAGCAGTTACGTTACATTACTCCTTAGAAGACTAGGCTCAAAGCGTACTGTACTGTCTAATGTCCTGCTGTAAAAGTAGAAACTCGTCCACAAAGGTCCGAAGAAGCTTAACATTCTCATAATCGAAAAAACCGGCAAAGGTCGGGAAAACACAAGATGTAAGGTTTTTAATAATTGTGTTCGTTTTATTCGAAGCTTACCAAGGAAAAGTAATTTTGTTTTGCAGTGGAATTTAGTTTCCATGCAAACTCTTATCCCACACCAGTGGTACTCTTTATGTTAATACCTTGTGATCGATCCAGTGTTTGTCACCTGAGAGGACTTTTTGAAACAATTAACGAAACGGAAAAAAAAAAAACACGAAAAACTGAAATTAGCGATTGAGATTAAGTTATCACCTGTCACTCAGGGTACCTTTAAAATCCTTTCGCACCTTTCTATGCTACTATTTTCCCAGTTTTGAACCATTGCATCACTGCGCCTTCTATGATCGGTTAAAGAAAAAGAAAATGGCACCATTTTTGACAGCACTAAAACTAGTAGCAACTTGACCAAGTTTGGTACTAGTTACTTATCTTTGCTTTTAGTTTTTTTTGTCCATCGTCAGTAACCGATGTCAGGGGCGGATACAGGAATTTTCAAGAGGGGGAAGGGGGGAGGGGGGGCTGGTGTCTTGAAGTTGCAGAATCAATGAGGCATTCCCCCCAAATCAGTGACACTTTGAGAATTGGAACCGAATTGAAAACTGTTAGCAATGCCACAAAGTAGAAATTACGATGAGGTACCTGTCTAGAGTGTTTGCCTTTATTTCTTCCATAATATTATTGTTTTCATTTTTTTTTTTTTGCTCCTCCAAAGAGGGGCTGGCTAGCCACCCAATCCACCCCAACCCTTAAATCCGGCCCAGGATGTACTTAGGTTTTAATTTTACTACTTTTAACTGAAACCGTTCTAACGGTGGTGCTAAATTGGTAAATTCTTACCGTTTAAACAGAGGGCAGTTTTCATTAATTGTTCTGAAAATTTCGGAAAATCACCGTGGACCTTAACATTCTGTTAAAGATGACATGCACGAAGACTACCGACGATTAACGAAGATTACCTGCTAACCTCCTAAGTTTTACGAATGAGTCAGTAAATATCTCCCAAAGATTACCCGATGATTTGTATTACGTTCTATTGTACTTAGCGAGCGGCGATTAAAAACCGTGCTATACAGACACCTCTATGATAAGGATGTCTTCAAGAGAAAATGAAGAGTAAGCGAGTTATCCCTCATAAAGGCCTTATTCCCAAGTAACCCTCGTCCCCTGAAGCTATATTGAGACGAGTATGGTGCCGGTTATTCCGCGGATGTTGTGCGTTGCGTGGGTGTTTTTGTGGAGGATGAAAATGAGTGTAAAGCCGCGTGGACTGCCACGTGAGCAAGTCCCCAATCACAGGATTGGCAGGTTTATGGATTGAGCCGCTGGCGAGGTCCATAAACCTGCAAAAGACCAGTATTCTCCAATACGGGCCGGACAAGCTAGTTCAATAGAGTATTTATTATAATGGCTCTTTTTAATCTGCTGATAAATTGATGCGTCTTCGCGATCCATTCTCGGTAAACGCGCACGGGAACTGGTCAGCATTTATTTACGTTTCTCGGGTCGCTTTTTGTGAACATTCAACTGAAATTGTCCTACAAACATGAAGGTAAAAAGATTTCTACTTGACAAGAATTATTTTATTTTGTGCAATGAATTGAAAAAACATTTCGCTGTTAAGTTAATAGACCAATTTCGATATATTAAAATTCCGCCTAAGACAATAGATCTCAGTACGAGGCTCTGGGGAATAAGTACAGAATTTGTGGGGTTTATTCCCCAGAGCCTCGTGCTGAGGTCTATTGTTTCAGGCTGAATTTTAATAAATCGAAACTGGTCTATTCGTAAGCAGTCTGTTTTGCAAAATTCGGGTCGCTTAGGGATCCAATCAGAATTATCCTTTTTACCCGCGAACTTGTTCAGCCATGTAATTATTAAATATAATTTGCATACTTGTTTCTTCATAGAATTAAGGATAATTGCAAATTTCGCCATTTTCCTAGAAACACTGGATTTTAATGCTTTATTATATGCCAAAGTAGGCTTGAGGTAAATCTGAGCATTCTGAGCATAAGCTGGTATTGTTTGTTTTGTTTTCGAGTGCCATACAATAAACTTCTAGCCTAGCTTGCTCAAACTGCACTGGAGAATATTGGACCTTGGTCATTTTTGTAGGAAGCAGCTCTGCTCGGTCTGCACTGGAATGCCCTTGGGCTAATATTCCCCAGTGCAGATGGCCCTTACGCTCGGTTAGGTTAATATTATACTTTGTTCCATGCAATTTAGCCTGAAATGTCCACCATCACCCACCTTCAGCCTAATGCCCCCTAGATGAGAGACAGCAGGCATCCCTCATCTGCAGCCGAGGGTGGTCGATGACTGACATGTCAGGCTCCATTAGCGATTACCTATACTAATTTTATCATTTTTTTATTATTACCTATACTAATTTTATTATTTATACTATACAGCTAATTCCATCATCAAATGTTTTAATAACAGACTTTCTAGATGCTAGGTTATTAAAATAACTTGGTGTAACCTTATATTTAAATGTAGAGATAGTTAACAAGAAAATTGAAACTATGACAGATGTTTTTGATTTCCAGCTATTTACATTTAACACACAATTATGAAAACTTTCTTCTGAATATGACTATTCATTCTGTCAAATTTATCACTTTTTTATAATATTCAAACCTTTCACATTGTATTCCTCAATTAGTCATCAAAATGATGATAACATACCAGTATATCAATATACTCTAAAATTTTAACATCACGTAACAAACATGCAAATAAAGCTCAAACAAAATAGTAAAATGCAACAGACGGCTGCATTCAAAGGCTTCATATTAGCCTGAATAGGGGGTGGATGGTGATTAAGATGGGTCTTCCCTTACCTCAACTTCATTCCCAGGGTCTCTCATCTTACCGCCCCTAAAGAGACCCTGGGAATGAGGCTGCCCTTACCTGTAGTACCATCACAGGCTCTTAACAGGTTACGACCCTTATTGACAACCCTGGGGCCATCCCCTAGATGCACACAAATTGGATTTTCTTCTGGTGCAGCACATTGGCAAATAGGCAAAAAATATCTCTGGCATCCATTGCTAGTTTCAAACAATGGTATATAGGAAGATGTTTTGGGTGTGAAATGATTTCATGTGGTAAGATTAATGAAAAGAAATGCAGCAAAGTTTTAATTAAACAAAGTGAACACTCAGTATGACTAATAACCTGTCACAGAGCATGCTCATGTCTGGGGGGCAGGCACAAGCAGCGAACAAGGCACTATCACCCCAGACTCAACGCTACCATACTCGCAACTTTGCCTGTCACATATGTGATCCTAAACGTGAGACAGACAATAGGCTTAACGACCAACCTCTGAAGTAGGGCGATGCTGATTGACTGAACCACCCAAAACAACATCCGAAAAATATATCCACTACTGATATAAACCTCACTCCCTCTTAATCAAAACTATAACAAAATTCTTGAATGTGATTGGCTATCAGCAGCCCAATTTGAACATTAATTGGACAGTGTATGCGTCATGCTTGTAATTGGACAGTACATGTCATTTTGCGCGCACTGTTGCAGTGCCCTTTGTTGAGTAAACTGCTGTGTTTTTCAGCATTCATAATGATGTTTAATCGTTCAGCGATCAATCGATGGTTTGTTCGTTTCTCGAATTTTGTCATAGTTTTGATTAATTGGTAACAGGACATCGTGCCATCCAATTCAGTCTGTAATCATACTCGTGATTAACAAATCCGACTCCCGCTTCGCGGTCGTCCGATTTTGTTAATCACTCATATGATTACAGACCGAATTGGACTCCAATCAGTCCTATTACCATTATTAATCAAACAATATTAAAAAAGTCAACATGAAAAACCCAAACCTCCTTCCCCAAACAATATTTTACGCAAAAAAATATTGAATCTATAAGCCCTGTGACAATGAGTTTAACAATAATAATTATTATCATAATTACCCAACATGCATTCATCATGCTGCCATATATGGCAGACCAACCTGCTAAATTATTACTATTTATTCACATGTCGAAAACTGCCAACTATTAGATTATCTGCTCGTGCATGACAAGCATTTAACATAGAGCTGACGGAATAAAACGCTACAAACGCGCGTAATACTGATCGGTAATACTTGGATATACTCTGCTATAACTAGTCTCTTAAAAATGAGAATATTTCAAGTCAAATAATTTAACTGTCAAGCAAACAGCAACACAAACAGGCAGCGCAAAGTCCCCAAAGAAAACAATCCGCTGCATCACTGTTGTCGTGCCTTCGTCGGCGGTCGTCGTAGACATACACGGTCTTGGGTTGTTCCGTGTAAACCATGTGGGGCTGGCCATAAGGGGGATAATGTCCGTGCTGTTGTTGGTGATGACCATGCTGCGGGTACGGTGCTGGGTACGGGTTTGAATACGGTGGTGGAGCGGGATACGGGGTTCCCTGTTGATACTGCTCGAAGCCAACTCCGCCGCCTTGCGGTGGAGGAGCGCTCGGATTGTACGGCGGTGGGGCAGGTGGGTAACTCATTGTGGTTAATATTTATGCTCGTTTAACTTCTCGTTGTTGTAGTATGTTTTCTCCTTTTGTCTTGTACTTCCTTTCAGTGCTTCAGCATGCAAGCTACGTAGCTAGCTGTGTTGATTTTGCAAATATAGGAATATTTAATCAAACGTCAAGTGCAGTGTTCCTGACAAAGCAATAACAGCGAATTATCCTAATGATTCTAACCGTACGGTCCTTAAGCGTGTCATACATCACCTAACACTGTAAAAGGTATAGAAATAATGACACGATAGTATTAAAATGCAACAGTGCCGATGAAAAAACAAGCAGCCCGTTAGAACAAGTTATTACGCAAGTTATTATCGTAATAACATGGCTACGCGATAGAGTCTTCAGTAGTTTAGCTAGTTCACGTAGCGCTAAAACCAACTATTTTCACTTGTTATTATTGTTACTATTATTGAATTTGTTACCTACCTGGCTTCAAGACTAGCTAGCGAGAAGTACAGAGAATTGACCACTTTCGATGTATGATATCAAATTCTCTCCGTGTCTTTCACTGTTGAGCGCAAGGCAACGTTGAGATAAATTTGCATACTGTACGTCATTTTCTAAATTTAGCAACGTCGCTTGCATGCATGACGTAGCGTGTACTGATGCTATTTCGGACTACACTCTTTTTTCAGAAGAACATTCTTTTTCTGGCCGAGGCTGAATATTCTTATTTTCTGCCAATTTTAGGCTAAAATATTCTTGTGAATATTCTTAGAACATAGCGTATGACATTTCTGTTTTCAAATGTCTTTGGTTTCTGGATCTGTGTTAAAACACTTCTACAGCCAGCCTGCAGGCATTAGGCCTGACATGACGCACATAACTTCTTGTAGAAATGCTATTAGCATCGAGCATACGGCTAGTGCTGTTAATTTTTGTTGCATTTTGGCTAGTTTTGATGTTTAGAAGGAGGGAGAATTTTATACGATTTAGTGAAAGACAAATAGTTGTGTTCAGTATTTATAAATTCTCACCACACAAAATTATATTATTTTTAAAATCTGAGCCTCGTATCAGGTTTATTCTTAACTCATTGACTCTGAGTTTTTTGCCAAAAACGCATTTTTTGGTCATTTTGGAGATTTTCAGGCTGGATATGGGCCAAATTAGCTCCGATCTACTCAAAAGGGCACTTGCAACACGACAGCATGCCTTTCTTTCCACTCAGGCATACGCAGAAATCAAAATTTTGAGATGAGACGAGAAAGTGACCTACGTCTTTAGGCTTTTCGATTTCATTCTTTCTTTTTTTTTTTTTTTTCGCCTTTCCTTTTTCTCCTTTTCTTTTCCTTTTGCTGCAGTGATTGACCTTCTACTGGGCTTGCTTCCAGTTTAAAACATTCTGAGAAAGCATCATCGAGACGGGCGATTTTTGCCAAGGAGTAGCCACGTGTAGTGGCAGGGAATTTTGCTCTGAGTTTTTCACCCAACTTTTTGAGCATTTTTGTGCATATCTCGGCTCAGGCTCCACTGGGCCGATCACTCTGATCTGGGTATCATTGGAAAGATCTTTTCCTCCTGAAGAAGTTGAGCATAAATGACGCCAATTTTGGTCAAAGGTGATGACGTCAGAAGTGGAAGAAAGGCCAAGGCTCGTTACGGCCGGTAACAGCCAGTACAGGAGTCAATGGGTTAAACTATTCTAAAAATTTCGTAAATTTCAGCCTCGACATTCATATAACATATATTCTTATAGAAAAAGAGAGTGTACACACATGTCATGCAGTATTTCGGACTTTATTTCAGCGGAAAAATAATTTTCGAACAAATTTGCAAATCTTCGCGACTGAAGTCATGCTGAGTGCCATGGTATGACATTTAATCTTGTGCATGTGATCGAAACTTGTCGATATTGACTGCTTAGACATGCTGAGACAGTTAACGTATACATACGATGCGACATTAAAAGACACTAATCATGATTTTCATGTTTAAAGTAAAGAGCAAACTGCTGTTTCGTTTCTAAAAAGCACTTTCTTACGCAGACACTGGATTAATCATGTTATGGGTAGTAATAGTTTGGCGTGGCTTGGTTGAGGTTCACAGTGTTTCAACAAGAAGCATGAATACACCAGATACACTTGGTTTCTGCTGTTTCCTTCTGTCACGCTAAAAAGCCTTGAGCTTCAATCAAGCAACTGTTAAAAATCACCATCACCCATAATACCTTTCCACATTGTCGCGCACGCTTTTGTTCACTTTTGTGCAGGGCGGAAAAAGGCCCCTGCGTATAAGCGCCTTGCTTTTGTGGGACAACCTTTGTCAAAACAGCTGTATACGTCACTGTACGTCGTTTCGACAGAAAACATACATGAGCAGACGCTCTCGCCACTGGCGTTTTCACCGTTTTCCCGCGATTTGTATGCCAGAGAATGTTCACTTTCGTCTTCGATCAGTTTTATGTACTTAATTAACTCATTTCCGAGTTGCTCTTACCTCTGTTTCAAAACGAGTCTTGGTGCACAACCTTTCATATTGAAATAAGTTTTTCTTGCACGTTCACTGTTTTACTAATCAAATTCATTTCTGTATGAAAAGTTTCGCACCAGGGGCCCGTTTCTCGAAAGCCCCGGAAACTTTTCGGGCCCGTAAAGCCATTTTTAGTTCATCTGTATCTAAAAACGGAGAAGTGTATACGCCTGAAACTTCTTGTATGAAGGGGACGTCTGTTCATATTAAGAATATGTGAATAAAACAGCTCTGAAATCGTAAGGTTCGAGATTTTGCTATGGCTTTCCGGGCCCGAAAAGTTTCCGGGGCTTTCGAGAAACGAGCCCCCGGACTTGTAACGGTTGTGAAAAAGAAATGAAAAAGCAACCGGAAATGGCTTATTACGTTTTTGTTAGAGATGCGCGCAATTTTATAGAATGCCTGTACCTGTAACATCATACAATCAGTACTATAGTAATAAAAAAAAGCTCTCTAGCTCCCAATAAACTAACTTGGCAGTGGACTCTGCTTTCTGATGTTCGCTGACTCACGGCGTAGCATCACCCGAAATTCTAGAGTGAGAATCCAGAAGATGAGACAATAGAGTGGATTAACACTTTTTCGGCCTTGCGCAACACTGCTTAGCCTGCTTAGCTTGGCGGTTGAAGCAATGTCAGCACACGGACGAAGCGGCGAAGTCACGAAAACGAGTAGCGAGGCCGCCGCTCAAATTGAATCGTTTTCCCGGCTTCGCCGCTTTGTGTGCGCATTCAAATTAGTTAAACCGCCAAGCCACGAGGCTAAACACCACTCAAACCCGGCCCTTTAAACGTGCCTAAGAGCGAATGTACAGCTGTGCATAATTAATGCATGCACAAGTAAAATTTTTGTATTCTGTTTTATCTTTCTTCTTTTTCAGAACTGGACCCAGTATAGTAATAATTTACCGGAAAGCGATTTCTACCATCTACCTTTGTGATTATTTCGGTTTTAACATTTAACCAAAATGTAACTGCATATACGGTGTTTCCTAGACAACGGTATGGTAACTATGGTAACAGTTCTATTTGGGTATTAATGAGGCAAAACCATGCTAGTTGATATAACACTCGTAGCAACGTCCCTTTTTTAAAATAGTTTATTAACCCAGGCTGATCAGATTGCTGCTTAGTGTCTGAACCTGTGTACAACTCCGAAGAACATGCGCTTTTTCAATCAATTGAAAACCGCTCTGGTAGGCGTGTCGTAAAATCAAATCAAAGTAGCTAACCAATCAGAAAGACGTAGACAATTTAGTGAACCAATCAAAACTCGAAGATTCATGATTGGTTTTGGATGACAGAGTGGCGCGAGTTCTAGTTTCTAAACCAATCGTCAGATCGTGTAGCGTTGTAATGCAAAACCAACTACTTTTCGACATTCAAGTGAAAATCCCTCTATAAATACACTGAACAGTTCATAACACGAACAGCGCCATTCATCTTAACCCTACGCTGATCAGACGACTGCTTAGCGGCCTAGCGCCATTGACGTTGAAGGCAACTCCAGTCGAATATGTAGAAGCTGCTGACCGGAAGTAGGGAGAGGTGTAATCAGCACACCAATAGCTGCAGACCTTTCTGCACATTTTTAATAATAATAATAATAATAATAATAATAATAATAATGATAATAATAATGATAATAATAATAACGAATATTTATACAGGATAGCCCTTCAGTGCAAGAGTACTGTTATCAAAGGGGTCCTGTCTAAATAACATAATATAAGGATAAAAACTAAAATAAGATAAGAATGACTTCGTAACTTATTAACTACACTATACAAAAGATTGATCTAAAGACTCCCTAAATAGTACCCTACTGCTAATTTGCTTGATATTTAAAGGAGTTTTGCATTTCCGGAAATGAAAAAGCCGGAGTATAAGTCTGCATCACAGATAAGAAGCTGGTAAACATAATTTGTGTCTGCTATGCCTCCTCCCAGCCACAGTCCTGGCAATTGCGTTCCATAATTTTCCGCGGCTACGAGACTGGAGTTGAGCTGATATGAAAAGAAGGCTTTTCTCCTGTTGTTTCGTCCACAAACAGAATCTCTCGAAACTGCAAGCAAGGGAACAAATCTTGCTGAGTGTTTACCAACGAAAAAACCTTTCGAAAAAAATAAAATTCTTTTCTTTTTGATTTGGAGAAAGGAAACTTTACTGTGTTTACTGCAATCAACACTAAGAAAACTACAATGAAAACCATTAAACCGTAAATAATGAATGGTGCCGAGTTGAAATTTTCTTCTCTATTCTAAATTTCATTCTCAAAGTATTTAGTTTTATTTAGATGCTGTCGACTTTGGGTCTTCTCCATAAGTGAGGCGCGGTGGCCTCATGGTTAGTGTGCTCGACTCCAGATCGAGCGATCCGGGTTCGAGGCCTGGCTAGGAACTTGCAAATTAGGTTGTCTTCTTGGGCCAGACACTTGACTCTCCGGTGCCCCTCTCCACCCAGGTGTATAAATGGGTACCGGCAAATTTAATGCTGGAGGGTAACCCTACGATGGACTAGCATCCCATCCAGGGGGAGTAGAAATACTCCTAGTCGCCTCATGCTACAGAAACCGGAGATAAGCACGGGCCTGATGGGCCACGTGGCTCGTATGCAGACTTTTGAATTTTACCGTAACGATTTCACTGTAAATAAATGGAATTCCCAGTCTAAATTCTCTTTGCGAAGTTGTATTGGATCTTAAACTCAAGCTGTTTACCTCAACGTTGTTGCAGTCAGTTCTGTAGCCATCTATTCCATAAGGTAGTTTCTCGTTATACGTCACTTCCGTTCGGGGATTCACCTGGTCCATCCCCCCGCCAAATGACGTCATATCACAATATACCCAGAACATGTTGAGCCCGTCATCTGGATGAACTTGGTACATTCCATCTTGAGCATGCGGGAATGTTGTCTTTATATCTCGGCAACTTTTTCCATGATTAAAAAAGGGAAAGTATAGGTGGTAGGATTTTGAAACGGTTAAGTAACCGAGAAAAAGTATGGTGTATAGATAAATTCTTCAAGTGACGAGGCAAAAGTGCACCTGTTAATTGGCAGATTTCCGCTCTGTCATGCAGACCGCTGACACATGTACAGGTGTGAGCCCACGTTGTTGTCGCATTTTTCGTTCACAGGAGAGTTGTACTGATAGATTTGACACTCGTCTATATCTGAAAATAGAGCACATTCCAGTGAAAGCAAAATTAACATACAGTAGTTAGTTTCAGCAAAAAGCGTGACAGTATTGAAGAAAAATGCACAATTTTTTTAGTTCAAAGGGGTTTAAACAAAGAAAATGGCGCCGAAGGCTCTCCGTACCAGATAATAAGCACTTAATGACTGACCTCGAGGGGAATAGTGCAAGATCTTTGTTTCCCTGATACCCTCAATTTTCCCCGACGTCTACGTACAAATTGTTAATATTTTGTTAGCCTTCGAAAAATTTACCCGTGCTTATCAAAGACATAGTCTCTTGTGCTTATTTATTCCAAATTGCACTCAAAGTCATGTGATTACCCTATACTAACCGGCAGACTGACGTAAATGACCTGAATTAAGGGGGTACGATACCCTAAAATATGGCGATGTACATGAAAAATTCAATTTCTTGGAAATAAAAGACTTAAGACCCTTGAGGACTTGTCAAAAACATTTTGAAACGATCTTGCCGAATTTCCCTCCAGATGAGTGTGAAATTTAAGGAAAGTACACAGTGGTATAAGTTTTTTCACGTAGCAACGGCCATAGCAACGACTGTTTACTATAAGAACGTGACCAAAAACATAGATTATTTTTAACTTATATGAACGAAACTATTTAGAAAAAAACTTTTAAGACATGCACAACTCGATTGGTATAATTATTTGTGAAAAGCTTTGCCTCAAATTGCCATCACAGGCTCATTCATTTCCCTTATGAAAAGGAATATTTCTCACAACTGCGGTGACTATTTACAAAATAGAACAACCATTGCACCCCCTCCCCCGAGATCCAATTTGCACCCCCTCCGCTATTTGTGGCTCGTTAAACGCTTAATAATTCGTGTAAGAAAACTTAAAGTGCATTTTTCTCAAAAGTTTACTTTTGTACCGACTGACTTCGCGCCAACATTTCTACTTTGCAAGGTTTTTAAGTAGAATTCTCGAAACTTGGGCTGATCAAAGACCAATAGTGTCGTGATGCAATAAACTAAAAAACTCATAACATTTTTAACGTCTGTCACATGACACTAGATAATTGTTTCACTGGGTTTGGTGCAAAATAAGGTTATTTCCAAATAAAGCCTGTGGAAAGCACCTGAAAACAAGAGTTAACTGTCAAAACTTTAGTTTATTGCATAGAACGAAACAGAAACTTGCAAGATATTCTTGCTTGAAAATCAAATCTTGTTTTGTGAAAGAGCAGGAACTGTTGGCGTCAATACTGTAAAACACTACCTCAAAAGGCTGTGGCTGGTCTCCATAGCAACCATTTTGAGTAAAACTTTCAAAATTTAATTTCTCTTCTTGAGTGCAATAGTACACAATTGATCTTTCTTCACCATATTTAAACAAACTTTTTGGTCCATTTGAGGGCACCATGCCACCTTAACACCTACCCGTTTCACAGTTCATCCCGGTAAATCCTCCGGGACACAAACACTGAAAAAGGTGTGGCGTCAAGGAAAGGCAGGTAGCATTGTTTGGACATGGACTCGATGAACAGCCATTCTACATAGAAAATAATTTCAGTAAATTACAAAAAGGATTTATTTCACGGTCTTTATACTCCTTTACAAGGTTTTAATAAAAATGTTGCTTTAACTTAGGTAATACGTTTTAAGAGAGAGGGAGAGAGATATCCTTTGTCAAAGCCTTGCGAAGAGACCAATATATTGTGAGCATCAGTTAAACAACAGCGTTTGAAAAGTGACAAAAATGATAATTTAACATACGTCCGCATCACATGCATAATTGAACTACTGAGGAAAGTTTGTGTTTGCTCCAAACTTCCCTACCTCCAGTTCTTCATTATGCCATTGACTTACAAGGGAATCAGAAATATCTTTCTTCCTTTCTTTTCTATAGTATATAAATACGACTATGAAAGGAGTTCTGGCTTTAATCTTTCTCTATGTCTAGTTTATCATCAACCAAAGCAAAACTCAATTAGAACACAAATTGATGTTAACAAATACCTCAGTCCCTCTGTATATGTAACCAGGCATGGGAACAAAATCTTCGGGGTGTCGGATGTGATCCGAGTTGATGAGCTCACACGCGCGCCCATTATCCTGATAGGGTCCCAAGTTGTACGAAAGGCACTCCACTTCCAGGTAACATCTTATCTCGCATTGGTCACCGTCTTTTACCCGCACCGCTCTAATCACATGACCAACCAGGACTTTGTCAGTGACGGGATGCAAGTAGCTCAACTCTCGGCATGTATCTGGAAACACAAACTCTGTTCATTGTTCAAAATAACTGCATTTGTATAATTTTTGAATATTTAGACTCCGATCAATGGATTAGAATGCACCTAGATTCTTTTTACACGAGATGACAGTTTCTCGCGCACTATGCAAGCCTACAGCCTCTCCTCGCACACACGTTTATTTCTCGAACGATTCTGGTGGTTCTTTTAGACCTTTAACAATTAGTTCGCAAGATGTTGCGGCAAAAACTAATCAATACCTGATGGAAACCAAGAAAAGCTGTAACCAGTCTGAGTACAGAGGGTGATTTCTCTCTTTCCCTCCTAACTCCCCCCCCCCCCCCCCGCCTCCCTTTCTCTCCAGCACACCGCTGCGGGTAGCTTTGTCTTCTTTTCGGTTTTCGGATCAACAGAGGAATGATTTCTCCGTGGCTTAAAACTGTTTACATTGAATCTAGCGCAATATAAAGGTACAGTGCCATGGATCTCACACTATAATATATTAAGATTAGAATGGAAGCTTAGCTTCAACAATAAGCTTCAACTACGAATTGTTGTGATATTCAGAAACAGTTCGCAGTCCCGTCTTTCGACGCCAACTACATTGCACGAGATCTTAAACTATCGATTAGTCTACAAGCAAAAACACTTGCAGAGTGTTTTTTTTTTGATATGTTAAGGTGTGTTTAATCGGGAATATCATTTTATCGCAGCACGTACCCAGCAATTTTAGTTAGAACTAAGTCAGGCCGTCGGGGCTAAAACAAAATGGACATAACACAAAGAATCTGGAACTTGCCACTGAAACTTTGAGACTGATTCAAATTATGATATTGATAGGTTTCACTCTGTAGGGGTCAAATTAAAATGAATTCCAATACGATTTGTATTATGATTACTAATCCTTGCACCTCAATTTTGGGAAAATTAATTTCTCGATGTTCTCTGATCTGAAGGCGCGTCAACCTCGTTCCTAGGGTCTCTTATCTTCCCCGACCCTGGGAACGAGGTTGA
Source organism: Orbicella franksi (assembly GCF_964199315.1). Taxonomy (NCBI): domain Eukaryota; kingdom Metazoa; phylum Cnidaria; class Anthozoa; order Scleractinia; family Merulinidae; genus Orbicella; species Orbicella franksi. The sequence continues at coordinate 15,647,938 of NC_138153.1, forward strand.
AGGCGCGTCGCGAGCAATTCAATTATTTATGAGGAATATCGAATGCGGCGCTTTTCGTTTGCTGAATTATTTAAACAATTACTTTGGGAAAGTCCATCAAGAAGTGTAAGATTTTTCTTCATTAAACTAATTCCAAAAATGTGTTATCTTAGTGTATATTAAGTCTTTAATGACGAAATAGCTACTCTTTCACATCCAATGTCCAAATTTTCAACACCTAACATAAGAAACTGAAGGAAGACATCTTTTGTTAAGATTCTATTAATGAGAACTTGGCTCAATCGACAAATCAACTATCGACAAGCGACGTTCAAAAACTTATTTTTTTTTTTAAATAACAAAATAAGTAAGTCATAAAACAAAACAAAAAAAAAGAGAGAGAGATAATATCCTCGTGGCGCAAGGAAAGAAAACCGGAGAATATGGATTTGAAACATTTTAGGCCTCCAAAACTAAATTTTCTAAATGCATTATTGAAATCACTCACCACTGCCTTCGAGCCGGGTATGGAAATAAAATACCAGTGAGATTTGGAATCAAAGCAACGAGACGAGGATATCAAGCATCTTGTAAATAGAAAAAAACCCTAAGTGCAAGCTTTTCGGAAACAGCAAGACAAGAAATCCTGCCCGACAACCACCAACTTGTAAAAACAGGCGTCTCTCGTTGCCGGCTGATTTTCGTGCCCTAAATTTACCACCGCTGCCTGTTATTAATCGTTAATTAATTGATTATGGTATCAGCCAATCACAGACGATAGACAGAACTTTGTAGCGTGGAAAGTGTAAATTGTTCTTCGGAATATCACAGGCAGCGTTCACACTACACCGGAGTGTGATTCATATTTACTGTTAAGCCTACAATCCATACTTATCCGTCACGAAAAAGAAGCTCTACGAACTGACGTTCTTCAAACCGGAGGAATTTGAAAACGCCAGCTTTGTGTTTTCGTGTGGACGGAAAACATTTTGAAAACGAAGCTTTTCGAAAACGATGACGTCACGATAATCATGTGATTTCCCTGACCGAGTTTCCCTCAAAAACAAATCCGAAATGACCGCTGATTATTGTTTTGCACTTCGTTGAGAGTTTTGTTCATTTTTAGACATTATGTTTGTTTTCTTAGTGATAAAACCGATCACGCGAGATTCCCGCCATTTTTGCTTTAGTAGCCAATCGGATTCAGATGGCTCTCGTTCGTGGATTGGTACGAGTAGGATATCAAGAGATCAGTAGAAAGTAATCCTTTTATCGAAAACAGTGTGTTTGTGCTCTTTGTACAAAAGTAGGAAAATAGCGCGTCTTAAACGGGATTACGCCTTACGGAATTGTGAGTATATCGACAATATGTTGGAGAATGTTTTTTGCTGTTTCGTTTTTTAGGTTAGATCCGATTTTATAGAATTGCTATAGTCAACCCACATGTATGCCTTTGCTTTCAGTTGATTAGCTAGCTTGTGCTGATTAAACTAGTTCAAAACAACTGGTAGATCCCGTGGACTTTATTTTCCCTGTGTGTCTTCAATTCGAGTAGTACCCTGATCCGTGGTGCGAAACATATTTCGTTTTTAAATTCCTCTGGCGTAGTGTGGAAGGAAAACATTTGATGCATTTTCAGAGTGAAACCTCCGTTTTCAAATTTCTCCGGTGTAGTCTGGACGCTGCTTTAGCTTACTTCAGTTGTTTCAATTTTTATGGCCATGCTGAAAGATAATAACTTCATTGTGATTGGCTGAAAGCCGGCCATTTTATCGCTTATTTTTAATTTGCACTGCGGTGCAAATTAACGCGCTTGTTCGCACAGTAAGGTTCTTTGCAGTCACATAATAAACGATTAACCTTATGAAAGCTCAAACATCTAAGGATTTACACTACTCGTGATATTTCAAAACCTCTTTTAAATTGCATTAGCCTAAAGGCTCATGCCTTTTTGAGGGAATTTTCAAATATCACCAGTACTGCTAATCGCATTTATACGATGACCTATGTTTTAATGCTATGGTTGCCATGACAACAAACGGTACACAGAACTGGACCTCCCACAGTTCCCCGAAAGCTGTTATTTAATGTTTGTCAGTCGAAACGATGCAGCTGGTTTGATCTCGGTGTGACACGTTGTTTTAGGAAACTTGATCCAGAACTTTTCGTTGTTGACATGGTTGAAATGTTCGTTCCATTCTCTTTGTTAGTCTTTTCGTTTTCGATTTTCTTCTTTGGTGTCAAAAGTAGTGGTAAGTAAGATTATATACTGGACTTGAAAAGATATGTTAGACAAAGTCGTGTTTTAGGGTCGGAATCATTTTTCTTTGTATTGAAGTTCTTAAAAATTTGATAAATGATTTTGAAAAATACTTTGTATTTATGTTTTTAAAAATTCGATAAAGACCTTTGAAAAATATTTTAAAACTGCTATCTTATTCTGCATGAGCAATTGCCAAAACCGTTTTGTTTCAATTAAGTCCATAAACGTCTAACTTTATGTACGATTTCCACAAATGTTAATCAGTTTAATTGCTTCACTCTTGTAAAGGTGCAATATCATTTACCTATTCTTCGTGTCGCTTGGCTTGAAGATCATTAAATTATTCTCATAAAAATTTTCAAGAAATCTTTTTTGCAGTTAGATCAGTTTTTGAAACTACTGTGTTCTACTGTAATCAGTTTGCAGCCCAAACGATATAATTTGGGCTCAAACCATTGCATTAATTATTAAAACTGATTCATCACAAGTCGAGCAATTTTTAACTAATAATTTGGCAAAAGATTGACCAGTTTCTTTCAGCTATTGTATGGAGTTCATGGCCAAATTCGCCTTGAAAAAAACGGAATGATAGTATTTTGATATATTCCTTTATTTGGACAGAGCAAAGTCATTTAAAATAATTATTTATCATCAGGTTTTGTACATGAATTAATACTCAAAAACAAAGTTAGTTTAACTGCTGTTGGCAACAAAATTAAAATAATTTCTCCCTATTCTATACTTTTTCTCTGCAATTCCGAAATGAATCATTACGATCCGTCTGCTCTTAGTTATTCAGGAAAAAATGGTTATGAATGTTGTCTGTTTTTATTCACTTTTTTGGCCTTCACCTTGCACAAGGCACAATAGTTGTTTACTTCTGAATGAGGAACTAACCAATAGAAACATTTTGGTTTCGTAATTTACGTTACTGTATGAGCGCAAAACAAAAGATTGTGCACGGTCGTGGACCTTCTAAGAGAAATCTAGCTATCTTTGTTGGCTCCTTTGATGTTTACCAGGCTCCCTCTATTACTATGGTCTGCGCGAAATACCTCGTTTTCATTTCAGTCAACTGAAAAATGGCTGAAAAATGGCCGACACAGTGATATATCATAGAGACGGCAGATTGTTCTATTTTATCGACTAAACTGCAAGTCAGTCTCTGGAACAAGACAATGTATAATTCACTCTACGAGATGTGCCTGAAGGGGATCATTGTTGTTGTATTCCTCATCTTGGTCTAGATATTTGTTTTGATGAATACAGCTACCATTATTCCCTGCGGGTGCGTCTCTTACAGTGAAGTGGCGATTTTTATACACTTTATTCCAAAATGGCAGCCAGTTTATTATTCTTTTGTTTACATGGTAATTAGCCCTCTTTGCCTCGTCAACATGTACAAAATAGAAAAGAATTTTGAAGTGAAAATGAGGCAAAGAGGGCAAATTAAAATCCAAACAAAAGAATAATAAATTGGCCGCCATTTTGGAATAAGGTGTATGGTAAAGTCGAACCTCCCGTAAGCGACCACCCAAAATGTCAAGCCCAGGTGGTCGATACAGGAGGTGGTTGCTCACGAGAGCTTAGACCATATTGGTAACTGCAGAGACTTATCCCATGTTTTAAATGTTTTATTTATGCAAAAAGTAAATTTCGAGAAAAAAATCCTGTACTTACCGTTGAGAAATTTCCGTCTCTTGTACTACCCAGGAATGCGATATGGCTACAACATCTTATTATCCAACTTACGCTCTTTTGTCTGTCAAGTGGTCGCTTACGAGAGGTTAAAAACAATAGAAAATTTCAAACTTTTAGCTTTAAAAGTGGTCTCAGTCGCTTACGAGAGGTGGTCGCTTACAAGTGGTTCCAAATAAGTGATTTGACTTAGAAACTTTTGGTATTTTGGAAAACTGGTCGCCGAGGAGAGGTGGTCGCTTACGAGAGGAGGTCGCAACCGAAGGTTCGACTGTATCCAAGTTTTTCACAAAGTTTTGCGTGAGCGCTCAGTTAAGCGTAAGATCAACGAGAGCACGGAATCTGTCTTCAGTCACTTTGAACAATTCAAGAGCAAAAAAGCGATAGATCAGAAAAAAGGCCAAGCCCTCTTTCTTAAGGTTATTCAAGGTCTCAAAATTAAAGCTGACCATTGATGGATCCATGTGCTTCAAAAGTGTAGAATTAATAAACTGTGATTTGCAGATGTATGCAGATACTTGCACTTCTTTCCTGCCGTCGCTGGCAAAGCCCTAGGTGGTCACGTGTTTGAAACGATGCAAGTGGAGAATGGTGATCAGTGTGAGATCAGATGTTATGGAGACCACAAGTGCCTTTCTGTTAACCTAGGACCTTATCAGGCTAATGGACATGCATGTGAGCTCAGCAAGTCAGATCACATCCGAAACCCTGAGGATTTGGTTCCCAGGCCGGGTTACATATACAGAGGAACTGAGGTAATGAGGTACACCGGATACAAACTGTGGTTATGTTCCTCTCTTGCCAAGGTTTGTTTGAAAGCAAGACATCTAAAACCACCAGTCCTCCCTCGGGGAGCCGGGATTGGGAGCAGGGTGGCACAGTGGTGAGAGCGCACGCCTCCCTTCATTGTGGCCTGGGTTCAACTCCGGCCTGGTGTCACATGTGGGTTGAGTTTGTTGCTGGTTCTCGCCTTGCTCCGACGTTTTTTTCTCCGGGTCTCCTGTTTTCCTCCCTCTACAAAAAACCAACACTCCAAATAGACCATTCTACAGTTGCCTGTTCAGTGACCTTGTTTTGATAAAGTCGACCTCACTGCTTTTGTCGTGTAAATCAAGTTGTTCTTATGCTAACCAGTTGGCATTTAAATGAAAAAAGCAGAGAGGTCTGTATCAAAGCAAGGTCACCTCAAGCCTCGCTTGCCTTCATAGGCCAGGTAACTAAGCACACAATTGTAAAACGGACTATACCAATTCAAGCAAGATAAAGGAAACTCATGAAAACCAGCTAAGGCTGATGTGGCTTCCTCTCTAAATATTGTAATTTAGTTAATTTATTTATTGTCAAGAACTTTTGTCGTGTAAAGGATCAAAGTTAGATTGACAAAACGTCATAGCTCTTTGATTCTGCGAAGATGTATTCGTATAAATCCCGTGCACATTATTTGTTACCAGAAGCGAGCAGTTTTCTGAGAGCGAAACCGAACCAACTAACACGCATAGAAATCGAGAGCGAATAATCCAAGAGTCGTTCAAAACTTTTACATGTCTCTTGCTTTTGCTAAATCCTCTTCACAGACACTGCGAAAACGCAAGGAAGCCGGCTGGTTGTCAACAACCACACATTGCCAGGCTATTCAATATCTACTACAGAACAGATAGTGAGTAACGTGGCCAATCAGACAACGGCATTCATGATAGAACACTAGTAGATTTTTACCAATAATGAATAAATACCTTATTCATTTTTTATGTAGAATCGCTGTTCATCGAGTCCATGTCCAAACAATGCTACCTGCCTTTCCTTGACGCCAGAAACTTTTCAGTGCTTGTGTCCTGGGGGATTTATCGGGATGGACTGTGAAACTGGTAGGTGGCAGCTCAGCTCAGGTTCAGTCTGTTATAAAGAAAAATAAATTTAATTCGACCACACGTTTAATAAATTGCTGACAGGATGGGAGAAGGCCTAGGGAGAGCTGAGTGGATCTGCTGACCCACCATCTCGAGCATCAGTTTTTGCTATCCGTTTTCATACTACCCCTTCTTTATTCAAGGGAAGAGCTGCCAAGACATTAAGACAAGATTCCCTCATGCTGAAGATGGAATGTTCCAGGTACAGCCGGATGGCGGGCTGAACATGTTCTCTGTCTATTGTGATATGACGTCATTTGGCGGGGGATGGACAATGTGTTACTCAACTGACAACCTGGTGAATCCCAAAACGGAAGTGACGTATGACGAGAATTTGCCTTATGGAACAGATGGCTACAGAACGGACTGTAACAATGTTAAGGTAACTGTAAGGAAAAGTAGCCCCGACAAGGAAAACCAAACGCGTAAATTCAGAAATAAATACAAACATAAATGCGCCGTTGTATATAAATCAGGTTTGAAAAAAGAATATAACATGAAGGCCCAAATCTCTGGTAGCTGGCGAGATTTTGTACGCAGAGACTGAAACGCGCGCGGCAAACCCGTTGGGGAGTTTTCGATAAAGAGCTGTTGATGATTGTGAATGGGCCCTTTGCACAAAACAATCACGTCACATCGTATAAGATCTGCCATGCTGGATGGCAAATTGCGTACTGGGACTTCTAACAGAAAGCAATTATACACACTCAAGCTTAAAATGTCTCTGTTTTGAAATTCCCAGTGCGCAGTTTGCCATCCAGCATGGCAGAACTTATACCGTGTGATCGTATTGTGCAAAGGGCCTAGAGAGGAGGGTTTCAATAAGGGGTGTCGCTTGGACGATTGACGGTAATTTTTCGGAATGACATTTATAACAACGAAACCAAAGCGCACATGTGGCTGTAATATTCCATAAAAGGATACAACTTTGCTCATATTCGAATAATCTAATATAATTAGTCCTATAGTTTGTGCATCAAAAATTAGGTCTTTGGTCTTCAAATACGCGTCTAAATAGCATTATTACTTGCCCTAGTTACCGCTGGACGTATTAATCGCCTGCTCCCGAGACTTTAAGTTAAAAAAACTTGCGCATAAATGTATTTTTGTGATTTATTAAAACGATCATTTATAAACAACATAACTTGATCCAATTTTAGCCAATCGTTTACGTTGACGGCTGACATTGGCTCGCTCATTTGACGGTTGACGGTAAAAATATCACATTTTGGACGGTTGGCGGTTGAGACCCTTATAGAGCGTACACTTTCCAGATCGCTATCTTTTTTTAGCATTTCTTTTTTCATCTGCGTGTTTGTGTTGTTTTGTCTACCGAATGCTCTTTCTTCCTTTGCTTGCAGTTTCGAGAGATTCTGTTTGTGGACGAAACAACTGGAGGAAAAGCGTTCTTTTCAAACCAGCTCAACTCCACTCTTGTAGCCGCGGAAAATTATGGAACACAACTGACAGGACTTTGGGTGGGAGGAGGCACAGCGGACAAAAGCTATGAATACCAACTATTGATCTGTGATACTAACTTCTACTCCGGCTTTTTCATATCCGGCAAATATCCAAACTGTTACAAGCATTGTGGCAACTGGTGTCACGACAGAACTTCTCCCTATTTCCGATCAGCAACTACCTCAGGAGGTTTTGCCGGAGTCGCCTTCAATGTCAATGGTCATCGCTCATTAAGCAGCCGTCTGATCAGTGTAGGGCTGAGATAAAAAAAGCAGCCGAATATAGACGACGCACGTTTAACATCATCATCGTGATCGTGACTGTGATCGTCGTCATCGCCGTCATCGTCACCATCATTATTTTATTTGCCACAACAAAAAAGTCGATCAGTCAATCTTTATTTGGTTCGAAAATTTACATTCTTATAGTTATACTGGCGCCCGGGTAGCTAGTGCTAGTCTAAGCGGGCCAGTCTATCAAGATCTAAGAACAAACGTTTCTATTAATAAATAGATTACAATAAGAAAAAAAAGTAGGAAAAGTAAAAAAAAAAAAAAAAAAAAAGTGAGAGGTTACCAGATTAAAAAGAAGGATATAAAATAACAACAATTTCAATTGCACCAATAGGGCGAGACGACCTCCATAAAAACCACCAGGTTTATAACAGGGGCCACCTCAATTGTTAAAAACCCAATCACAGGTGTTTTCTGCACGGATTTTGTTGCGCTCATTCTATCTCTTTCCTAGAGACCGCGACACTTTTTGTCAACAGCAAGACTCATAACCTCTGGCCCGTTCAGCTTTCGGGACATGCAGAGAGTGCAAGTTCTCTCACGCCAACAGGCAGTCAGATTTGAGCGGGATGAATTCAAAGTCTGAACAGAACGACCGTGGACGTAAATCGTGGGACTTTTGAATTGGAGTAGTTTAAGGGGGCGATTCCTGTTACTGACAAAAATAGGGATTGCGGTATCTGAGGGACGGAAAGCGGCTGAGGGACGGGAAAGCGCTGCGCATGCACATGCGCTGGTCAGTATCTTCGAGACCGAGTCCCGAAATCCTGACACGCGAGGGGCCTTTCTTCTTGTTAAATAAAATAGATATATGGCATATATTAAACAGATTTGTAAATAGTTTACGTCATTTTTTGAAGATAATGGTATAACATGGAACGACAATATGACATAGGCATGTCTCTTCCATTGGTTTGGGCAAGGTTCCATAAACACTCGTGGATCTTGTGGTCCTGAACAGCTGTTCAGCTAAATACTTGACAACATAGTACAGCTAAAAGAAAAAATTCTGACACATAACATTGTTTTCAGAAGAGGTGTTCCTAGCCTGTAGTGCAGGCGTCTTATTGGGGCGAGTTAGCGTTACAACCTTGCGACCGCCTTTTTAGACCGCCATGTTAGACCGCCATGTTAGACGGTGGGGGATGGGGGAGGGGAAATATGAGATTTTCTTCGCTCCACCCCTCCCCTGTCCTTCCTCTTGCCTATCATTCACCCCCTTGGTAAAACTTTCTTTCTCTCCCCAGTCTTCCACTGCATGAAAAATTCAAGATGGCGGCGAAACTTTTTACGATGTGAGCGCTCGCTCGAAAAAATCTCGCCTGCTCTGCAGGCTAAGGTGTTCCCATTATACTTTTAATCCCCCTGAGGGTTTAATTGGTATTAGCATATAAGGGGCTAGTTAATTTTAAATTACAACCCAAATTTTTTATCTAACACAGCAATGCTACATTCTTTGAAACTTTTAAGATGATAGAAAATAAACCACTAACTTTACCTGGAAAATCTTGTGTGGGAGATTTTTTGGCTATAAAAGAAGATTTCCTGTATAGGTCTACTTGTATATTAACGTTGTCATGGCTACAAACTGTATACCACTTAATTAACCCGAAGAAAATTTCCTAGTGTAGCTGAGAGCAGGCGCGCAGCTGGTTTATGAAAGGAAGCGCAGAGGATAGTTTCATCTCCTTATCATGCTTATAATCTGTGTTCCATTCTCTTTGATAATCATATCGTCTACAATTTATCTGTCAAGCGTCGAAGGAGGCGGTAAGCATTTTTACTTTACAATTAGTAAAACTTCGCTTCAGAATATGGTCGAATATTAGTCATCCCCTCAGTTAGTCTTGTCGACATCTGAAGTCCGAAGCAACAACTGTTGTCATTTGGTCGAATAATACTAAAATGCTTCAACGTTTGTACGTTTGCGAGATCAGTAAAAGAAAAATCCACGTATAAGAACCTACATATTTTAAAGTCGGGCAAACTAGGCTCAAATGTTTATCATAATTTAGCTGTAACGCACATGTAAGAACCTGCTTATTTTGCTTGGCTTAACAGGTTCTCGCATTTTTGGGTATTGTAATGGCAAATTTCTGCCGGGAGGTTCTTAAACCACTAGGTTCTTACACGCGGATTTTTTATTGTATTGGCCTAGCAAATTACAATGTCTTCCTGTTTCGTCTGAAGTATTTGAGAAGTATTATTGACTGAAGTCTATAAACAGGAAAATGCAAGGCTTGAAAATTGAAACAGGCACACTTTGTTCCTGCAGTCTCTCCGCCAGTTAGCACATTTTTATAATTTACTTTATAGATAGATACAACCGCAGATCTTGATTTCGACAACGGGGAAAATGCTGTGCGCTAATATACTTGTTTTCCTAAAGTAAAACTAGCAGCTGTTCATAAAGCAGTGCATTATGATTAGACACATTAAGTATAAACAATTAACACGTTCATAAAGCGCAATTGAATGGAGCGGTAGTCAACATATACGTGTTATTGACCAAGGTAGTTTGGTCAAGATGGCTGGATATTGGCCAAGTTCGTTTTTTTTGCGTGCTTACGGACCGAGACGGAGCTTGGTCAGTAAAGAATTTCGGTGAAATTTCTCTTGCGGGATACACCGGGTGGTCTCGAACTGGCAAGATAGAGCCATCTTGCCCGCGCGGGTAGCCAATCACAGCGAAGGAATTGGTTCATCTTGCCGGCTCACGGAGCGAGCCATATAATATGGTGATTTATTATCAGGCCAAGTTCTTTTTAAGTATTTTTTGGATTTACGCAGAGTCGAGTAAGCATGCTATTGTTGACGCAACTTGTAGGGGAATTAGCCGTCACTCCAACTTGCACTTGTTAAACTTGGTTACTTGAATTTATTTCTCAACTCTTCAGTTCAACGACTCTAGTAACTTCTTACAACTTCTTACAACTTCTTACAACTTCTGACAGCTGCACAACTGATTGCAACAACTGCGGTCAATTCATTTCACACATCCCCGTCATACTGTCAACTTTTAATTTTACGCTAATGCCGGTAATAACATGCGCAGTTGGCATGGAATACTGCGACCGCGTTCAAAGCTATTTAGCATATTTTCCTTCGAGGTCATACGCAGTGACGAAAAGATTTCCTACTCATATTTCCACGATCTAGTTCTAGGTGGTCGACCAAAATAAAGCAAAGTGAGGAAAATATAAGGCAGAATATTGTTTCCATTTATTAAAACCAGAGGCGTATAACCCCGAAAGGGATTATCTGCTTTTCACAACAACTGCAGAAATTCTCGCGCGCTGATTGGCTAATTTTCATTGTCAATAAGCAGACAGACACATGAATATGTAATCTATGTGATGCTGACGCAACGAGCGAGAGCAGAAAAATTGACAAAATAGTCTGCAGATCTACTCGCCTATCGCTTCGCGGATCCACAGCTACTTTGACAATGTTAGGACCAAAATCATGATCAATAAGAGCACAAAAGCGTGAAAAAACTGACGTCAAGAAAAGTTGTTGTCAAAAATTCCTTACAGCCTAAGTGTTACAAGTCAAGATTGCAAAATCCCAGCTTCGTGGGTTGGCTTCTCTCAGATTCTGGCATGGGCCTTGTTCCATCTCTTGTTCCATTAACAGCACGTGCTCTCGTATCCAAACATATTCCAAAAGTCACCACTAAGTTTATAAAAAAATCGTTGCGGTAAGGACACGTTTCATTTTATCTTTGTTCGAAGTGTGAACAAAAGATGAAAACTAAAAACTACAAAGTGCCGACAAGTTAAGAAGTCCAAAATCACTATTTCCAGGAAAGCGCTTTTATAAAATTAGATTCCAATTTCTGTTTCATTATCTCGATTGACGCCCGTTAGGAAGTTAGTCAAGGTAACAGTAAATACAACTGGAAAATGTCAAAATACATTCGAAAAAATAATGGTGCTCCAGAGAATATGGATGAACTCAAAGCTTTCTTAAAATATCGATTGATAAGTCTTAATGTAAGACTTTTTTAAAAAATCACGAGAGATAATTCTCTAAAGAACAAAACAGCTACATCAAAAAACGTGCGTCTTTGAAGATATCATTTGATCAGCATCGAAACAGGAAAAATAGTTCCGAGAAACCTAGCGGCGCAACTAACCTTAAAATATCCCACTATTATATTATATAGATGCTTCAAGAGTCAAGTTGCCCTTAATAACTGAATCTAAAGCCCTGGCCAAACGGTAGCAACATTCCCTGGAACATTTCAACGCAACATATCGCAATATTGTTGAGCGCAACAGATTGCGCGCTTTTGGCAAACCTGTTGCGCGGTGTTGATCATTTTCAAACTTGAGCCAACAACACGCAACATATCGCAACAGGGTGGCCAAACACCCGCAACATGTTGTGCCCAACAATAATGCGCGCGATATGGGGTGTTGAAATGTTGCAATCGTTAAGCCGATACCAAGAGATACCCAATAGATGTCTCTGTTTATTTTGACCAGTTGTTTAGTCATTACATGGTTATTGTTTGAAAGAAGAAAGACTGAAACATTCTTGGTTATGAAGGGCACGAAAAAAAGTGGGCCAATATTTTAACACTTTGAACGAAAATTATGAAAGAAGAGATGTATTGAAGGCCCTGAGGTCAGTAGGATCCATGAGTCGACATTAGCATGCTTTTAGATTCTTTATTTTTCTCGAACGAGACATAAACACATAATAACTGAAACACAATCAGTAAATTCAACAAAACCCTCTTGAAGAATTAAACGAAAAGGTGACTTGAAAAGTCGCCTGTCGCGGAAAAACAAAGCTTTTCAACGCCGTGGAAATCTGTTTTAATAGTTATTTTCAAGAAAATAACAGAAACGCCGAAAGGTCGTTTTTAAAATGATTTTAAAAACTATCAGAAAACTAGTCTCTTTGTCGATGTGTCTTATAGAAACAGGTAAAGTTTCATTTATAAGTGTTCCCACAGATACCTATGTCACTAATTGCGATTGTCGGTGGCAATTGTGTTTCCAGATGTATGCCGGGAATTGCATTACTTGTCTCATGTTGCTGACAAAGCCCTAGTTGGTCACGTGACTAGAACGGTGAAAGTGAACAACGACGACCAATGCGAAATCAGATGTTACCAAGAGCTGGAGTGCCTCTCTTACAACCTGGGACCTTACCAGGATTATGGACATGTATGTGAGCTCAGCAACTCGGATCACCTCCGACACCCTGATGATTTGGTTCCCATGCCTGGCTTCATATACAGAGGAACTGAGGTACACGATCTGATAAATTTTGTGTGCGCGTCAATTCGAGTTTTAGGTTTTTCTTTAATTTGTCTTTGTCAGTAAAAGAGATATCAGATTTGCTTACGAAGGTCAGTGCTCTATAAGACGGTGGAGAAGACAGGGAGAAGAATATTTTTCTCGAGAGAAACGTTTCCCCTAGGGGTACCCTATAATGTCCTATACGGGGAGGCCCCGCCCGAGAGGGGTACCTTTTTCAGGCTTCAGGTATATCAAAGGGTATGGATTTCACAAGTTGAGCCGTATGCAAGGGTAGGGAAATCTTCCATTTAAGTCTAACCGACGTGAACATGAACTGAATACGAAATACTTGTTGTTTGTGGTTAACATCTCTTCTGGTTATGCTTGATGTTCTCCGGTAATATTGTTTATTAACTTCATTCCAAGGGTTTAGAAAAGGGATGCAACTTTCTTAGGAGGGTATGTGACAAGAGTACCTTTTTCAATGAAGGATATACCAAAGGGGAACCTTTTCCATTCAAATGGTAGACGAAAGGGTAAGGGGTTGGACCTTGGGTAGAGTACCCCCCCGGAACTATTTTCAGTCTTCAGATGATCGATTGATTTTGAGAAAACTTGAGAATGCCTTACACTGAAAGACTTACAAAATCCAAAACTTAAGTGCAACGTGATTTCTTTTCGCATCTTTACTTTCCTTATAGAATAGTTGCTCATCAAGTCCTTGTTCAAGCAACGCCACTTGCCTCAACTTGACGCCAACAACTTTCCAGTGCTTGTGTCCCGAGGGATTTTTCGGGATGAACTGCGAGGTCAGCCAATTGAAAGGTAGGTTTGAAATTTAGGAAATGGAGAAATTTGAAACTCAATGAAATATGGATGAGTAGCAAGATTTTACAGTAAACACAAGTAATGAAAATAAATTGTAAAATTGAAGCGGCGAAATTTAGTATCGCAGTCAAGCTTCGATTGAGTTCACAAAGTGAGGCGAGAGCGGCGAAACTGTGGCAGGCAAGCATCGATTTAGGTTACCGTAGACCTTCAATGGTGCCTTCGCGGGAACATCGTTCTGTACCCGCGACTTTAAAGAAAACCACAATAAACTATATATCATTGTAAAACTAATAAATTTTAGAATACGAGAAAAAAATATTTGCCATTTTTGTTTTTATAGGGACGCGCAAACCTTTTAACGTAAAATTGACCGTACTTGATTAACTGAATTACCAGCCTTCGCGTTTCCGTGGGCATCCAAACAGACTGAACTATATCCCAGTATTCATCAGAGAGAGGTTTCCAGCACTGCAAAAGAAAAATAATTTTGTAATAACTATAAACGTCATTTTCGTCTCGTATCAATGTTAAAAGCTATGTCTCCTTTTCTTTACTCAATTTGAAGGAAAGAGTTGTCGAGACATTAAGACAAGATTCCCGCGTGCTCAAGATGGAATGTACCAGGTACAGCCGGATGGCGGGCTCAACATGTTCTGGGTCTATTGCGATATGACGTCATTTGGCGGTGGATGGACAATGTGTTACTCAACCGACAATCTAGTGAGACCCCAAACGGAAGTGAAGTATAACGAGAATCTTCCTTATGGGACAGACGGCTACCGAACGGACTGTAACAACATTGAGGTAAACAGTTTGTTCACTGTCCAACCTCTAGCTAGGAACGGTCATCTCTACAACGGCCAATTCTTTTGGAGGACGCAAGAAACTTGGTTAGGTTGCCGCCATGAATGTACGAGAAATATCTTGAGCTGTAAAGCCTAGTTCACAAATGAGAGCGACATAAGAAGGACTTTATGCCGTTATGTTAATGTTTGCAGTGTGAACATCCTGACATAATGACCGTAGTAGTAACTTCGACTTCAACTTCAATTTTCTTTATTGTGTTCTATTTAAAGAGTTTACATCAGTTAGTACAGATTATAAATATAAAAAGAGAAATATTAATTTTGTTACATATGGACCATAAGGACATAAGGAAAAAATCTGATCTTTTCCTTACGTCTTTATGTCGGTGTTCACATTACCGACATACGCGTTTGTGTCGTAATTGTGTCGTTATGTCGTTTATGTGATTATGTCGCTAGAGTGGGCTAGGCCTTAGCGACACAATAACACGAGGTGTTTGGCGATGTAATGCATCTTGTCAAGAGAGGATGAAGGCTAAGAGAGTTTATACCACCCCATAAAAGGTAATCTCTCTTAAGTTATTTTTAGATCACGCCGGCTTCAGAAATCGGATACATGTTAAGAAAAAGCCAAACCTGCGACGTAAATTGTCCTCACATGGGCAGCCTGATTACACGCATTTTAATTCGCCCACGAAAATATCTTGAGAATAAGGATAATATAGGTGCAGAGAATTAACTCTCTCATCCTTCAGCCTTTCTTGACGTTATTTGTTACACTGACTAAGATGGAAATTATGGCGCTGTGTACTTAGTGAAATGCTCTGGCTAAGGTAAATCGAGAGGTTGTTAATGTTGGCTATGAGTTTCAAACGCTGGTAAACATGGTTAGTGTTGTACTTTGTTAAAGCTCAGATATGTACACTTTCAGACTAGAGTTTCAGTGGACCTCTTGATAAGGCAAGGCCTGCCATGTCTTGTTGAACTATATAAAACCAAAGGACCAAAACTTTTACTTCCTCTTTTCCGGAAAAAACACATGCTGTGCTACCCTAATATTTACGGCAAAATACCCTTCTTTTGATTTCTTCTGGATCGCAAGTCCTATTAAGAGATAGCCCTTGACAAAACGTTGGCTATAATTATTGTTTTCTTGCAGTTTCGGGAGATTCTTTTTGTGGACGAGACAACAGGAGAGAAAGCTTTCTTCACATACAAACTCAGTTCCCCTCTTACAGCCGCGGAAAATTACAGAGCACAATTGCCAGGGCTGTGGGTGGGAGGAGGTATAGCAGACACAAGTTATGAATACCAGCTACTGATCTGCAATACCTATTTCTATTCCGGCTTCTTCATATCCAAATATACAAACTGCTACAAACAATGTCACAGCTGGTGTGGTGACACAACCTCTCCATACTTCCGGTCAGCATCTACCGAAAGCGGTTATGCAGGAGTCGCCTTCAATGTCAATGGTCATCGGCCACTAAGCAGCCGCCTGATCAGTGTGGGGCTGAGATGAATCACGTGACGCTGTAATTGAAGCTCTTCAATTGACAGGCGAAGTTTTATGCTTTGAGACGTAGTAACAAAGTGTTTATATTGTCACAGCTTAGCTAGCGAACTAGATTACGAGTAGTCCCTCTTTCGCTTAGTCTGTCGTGCGTGACGCGAAAGAAAACCGCGAGAAAAAAATGGCCGCGCGAAATCCTGGAGGCGAGGATAAACCAACTTCCTGTTTAGTGTTACCCGAGCAGGCAAGAAGAGCCGGGCTATCTTGCCCGCTCGGGAGCGGTACCAGTAAATCCGTAAAGAAATAGCGTTCTTGACGTCTTCTACTCGTATTCTACACCAAAAACCCTTTTCGTCCTTAAAACGACCTTTTATGTTAACTCTTTACACTATACCACGTCGTAGCTAAAAAGTATTTTGCGGGTAACTGCCCATATATCGCAGCCGGTAAACTACCTTTTGACTGGAGGACTTCTGGCGGATTTTCTTTTTTTGTAAATTTATTACAATTAATTACCATTTCGAATTTGATAACTTTATTAGCCAGTTTTAGATTAACATTGAGTTGTTTTTGTTCATGCTCGTTCGAACTCTGCCACAATATCCTTATTCTAAACTGAAGGCATATGCTGCCTGTCGGTAACTCAGAAAATGCCAAAAATACCCCTGTTGAAAATTCTGCCCGGATAAAGATCATGGAAGAATTTCACGCCTTCACGACAAGTGTGAGTTAATATTTGAAGATCTTTCCGAAGGATTTTATTGGACGATTTGAGGCGGGGAAATCAAAGCTGTCTGTAAACGTGAGGCCTAATCTCTCCATTAGGGTCACGAATTGCGCCAATTTTCTAAGACCAGCGGTGCCTGAAAATTGTCCGAACGTTAAACACTACAGCCTGAATTTCAGCCATCTTTTCGATTCGCACACTGCCATTGAAAAAGGCATCGTCTCTTCGGGAGTGTGTGAATCGAATATGTGGCTGAAAGTCAGGCTGTAATATTTTTCATTTTAGGGAAGGTGTATGGAAATTTTCCGATACTGCAGATATTTCTTTTGAGGTTCCTAAGTCTTACTGTAACAGGTAGTGCAAGACAAAGCCTGAAAAGGAAGTAACGAAATGATAGTTGATAACTCTCTTTTACCTGTAAACACACATCCTCAGCTTTAAGTTAGTGCAAAGGGTTAACTAGGGATTCCATTTCTGGGAATACTTCGGTCGAAAATAAACTGAAAACTGTTTACAATTTAAGTAGAATCTCATTTTAATTTTAAAATTGCACGCTTGCTGACTGTTATATAGTACAATTTAAAGGACTGTATTTATGTTAATAAATTTGCATGTTAATATGTTTCGGCGTTAGCACATGCATTAAG
The DNA here is from genome assembly GCF_964199315.1 of Orbicella franksi. NCBI lineage: Eukaryota > Metazoa > Cnidaria > Anthozoa > Scleractinia > Merulinidae > Orbicella > Orbicella franksi. The sequence continues at coordinate 15,665,318 of NC_138153.1, forward strand.
CGATATCTACCTTCGGATTTTTAAGTGGTTTTTAAAACGACCTTTTGTTTATACATTTCTATGTGTTAGCTGGCCAGTGATAAAAATATCAATGTCAAAAAAAGATGACGATTTAGCTTTGTGCATTTAGAAAAATATCACTGCACAATTTTAAATATCAGTTATAATCGCTTTCACTATCTTCGTTGATAATTTTCTATGTACAAATTTCGTTGCACTATAATCAGAGCTATGCAGAAATAAATCGCTATGCAAATTGTGAATGTGTCAATATAAAAATGCTTGCTTTACCGAGTATTTAACCAAGAAACTGGTCGAAACCGCCATGCTATCGTACACGTAAACGATGTGAGATTGTACATGCAGTGTACTTCCATGCGAAGGCTGTCAACTTCTGAAGAAAAATACGGCATGTTAAGCTTCGTACAGAATTCTCAGTGACGAATTTCTAGCTAGTTGTGACCTCTATAAGTCAAAATCTGATACTTGCTCTTGTTTTGTGTTTCCTTGCTTGGATATGCCATTAATCAACAATGCCAGGTTGGAAACGGAGGAAGAAGCCAGCAACACAAGCAAGCTGCACACAGAGCGGCCAATAAACCGTCATCTCTCTGGCGAAAGCTCGGCTGATCCTCGTAAATAAAAACTGTTGTTTGCGGAGCTACCATAGGGAACGGTTGGTAAGGTTGATTGGTATACACATCTGCATTCGGTGGAGGAAATTCTCTTTGAAAATGAGCTCCGGTGTCGTTGACCGGATAGTAATGTGCTGGTTGGAAGGAAGGTTGCTGATAGTAGCTGCTCATTTTGGCTTCTAGATGAAATTTCAAAGTGAAACTGCAGTGCGTCGAACAACGTTTGAACGTCGCTATTCAATGTCGCCCCTGCAAATCGATTCTTGTTTACCACGCTTATCAAAAACAAGCCTTCCTTGATAAAAATATAATCGATGCCTCAGGCTGATTTTACCATTTCTTGAGCCCGTTTAGGGCTACCAAAAGTGTCCCAGCTGTCCAGAAGCACCGTAAACAACTTTCGTGGTTGAAAGCGTACCAGCCAAGTCACTTGTCAAGGACGTGTTAAATACGAATAGAGAGCGAAGGTCTGTGTGTGCTAAGAGCCTCTTTGGTGTTCTAATTTGGGCGGCTTCCAGGAAACGGTGTTAGGACGGAAGAATTTGATGCATAATATCTCTCTCCCCAGCTGGGAGTACAGTTTTAACATAAATTACTCGCGTTTGTCTCAAGCTTTCGCCCTTATTTTGTCTCCACTTCTCTTTAGAGTTGAACATTTGCCAAAGATAGGTTTAAAGACGCCGCAAAACAGGTTACAACCCGAAAATATGCAGCTTTTGAACGCAGTTACATATTTAATGAGCGCTAAACAAGCCTTCTTGTTAACTGAATAAATTGCAGCTTGACCGATTATGTTATTTTCGCAGGGACAGGTTGAAATCTCCCTTGACAGGTTAAGAATAGACCATTTTAAACTGAGCGTGTTCGGTAGTTAACGGGGCTCTTTTTTCCCGTAAAACCGATCCCCTTAAAAACAATTCAAAGGGAAAAAAATAATAATAACAATAGATCTTAGCTCTCATTCGAAGAAGAACCCGCCTTAGACGTCCGAAATATAAGCGCTACTAATTTAAAATAATGATTATTTTTGGCGGCTGTTGAAAAACTGTTGAAACCATATTAAATTGCTTGCTACACGTCTAAGGTAAACAAAGTCATAATTTGTTTATTCAGTGAGGCAGTTTTAGACAGCGGCCGAGTATGAATAATTCAACGTCAGCTGATATTGAAGTTTTATTTATTTTTTTATTAGCTGGAAATGCTTTTCGTTTCTCGAGTGACTGGCTCGAGGCGATTGCACTACTGTGAAACCCCGCCTTACGACCACCCCGTTAATACGACCACCTCGTTATTACGGCCACTTTATTCTGGCCCGAAGAAAAGCTCAGACAGTCATTTTCCTATTCAAAGAACCCCTTTAATACGACCAACCCGTTAATACGACCAATTTTCCATGGTCCGAAGGTGGTCGTGTTAACGGGGTTCCACTGTACTGTGAAATATATTCAAATTCAGTGTTACCAGTCCACCTGTCACTGTTGATGGTTTCATACATTTTAGCTCAAAATGTAGATTTCTTTAACTTTTGTAAAGGAGGTTTTGCTTTTGTTTGTAAGTTACTATGCTTGAAAATAATAAGTTGGCATCACTACGACGGTATAAAACAAAGCAAATATAAATAACAATTGATATGGAAATAGCGTCATTTAAATAAGTACTTAAATTCACTTGATATTAGGTGGGACTCCGTGGCGCAATGGTAGCGCGTCTGACTCCAGATCAGAAGGTTGCGTGTTCAAGTCACGTCGGGGTCACTTCATCTTTTTTTTTTTCCTTTTCAATTTTTACTAAATCATTGTTTTATCGACTATTTATATTTTTTTAAAGTTCATTTGTCTGCTTTATCGTAAAACTTTTGGTTTAAGGCATTTTTCCTGAAACATTTAAACGGCTAATGAACGTTCACTCAAACATACGCATACTCTTTAAAAGAAAAAGAAATAACTAAAGCAGGGTCTGTAAAGTAGTTTCGATATATCCGACCGATAAATCAAGAGTGATTTTCTTTTCCTCTACTACCTGGACGGTAGCTTTCCTAGGCTCTTGGAGGTTCTCGCTAAAGACAGTTCTCGATACCCTTCCACAATGCCTCAGTCCTTTTGGTCAGCGGTTCTTTTTTCGAACGATCGATACCGGCGGGAAAGTCGGAGTGAAACAATTGCGGGAACCCGACGGGAACCCGACGGGGTCCACCGGCGGGAAGGAACAAGGAGGCAACCATTTTTGGCAGGTAAAATTATAAAGTTTCATTTTATTATGGTTAGTTGGACCTGGTCATGGTCACACGTGAATGCTAGCATCAGTTTTTTCAAATTGTTTTTACGCGTTGCACAATTTTCCGTAAGTTGGATTGAAATCATAAAAGCTGTTTGCAATGGCGCGAGCTGGAATGTCTCGTTAAGGGAAAACCTTTTTTGAGGTTTTTCAATCACAGATTGTGATTTAAGTTTAAGCTTATTTCGTAAGGGACAGCAAAGTACCCAACAAAGTCTCATAGGGGGACGGTGCCAGAGGTCCAAATCCTTTTATATAACTTATCTTTTACGACGGTTACAATACCCGAAATGGTTACATGCCCAAACTTAGCAAGCCAAGAACGGAATGGGGCAGAAACAAAACGTATTATAAATTAAAGCAATAACCGATTGGACCTCACTGCCATGTGAGCTAAAGAAAATTATGCCAAAAAGGATTTTTAAACACAAACTGAAACAGTTTTTACTTAAACATTTTTAACTTAGTTAATTTGTGGTAGTATTTTAAATCCTAGTTATAGTTTTAGATCTCACGTTTTTAGCTTTTATTACTTCTGTCAGTTTTAGACATTTGATGTATATTTTAAACTTTTATTTTTCGGAGGACCCTCCTGAAAACCACCTCTGGGTGTGCTCTGGAGTGGTAAGCCTTTCATAATAATACCATCCATTGAAAATGGCACCCCTTGTGCATGCCTATAACTAGACAGTGGCTTAAAGTATTTTGATTTCTCAGCCATTAGTAGCTATTAGTTGCTTTTGTTGTAGACCCCCTACCATTTTCCAATTTCATCTTATGAAATCCCTAACCTTTCATATATCTCCAGCATGAAAAAGCTATCCCCTTCCTGGCAGACAGAGTCTCCCTGTAATAGCTCATTATAGAGAGTACCTCCCCTAGGATGGAATCCAGTATGCTGCAAAAGCTATGTAAAGCCAGATGTCAGTCTGTGTTTGCAGGTTATACTTAGACAACATACATTTGATTGGATTGTAAGAAGGGTGAACCAATCAGCTTCTGTTTCTGATTTTTCCTGGCAAAGAGTAATCATGAGGTAAAGTCATCTGGTTTACATTTTGCTTTACAGACAATTCCCTTCTGATAATTTTCAGTTACATTGTTACACAGGTCTCTTTTTTTCCAACATGTTACCAGTTTTCCTCTGGTTTTATAAATCCCTTGGCTCACCATGTAGTTTCTGAGTGGTTTTGGTCTGAAAAAAGGTATACAGGGTTTGTATGGATCCTGGAAAACCTGGAAAGTCCTGGAATTTTGTTGTGGCATTTTCCAGGACTGGAAAGTCCTGGAAAAAGGCTACTGGTCCTGGAAAGTTCTGGAAATCTGTTAAACTCAAGTAAAAAATATGAAATGTATGGCAGACAGTAAGGAGAATTAACATTGAGATCTTGGTAGTGAAAGGGTTAATGTGAATTTTAGAGTCCTGGAGAAATCAATCTGAGTCCTGGAAATGTCCTGGAAAAGTCCTGGAAATTTGTTTCTGAAAAAGGGTATGAACCCTCGGTACAGAGTTTAACCATTTTGTTCTGACACAGGGTATGTTTTTCACTATGGCTTGGCATTTGGGCATCCTGTTTACAAAGAGTTATTTTTTTGCATAAACTCTGGTAAATTTGTAGCCCTTCTCAAGTGTTTACACAAATAGAAGCCAATTCCGGTTAGCTTAATGGTCATATATTAGAGCCATGTACTAATTTCAGAGGTCTGAAATGGGGTATTGATTTTTCACTCATGTCTGAAATAGGGTATGAAAAATCACAGTTTGTGGTCTGAAACAGGGTACAGGTTTCAAGGTTTGGGCTGCACACCACCACCAATCACCTTTTAAAAACAGTTTCAAAAGAGTTCTTGGTAAAGATTGTGTTTGTACCCGGTGGCCCATTAGAGTGGCACTGCAGTATTTCTGGTTTCTGTAGCATGAAGGGACTAGGAGAATTTCTACTCTCCCTTAGATGGGGTGCTAATCCATTAGGGTTACCCCAAGGAATGAATTTAGTGGTAACCTTTTAGACCTGCGTGAAGAGAAGGACTGTGAAGGAGAAGTGTCTTGCTGACAGAGAAGAACATGACAGAAAGACCACAAACACAGGGCTGGGCACAAGGCAAATTGACTGGCTCTGCTTTGAGAACGATTTTCTCTGGCTGGTTTGAAAATCTATTTAGGGAAGTGTTTCTTAAAGTGTAGTTGCAGAAACTATCCATACCTCCCCCATGGAAGGGATTTTTTCCAAGACCCACCACCCCTCTGGAAATTCCAATTAAGCTTGATTCATTTCTTTAAATGTTTTGGTCTTAGAGAACCCCCCACCTCTCAGGAAATTCCAATCCCTACATGTGGGGGGAGTATGGATATTTTCTTGAACAGCATGTTAAGTAGTTCACTGAGGTCAAAAAGGTTTGTCTGCTTGTGGAACCAGTTGTCCTCCTGCTGAAAATGTTGATGAAACCTTTGCAGACAGACAACCCAGTGGTATTGAAAATTGATGAAAACCAAATTTGAAATTTGATGACAGTAAACATACTAAAAGTACACAATTTTCCTTCATATGTGATTGCATAACAATATTTCCAGTGTTGATCAATCAAGTAGCATTTATTATGCAGTACCAGAAAATATCCATACTCCCCCCACAGAAGGGATTGGAATTTCCTGGGGGTGGGGGTGGGGGGTTCTCTAAGACCAAAAAATTAAAGAAATGTGTAAAGTTTAATTGGAATTTCCAGATGGGTAGGAGGGGGGTCTTGGAAAAATCACTTCCGTGGGGGAGGTATGGATATTTTCTGGAACTACGTATGGGTTATTGACCAAGTGTGAGGTCAAGATGGCTGGATATTGGTCAAGTTCTTTTTTTGTGAGTTTATGGACCGAGATGGAGTCAAGGTCCATTAACTTGCAAAAAAGGAAAGAGGCCAATATCCAGCCATCTTGACCGAACAACCTAGGTCAATAAAGGATTTATTATATGGCTTTCAGGGAAATTTTTCTTGCGGGGCATGGCAGGTAGTCCCAAGCCGGCAAGATAGCTCCATCTTGCCCGCTTGGATAGCGCAGGATTTGATTCATCTTGCCTGCTCACGGAGCTAGCCGTATAATAAACATTGTTATTGACTGATAATATTATTACAATTACCACCAGTTACTGATTTCATCCATTGGACATACCAAGTAATATTGCACTTTCAAATACAGGCTCTGTATGCCAGAGGTTTTTTCCTGTGAAGTTTTAAAAGTGACCAGGCCTTTTTTATGCACAGGCTACCATTGTGCAGTTCCAGAAAATATCCATACTCCCCCCACAGAAGGGATTGGGATTTCCAGTGGGTGGAGGGGTTCTGTAAGACCAAACAATTTCAAGAAATGTATGACGCTTAATTGGAATTTCCAGAGGGGCTTGGGGGGGGGGGGGGATGTTATAAAAAGTCCCATCCGTGGGGCCGAGGTATTGATATTTTCTAGAACTACACATTCTTGGCTTTGGCACTCGAAGGGAAGAAAATTCACCTTGTGACACCCAAGGACCTTTGAACATCTTAGAGTGCAAATGTTGTAGTTTCTTGAGTAACTGTTTGCAAACTCTACTGATCGATAACTGACAAACAGTAACCAAGATGTCTCTTTAATGGCTGCATTTAAGCATTTTAAAGCAGAAGCATTTAATATTAACAGCTAAAAAATTACAATATTGTATCTATTGTTGGACATCTGTTAGCTTAACCCTTGTATTTCCAAGCTTGAAGTGGTTTTAAACTGTCCTTCCTGGCTTGCATACTAGATATATATTTTTTCTCTTTATTCTGTAAGAATTTGTGATATATAAATCATACAGTCAAATATAATTTCTACTTGGCAAAATTAACTGCTGTACTTGACAAAATGTTTATTATGTCACGGGAAAATTAGATTTTGATTACACTTGGGAATCACAAGGGGTTAAATTGCCAGATGCAGATCATGATAGCGTTTCCATCAGAAGAACCTTAGACCACTGTAGTGCGGTGGTTCCTCTATTAAAGGATCTAAGAATACTTCTGCTTAACTCTAGTAAAGATAACTGGTGACCTTATATGAGCAAGTTTTGGCTTAAATTTAGCGGAACCTGCAGACTGCAACTCCCTAAAGAAATTAAAGAAGTCTGCCTCTTAAATTTTTCGGAAGCCGTTTCCATGCTCCATTAAAAATTAAATAAAACTAAAATTTGCGTTTAAGCTAGTTCCGATAATTTTTTGCTTAGTAGTTAAATTTAGCGACAAGTTACACAAAATATTGCCAGTTGCATTAAGCACATAACAATCCAAATGCACATTCATCTCATATCACTGGGGAACATTTTCTTCGCAGGTCTATATCTGGGTATGATGTACAATTTTAGACTATTATTTGCCCTTGAATAAAAGAGATGATATCGCACGCACGTTTGATATAAATATTATATCACACCTGCTATTCGTATTTATTTGTCACCGATTGCCATTTTTATATCTTTTTTTTTAATTTAACGTGACAGTGTAATATAAGAAGGCACGTCTTAACTTGAAACGACCAGGTTAGCGTTGTATTTCAGTTTTCTAACTACGAATCAACTAGGAGTACTGAAAACCATTTCCGTCTTTCTATCGTGTTTTATAAAATACGTGAGATACCACGAGAGCTCTCATTGGTCGATAGGTGTGTTTAGATGAGAGTGTGTTAACACGGTTGTGACGTCTTAGATTAGCGCGTATTTTTTTGGGGGGTGGGGGGGGGGGTGAGGGAAGGTTGGGAGTATTCTCGAAAGTTATGCAAACCCTCGAATGCATCTCGGGTTTGCATAACTGTCGGATTCTCTAAACCCTGTCGTGTTTAGAAGAGGCTATGTAAACAAGGAAAAGTGTTCTATTGCTTAAATAAGAGAAGAATGAAATTTGGGAGAACGAGAAACATTGTGGTGACATGAGCTGTGGCTTTTTCGGGTGTTCCCAAATTTTCCCTAATGTTCTTATCATTTGATTGAAGTCCAAAGAACATGTTTTCTATTTAATTTTAGAAAACATCGCTGGAATAAGAAAGAAAATCACTCGTTCCATGGAGCTGTAGAACAACAACTTTAAGAGCGGTTTCCTGGTGTTTTCCAATTCTCATTTTGTCACTCCCTTTCCCAGAAAGGATTTTAGGCCATTACGGGCTACCCCGTCTCGGTGTAAAAATTTGTCAGGACTATCTTGACGGGATATATTTCCTATCTGCGCCAATGCACGACTTTCTCACTGAAAGGTCATTAAAATACTTATCGTAAATCCTTTTTTAAATTCTAAAACTTGTGCATGCGCTACAATTAATAACTATAACTACAGATACAAAAAACCTGACTTTTATCGTTGCTTGGGCGCTTCATCCGGACGTTTGAATAAAGATGTCTTCTAATGGTCTAAACATCGATTATATGGCATTTGTCACTAAATGCAAACGAGAAAATACTTGCTAATTGCAATTTTTAGATTTGCAGAAACGTCTTCAAGAAACAAAACCCTATATTAACTAATTATTTAACATTGGCGTTGAGATAAATATACAGACGCGTTACGTCATTAGTCCATTAAGATCATTTCTCCGGTGCAGCTGTCGGTGAGGTGAGGCCTCGAAGCATCACATGAGATGTTTATACTTCATTCATGTCTTCAGCGTCGTTAACTGAAATGAAATAAGTAAATGAAATAAGTAAAGTAAATATTAGAAAACCGATTCGAATGCAACGGAAAAATCTTCTACATAGATCGATATATCTGTTAGGAGCAATGCCAAACCGTTTAATTTAACGTCACCAATTTGACGTCACTTAATGTGGTTTGTCTTTTAATATTGTGTGTGTGATCACGGAGATGAGAGCCGTTTGGGACTTCTCCATGTGATGCTGTATGTTTTACCGAAATTATGGAGAAAGTTGCCAGAGGCCTTTCTTGCACGGTCCCGATTTAGGCCCATATATTATGATTTCTCGGTTTCACAGCCCTTTTCTTTGGCCTGTGGCTGACTACGCAAGACACGCGTGGTAATGTACCTCTGGTAGCCTGGCTATGACCACGTTATCGTCATGCTTCATTTACAGTACCCATCATGATGTTTTCCTATTATAACGCAAATTAAACACTTGATTTCTGATGAAGCAAACAACTTAAAATCGGGGGATTTCAATGAGATCAGTTCTTTCTGTAACGATTGATTTTCTCATGTGCTGTACATTTGAGGCATTGTGGTAAATAACACACTCGAATATGGGTTATGTAGGGCTTAAGTGAAAGAACAACGGATTCAAGTTGTTTTGAAACAATTAGTCAGAATACAGATTGAATGTTCCAAAGTAATAATATTACTTCGAACAAAGACCCTAATTTTGGCACAGATGCTTGCAGGCCAAGTTTCTCTGTTTTGCCCCCTTGGACACCAAATGGCTAATTTGCATTATAAAAGAAACATGGTGGTTACCGTGAACAAAGTGTATCACTCAAACCATAATCTCTTGGTCAAACGCAGAATTAATCTTCTGAATATACCGATGCCGAAATCGTTCAAAGGCCCACCATCAATGCACCATCAAAGTCGTTGGTGTAGTGATCAGGAGTCGGCAAATTGAAATACTAACCTCCAACATTTTTGAAGGCCTCCATCCATTCCTCTTCGTTTAACACGTGATCACCATCAATGTCCGATGAGACCATGAAGCCAAAGAGACATTCCTCGTGTGGAACGTGCAATAGCATTGCGTCAATTTCAGCTTTTTCAAGAATGCCATTTTCGTCGATGTCAATTTCATTAAACTGGAACTATAAGAAAGAGACATGATTTAGAGGTAGAGAAAGCAGTCAAAAAAGAATTACAGTCGAACTGGGCTCGAACGCGACTTAACCCTTACTTTAATTACTTATATTACATTCCCAACGAACAACCACATTTATCTTTCAGCGTGAGCTGAACTGAACTAATTGCCTTACTTACGGTATTACCGAGACTGCCACGTGCTGAATATGACATTCTGCTCATGCTGAGTACTGCAAATGTCTACATAGTACCATCTGAACTACAAAGTTCTTACGTTCCTTCATCTAGTTATTGATTATCATTCTTCACTTCTAACTTAACCGTCCGCGTTGTGACACCCGCTTGATGGACGGTTACCCTCTTATAACCACGTTGACTTTAGTTAAATTGCTCGCCTAATCCGTGTTATGAAAGGCAAGGTATTCGCAGTGAAAGTATTTAATTATCCATCCTGAACAAGGAAATTAGGTTAGGTGTAAGCTCTTGTTTGGGAGCTGTTCTCGTTCTGAAATACTTCGATTTTTATTCCGGTCTTTTTTCTGTAAGTATCGTATTAGCCGGAATATACTTTCATTCCGAGCGATTGCCCCCTTATATCGTAAACGAATTCACCACATACTCTAAAACCACCATGTAAGTGTTTCAGTGCCGAGTGATTACCTTTAAAACTGCTTCCTTTTCTAATGCCGTCCACCCAGTCAATCGTGTTTGCGTGACAGCAGCATTCAGGTCTACTGATGCAGGATCCTCACTTTCATCAGTTTCTTTGTTGATTAATGCCCATTCTTGGAAACGATCTGCGAACTGGAGAAGTTCATCTTCCAAGCATTCATCTGTCGGAACATGCGCCTCATCTGCCAGCTTTGATATCTGTTGGCCTTGTGCATAGTCTGTAGTGATCACACATTGAAACAAAAGAAAAATCACAATTTGAAAGGGATGGTAGAAGGATAAGAAATTTCCTACTCTTGCCTGACTATATACAGAAGGCGCCGGAGGGAACTCCCATAAAAAGTTGACCTGGATGTTCGTCGGGAATGGTGTTCCAAACCCCCAAAAGATACCGGAATCGTGCATTTTCACACCTGTGAGGTACCCATTCTTCTGCACGGTCGTTGTTATGCTATTATTATCCGGGCCAACACCCTAAAAAATTTGGAGTAAGCTCACTCGGATGTTGATCTCCAGAACTTTAAGACGGTCTCCCTCGTCTCCTTTTGCATGACCCCCCCCCCCCCTCCAGTATAGAAAGGCCAATTTTTGTCCGGATTCAATAACTACAGCGTTCCACTCATCAGGGAAAAGACACTGACTGCCCGTTGGCTATCGGTATACTGAAATTCGGATGTTTACCATTACCATTATTTGTGTCGAAACCTCAGTTAAGGCTTGTGCAAAGATCCAAGCAACAGCAGTGTGCCATGACGTATTCTCGGAAGCCGACAATTGGCCTCTCAAGTGCAAAGATATTGCTCGGCGCCATGCAACACACTCGTTTCGCGATGGCTCTGGTAGCAGTAACCTTGTTGTCGTCTTTGTAGTTTTTTTTCCAACAGACCCTGCTATTTTATATATGTAATATATCTTTAGTGACACATAGCTACGAGGTTTACTGCCGTCGTTTTGAGTGACATATTCACGTTTCTTCAGATACAGGAAATAAACTTCGTTTGTGGGGGGTGGGAAGTATTCACTTAAAAGAAAAGGACCCATACCTGCACATCGTCCTCGATGCTTAACAGCAACGTTGATTTGCATTTTGCAGGCGTGAAGATGAACCTTGCAAAGGTTTTCATAGTCCCCAAGATACACAGAACAATGGGGATCCACATCATCACTACACTCAGTCGGACAGGGGCACTCGGGTAAGACATCACCGTTTACGCGGCACATCGTGCCATTCTTGCACCTTTTTAGGTTGCACTTGTCTGTTGAAAAACAAAACAAAAATGACGGATTTACAAATTACGGAACCGACACCAGTCAACTGAATCGGAAACATTGCCACAAGCACGGTTTTAAATAATCCATTCAAATACTCAGAAGATTGCTTAGGATAACTGAAACATGGGTCTTTCTCTACGGTGTGTCTTGTATTTTTTAATTATTAATGACAATATTGTGGAGTGCTTACCTTCTCCTTCCTCTCTTCCTTTAACCTGTGAAGCATTACCATTCTCGATTCCATTACCATTATCAATCGCACTTGTGGGTTTTGTGGTGGAGATGTAATCAATAGCGTTTGGAGAGTCAGTAGTGGACACAACCTCAAAAGCGGTGGTCGTAGTCTGCACCAATGGTGTTGGCGTAAATCCAGTACTGCTGCTTTCTGTTGTTGTGGCATCTACTGAAGGTGATTTAGTTGTGGCATCTACTATAGGAGGCTGAGTTGTGGCATCAATCGAAGATGACTCGGACATAGCTTCTACTGACGGTGATACTGTTGTGGTATCCGCTAAAGGGGATTTCTTTGTTGTGGTTTGTTTCACTTGACTTCCTACATCTAAACTCTCGGAGGGACCTTCGGTACCAATGGCAATTGTGGGTGCAGTGGTTCTCAGCGATAAGGTAGACTTAAGCGATTCAGTCGTTGCATTGTTAGGTGAAACTACCGTAGCTTCTTCAGAAGGGGAAGCTGAGGTCACTTCTTCAGAAGGTGATTCTGTTGTTGTTTCTTCAGAAGGTGACGCTGTTGTTGCTTCTTCCGAAGGTGATTCTGTCGCTGTTTCTTCAGAGGGTGGTGCTGTTGTTGGTTCTTCAGAAGGAGGTTCTGTTGTCACTTGTACAGGAGGTGATACAGTTGTTATTACTCCAGAAGGCAATTCAGTCGTTACTTCTAAAGAGGGTGGTTCTGTCGTTGTTTCTTCAGAAGGCGACTTTGTAGTTATTTCTTCAGAGGGTGATTCTGTCGTTAGCTCTTCAGAAGGTGATTCTGTTGTTACTTCTTCAGAGGGTAATTCAGTCGTTGCTTCTTCAGAAGGTGATTCTGTCGTTAGTTCTTCAAAAGGTGATTCTGTTGTTACTTCTTCAGAAGGTGATTCAGTCGTTGCTTCTTCAAAGGGTGATTCTGTTGCTAGCTCTTCAGAAGGTGATTCTGTTGTTACTTCTTCAGAAGGTGATTCAGTCGTTGCTTCTTCAGAAGATGATTCTGTTGTTACTTCTTCAGATGCTGATTCTGTTGTTACTTCCTCAGAAGGTAATTGAGTCGTTGCTTCTTCAGAGGGTGATTCAGTCGTTGCTTCTTCAGAAGATGATTCTGTTGTTGCTTCTTCAGATGCTGATTCTGTTGTTACTTCCTCAGAAGGTAATTGAGTCGTTGCTTCTTCAGAGGGTGATTCAGTCGTTGCTTCTTCAGAAGGTGATTCAGTCGATGCTTCTTCAGAAGGTGATTCAGTCGTTGCTTCTTCAGAAGGTGATTCAGTCGTTGCTTTTTCAGGGGATGATTCTGTTGTTACTTTTGTAGAAGGTACATCAGTCGTTACTTCTTCAGGTGATTCAGTCGTTGCTTCTTCAGAAGGCGATTCTGTTGTTACTTCTTCAGAAGGTGATTCAGTCGTTGCTTCTTCAGATGCTGATTCTGTTGTTACTTCTTCCGAAAGTGATTCAGTCGTTACTTCTTCAAGGGGTGATTCTGTTGTTACTTCTGAAGAGAGTGATTCAGTCGTTGCTTCTTCAGAGGGTGATTCTGTTGTTACTTCTTCAGAAGGCGATTCAGTCGCTACCTCTTCAGAAGGCGATTGTGTTGTTACTTTTTGAGAAGGTGATTCTGTTGTTGCCTCTTTAGAGGGTGATTCTGTTGTTACTTCTACAGAAGGTGTATCAGTCGTAGCTTCTTCAAAGGGTGATTCTGTTGTTGCTTCCTTAGAGGGTGATTCTGTTGTTATTTTGGCAGAAGGTTTATCGGTCGTTACTTCTTCAAAAAATGATTCAGTCGTTACTTCTCCAGGGGGTGATTCTGTTGTTACTTCTGTAGAAGGTACATCAGTTGTTACTTTTTCAGGTGATTCAGTCGTTGCTTCTTCAGAAGGCGATTCTGTTGTTACTTCTTCAGAAGGTGATTCTGTCGTTGTTTCTTCAGAGGGTGATGCTGTTGTTGGTTTTTCAGAAGGAGATTCTGTTGTCACTTCTACAGGAGGTGATACAGATGTTACTACTTCAGAAGGCAATTCAGTCGTTACTTCTTCAGAGGGTGATTCTGTTGTTTCTTCAGCAGGCGACTTTGTCGTTCCTTCTTCAGAGGGTGATTCTGTCTTTCCTTCATCAGAAGGAGATTCCGTTGTTACCTCTTCAGAGAGAGATTCTGTTCTTAGCCCTTCAGAGGGTGATTCTGTTGTTACTTCTTCAGAAGGTAATTCAGCCGTTGCTTCTTCAGAAGGCGATTCTGTTGTTAGCTCTTCAGAAGGTGATTCTGTTGTTGCTTCTTCAGAAGGTGATTCAGTCGCTGCTTCTTCAGAAGGTGATTCAGTCGTTGCTTCTTCAGGAGGTGATTCTGTTGTTACTTCTGTAGAAGGTAAATCAGTCGTTACTTCTTTAGGTGATTCAGTCGTTGCGTCTTCAGAAGGCGATTCTGTTGTTACTTCCTCAGAAGGTGATTCAGTGGTTGCTTCTTGAGAAGGTGATTCTGTCGTTAGCTCTTCAGAAGGTGATTCAGTCGTTGCTTCTTCAGAAGGTGATCCTGTTGTTGCTTCTTCAGATGCTGATTCTGTTGTTACTTCCTCAGAAGGTAATTCAGTCGTTGCTTTTTCAGAGGGTGATTCTGTTGTTACTTCTTCAGAAGATGATTCAGTCGTTGCTTCTTCAGAGGTTGATTGAGTCGTTACTTCTTCAGAAGGTGATTCGGTTGTTGCTTCTTCAGAAGGTGATTCAGTCGTTGCTCTTTCAGGGGGTGATTCTGTTGTTACTTCTGTAGAAGGTAAATCGGTCGTTACTTCTTCAGGTGATTCAGTCGTTGCTTCTTCAGAAGGCGATTCTGTTGTTACTTCCTCATAAGGTGATTCAGTGGTTGCTTCTTCAGAAGGTGATTGTGTTGTTAGCTCTTCAGGAGGTGATTCTGTTGTTACTTCTTCAGAAGGTGATTCAGTCGTTGCTTCCTCAGAAGGTGATTCTGTTGTTACTTCCTCATAAGGTAATTCAGTCGTTGCTTTTTCAGAGGGTGATTCTGTTGTTACTTCTTCAGAAGATGATTGAGTCGTTGCTTCATCAGAAGGTGATTCATTCGTTGCTTTTTCAGGGGATGATTCTGTTGTTACTTCTCTAGAAGGTAAAACAGTCGTTACTTTTTCAGGTGATTCAGACGTTGCTTCTTGAGAAGGCGATTCTGTTGGTACTTCTTCAGAAGGTGATTCAGTCGTTGCTTCTTCAGAAGGTGATTGTGTTGTTAGCTCTTCAGAAGGTGATTCTGCTTTTACTTCTTCAGAAGGTGACTCAGTCGTTGCTTCTTTAAAGGGCGATTCTGTTGTTAGCTCTTCAGAAGGTGATTCTGTTGTTACTTCTTCAGAAGGTGATTCAGTCGTTACTCCAGAAGGTGATTCTGTTATTACTTCTTTAGATGCTGATTCTGTTGTTACTTCCTCAGAAGGTAATTCAGTCGTTGCTTCTTCAAAGGGTGATTCTGTTGTTTCTTCTTCAGAAGGTGATTCAGTCGTTGCTTCTTCAGAGGGTAATTCAGTCGTTGCTTCCTCAGAAGGTGATTCAGTTGTTGCTTCTTCAGAAGGTGGTTCTGTTGTTATTTCTTCGGAAGGAGATTCTGTTTTTACTTCTTCAGAAGGCGATTCTTTTGTTGCTTTTTCAGAAGGCGATTCTGTTGTTACTTCAGAAGGCGATTCGCTCGTCACTTCTTCGGGTGATTCTGTTGTTACTTCTTTAGAAGGTGGTTCTGTTGTCAAGTCTTTAGAAGGTGATTCAGTCGTTACTTCTTCAGAAGGTGATTCTGTTGTTACTTCTTCGGAAGGTGATTCAGTCGTTACTTCTTCAGAAGGTGATTCTGTTGTTATGTCTTCAGAGAGTGATTCAGTCGTTACTTGTTCAGTAGGTGATTCAGTTGTTACTTCTTCAGAAAGTGATTCTGTTAGTACGTCTTCAGAAGGCGATTCAGTCGTTCCTTCTTCAGAAGGCGAAACAGTCGTTGCTTCTTCAGACGGTGACACTGTTGTTGCTTTTACAGAAGGTGATTCAGTTGTTACCTCGTCGGAAGATGATTTAGTCGTTTCCTCTTCAGAAGGCGATTCTGTTGTTGCATCTTCAGAAGGCGATTCTGTTGTTACTTCGTCAGAAGGCGATTCACTCGTTACTTCTTCAGGCGATTCTGTTGTTGCTTCTTCAAAAGGCAATTCTGTTGTTACTTCAGAAGGCGATTCGCTCGTTAGTTTTTCAGGTGATTCTGTTGTTACTTCTTTAGGTGATTCTGTTGCTACTTCTTCAGAAGGTGATTCTGTTGTTACTTCTTTAAAAGGCGATTCACTCGTTACTTCTTCAGGCGATTCTGTTGTTACGTCTTGAGAAGGCAATTCTGTTGTTGCTTCTTCAGAAGGCGATTCTGTGTTTACGTGTTCAGAAGGCGATTCTGTTGTTGCTTCTTCAGAAGGCGATTCTGTTGTTACTTCTTCAGAAGGCGATTCGCTCGTTACTTCTTCAGGTGATTCTGTTGTTGCTTCTTCGGAAGGTGGTTCTGTTATTTCTTCGGAAGGAGATTTTGTTGTTACTTTTTCAGAAGGCGATTCTGTTGTTGCTTTTTCAGAAGGCGATTCTGTTGTTACTTCTTCAGAAGGCGATTCGCTCGTCACTTCTTCAGGCAATTCTGTTGTTACCTCTACTTCAGGTGATTTTGTTGTTTCTTCTTCAGAAGGTGATTCTGTTGTTATGTCTTCAGAAGGTGATTCAGTCGTTACTTCTTCAGAAGGTGATTCTGTTGTTACTTCTTCGGAAGGGGATTCAGTCGTTACTTCTTCAGAAGGTGAATCTGTGGTTATGTCTTCAGAAGGGGATTCAGTCGTTACTTCTTCAGAAGGTGAATCTGTGGTTATGTCTTCAGAAGGTGATTCAGTCGTTACTTGTTCAGTAGGTGATTCAGTTGTTTCTTCAGAGGGTGAATCTGTTAGTGCGTCTTCAGAAGGCGATTCAGTCGTGGCTTCTTCAGAAGGCGAAACAGTTGTTGCTTCTTCAGACGGTGACGCTGTTGTTGCTTCTACAGAAGGTGATACACTCGTTACCTCGTTAGAAGATGATTTAGTCGTTACCTCTTCAGAAGGTGATGCTGTTGTTGCATCTTCAGAAGGCGATTCTATTGTTACTTCTTCAGAAGGCGATTCACTCGTTACTTCTTTAGAAGGAGATTCTGTTGTTACCTCTTCAGAAGGCGATTCTGTTGTTGCTTTTTCAGAAGGTGATTCTGTTGTTCCTTCTGCAGAAGGTGATTCAGTCTTTGCGTCTTCAGACAGCGATTCTGCTGTTGCCTTTTGAGAAGGTGACTCTGTAATTGCTTCTTTAGAAGGTGATTCAGTCGTTACTTCTTCAGAAGGAGATTCTGTTGTTACGTCTTCAGAAGGTGACTCTGTTGGTTCTTCAGAATTTGTTTCTGTTGTTACATCTTCAGAAGGTGATTCAGTCGTTGCTTCTTCAGAAGGCGATTCTGTTGTTGCTTTAGAAAGTGATTTTGTTGTTGCTTCCTCAGAAGGTGATTCTGTTGTTACTTCTTCAGGAGTTGATTTTGTTGTTGTTTCTTCAGATGCTGATTCTGTTGTTACTTCTTCAATAGTTGATGCTGTTGTTGCTTCTTCAGAAGCTGATTCTGTTGTTGCTTTTTCAGAAGATGATTCAGTTTTTGCTTCTTCAGAAGGCGATTCTGTTGTTGCTTCTTGAGGCAATTCAGTTGATACTTCGTCAGAGGGCGATTCTGGTGTTACCTCTTCCGAGGGCGATTCTGTTGTTGCTTCTTCAGAAGGCGATTCTGTGTTTACGTCTTCAGAAGGCGATTCTGTTGTTGCTTCTTTAGAAGGCGATTCTGTTGTTACCTCTTTAGAAGGCGATTCTGTTGTTACGTCTTCAGAAGGCGATTCTGTTGTTGCATCTTCAGGCGATTCTGTTTTTACCTCTTTAGAAGGCAATTCTGTTGTTACGTCTTCAGAAGGCGATTCTGTTGTTGCTTCTTGATAAGGCGATTCTGTTGTTACCTCTTCAGAAGGCGATTCGGTTGTTGCCTCTTCAGAAGGCGATTCTGTTGTTACCTCTTCCGAAGGCGATTCTGTTGTTACGTCTTGAGAAGGCAATTCTGTTGTTGCTTCTTCAGAAGGCGATTCTGTGTTTACGTGTTCAGAAGGCGATTCTGTTGTTGCTTCGCTAGAAGGCGATTCTGTTGTTACCTCTTTAGAAGGCGATTCTGTTGTTACGTCTTCAGAAGGCGATTCTGTTGTTGCTTCTTGAGATGGCGATTCTGTTGTTACCTCTTTAGAAGGTGATTCTTTTGTTGCTTCTTCAAAAGGCGATTCTGTTGTTGCTTCTTGAGAAGGCGATTCTGTTGTTACCTCTTCAGAAGGTGATTCTTTTGTTGCTTCTTCAGAAGGCAATTCTGTTGTTACCTGTCCAGAGGGCGATTGTGGTGTTATTTCTTTAGAAGGTGATTTTGTCGTTGCTTCTTTAGAAGGCGACTCTGTTGTTTTTTTTTCTGAAGGCGATGCTGTTGTTGCTTCTTCAGAAGGTGTTTGTGTTGTTGGTTCTTTTGAAGGTGATTCTGTGATTTCTTCTTTAGAAGGTGATTGTGTTGTTGCTTTTTCAGATGGCTTTTCAGTTGTTGCTTTCTCAGAAGGCGACTCAGTGGTTGGTTCTTCAGACGCTGATTGTTTTGTCGTTCTCAATGGCGGTTCATTAGTTAAACTAGGAGTTGTCGGCTCTACGTCTATGATATCTATTATATCATCGTCGGTGCCTGGCGTAGTTGGGTCTACGTTATTTTCCACGTTGTCAAAAATGTCATCTGTGACTTTTTGAGCTAGTTTCGGTGGTGGTGTCTCACTCTCTACACTGGTTCCTATCGGTGTGGGAAGTAGGTTGTCCTTTTCGTTTGTTTTGTTGACGGGTGCTGAAGTAATGATCTGAATGCCTAACCCACTTGCTTCATCTTCAGCTGGAGAGTAGCCAACTAACATCCCCTCTGTGTATCAAAATGATCCAAGATTAGAAACTAAACTAAGAAACGTACCGAGAAACATTGTCCCGATCACCCTTCTGGGGATAGCAAAATCGTATGACAGTTTGGAGTTACTGGCGGAATAGCCTCAACCGACAAAGGCCTTAAGGTGGCTCAAAACGGTTCACAGCACATTTCAACAAGGTATGTACAGCTCGAAACCCCAGGTACGGAATCTTTTTAAAATTTGCCAAAAGTTGCACCTTATCCTGCTTATTAAAATTCGATACCAAAAGAAGGTGTCACTGTGCCGTTTTTGAAATACATAGAGATGACATGAAGGGTGTCTTTTAGCAGGTCATGCTGTTGCTACAGTATGGTAACCCATTGTGTCACGAAAATGAAACCAACATTTTCGCCAATGATTGGACAGTTTTTAGATACCATGATTGTAGCATCAACTGATAGAGAGTGGTAATGATGACTGATCAAAAATCAACGTCTTGGAATGTGCTGGAAACTCTTTTGAGCTACCTTAAGATCTCGTGTTTGGCATTCTGTCGTAAAATGACAACACCATTGAATTCACTCAAGTTGACGGCTAATTCTCGAGACTCTTTTAAGTCTTTATTATATGGCTTGTGTTTGTAGCCAATATAACGCGCGCTCTGATTGGCTTATTGGCTTGGCATTATTCTCCCGTAATAACCACAGGCCAATTACAGGCCTGCAAAAGCAAAGCAAAAAGCCGTATAATAACAACTTATTAACCTCAAACTTTCGGTCTTTACGGGAAAATCTCAAACCTCGGCCTCGTCGTATTGGCCTCGGAAGGTTTCGGTTTGAGATTTTCCTTCAAACACGTCACTCTCTTTTAAAACGTGGTTATTGTTATAAAATAGCATAAAACTAAGCGCGCTGACTGGTTTAAAATCGCGTTTCTATTAAACAATTAGATTACGAGCTCGAGATTAATATCGCGTGAATAACGCATAGAAATTGAGAGCGAGTAATCTAATTGTTTTAGTATAAATCTACTAGTCGTTCAAAACTTTATCTAAATCCTCTTCACAAACACTTCGAAAACGCCAGGAAACGGCCGTCATTTTTATAACAAGGGCACAATGTTACGCTACGTAGCCAGTCAGAGAACGGCATTCGTGATAGAACCAACGCTAGCAGATTTATACTGTTTTACTAAGGGCCCGTCCACACGTATCCGGATATTTTTGAATCCGCAACTTTTTCTCTCCGGATACGGCTTCCGTCCACACGTATCCGACGAATTCGGCAGCGAATCCGGATATTTTTTAGTCCGCTCTCCAGAGTGGAAAAATTAAATCCGCAACGAATCCGATAACGTGTGGACGGCGAATCCGGATATTTTCGAATCCGATGACGTAGCAAAATCGTGTCCAGTCTCTTACCGAACAATAAACCAATATGGCGGCACAACGTGTAGGCCTAGTTTCTCTAGAGTGAATCTGGATACCATCGGATGCGTGTGGACAGGCGAATTCGATTTGAATACGCTACGCGTGGACGGGGAAATTTTTGAATCCGGAACGAAAAAGTTGCGGATTCAAGAATATCCGGATACGTGTGGACGGGCCTAAAACTCGATAGAAACACGGAACTAACACGGGCTGTTGACGTAATGATGGCGCGAGCAAAGAGAATATCCACTTTGATGATCAAAGTAAACAAATTGTTTTCCTGTTCTCCGTATTTCTATCGAGTTATAGAAACACTCGTGGAAGTTTGGAAGAACTCTAAAAAGCTTTGGAAACACTCGCCTGTCGGCTCGTGTTCCCACAGCATTTCTCGTTCTCCCAAACTTCCACTCGTGTTTCTATTAAGGTCATTCCTCACATTTGCATTGCGCATCCTTACTGCGCATAATTTATGGCGTCATTAGCGCGCGCTCGTGCACGCGCATATTGAAAACATGACGGATTTGCCGTGATATTGAGCTTTTTCAGTTGAAAAATGGCTCTAGCTCACCAACGAGCATGGGCACCCCAATTTTTTTTCCAGTCATTGTAATCAACTAATCATAAGCTTCGCATGAGGAAAGACTGATCTAATTTCTATTGCTGAAAATTGAATAAATAAGAAAAGTAGCAGATACACTGTGGTCTTTTCTATTTTGCAGTCGGTAACCACGTCAAGAAATTTGGTTCAAATTTTTAATCAAGGATTTAGCTTTCTGTCTGAATCAAACTTAAAATGTTTATTTGTGTCCGACACAATGTATTGACTGTAGTTTAATGCGTTTTGTTATGAGTCTGGGCTCACAAAGATTTTACAATTACTGGGAATGCGTTTTTATAATAAGCACTAAATAATGCCAAAATGGGGCATTTTCAATGCCGCACTGCTCCTTAATGAGCATGGGCACCCCTCTTTTTTATTTCAAAATTGAAGTTATCATATGACAAATATTCAGTGGACAAAGTTTGGACAAAAATCTATTGTCACTTTTATTTCAGAGGAATTACCTTAAACAATTAGATTATGAGCTCGAGATTTCTAACGCGTGAATCACGCATAGAAATCGAGAGCGAATAATCAAATAGTTTAAGAATAAATCTACGTTCAAAACTTTATCTAAATCCTCTTCACAGACACTTCGAAAACGCCAAGAAGCGGTCGTCAATTTTGTTAACAAGGGCACGCTACTCACTATCTGTCACACAATAGATAGTGAGTAGCGTAGCCAATCAGAGAACGGCGTTCGTGATAGAACACTAGTAGATTTATTTATCGATAGAAAGAGGGTACATGTATACGTTTTCTATTTCATAAATAATACACGAACAGGCTATAAACCTACAATTTTAAGCCAATTTCCATTTTAAGGACAACACAGTTACAATGGCGTTTTTATGCAAATGCTGCAATCTGATTGGGCGAGCCAACACACACTATTGTTCACGATTTGGTGTTCACGGTCTTGTGAGTTGCACAGTAAAATCTGTCTTGAGGATTTTAATCTCATTTTGCATGAATGTCAAATCAGAGCCAATGTCTATTTCAAGCAATTCCTGGGGTGCCATACGGGCAGATTTTGATATCTAAATCGGGGGGGGGGGTACTCCCTTTTAGCCATTTTGATCATTAATAGGGTCTGATTTTTGCACTCTAGTCTTAAATTGGGCATTTTTCTTTCAGAAGAAGCTACTTCGACAATACCGATCAACAGAAGCCCTTCACAATGCCTTAACATCGGTCTGAACTAGGAAACTAAGTATAAGGCAAGTCTCAAACAGGGTATTGATTTAGGGTCAGGTCATAAAGAGGGTATTGAAAATCGGCGATTTTGGTCATAAATATGGTAAGCCTTTTGGGAGGCGGGCCGCCCACCCCCAGAGTACCTCCCAGCGGATCTAAATGAACAAAGTTTCTTACCGTTATAGACAGGTTCCAGTTCCACTGGATATAAATCGTCCTCTGCCCTAAATTCCTGTTCCCTTGGAACGGCTCTTCCCTCCTGTCATGAGGAATAGAGAGTACATGTGTTAAAGTATATAATGAGGTAAATGGGTAATGCAGTGGGGGAGGGGGGGGGGGGGCGGTAATGTAATGATCTAAACTGATGGATCGGAGGAGCTCATGTATAGAGCTGCACTCGTGGTACTTAACAGTTATGCTTGTTTGTTGATAATGGACTTCAGTGTTGCTGTCAGACCTTCCTTATGTTCTTATGGGCCTCGCGTTTCCGAATATTTTTATGTCAACAATCAATCTTACTAATACATATTTTCCCAAAGATGGCGCTATCTTTCCCGCTCGGGATGACCCGCTGTGTCCCGCAAGAAAATAGTATTATTTTTCTTATATAATAAATATTTTATTGATCAAGCTTGTTCAGTCAAGATGGCTGGATATTGGCCTCGTTCTTTTTTTTGCGTGTTTATGGACCTCCATTCCTTTTTGATCCATAAACACGCAAAAAAAATGAGCAAGGCCAATATCCAGCCATCTTGACCTCACGCTTGTCACGAATATCGTTCATTATACCAAGGAGAGGTTCGTTAAATCGAGGTTCCACTGCACTAGTATAGCTGCTTGCGGTAGTTCGACCACACAATGGTATGGACGAAGTTCACAAAAACGCGCGAAAGATCTTTCTGGTGCCCAGTCTACGCGAGTAATGACGAAAGAACTATTTTTGCCGCCTTCCACTTCTTTCCATGCGGCGTGTTGTATTTATGACATAGTGGGTTCGATTTTTATTCACCCAGAACGTGAAGTAAAAGCTGTTTTTGCAACATCGCTTGAAATTATTTCGTTTTCGACGTTAATTAACTTTACACCACAAGGAAATTGTTTTTAGGTGTTCAATGTTTTGTTTAGTGACGCGAATGGAACATACTCTTTAATTCAGCAATAGATCACAAGTTTTTATGGTTTACAGGCTGATAAACCACGCGGGATGTTGGAAGAACACTCGAAGAATTCGTAAATCACAAGCCACAGGCGAGTGATTTACGAATTCTTCGAGTGTTCTCCCAACATTCCAAGTGGTTTATCATGCCTGTAAACCATAGAAACTTGTGGTCTATTACTTTTGTATCATAATTCAGAAGACATGCGAAATTTCCATGAGTTTACAGGCACAAAAAACCTTAGCTGATTGACCAATCAGAGTGGGCGCATTCATTTAATTATTATACAATTAGAAAGATTAAGCAATTTAATGCATTGATCACTGACGCTGCAAATCCGTTAATTAAGATTCCGACCGGGGTGTTTAGCGCTTTACTGTTGACAGAAATAGAAATACATCTCACCTCTAGTTTATGAAGAGTAAATTTGTCACAGTTTGCGGTTCAAAACAAATATTCTGGTATCGCTCAAACCGTGGATTATCGCAAGCTGCGGACAACTGAAGGAATTCTCGAAGTATTTTGATGCGTTTGAACGAAATCTGTTCGAGACAATTCCATAGATGGTCGAAACTATTTTAATTGATCCACCTCAAATCAACATTGACCAGATGAATAGACACCTTGCAGTGAGACAGAAAGAAAGAATGCGAGCGAAAATTCGCTTAAAAATCGATTGCGGTTTAAGCGCACAATCCAAAATGCATAAAATGTCTATCACATAGCACTCGTGTTCTTTTTAACGAATTTTCGGTTCAAGATAAGCCTTCCTCTCGAGAAAGATGTTTTTTATTCGAAAAGAAGAAAATAACTTCTCAATGCGTTTGACATACCGGAAGAGGTTGTGACACTTCACTTTCCAGTTTTAAAAGATGGCAGTTTTCTCACAATAGTGCGGACAGCTGTCCGGCGCGGCCACTGCGACAAGTTTTCTTTTTTTTCTTTCACAAGTAGTCACGTTTATCTCTCATTGCACGTTCACCGTGCGCTGTTTGAAAGTTTGTAAGACGCACGCGAGGACGTTCAAAGAAAACCGCGCGCTAAATTATGATTTTTGGCTAAAAAAAATAGGCGGCCACAGGCAGTCTCGCATAGGTACAGATTCTATAGCTGTCACGTGCGCCAAATGCAAGGATTTCGAAAGGGTTCTACAGTTTCGGAAGCTTTGATAGACAAAAAAAATTCATCATTGTTTTCATTGTGAAAACGATTTTCTCAGGTTAGAAGGCACACCGGAAAGAATCTTCCAGGACGATGTTTTCCTATTCATAGTAGATTGAACTTTCTCAAGTCTATTTTTTCCGCCAGCTTAGCCTGTCTAAGATCTTATTACGTAAAGTCTTTTGTCCTAAAATGAGCGCCGAATAAAAAAGCCGCAGTCCAACTGGGCAGTAATGTAGGCGTTGCTTTATTTCAGCCACCGGCAAAGAACGCGATTTCCGGTGGGGAAAACCTGTCTTGTGAAAGGCTTTCACAATTTTGGCATTTCTTCGTTTTGGTCCGTTTTGATCGCGGACGTGAGAACTTGAAACATTTTCGTCTGCCTCACTGTCTCGAATACCCATTTTTCATTATCAATTGTAAATACTTTTTTAAAGGATCCGGTGTGGATATTATCAACGCAAGATTTCTCTCATCAAGGGCACATGTATTTCAGGCACTGAAAAGAACACATCGAGATCTAAAGTGCTTTTTTCACACATCTAACGCTATTCAAACGTCAGAACGGGAGAGTTCAGAAATTTCATCCGTGAACTAGTCGAATTTTACACCGGAACAGCTCAAGCATGTTTTCTGCTTTCAGAAAATAGCGGTCTCTTTGTGAGCTCCTGTCTGGCGCGTTATTACGAAAACACTACATCGGAAAGCCACCTATTCCATTCCCTTCAAATGTAAACAAACCGCGTAGAGGTTCCTATTTGTTCAACATAGATTAATCGCCCCAGTCAATCTCTATTTTAAGAACATAAGTTACTTTCAGTTTAATACTTTGAATTCGAAGTATTCCAGTATCGCGAAGATTAATTCTCGTCGCGCGCCGGCGGCAGACAGTTCCACGTGCTCGTCACGGGCCTCTCGGATATCCAATGGAATTTCGCTTGTCTAACGAGAGGAAAACTCGGCTACCTCGATTGAGATATCGGCGCAAAGCCTTCAGCTGGGATTTCCTCACTAGTTATGCTGCTAATAAACTATTTGCACCGTTGTAATCTTGCAAGGTTCCAAAACAAGCTAGGGGCTGTTACTTTTCAATCCGTAATTATCCTCATATAAACTAGTATCTAAAGGAAAGATCTATAGCCTATTAAAACGGCTAATAAAAAACACATTGGAGAGTCCTGCACAAGTGTGACATAATGCGCTTTTGAACCGTTTTTCTGCGAATACTTGCAGCGTAATACGCAGTCTTTGAGTCGTTTCTCGTCGCAAATGAAGGACTGCCTCACACGCATGTTGCAATGAAATTATTGCAAGCGTTGAAACCTAAGCGCTACTACAGAGTGTTTGGAAACTTACCGCATCCATTACCAGTAACACGAAGACAGCACCCAACCAGATTCCACTCTTGAGGATTGCACTAAACGCCATGATCGACTCGAACACTGTAGACAAAACACCTTCAAACTCGAGCCACTTTCAATCGATGGCCGATCTTGAAAGTCTCACTGTGCGTCAGCGAGCAATCCTGCGGATATTACAGATGTTAATACGTTACTAGGTGCGATAACTGGCGTCACCGCGCGTTGTGTGTACAGCGGAAATTGTAGTCAGCTACGCCTCTAAAACATAATATTTATAGCGTAATTGTCTGCCAGGCTAGGGTGCAGTGTTATTGTTTGAAAAAAAGGCTTGATTGTGTCTGGCGCGCAAAAGCACTGAGCGGGACTAAGTGTATAAAGTAGCAGCCTGCTTAGTTTTTGAAAAAACCAAAAACCCCTAACGCAAACTTATACTCCAGACGTACTTTGTTCGAATGTTCCAAATGCCAGCGGATCGCACCAAATGTCAAAGCAAATCAAGCTGGTGCGCTGGTATAGTTTATAAACATATATAACATAGCGGAATCCAAGATTTGGACTCCGATATCTACAGCGAGGGGTATGCTTTCTATTGATAAAAAAACATCGCGATAAATGGCCGACATAAAGGTCAAGCGAGGGATAGTAAGTATGACAGTCGGAGGCCAACCATTTCCGTTTTAGCTGACAAACGAATGACGAGCTGGGAGATTTACCAGTGTAGTAGTCTTCTATCCACGAGAAGTCCTCTTTCGCTAATATGGTCCCGCTCGACTCGGACTAAACGAAAGAAGGACTTCTCGTAATCTAGCTGGGAGAAAGCTCTTTTAACAAACTGGAAAATACTCCTCGAATTTCGGAGACTCGTGTGTCGCGAATTTGATCTGTATTTTGAACATGATTGTAGCTGTAGTTTGTGCTTGACCGAATACGTACGTACAGCAATGTGGCCCCATCGAATACAAGATATTTGTAAAACTTTCAGGGTGACACAACAGACGTTAACCTTTTAGTAACCAGTGTTGAGAGCTATATAAAACAAACAAACAGTAATTAATCTGTAAAGAGTTCTTTAACCAAAAAATCCATACGGGCTCTTCCACGAAACGTCTGCAAATTCCGTTGTAATTTCAATGACCATTGATGTAAGGAAATTCACTTTTTCTAAACAGAACCTAAAACTTGAGTTACCTCAGCTTTCAGATGTTATTGTGCTTTGTTGCACTTGAGCTGTATCAAATTCTGGTGTTGAAAGCCCTTATGTTGAAGATGTTTTCCATCTCGCACAGTCCTGAACTCCGATAAACTTGTCTACCTAGAATGTGCCGTTATAAATCCAATTATTCATGCGCCACATGGTTGTGATTGGCTGCCCGACCGCAAAACTAATCTGTTTACCGTGATAACTTTTAACACATTCCAGTTCAGGGCGTTGACGTTTTGATAGATAGCTCGTCGAGTGCTCGTGGGGTGCCCGGTTATAAAGGGATGACGTTTATGCATTGAAGCCGGTAGGAAGCCTCTTCCAACGAAAACACTGAAACAACAACATGTATTCATTACGAGTTTTATTTCTTTGTGTCGTTACATTCTCTAGCTAATCTACCCTGTGTTTTGATAGTGAAATGTTACATTGGTGCAGTGGTAACTATTCTTAGTCGCTCTCCTTGTGTGGCGGAGCACACAGTACTAGGACAACGGAAACACAAACTTCTATTAGGGGAGGTTTCCAGTTTGTATACATTGCATTTGTGGTCATGTCTTAGCAGATTCCTCGCCCGATCGAGTTAAGTATGGCGAGATTTTCAGTTCTTTTCCAATGGAATGTTTATGGGGATTAGATTAGGCGATTTATCAGACATACGTTTTCAAGGTCATGCATTCATCACGGTCATCCATGCATTCATCATTGTAGCTCAGTCAGAGCTCAGTCAGTTATCCAATTTTTTTTAAGATGCTTTGATCTGTTCAAACGTCTCCTGTGCTCGGTGCGGTTTTTAACGTGTGTAGATGGGTGATAATTGTTGTTGGTGATGTCAGTATCTGACTGGTCATGCCAGAAATGCGTATCAAAGAGTTCGCCCTGTTTAATAAAACACACAGTGAACTGTGTTGTTGGACTTGAATTCAAACCAGGTGCCAGTGGCTAATTCGTTCAGCATGGCGAAAATCAGATAAGTAATCAAGAATTTAGATCATGACAAAGGTTCATGATATGTTTGGTGTATATCAGTGTAGTCAAGAGAATCAGTGTAGCTCACAGTCCCTTAGTGTACACTCTTTTTTAATGAGAATATTGTTTTTCCGGCCCAGACTGAATATTCTTATTTTTCTGCCGATTTTAGGCTGAAAATATTTTTGTGAATATTCTTAGATTATAGTTTATGACATTTCCGTTTTATTGGCTCTGATGGCTTTTGAGTCAGACTGCAGTAATAAAGCCTGGTATGACGCACATAACTTCGTGCAGAAATGTTATTAGCATTGAACATATGGCTGGTGCTGTAATTTTTTTTTGGCTAGTTTTTTGCCGTTTCCTAAGAAAGGAAGAATTTGTACTGTTTAGTTAAGAACTTAACAAATTTTCAACACACGAAATTATATCCTTTTCAAATCTCAGCCTCGAGTTTATTCTGAAACTATTCCTAAAATTTCGCAAATTTGGATATTATAAAATGTATTCTTTACATTTTTATTTTTTCCGGGTCTGTTGTCGTGCTTAAATGATTATTGAATATTTCTGATGGTTGAAAGTCTGAGCTCGCATAATACTGTTGTTACAAAAAATCTAGATATCAGTTTTCAGATTTTAACAGTAATTTTTACCAGAATATCTGAACTGTCGCCACTTTTTCATCCAATCAGAAGTAAAATTAACCAATCGTGAGTCGTCCGCACACGTTTTCCCGCGCTTTGCGTTAGCTTCGTGTAATTCCTTGGACTCTTGTCCTGGACGAGGCAATCTGGGCACGAGAAGGTGACAAGCACGGACAGGCACGGAAATATTCCCGGCTGGATTGGTTAGGCGACTCCGCGTCGCAAATTTAAAATTGTTGTGGTTTTCACTACAATGATCAGGATGCGAACTTTGTACGTTCTTTTGGACCATGGTTTTAAATGAATTGCTAATCGATCGATGTTGTCAGATATCACCGCTACTTGAGTTCCTGCAGTTGTGAAGTTGAGTCGGGCTTTTTTCCCCCACGTATTTGACTCTGCAAGGCCTAGCGAACTCAGCAAACATACATGAACAGCGAAAATTAGCGAACAACATTTCATGTGCAAACAGAACATGAAATTAAAATTTCTAAATCCTTCACCTCCGTTAGTTGGATGTCTGTAATGGTAGTCACTTTGCCTAAACCTGGTTGACATACCCTGCAGTAATTGATCCTGAGGCAAACGTTTTTAACGTCTAACGAAATCAAAAGGACAATAAAATGAATGGGCAAAAAGTAAGGGTTTCACGTACCTTCTTTGCCAAAGAAGAGTCCATTCAGATTGACCTTTCATGTCACTACACTTAAAATGACTGCGTTTGTTTCTTACGAAATTGTAACCAAATCTCGGTCTTTCTTTTCTCATATTCATCAAATTTCGTTTACATAGACTCGACTGGATTTAATTGAATTTGCAAAATTTATTGCTAAGTTGGTTTTTTCGCCTTAGGGTGAATGAAGGCGAGGACGGAGGTAGAGCCGGGGTGGAATGTGATTTAATTTCCCTCCAAATGTTGAAGAAACTCCGCAAAGTTATGAGCAGCAGTTATCGCCCATAACAGCATGCGTTGTTCTATGAAATATTAGGAAACATAACTTGTAAGCTCCTGCATGCGGTAGAGGTTCCGTTTTAAAGGAGCTCAGACTTCAGTCACGTTTTCTTTTAGTTAGTTTGGCCATGTACAAAGTTACCTTAAAATTGAAGGAAAACTTAAAATGGTAGTTTACTAAGATAGAAAAACACCAAAGAGATAATAATAAACCAAAAAGGAACAAGGATAGTCTTAGATGGAGAAGATTAACGCGGATTGCAAACGACGAACTTACAAAAATTAGGCTAAACTTTTCAAGATGCACAGAACCCTCCAGTTTTTAAGCAGGAAACAGTGTTGTCGACCTCGTAATGTATTTTGACAAAACAGTGTTAGCGCATTGCGCGCTGCTAAACGAATTTAACAACTATGGGGTGATAACGTTTTCTTTAGTATAAGCTCTGTAGCAAACAAGCTTTGTAATGTGGACTTGTGTCACTCGTGACTTCCCGATGGACTGAGGACCTTCTAACACCAACAATGACGATTACTCCAAGAAGCATTTTAATTAAAACGCCCTGTTACAAAACGATGCTCGCGTAAAGCCTCCGGGTGCCATGCCCAACAAACTTTCATTGTCTCACTCTTCAGTTTCCCAAAGAGTTCAACTTGAAAACAACCACCTGTTTAGCTTAGTTGGTAGAGCAGCTGACTACCGCGCGGGAGGTCGAGGTTTCTTGCCCGCCCAGACTGGACCAACACTCAGGGTCTTCAAATAAATGAAGAGAATGTGCTGCCTTTGTAATAACATCTACAAATGGTTAGACATTCGAGTCTTCTCGGATAAGGACTATAAACCGTAGGTTCCGCCTCCTGCATCGTCAGTGTTACATGGTCAACGTTTAAAGAACCCATGCACACACTTCTCGTCCAAGAGTGGCACGGAGTTCTCGTGTGGTCTAGCCTTGTCTCACGGGTTGGTGCTTCACATAGGATTAACCTCATTGCACCTTTCCCCGTTGGACAGAATTGTCCAAGAAAAATTGCTAAAATCCGTGAACACGAGGTCTAGCATGGCCTTGCATGACATAATAAACTGCACTACGGGAACGTTCTGCTCAGTAGCTTTCATTTGAATGATAACAGCTGATAGCGTTTGACTCTGGGTGCAAAGCCAGACCTCGCTAATCATCACTATTGAAATGATAAACCGGAAATTAAAAGACTTAATCAAACGATCAGGTAAGGTTCCGAAACATTCCTGCACAAAAAAGCCCACGACAATGTTGTCAGCCTTTGTGTGGCCTTTTTGCTGCATTACCAAAGTTAACGGCCTTGCACATCAATGTTCAATTAATGGTATCCGGGTCGCTTTCAACGAAACATAACCCGTTGTTTTGGGCTGTTATCTAGAGCTGTGAATACACTGTTGATACGAATTGCTTGATTAGGTCAATTAAGCGCTTTTAACTACCCAATCGCTGCCAAAATTAGCTCCCAGTTCCAATTAATGGATTTTTATGGCCGTGTTCTCCTTCGTCACTTCTCAGTGACAAACTTGTATTTTCATGTCGAGACATTCTCGTTGAGAAATCCCCAAGCTAAGCGATCCTGAGCTTTATTTTTTTTTAGCAAATGACTATTTAGCGTCAAATTAATTCTCATAAACCTGTTAAAGACATAAACTGCGATCATGTTTGACAAAAAAAATCCTTGGGTAACAGGACCTATGAAAATAAAGTTACGTTTAGATAATAGCTAATTAATGAAAGAACAAAATTCAAAGAAAGATAACGAAAGAAATTCAACCATATCGAAATTACATTGCGTAAATGAAACTGGGGGCTGTTTCAAAAATTCCTGTATCAAATGCCATTATAACTTAGACACTACTGTGAATTCAACTCAACTCTTTGCTTCAACATTAACAAAGTTTTATTATGTCTCCATTTACGGATATTTTTCGTTGGGATAAAGAACTAGTCAGTTTCAATGGCCTGATGCTTGAGAGTATCCGAATTTTTTTCGGGTTTCCATAGTTTTGAGCCAGACATCTGCCACACACGTTGGTGACTAATTAAGAAATGAAATTGCTAAATTGGCTAGTAAAACTTTGATTTTGTTTAGTTTTACACTGAATATTTGCGTTTTACGAACAGTCGCCTTTTTGGCTTGTTATGTGACATTCCAACGTTAAATGAAGTACCGACTAAAAATTAGCTTGAAAATATTTCATTCAATAATTCGGGGTTTTCTCAGTGTAAACTATTTTCGCGAATGAATAAGCAAGGGTTTTCAAAAAATTAAGGTGGCTCTGAACCCCGCCCATATACGTTTTTGAACTTTGCCAAAGTTGTACCTTAATATGCTGATTCCAATTCCAAAATAAAAGATGATGGTCACCCAGCTCGTTTTTGAGCGTATAAGCACTTAAACTAAAATAAGGGTGTTTTAACAGGTTATGTTGTTACCATGGCAACCGTAATATGAAAAGGATTCCCTAATATGTCTGCGACAGATGGATGAAGATATGGAAGTGAATACTGATCATGTATTTGAGACATTTGACTCTTATTCTTTGTCCTTATATCGAAATTATTGTTTTGCAAGCGTAGATGAAGTCATGACGTCTTGTTGAGACCTTAGCTAAAGAATGTGTTCATTTGAATTGGCCGCCATGTGAACATGTTTCTAAAGTCGTTCAAACGAGTAGCAACAAACAGACAAAGAAATAAAGAAACTACGATGAGCAACACTGAGACGGATTTCGAAACTGTGTTCTTCATTAAAAGGAAATTAAAATTTCTCAGATAATTACTGACTAATAACGACTGTAATGAATAGAACATTATCCTTGAGCGCATCTTAAGATTACTTCTTAAAGGAGCTCGAGATCTCACGTCAGTTTGAGTCATTTTGTCCATGTACAAAACTACCTTTAAATTGGAGGAAACCTGAAAATAGTAGTTTACTAAGATAGAAAAACACCAAAGAGATAATAGTAAACCATGAAGGAAGGCGGATGGTTAAGGATAGAGAAGATTAAAACGGATTACACACGACAAACTTGATACATTTAGGCTAAGCGTTTCAAGATGCGCAAACATTAACGTAGCTCCTTTAAGAGATTTTACTGATAGTTTTGATCTAGAGGTGAAGCATGGGTCACTTTTCCATTCAGTCTCTCCATATTGAGTAACAGGTTATACCCCGATGATCAAGGGAGGATTTTCCATGTTGACTTTTACCAAAAAGTGGTTATGTACTAATCATGCACAGCTATCGAGTGGTATACCATAGAATATCCCACGAGTCACTTGTATTTTCTCGGTATAAACACGGACCTTTAGGCAACACAATCTATTTTACATACGCACAGCGGTTGAGGGGAAAATGCGCATGATGGGGCGTAACAACGTCAAATATCAACGGCTTTCCTTATTCTGATTGGCTTTATGTAATTTTTATTGCATGGTATAAATGATTTTACGCTGTGGCTGTTTTTTACGACCAACTTAACCAGATATGCGTAGTCCCTTACAAGACTGTGTTGTTACTCAGATAACGGTCTACATTTTAGTTGTAAATTACTTTGTTATCTCTTAATTGTCGAGAGCTGGTGCCATTACTGGGAGATAAGTTGGTTAACGGCCTTACTATCTGTGATACAAACCTCAATCTTGGTATGGTATGACACAATCTTTATCTACGTCGGTATGCTATGATCTTCTTATTTGATTACGATGAAAGTATCGAGATGATTACATATTTAGCCTGGCGAACGTATAGACAGGATTGAAAGCAACTGTCATGTAGGGGCTGGGCAAATATGAGGGGAATACTTGAAATATTCAGTAAGATATTCCTTTTGGAAAAAGGTCAAATTCACAGGCATTTGCAGGACCAGGAATCTGAAATGTTCGTAAATGTCGCAGTATTGGAACCGTTTCCAACTTTACTCTAGTTGCTTTTCTAGAAAAAATGTTACAAAAAGATCGCCTCTTACATATCTCCTAAGCGAAACGGTGTATGCTTGCGGAAAATTAATATTGCTGTACAAACTTCGTGGTGTTAACTGTGCATGGTATACTGACTTTCTTAAAACTTTATCTCTGTTGCTGAAAAAATTCATCTTTGTTTCTTAACGAGATTTTCGCCAAGCATCCCCGAGTGTTCTATAATCGGAGATAATGTTCTCTTAACTACAGGTCTTATCTTATCTCTTTAAAAGACTTAAGGCTAAAAATTTTACTGTACTGAATATGCATTCGCGCGTCTGATATCATAATCCAGTTTACAGCGAAAGCATGGCGGAATTTCAGTTTAATCTAGTGAACGTGGACGAATTACACCCGGAATTACACGAGCAACGGAGATCAATGTTTCTCGTGTTGTTATATCTCGTCGTATTATGAGCTGCGTCAGAGCGTGCACGGCTATACTCGGTCTAACTTTTGTTCATATGGTTTCTGAACCGGATAGCTCCATCGCTTCGACCTTGCAGTAACTGCGGTAAAATGTTCTGAGAGGAACACGTTTAATAAGACATGATATGTCATGACTGGAACACATCAAATTCCCCGACGTTTGTATGACAGGTTGGCAAAAGCTGTCATTCTTGAGTCATACTGTAAGCGCTAAGCATGCGTAAAAGTTGAAACTTCTGGAATGCATCCCTGAGCACATTTGAAACCAAATCCTTCAGTCCCACTTGACAATTGTACATCGCTCTTTCTAGTTATGATATCCTAACAGAACATTGCCCCATGTCATCTGCCGTTTTGCTTCTTACCTTCACTTTGTCAAATCACGAGTGGTGTAAATGTAAACAACACGTGCCTGAAGAGGAAGCAAGGTCTTCTTGTCCCAAATCCGGAGTGACTGTGTGATGTGTATACACTTTAGGCACTTTTCTTAGTTATTTGTCGCTAAGAAGTTCACCTTTGCTCCTTAAGTAACTGTTTCGTGTATTTTGCTCACTACCACTAGGATTATAATCAGGGATAAAGTCTTCTTAAGGCAGCTTAGTCGCTGAATCAGGGACATCTTGAAAAAAGTAACCTAAAGTTCAAAGTTCGTTGTTCATAGGGTGCGTCTAAGTTTTCCTCGTTCTATTGAACTCTTTCTTTGTTTTTTTTTTCCTGCTTTAGCTCGTTATTATTGTCATATTAAAGATTTTAACGTATTTCGGTTCGATACTAAAAATGAGAAAATATACATCGTGTTGTAGCCATTTTTACCTGACGCTTATCATGTCTCTTCAAGAGTACTAGAACTAATGATGTATTGGTTCGCGAGCCTGATCAGTTGACGTAATTCAGTTTGTCTGCGGGTGACGAAGAGTATATTGTATCATCATAAGTGGTCGAATTCGAAACGCGATCTAACACATCGGAATTGGACAAACTTTTGCGTAAAATTCCTTTAAAACCCCCTAGAATTGAATAACGCGCTATTCGCAGCCGCATGGTGCTCAGATTTTCGTTTTTCCCCGCGGATTTCAGATTAGAAGATAGTTTGCTTGCAGTTTGTTACACCATGCACTCGGCAGGGGATCCCCTCCACTTGTACGTGGTCACGACACATTCTACCTTGACCGGAAATAAAAATCCGAAGCACGTCAAAGCAACTTTAATTTCAACCCTGGAGAACGTTAGAAAAACTGTTCAAAAGTGATAAACAGGACGTCGTCAAGAAGATTGCTGACAAGGATAGAGAAAATCATCAACTGAGGGATGTAGGTTTGATGCTGTGCTGATTTCTCAGAACTAGCAGTGAAAGAGATGTAAGAGAGCGCGTAATGAGAATTACAGTCTCGCCATTTTAGCCATGGAATGCAATGATCTCCAAGATCTCCCACCTGACATTATGATGGTGATGATGATTGCTAAATTGCTTGCAGTGTTTATGTTATGGCCCTATTCTCCCAGAAGAGAGCTAGGAATTAGTAGTAGTAGTAGTTTATGTTACATTTAATTAATCAAAGAATGCAATCTGCGGCAATCAATCGAAGTACGATATCCCATTGGGGTGACGGTTTATTCCATCGAACAGCGCGTAAAATTCTTTCCGCAGGCTTGTATACACACCTAATGATGAATCATTTGACCATTTGACACGACACGTTATCCTTTGTTTAGTTTACCAAGAATATTTACCAATAAAAAAAAAAAAAAATGGAAAGAATGGTTCAGGCTTGACCCGTTTACGACTCGTTGGAATTTAGCGGACCATGCTCTTGTCCCTATCAAGATAAAGAATCTATCTGATCGTTTAGTCGTTTCCTTATTGTGAAGAATTTATGCCTGCATTTAACGAGTTCAACTTAATTGATTTTGTATTATTAGATTGGTCGACAACTTGTAATCGTTACGTCGTCATGTGTTGTTTATTTTGGAGCCGAAAATCTGTTTTTAAAGACTTATTGTAAAAAGCACAGTTTTAGAACAAGCTCCACAAGAAATTGAAAAGTAAACAAAATGGTCATTCCCTACCTGCAAATGAGGTAATATGTAGCTGTCCCTTGCTGTTGAACAAGGAGAACGATTCCTCGAAGGAACGCGGTAAAGAATAGCAATTGCAAGACGACACGGTGTACTAACTTACCAACACGGTGGAAGTATTTAAAACACTTACAGGACAGACGTGTGAATCGACAATGAGGCAACAAGTTGCCCTTTGTATATATGGAACAGCAGGGTAGTGTCTGTCGACACTCAACTTTGACGCAATTCCTTGTATCGAACCTTTGTTGTAATAGCGGTTTCGTGACTTACTGGCGGGAGGTAAAGCCGCTATCATTGCACGTAAATCCTTCCGTCTGTGGAGACCCCTTTAAAGCTCAGAAATGTTCTCGTAGACTGGGTGATTTGTCTCAGCCGGCAGCGCTTACGCCGGAATGTGCATCTATACCAAAATTTCGATTTCCAGCGAAATGCCCAAGAGAGGGGACCAAAATGCTGCGATGTAGAAAAGTCTGAAGACAGAGTATAAGGTTTAAATTCCTTCAATGGATGTTGTCTTTGGAGTGGATGTTGTCTTTGGAGTGGATGTTGTCTTTGGAGTTGATGTTGTAACGGGATCAAAGAGGGATTTCTTTAACCTTTGAATTCTACTGTCACTTACCAGGCGATAATTAAAAGCCGGTTGTCCGACAAGACCACCCTCTCATTGTGACATTAATTCGGTTTACGGCGAACATTCCTTCACTAAGTGGTCTAAGCATACTACTATAAAAAAAGTGTTTTTGTCTGTACCACTCTAAGAAATGGGCATATGCGAATCACGTTTAATCTTTCTTCTCCGGAAATGGTTTTTGTGTTCACCCAAATTGTCAGGGAAAACTGTGATGGACTTTAGGGGGAGTAGGGTCGAGGGTTTTTTTTTTTTTATAGTTGATAGTGGGGTGGAGAGGGGAAATTAGTCTGTCGGTTTTGTCCTTGAATACCCCCATCTGGGTACAAAGTTTTGCTTTTAGTTTGTTTTCTCCGGCTTACACCAGGAACTATAGTGCCTTTCCGAGCAGTGGACTTCGGCGCCTCTTACACGCCAAAACGGCTGTTGCAGATTTTTTAAAATTATTTTTATTTTTTTTATTTTTTTATTTTTTTAACGGCTGTTGCAGATAATACTCGATCTCAGACATTATAAATACCTACAGAAGAGACCATA
The DNA here is from genome assembly GCF_964199315.1 of Orbicella franksi. Classification (NCBI taxonomy): domain Eukaryota; kingdom Metazoa; phylum Cnidaria; class Anthozoa; order Scleractinia; family Merulinidae; genus Orbicella; species Orbicella franksi. The sequence goes on from NC_138153.1 coordinate 15,702,473, forward strand.
CACAAGCCGCAAATATCCCGCCAAAAAAAAAAAAAAAAAAAAAATTAAAGAATCGTGAAATGTAAACATTCCCGGATTATTTTTATGATTTTTTTTTGGGGGGGGGGGGGGAGCAGACAGTATTTTTATACTTAGACTAGGGAACCTTTTTTCAGGTTTGGTGACCTTCATAACCTTCCTAGGAAATTTTGAAAAGTTTCCATCGGCCAAAGACACAGCTAGCGTGGCCTTAATAAATTACTGTAACAATTGAAGTTACAGCCTCTGTCATTCTTTCGGGTTAGTATCATGAGAAGCTCAAAACGCAAAGGAAAAAATATTCCTTGTCCAGTTTTGCAGTTCGTCAAAAGACAAAGCAAATATTCAGCCCGAATTATCCGAACTTAAGAAGTATATAATAATGTGAGGATTAAGTGATTTGTCGAGAACATGGTTGGACATGTAAAGTTTTGGTTGCGTTTTTTCTGTCTCAAGAATTCTGACCCGCAGTTCGCTTCTGTCTAGCTGTGAGCACGCGAAGAAAAATAATAAATGCGAGAATAAATGATTAAAAGAGATATGTAAACTTTGCCATGTTTAAGAACTTTTTCAGTTTTGAGGATCCTTGGGTAAGTTAGTGCGGGGATGTCACATGGCAAACGTCATTACAAAGAGAATTTAACAGAATATAAATTAATTAATGCTTTTTTTTAAAAAACGTTTACACCGTCTTTAAGTAGATATATCATTGAAGATATGACTGATCATCCCAGTTAAAAACACAACATAAGCAGTTGTGATATATCAATTTCAGACATTCTTTCGGCTTATTAAATTTTTAAAAATGGAACAGTGTCAAAGAATCACAGCACAATGCCAACATTAGAGCCTTAATTATTGGTCTCTTGGTTTTGCTTTATCAATCATTGATACAATTTCTATGTGATTTTTGGTGTCATTACCATGCCAACAGTCCATGGCAACGTTTTCCATCTAGCTATGCTACAGCATAGATCTCTACACTCTTTTTTTCATAAAAATATATTTTATGAGAATATCGAAGCTAGCTGAAATGTACGAAATTTTAAGAATATTTTAAGACTAAAACCGAGGCTGGGATCTTGAAAAGAGTATAATTTAGTGTGCTGCAAATTTGTAAACACGAACAGTTATATGTTTTAAATTTATCTCTATAAAATTCTTCCTTTCTCTCTAACGGCAAAACTAACCAAAAAAACAGCGCAAGCCGTATACTCGATGCTAATAACATTTCTGCAAGAAGTTGTGTGTCATACCAGAATTTATTGCCTGTAGTCTGGCTCCAAAATAACTTCAACGCCATCAGAGTCAGTAAAACAGAAATATCATATGATATAATCGAAGAATATTCACAATATTTCCAGCCTGATTGACAGAAAAATAAGAATATTCAGCCCAGACCGAAAAAACAATACTCTTATATAAATAATAATAAAAAAAGAGTGTAAGTCCCCTCGGCGCCTAGCTCTACGCCAAAACAAGCTTGCTGTTTAAAACTTTTCGGACCGCAGTGTAAATCGGTGTAAATCCCTGATCCGGAAATAACGACCACAGAAGAAGCGCAAATAAAATCGTGAAATGAAAACATGTTCGATCTCTTTTACAGTCTTTTTTTTAAAGTGCCTATGAAGTAAAAAATAATTGCTGCTTCTTTGAAAGGCTTATCAAAGTAAAGAATAATGGCGTTTCCCTTTTTAGAATATCTTTTTTCGTTCTAGAGATATTTATGGTTTTGTATTATGCAAATGAGGAAAGTGATGATGTCATAGGTGGTTCCACTTGAACAGTAAAACACTGAATCAAGAATATCTCTAGAAATATTGGAGCAGTGTTCTTCAAACTTGGCACCACAAATGTGCATCACAAAAGAAACAGAATGACACCTTCTGTGTTGTTGCCATGGCAACACTTTTGGTTCCAGTCTCTTTCTGTGAAAAACCAAATATGCCAATTTGCAACCCTTCGAAAAGGGACAGAGGGTTTTGCTGGGAACACACACGATTCCCATATTGTCTTAACTCTCCCCATTAGATTGTTGGGAGTGGATGATCCTTGTTTAAGGTAAAATCTGATAATGTTCGTTTTAATTAAAACAGGACCAGCGGCATAACTGTTGTCATGGCGACAGCACGACAGGTGTCATTTTGTTTCTTTTGTGATGTACATTTCTGGTGCCAAGTTTAAAGAACACTGCTTTAATATTTCTAGAGATATTTTTGATTGAGTGTTGAACTGCTTTAGTAGAACCACCTATGACGTCATCACTTATAATACAAAAGCGTGAATATCTCTAAAACAAAAAAAGATATTCCAAAACGGAAAACGCCATTCTTCTTTACTTTGAAAAGCCTTTCAAATCAGCAGCAATTATTTTTTACTTCATAGGCACTTTAATCCAAACATTATTTTATGATTTACAAAGAAAAATCATGCCTTTCATTTTTTGCAAAAAAAAAAAAAAAAATTTATTAATGATATTGTTAAAGAGCAGGTTTTCAAGTAAACCAACCTCGGTGGTTTATTTGTTTGTCACGTTTCAAGATCTCTGATGCTAGTTAGCGCGTCCGATTTATAATATGGATCGATGAACGCGCGAAGAAAACGCGAGAACAAGAGTCCAAAGAAATTGATCTTTACGCAACTAATATCTGCCTGCGATATCTACCAGACGCCACGCATTAAAACAGGATAAAGATTAATTTTACACAGTTTCTTATAATGGGTATATAATTTCATTATTATTATAATATTATTTCCTGGGTTAGATTTAAATAAGCGACACTGTCTAAAATAGGACCGTCACAGCTCAATGTTTTCATTTAAGCTCTATATTTATTTTTTGTTTCTATTGATAACTGATATCGTTCATCCACTGTCCAATGCCAACAGTCCATGCCAATAGCTTCTTTGTTTTGTGGTCAGGTTTGTGGAGTGATTTGTAGTCCGTGCGGCCGCGGGAATCCTTTCCTAAGAGGAGATCAGTCGCGGTATATTTCGCAGATCGCTTTCCTGGGTGGGGCTCATTGGCGGACCATTTCCCGGTACATTTCCCAGATCTTCTCGTGGACTGTGGCTTGCGGCTCCTCAATGTGCATTTTTTATTGCGCTGGCCATATTCTTGTTCTTCAGTCTAGCTTGGCGCTATTTTATGCACGTTGACGGAATTTCTAAAGGAAAGAAAACAGTCAAGTTTTAGGTCTATCTTTAGATCTATATTGGTTGGGAGTGGTATGACATCATGAGAAGGACGTGATTGTGTTTGGAGAGGCACATGAACAAGGCGTGTAATCTGTTCATTGTTTCTCGGTTTCTGCCGTATATTATTGTTTGGTTTCCTGATTAGGTTAGTATAGAGCACGTAATTCTTCTGCTTGCCCGTCAGGTTCTGAGTAGACTGATTTACACATTATGCCGGCATTGAACATAAAAGTGAAGCAAAAGAATCGAAGTTATGCCGGAATAATGGTGATAAAAACTTGCTTATGGTTGGGGTCTGGGCCTTGGGCAGCCCGAGAGAGATCTTTTACTACCTTGCACGAACGTGGTGGTTTCAACATGAAAGAGAGTTTCCAAATTACAGGAAGATTTTGCAGGAATATGTTTTTTCATCCGATATCTGTTTTGGTCTGAAATCGTGATTTAAACTGATGATGAGTTCTGTTTTGACCCACGCCCAATCAAGTCGACTGAGTGTCTTCGTAAGGAACCCAGGTTTTAATATGGTCGTGACCTCAGTTCAAGAATGACACATCTTGCCGCAATTTCTTTTTTCTCCTCGAGCTGCGCACGGGGAGGTAAGCCGTACCTGGAACATTTGCGTCATTGTGCAAGCCATGACGCCAACGGAAACAAGGATGTTTCGGAACAGCCCGAATGACTCTGCGTGCGCTTATGATTTTTTTAGCCGTCTTCTACAAACTGAAAACAACGTGAAATGACTAGTCCCTAAGAATTTTGAAATGAACCCCTTCTTCACGTGCTCAACACGTGCTCTTCACGAAGTGACGTCATTAGGCACCAGTCTCCAAGCGGCGTAGGGTTTCCCCGCCGGAGGTTATAAAATAGTCGATTTGGCTCGATTTGTCAGCTTTTGGCGGTCGTGCATTTTCTATGCTTCTTCTACAACTGGGCCATTTTTTTGTCGTAATTCAGTAGTGATTCCTGTTCCAATCTTGACTTTATTTAATACACTCTTTGAGCTGCCACTAATTGTGCGACGAGACAGAGAATTTTCACCCTTGAATTGTTGATGATCAATTTCATTGCTGTAATCTTCGTGTGACCTGCCTGATTAACTGTGCTTGGACATTGATGCTTTTAAAAGGTGAGATTATACTTCTAATTAGTGCTCATTCTTGGGGCTTAATTAAGAGTTGATATGTCGCCTTGGAGTATTTTATCAGCGGCTTTTCAAAAGCTAGTCCTCTTATATTTTATTTATTAAATTCTTTCGAGTGAGCATGGACTGAAAACCTCCCTTATAGCTGTAGACTAGAGCACATGGAATATGAATATAGCTGGAAGAAAGCGACCACGGGAGAAAACAGTAATCAACGCCAGGAATATGACAACTGAACAGAATATGCTTATTTTCAGTCAGCAAGATATTATAAATTTGTCGCAACGAACTGAACTGCCTTTGCAGGTGGTAATTTTAACCGCGCGCCGGAGCGCGACCCATATGTATTTTCAAGACGTCCGGCTTTTTTCTACAAAGATTAAACTCTTCCTTGCAGCTGGAGCTTAAATGAAACTCCACGAGTTTTAATTTCTTAATTAAGGTAGGGCTCACCCTGAAGCCCGTTGCTTCTAAGGCGAACGAGCTAGAACATTTGGTCAAAGTGTCAGTTGTTAGCCTTCAAGGGCTGATTAGCTTTATCATGATTGAGTTGTAATTCCAATAATCCAGACAACTTCTAGAACCACAACGATCCTATTTTTTTGTCTTAATCTCCGTGAGAGATCAGACACGTTTCTCGTTCAGCGCCTAACCGTATGTCTAGAATCAACGAAAAGTCCATATCAATAACATACACCAATAGAGATGTACAATTTGGTTTGATATTAACCGTATATACCATGTCAAACGGATCAGTGCCTTGTCCTCAGCTTGGAACAGTCTTTCCGGATCAGGCTGAGGGAGCCGGGCACCCTGTGTGGGCCTCCGTCTAGAAAGAGGGTCTGGATAAGGGGCTTGATTTCCAGTTATCAGTTAAATTTTGGGCAATTTCTCTAACAAATGATTTCTTTAACAAATAGGTTCCATGTTTCCCTACCTCTGTTCAGTATTAGTACGAATCTACCAGCGTTCTATCACGAATGCTGTTCTCTGATTGGCTACGCTTCTCCTATCTATTCCGTTGTAGATGGTGAGTAGCGTTGCCGTGTGCGCTTGTTAACAAACTGGCGACCGCTTCTTTGCGTTTTCGAAGTGTCTGTGAAGAGGATTTAGATAAAGTTTTGAACGACTAGTAGATTTATACTAAAACGATTAGATTATTCGCTCTCGATTTCTATGCACAATAGTTGACTCAGGCTGCGCCCTCGTCAACTATCACGCGATAGAAATCTCGAGCTAATGTAATCGTAATTACAATTGTACTTGCTCCGTAATGTAAAGTGGTACTGATGTTCTTACCTGACCACATTTTGACGTCTTCTGTGATCTTTTACTGAACAGACGCACGGCAACATGGAATCTGTTTTTTTTATGTAATGAAGAAATAAAGATATGTTCATGACGTCATCTATGCGTCTGTCCCGCAATAGATCATAAGTAAGAATCAATCAAAATGCGAGAATCATTCGACATATTATATAATTAAATTTAGGGTGAGCTATCAGTAAACTTGGCAGATATCTAGTCTTAGTTGTCATGTAAAAAAAAACTCGCGTCATTTCTTAGCTGACGGTTGAAATTTTGACCAATTTTCCGGGGTAAAGAATTAACCCTAGAGAATTAACACTAATTAAGAGTTCAAAGTCTTTCAATCCTGTAAAAAGATCGCGCCACGATAAAGGCAGCTTCATATGGCGATGTTTTCGTTCGATGTTATTTTTGTGCCTGTAAACAAGAACACGTTTACAGATGGTGGAATTATAGTAAAGACAACATTTAAAGACAGTTTCTACAAAACCATGATCACGATACTTTGGAGCGACTATTTTTGTAGAAGGTTTGAGGAATTTTCGTTCTCCTTGTTGATACGTCAACAAGGTCAGGTGACTTAATAAACAACACACAGCCATGTTCAAGAAGACGTCAATCGTTCCTCAAATATAATTACACGTAGGGTTTTAGTCAGGACAGCAGATTTCGATTGTTTGAATTTCGAGGGTCTTCTCTTTTCTCCGCGATTTGACAAAGCTACTCTGTAGAAGCGACTGGTCATTTATTTCCACAAGCTACATAGATGGACATATGTTTTCTCGTCTAGGAAAACATCAAAATATGCTTCCAGTTATTTGAGTGTTTTTACGCCGCGGGCAAAGTAAGCTTTTGCGTCCACTTCAAGATGGCGGCCATTTTCGTCTACTGTGAAGTTAAGCGATAGTTATGTTTGATAATTTTTTTTTAGACAAAGGCTTATCCACCTCGAGTTTACAAAATGGGTCGAAACGTGGTATTGCAGAAAATACGTTGAAGGCTTTTAAAACTGTTTATTACGCAAACGTAGTTACTTATTAAGTTCCAAAGCAAGTCAACCCGAACCCCCACCCACCAAGCGCGAAATATTATCTCATCTTTTCTAAGTAAAGTTTGTTTAACATCAGGAGCCATAATGGCTCCTGTTAACATACTATATTTTTGAAGTTTGGTCACACAATTTTGATGTCACTTTCACCGGGCAGTAAAGCTTGCTTGTGCTTTTATCATGTAGTTTCTTGTATGCCCTCGGGTTCGGTATAGTATGCGTCCTTCCGGTCCTAGATCACTTGCGACGCAAGCATAACTGATAAGCATAAACATAAGTCCGCTTTCCAAAACCCATACCCTATTTATGACCAAAATCTGCGATTTTCAATACCCTCAGTTATGACCTGACCCTAAATCAATACCCTGTTTCAGACCTGCCTTATAATTTATAGTTCCCTAGTTTAGACCGACGTTAAAGGCATCGTGAAGGGTTTTTATTGATCGGTCTTATCCATAATGATAAAAAAGTAGCTTCTAAAAGACATGCCCAATTAAAGACTAGAGTGCAAAAACCAGACCCTATGAGTGATCAAAATGGCTAAAATCGATACCCTATTTATGACCAAAACGGCTGAAAAACCATACCCTTTGGGACCACTATATAGCCCATATAAGGGAGTAACCCCCCTCGGAGATGGGGGGGGGGGGTTGGCATAAGCGTAAATATAAGTGAAAGACTTTCAGCCAATCAGCGAGCACTTTATGCTTCTCCTAGCCATGTCCTCAGTGGACATAACACCGACAGAAGCATACGCGTAAGCATAAAGAAGAACGCTTAATATGCTTAGGTCGCAGCCGTCCCCACTAGCGCATAAAGCTTCTTATGCTAATGCTTATGCTGGTCTATGCTTGTGCTTGCGTCGCAAGTGAGGACCGATAAAGCCCGGTTATACATAAGCAATAGAATGATGCTGAACTGAGAAAGTGGAAACAGTTCGAGGCTCGCCAATGATAAAGAAACTGTAGATTATAATTACAGACTACAATATTATCAAGATTTCTAAAAGCTGGACTTTGGATAATGCAGTCATTATATGCCACCATGATACATGAGCAGTTATGCTTCAAAAATGATAAAAAAAGGAAAACAGAGATTATAACGTGGCGTATATTACCCAAGCAGAAAAAGGAATTTTCGCTAGCACTGCCATGATTCAGAGACATCCTAGTGAAAGCTGATCAGATATTAATTTATGAACTATAAAAATATTAAATCTGTGAACGACAAACTTTTCCTTACCGAGCAGAATACGGGCAATGTAGCGTCATCCGAGTACAATTTTGACCATGATTGCAATTTTAACGAGAATTGCGCACAGGCAGTTAGCAACGCGAACGCACGCGCCCGCGTGTCTTGCACGCGGAATACACTTTAAATTGAGGGGCGACAGTGCAGAGGTTGCAAGCGGCTTAACTAGTAGTTTTAAAGTTTCAAGTTTCTTTCAGTTTTCACTCGAGAGTAGCTGTCTACCAGCAGCTGTTATGAAGTTAACTATGGGGTAGCATTCAAAAGACAATACCTCAACAAGGTTAAGCTTTTTCGGATGCTATGCATGCGTGAGCGCGTATTTTTTTCGCGCACACGCACGCGCGTACTGTCGCGCGCGAATGCTAGTTTGCGCCATATGCGCACGAACAACGAATAAATGTGAAATAATTTTCTTAAAGGCGCCACGAAGACGCACAAAAATCACAAGTAGAACAATTATTGATGTGGTTACCACTTGACCGCTTGACTTGTGCTGAACTCATATGTCCATTTGGTCAGGCTCGTAGCTAATCTGCGGTGATGATAAATATATTCATGAACCATCGGGTCGGTGGGCTTTTGTCATCCATAAACACGTTCTTGTCCGCTGCGTTCTTTGTTGTAATATTTGCATTTGTTTGAGGCATCGCGGGCCCTGATTGATAGTTCCTGTAAACCACCAACAGATATGTGAATTACAAAACTAACAACACAGTTCCAACTTCATCTGGTTCGCGAAGCGCTGATCAAGGAAAGTTCGAATTTAGCAGTCGATTTGTCTTCGATGGGATGAGTTCGAACGCTAAGTCTGTACGGGACCGGACGCCGAAATGTTCGATTGTCCTGAGCAATGTACTAGCGGTTGTCTTTCGACCGACGTCAACCGCAGTGCAACATCACTGCGAACATGCAAAACAGGGAGACGATGTGGAAAATAACCGTTCAAAACCTGTGCACCAAATAAGTGGATTGGAGTTATTCGATCAGTTTAAGGAAGCAAACCGTTCGACGATGCTAACGAGGTTGTCTGAAAGCTTAGACGACATTCGCCTCAAAGGGTGGATTTTTCCGTTCACTTTGCTGATCAAGGGACCGCATGAAGACGTCGAGGTCATCAAAGAAGCTTGGAGACGCCATTTTCTGCGCAGCCCCGATAACTTTATTATCCGTGATATAGGTAAGTTCAGTTTTATTGCTCGCAAATTGAGTTCAATTTTCTGAATTGACCGGCGGCCTTGTTGATTACCATCGGTGGAGATAAAAGGCTTTCCCGTATTGGTCAATGTAGGTTGGAATATTCGTTCGCTATGAAAAGTGATATGCGAAATTTCAATTGTAGCTAAGTGTTTTCCTAAATGTTATTTTTGTTAATTGCATCCATAGTACCTCGGCGGTTTCGTATGTGGTCAAATTGGGGGACTAACAAGCTACAAATTTAGCCTTCGTGCGAACACTTCCCCAGATCCAGTTGTTATAAATAAACTGAAATTCATTGAATTTATGCAAGTAAGGTATTTTACTTTTGTTATTGGTAAACAAGGTGATTCTGGACAGGTGCAATACAAGTGATAACACTCGACAAGCCGGGATAACAATATTTTACAAGGTTCTTCTCAAATATAAAAGCCGCTAGAACGTTTTTGCCGTTTCAACCTTGGCCTACAGAAACTTCTCTTTAATTAATTCAAACGCGTTCAAATGAATGGTCTCGCTCGCTCATCTTTGATCGCGCGCGCATCGAAAAACTGTATTTCCTTTATAACGTCGCTTTTTAAATAACAACTATGAATAATTTAGTGTGTTTCAACAGAACGAGAAACACACTTTGCTAGAATAGTTCTCAGCTAATCTTGCGTCATCGACGCAAGTTTACTTTTTCGTTGCTAATTTGAATTTTCCATTAGAGAAAATTGACAAGGGGGTTTTGCTTGAGTGGCGAAGAAAGGCGTTAAGTTTTCAATTAAATAGTATTTATACGGTTGCCATTCAGCTGGAATCCGAAGCAGTTAAATCTTTTAACAAGAAACCTGTTCGTAAAACTTCAACTGATACTTAACCTTGCAATTACAGAAATCGTCTTCAACTGCGTCGATTCTTATAAACATATAAACAATTTGCAGAACAGTTTCAATCTGCAAATTTGATCAAAACAACACCAACCCCGTAAGGCTAAAGTTAAGTTGATTTGTTCTTTGTAATTTCTTTTGTTGAAAGCTTTCAAAAATGGCAAAGAATTGAGTAGTTAAGGCTAACCACGCGCGGGAGAGTTAATAACTGTGTTTTTGACGTTTTGAAAGACAACTGAAAAAGCGGCTTAAACAAGGACAACATGAAAAAAAAAATCCACTTTTTTTATTCACTTCTCTTTCATTATCTCGCTGATAGCTCGGTAACGCATTGTTCTTTTTACGTGTGGTGGTTTTAATGAGTGGAGCTGAGTGCAGCACAGTGATTTGCAAACTATTTCAAAGATTCCGGATGTGCCTTCACGGTGAGGTCTTTCGAGGTCTTTGCACCGGATAGCAGGATTAACACAGCCTTGTTCTGTTAAAACCACTTGTGTTGTTCTTTGAACTAACCATGCAAACGGGAAAAAAATTACCATACACTTGAGCTTACAATGCTATTCAACATTGTACAAGTGGAAAAACAAACTGTGCTTTGAAGTCCTTCGTTGAAGATGACATGCGTTTCAAATGTGTGTTCGTTCGGATTTTAAACTGTGGAGTTCATTTGGCTTTACTGCACTATTGATAGTGTCTCCCAGATCGTTGAAAAGCTTTTGAAGGAGGATTATATTTAAAACCTTTATGACTGCCCGAGAAACATTAAACAGTTGCCAGATACCAGTTCTTTCTCTATTCAAAGAGAACTTATCTGACCTATTTTTAGCGAGCAGTTCCTTTGTATATTGCCATGCATGAGCTTTCAAAAAGCTTTGGGCGGACCGCATAATAACTGGAAAGAATAACCTCCATTAGGTCAAAACAAAATAAAAGAAACTATCCCACAAGGTAAAACAAAGAAGCTCTCAGATGAAGAAAAAACAACAACTTAAGATGATTCGGTTTTTGCGCAACTGTACATATAATCACAAGAACGAACATTCAACTGAAAACCAGCTTACAGCTGTTTATATTGCTACTTTCGCTACTGTTCCGCGGTTTCAAATGGTTCTTTTCTTTAAATTGTGACGTTACCTATTTGTTTTTTGTGAACTTATCTTGAACTGTAATTTCATTGAAACGTTCTAGAAAATGGGACTTCTAAAGCAGTTTGTTAGGGGGTACTGAGTGCAGTTCGTTTTAATTCTACATGGAAATAAAGGAAGGGCTCCTATTGAGAAACTAAATTGATTTAAAATAAAGGATTTGAGTGCTATTATAAAATGAGCCAGATCTGTCACTGACATCGAGATTCGCCAAATTGAACGATCTAATTCACAAAGGTTAATTTCTTTACTATCTGCCAAGCTTCAATTACGGTAAGCCTGGGCAACTTTAGAACGTTATTGTTCGCTTGAAATAACTTGTGCTGGAGGATTCGAACTATGAGTTCATACTACTAACCAATGTAGTATAAAAATAGCGAGTTTCATTTGACCCCTTGCATGCAATTGGCGAAATAGGAATTTGTCGTTAAAAGGCAGGAAAATGTTTGCTTCCGCTGAAAGGTGATACTTCCCACAACTAAAATAAATTTTCGCCTCTTTTTTTAATTACACGCGAGCGAACTCGCACGCTCGTTCTCACGCGACGCGCGCTTTGGCTGTTTTCGTGTGCATCCTAATACACGACGATAATACACATCTTAATTGCTAACAAAATGTATTAATCTTGATTTCGTTAATTTTGCAGCTCGTTAAAAGTTCTTCAATTGGAAACGCGCAATTCCATGTCCATCGGAAATAATTTTGCATGTACGACTAGTTTTCGCGACATCGCGCCCCAAAGCTGGAAAATTTAATTCAACAGTCTGTTGTTCCCATGAGTGCGCCCACGAACGCGGTGGCAGCTCACAATAAAATCAAAGTCATGTGATTGGCTGAAGTTGCTGTGACTCGTATGATATTCGTTAGTTGACTGGCCCATATTTCACAAATTGCCGCTCGTGATCACACGCCACCAATTAGCTTATAAATTGGCTTTCTGTCTCGTGCCGACAGGACAAGTCCAAAAAATTGCTCATTATTGATGTGGGAGGTATTCTAATACTAAGAATAGCACGTATTGTGTTTAAAAACTGGGATCGGTGCAGCCGGCGGGCCAAATTATTACAAGTGATTATTTTTAAGTCACTTTTGATAGCGAGAAATGTCTCAACCTGAAATCTCAGTCTGAGGGCGGGAGATGAATGACATTTCAGGCAAGAAAAGCTTGGCAAAATGTTTTAACATAAGTGTTATGTAGCCTTAAATCTTCCTTTCCTTTATAACCACCCTTCACTGAACGTGAAATAAAATCTTTTCGTCATTCAATTAAGCAGAAACGCTATCGTATACTAAGATCCGTCTGTCCCTCAGCTTGGTTGTTTCAAACACTTTGCGGATTAACGAATTAATATCTAATGCTTTTGCTGTCTGGTTATTATGTTGGCTTGCCCACTCTGTGCTTGACTTGAATTAAAGGAGCTCAGTCACGATATTTTGAGATCATAATAAACGATAAAGGAACAAGGATGGCTAAGGATGGAGAAGATTAACGCGGATTACAATCGACAAACTTGAAAAATTTAGGCTAAACTTTTCGAGATGCGCAAACCGTGACGTAGCTCCTTTAAGCAGAGCTTTCAGTAACTTTTACTCTGCTGTTGTCAATGGTTAGTTTTCTTTCTTTCTTCTGTCTCATTTGCTCCAAATTTGTGCCCTTCCACAGGTGCAGTTAGCTCGATTGGCATGGAGGTCATTCAACAAGCACCGTTCCTGCCTTTGACCATGTCGTTAATGGAGACCATAGCCTCCCTTAATGGCAGCCAGTTAACAGCCACACAGCAATCCATCGCTGAACATCTCGCCAAGACATACCAATATGTACACGTCCCCAAACTAAACGTGATTCACGACTGCCTGGGAATTCTGATCAAAGAACGGAAAATTTATCACACGGGCAACGGGTATTTCGTTTCCAATCACAGTCCATTTGATAAACCCGCGGACGCGCCGAAAGAAAATGGCGACGGCCATGGAGCGAAGGAATCTCGTTGCGTTGCGTGCGAGGTCATTTCCAAAGGAAAGTCTGCCAAAGCTGAAAAAGCTAAGAAAAAGAAAAAAGAAAAAGAAAAAGAGAGTGCAAAGGACAAGGAAAATGGGAAAGTTAAAAATTCAACAAAGGAAGAGGAAACGCCCGACAGCAAAACACCAGTTGATCATGTAGAATCAAAGTGTGGAGAACGAGGAACCCAGGACAAACCTCCGACGCCCCAAATGCTGGAAGAAACAGCGAGCGAAACTAGCAGCGAAGGAGCAACTAAGAAAGCTAAGAAACAGAAGAAAGGTGTGCTTGATCAGATAACGTGCTTCATCAAGGGAAAAACGCTTTCTGTAGCAGAAGTGTCTGAAGACACTAAGAAGGAGACCAAACCCGAGACCATACAGGAGCAAACGATACCCTCACCCTCCCCTCCCCCTCAAGTAACTAATACACGGTGTCCCGCATCGCTCGCGGGTCAAGAGGACACGTCACTGTCTCTGTCGAGAAAAGAACGGAGTATTCGTCTTCAATTCAGAAACAAAAGAGCTTTATCGGCTCCGGCGGATAATCCTTCTTTGTTCGCCCCTGTTCTTAATAAGGAGCTTGAAGAGCCCGCTAAAAGAGAAGCTAAGAAAACAGTTCCGAAACCTCGGGAGCTTGCCAGAAGTAAGTCTTTCGCAGCGGCGGAAAAACGCCCCGCGCCCGTTCAGCGGAGCAATTCATTCTCCGCTGCAAGTACCAGAGTCGCGCGGCAGATTTCGACCGATAGTGCTCCAGGAACCTGGGACAGGCGACTGAGAATGAACTACGGCGATATCATTCGCAATACACCAGCCAGACAAACGATCCACATATCTAGACCGAGTTCGTGTAATATCGGAGTTGTCAGACCTCTGGATACGACACAACAACGACCGCTTTCACGGAGCAACTCCTTGAAGAAGGAAACGCCCCGGAAGAAAAGGGGATCCCTGTCACCCCCGGGTACCCCCCGGAGTTTTATCACCCCAAACAGTACTCCGCGCCTGAGAGAAAATTCAAATCGTCAAGTAGTTGTCCGAAGTAAATCTTTCACGGAGCCAGGGGTTGTGAGGTTGGCAAATCGACAATTCTCTTTTCGCCCAACCATGGGACCACATTACGAGTCTCCTTTACAACAGCTGTTGGAGAGAAAAACTCCCGGCTATACAGCTCCTCCGAGTACAGCGATGCGCGTCACAGTTGCTCCTAAGGGAAGGTACTATACACCAGTCAAACGCTCGCCTGCGTCTCCTAAAAGGACTCCTCTCAGCAGTCCCTTGCGAAAGCAGCCAAAACAGCCCGCGGGCCAACCCGCGGGACTATTACCAAAGAAGAAACCCTATACCAGAAATGACTGCTCGTCACCTGTTTGTTACGACACAAGCATGATCAATGACAAAGTAACTAACTGCGTGTGCAACGGAGACGTAAACCATGCAGAAGGAACGGCTAAATTTCAACCTGTCCTTCATCCAAACCACAATTACTACCAGCATGTCGGTTCGCCTTCGGACGGCGTTAGCAGCGAACATATTTGTATCGAGGAAATGACTTCCACATCGGCGTCGGAAGTGACGCTGACCGAAGACGTCGACAGATATGCGGAGACTCGAACTGATAACGAGGGCAAGCCGCTGGGTCTCTACAAAACATTCAATGACGAGGGTGTCAATGACAGTTTGACATTTATTGGTATTATTTGATCAATATTATATAAACAGAAGATAGAAATTTCGCCACATTGGCTGCCTATTAAGGAACGTACCATTATTTTCTTGAGAGGGAGTGGGTGGGTGAGCTGCCACTTTCCAAAAAATAAACTCCTGCACAGCAAAAACTGCTAAAAAATAGTCGTGCAAGGGGAGAAAGAAAATAGGCGAACAAATGCTTTCTACCATCCAGGTCCTCTTAAAAAATTTCCGAGTAGTGCACAAGCTATTACCCACCAAAACAATCATGCACAACCAAAAGGCAAGAAAAAAAAATTTTCAAGCCCCAAAAAATTTCGCCCCCCCCCCCACCCCTTCCTCCCCCCGCCCTCAAAAAATAATGGTACGTCTCTAACATGACTTGTTGTTTATATAACGTTATTCTGAGGCAATACCTTTACTTTGACTGTGTTTTAGTCGGTAGATGAGAATCGGGAAGTATTCTTACGTCAACGAAGTGCGCGCGATAGTCAGTGCTCGCATTGTTGACGGTCAAGGGAAGGAGAGAGCATTTTTAGTGCTTCTTCTCCGAGTATTTCTTTTTGAATTCAACAGTTCAGCTAAGAGCATTTTTAAATGATAAGCCGGGAAATTCTATTATTAATTGTTTTTTTAACAGCTCCTGCATTTTAAGGACGAAACAATGTTTGTTGGAGTCCCGCTTTGAAACGCGAACATTCCAATTTTTAAGAAGACAAGAACAAAATCTTCAGCATATCTAAAATTTACGATACTGTACTGATGATCCAGTAATGTCACAATAAGAGACAAACATTTTTACTTATTTTATGGCTTGTGAAATGTTTCACGACCAAAAGGAACTATGTACTTTGATGTGAGCCGTTTTTAAAATCTTTACAGCATTCTAAGACGTGTGTTTTATATCCTTTCGTTTCCTGCACTCTATAGCTTTTTTTTTCTGTTGAGAATTTGGTTTTCAGTCAATTCAGTGTAATGGACTCCACGTCCAGACCAGTTTTCGGAGAGGATGAAATCGTGGACTGCAGTAAGTATATATTATTAAAAAAGAAGAGTTATTATTAATAGAAATATTTTTAGATATTAGCTCAGAAGACAGGCGTTGTTTATTTTTGGAATTATTTCAATTGTAGTTCATAGATATAGCGGAGGTATCCTGATTCTCAACCTCAGAAAGGAAGAGAGGACCCTAGCCAACGTTGACGCAGATTAAATGTTAAACGATAAGTTTTGTATTTTATCGAATATCACCTTTGGACCGAAATCTGGACCGAAGGAAATCGGGAGAATGTTCGGTTCCGTGTCAGTTGAACAGGTAAATTCCATGGTTCCTGGGCGTCTGTTCAGTAATTGATCACAGATGACGTCAAAATGTAGTAACAAAAACACACGAGGCGATAGCCGAGTGTTTCACTGATGTTCGTACCGCATTTTGACGTCTTCTGTGATCTATTACGGAACGGACGCACGGCAACATGGAATCTATTTGTTTTACATTATTAAGAAACCGAAAAAAAAAATGTTAATGACGTCATCTGTATGTCTGTCCTCCGGTAGATTGTAAGTAAACCTATCAAAATGCGAGACAAATTTGACTTATTATGTAACTAAGACTCGACCATCTGTCGTTGTTTTCACTTTGGTTATAATATTTAGAGGAATGATTAACTCTTATTGATACCGACATTCATCTGTTCTGGGATCTTGATAGCGTTTGCTGTACACAAGTACACTTAGTAAATTTACTTTCACTCAGCAATTATACCTTTACCAAGGTTTAAGGTGGCTGAACACGGTTTTTGATACCTGTGTTTCATTCACCTTTTTCTCTAAAACCCTTGATCTTTCGGTCGCCAAAACTGGCAGTAAGCAAGTTAACAACACAAACTTAAGTTTTTTGATGGTTAAGTTGACGTATGTGCCGTTGCCATGGCAACACGAATAAAAATAAACAGGCCTTTAAAATCGGTTTTGTTTATTTGTAGAAAATCTAGTCATTAGATTTTCTTTATAATTTGCACGCAACAAACTTGTAACGATTCTCACAAGTTAACACAATTTTGCTAATAATTTAACAGAGAGATCTTTAATTATCCCTTGTTGAAGGTTTACTGGAATATCTAGCGTTTCCTTTGTTAAAGTTCAATTTTCGATACTCCAGTTACTTATTTCCTAAAGTATTTTCGTGCCAAATTTCGTGAAATTCTAATGAGTGGTTCTCGAGAAATAGGCGTATTTCCGAGAGTGCAAATTTTCATTCAATCGCAATTTTTTGACTTACTACGCATGCGCTGCATTTAACTGGGTTCTTTCGGTAACAAAGAAAAAGCTGAGAATAGGCCCTTTGCAGCTAAGCCATCACGTGACCTACTTTTCATAAAACTATGGGCTATAACTTAACGAATGCCAGAAATGGAAAAAGCATTTCTAAAATATCAAAATGGCCAAGTTTGAGGCCTCCATCATCAGAGAATGAGTTTTTATGATGGTCTGAATTTGTGAAAGAATAAGAAGATTTGTATGGAAAAATGTTGCTGGAGAGCAAGGCCTTGCTCTCCAGCAACATTTTCCATACGAATCCTCTAAATTTTCCGAAAATTCAAACTATGGTATAAACTTACTCGTTTTTTCCTGGGACCTCAAACTTGGCCATTGTGGTATTTTCGATGCGCTCTTTCCATTTCTGGTATTCTTTAAGTTATAGCCCATATTACAAAAATTTTTTAGGAAAAATTTGGTCACGTGACCCCAGCTGCAAAGGGCCTATTGCCGAGTTCTTTGCATCTTTACCTTTTCTAACATATATTTGCGATAAAAGACTAAAGCCATCAATACACTGCGTTCAATTATAGAGAAAAATAACACAGATACTGCGGGTGTTGAGTAAATAAAATGATCGCTCTATTAATTGACGGCATGTTTGTTTTTTGCAATCCTTGTGCACGCGTTGAATTGCATTAGCAAAAGCGCGCGCGAAAACTGTGTTCGGCCATCTTAATCTAGCTTCCTGGACAAAAAGAGTCAACCTCATCACCAGGGACTCTCTTCTTCCTGCTCCCGGGGTGAGACTGGGGCGAGAGAGGAGTGGGAAGATATCACAGTTTCATTTAAAAAGCATAATCAATTCAAGACCATGGTGTATACCCTATTTCACACCACAATGCTAAAACTCTACACCCTATTTCAGACCGAAACGGCTGAAAAAACCAAAGCCTTTGGCGCCGCTAAGGCGCATCTCTTTATACTTATATAACGGAATACTCCCTGTCCATCCTGGACCAATAGTAATGACCATGCGAAAGTAATGAATTCAAAGGGAACTTGAATTATTGTGATGAGTGAAAATGGTAAAAAATATTCGGATAGATCAAGGATACCATACTGATATGATATTTATTTAGGCGACCCTTATTTCAAAGGCAATATATTATTCTTTGTTGACGTTTGATGTAATTTATATATTCTTTTCAACAAAGCTATCCTTTTCATCCTCTAAATAAACAAAAAACATCTTCATTTTATTAAGATGGATTGGTTGCCAGTACCGACCTCTTAAAAAATGCAACCCTGGAAAAGAAACGATAGACATAATTTAGAAAGGCTGTTAAATATTAAAACGAAAGTTAAAGGATTGTTGCTTTCAGAACTTTAATTTTCGGTAATGTATGAACATTGAAATGAAAACTATTAGGCGCGGTGCTTTCATCTACATTTTGCTAATTAGTATGCAAATTTTGTTTCCATTTCCGCTTCTATTTTTTTTTTAATCATAGATTCATCTTTTCTTTTTTCAGTAAATTACATGTAACGTTTGAGGTGTTCGTATATTTTGCGCCTAACGTTCGGTTCAATTTTTGTTTTTCTCCCATAGGGCTTGTGGAATTGCAGGTGTCAATTAATAAACCTACAAGTCAATCGTCATTACTTGGTCGCCAAATTAAAGTGAAACGAGCTGTTAGAACAGTTGTTGATACAACAAGAGCAAATGGACAATTTAATTTCGTTACATTTATCATAAAGCTCTCGATAAATTATACATATGCACCTATTCCAACGCCCAAATCGCTTTACCGCTGTCACCTTTCAGAGAGGGAAATGACATATGGTAAAACACAAAACGTAGAAGTTAACTTCTAAGTTCGCAATCGTTTTGAAATACAGTTGTGCTAAATGGGAGTTACCAAGGTGACCAATGCTTTTACTCATTTTCCTTAAGTAAGCACCTGCAGCTTAGAAAGATCTTGGTGGGATATTTGGCGGTCTGTGATCAAGGCGGCTAGCTTTTGTTTTCTACTTTGGTCAGAGAAGAAATCACCGTTTACTAGTATGTCGCTTAATCGCTCAGGTATTATTACTAAAGACTGGTCCTCCACGGAAATTATTATATCCTCGTTAGGACTTCTGGTGGTGAATGTTTTAGCGATTTCTGGGAACCTATTGGTCGTGTTTGTAATTTTGCGCACAAAGGAACTGAACCGCAAGGAATCTAACTGGTTTGTAATGAATTTGGCGCTAGCTGACCTATTTGTCGCTTTCACAGTTATCCCAACTTCTGTGGACACCTTAATTCATGGAAAATTCCGTCTTGGATTGGCTTTCGAGGAATTTATTGGCTTTGCAAACTTTTTGTTCTGCATCTGTTCAATTATGAACTTGCAACTGTTGTCGTTTGATCGATGGTTTGCTATTGCTAAGCCGTTTAAGTACGTGGCTGTTGTAAGCCCCAGAAAAGCGAGCGCAGCTTGTGCGTTTATTTGGCTTTACGCTACGTTCTGCGCTCTTCCGCCAAAATTTGGCGTCAGTTCTTACTTTTGTTTTATTCCCAATCTGGATAACTGCGATATCGGAAAAGACTGGTCGGGATCGGGCAAAGCCCTTATCTTTGCCATTGCTGTTCTTGGATTAACTTACTGCCTCGCTTTAACTGTTATGGCAGTATGCTATTGGAAAATTTTCCGAATCGCTCGTTCGCACGTTCAGAGAATAAATGTGCAACGTTTTAATAGTCGTAATAGCCGCCAACCACCAGAAATGATAAGTGGTTCTTTTGCGTCAACCATCGAACCCGAAGTAACCGCTGAGAGCACTTTTGAAATTACTGCTTCGTTTCCCCAGGCGTCCAAACAAACTCAAAGGCAGCCACACGCTTCAGATATTCGAACTGCAAAGAGTTTTTTGGTCGTAATTGGAGCGTATTTCCTTTGTTGGACTCCGTTTTGTTTTACACTAATTCTAGACATTATAATGATGGAAAAGATTAACTCCAAAGTGAGTCTGATTTGTCTGTGGCTAGGATATACAAACAGTTGTTTGAATCCTCTAATCTATACTTGGAAGTACAAGCAATTTAGGAACGCTTTAAAGTCAACTGGTAGGAAATTCTACAGACAGTTTTCTCCTCAAACACAGATGAGGTAAAAGATCGACAAAAAAAAACCGGGAATATTTGCCAATGATCATCGCCAGAGCCAACTGCGTCCCCCCCCCCCCCCCCCCCCCGCCCTGGCCGAAGAGGATGAAAATTCTCTTGTTGAAAACCGGCGGTGCGCGTGGAGTTACAGGACTACGGTGCCAATAACCATCAAGCCCCGTGCTCCCTGTTTCCCGCCCTTTATCGACGAATCGAATGCAACGACGCCTGCACAGTTTTGTGAATTGACTGGGCACAAGTCCGAAAATACCCTGAAAAGAGAACACTTCTAATACAGCAAATATTCTCTCTCGCGCGCGATTGGTCTAAATACGTCACGTGACCAAATATTCTCCAGCCAAAACTGGGGAATATCCGAGAAATTTCCTCAATTTTCAAAACTGCGCGTGTTGTGAAAAAGATTTGAAGAATAATAAAACACAATAGCCTCCATTTGGCGCGAAAATATGCTCGAATATTTGTCCTTGGACATTATCTGTTCCTCGAAGCTCACAGTTTTCCTCGATCGAGCTACGCTCTCGGAAAACTGTTCGCTTCTCGGAACAGATAATTTCCGCGGACAAATATCCTAGCATATTTTCGCGCAAAATGGAGGCTATTGTTTATATATGCATACTCAGATAGGAACCTTATTAGATCGGATGTTTTCGACACCCACTTTTACTGTCTAACAGCTAAGAGTCAGTCACTTTAATAAAGTCTAACTTACTTACTTAGTCTTAATTCCCTTCGAAAACAAGCACTACACAAGTGAAACTGAGACACCAATTGTTTGACACGAAGAGAGGCTTTATTAAACTCGCGATCTCCCCAGAAGGAGATGAATAAACGAAAGATAAACAGTAAAACCTCTCTGCCCTCCTAAGGGAGGGATGGGTAGGTACAAAATACTGAACGAAATAAAAGGCGTGTGAACCGAACATGAACAAAATGAAAATGAGCCACTGAAGCCCTTGAAATACGAGATCTTCATCATGTGACCCAATCTGTTAAGCTCGGGAAATTAACTATTTTGAGTTCCCCAAAATAAAACACTTACTTAATAACGCGGAATTTATTAATCACATACAAACATAATTAATAGCTTTGTTTTAACTCGGATTTTAGAGTTTTTAGAGAAGCAACAATTATGTTAGTATCTCCACGACTAAAAGTTTCAATATATTCTAAAATGATGTAAAAGTTTAACGCTATGCAAACTGTAATATAAGCATGATTTTTAACAGATATTTAACAGATAAAATGTGTATTAAAATGCTTTGGGATAGTTTGCCTTGTTTTAGACTTTGGTCCTTTTTAAAACTATTCAACCAGGAGCCTGTCACCCTCATCCAACATTCAGTATCAGTTTAACAATTAGATTACAAGCCCTCGTTTTCTATGAGCGAACAGTCAATGCAACGAGGCGTACAGCCGAGTTGACTATTGTTCATACAAAACCGAGGCGAGTACTGTAATCGTTTTAGTAGACACTCTAAAGGATTAGAGCACAAAACTTACAATTTTGTGTGTTTTTTAAATAAACCTAAACTTAAGAATAGCTCTCAGTTTCAAGAGCAGCGCGCTCGATTATTGTCTATCCGGCGAATAAAAAACGATGAGAGAACCAATCAGATTCGCGGATTTCCAACAGAACACAGCTGAGTGGCTTTTAAAACACGATAGAAACACGAAAAATGCTTTCTATTTAGTAATGAACCAGACGTGCTAAGAGGGTTTACTCGACTCGTATTATCAAATCGTACTTTTCAGGTATGGAACACAATAAAATTAAGACTAAGTTAATGACTTCGCTCACACGAACCTCACGAGGACGACCACGAGAATTCCAAGCCCACTCAAGCCCAAAAGATTTGTGAGCCCTCAAGTATCACAACCTGCGGTTAGTCCCCCATATTTGGCAATAGCAACATTCGAGAAGTATTTTTCAGTCTGGACTTCCAGGTAGACACACGGTCGATTCGAATATCGCGGTTGATTTTAACACTTCAAGGCCTCCTTTTCTGTTAATGACATATTTAAGTCCACGGTTGGTCCAGTTGATGGGAAATTTAGCCATCTTGCGTCAGGAATCCGTGATGAGCGCGCAAAGCTGCGCGTGACATGACGTCGGACCGCAGACTTCGACTCAATTCGGGCAAGTTTTCCTCCATTGGCTCTCCACTTACCTATTATATAGAATCAATACTACCATGTTTTACGACAAAGTAGACGAAGACGGCGAACGTGAGACTCCGGAGCAAGTATTTAAGATCATAATAATCGGCGACAGTGGCGTGGGAAAGACTTGCCTTGCTCATAGATTTGCGACCGGAAAATTCCCGGAGAGAACAGAGGCTACAATTGGAGTTGATTTCTGGGAAAGAAAACTCGAGTTGGATGGTGCAAACATCCGGGTAGGTTTATTCAAGCTTGCGCTTAGCGGTTTGATGTGCGACTGCTGTAATTTTCACGGTTAGCTTTTCTTATGATAACTGCATGATAGCTGTGTTGACGTTTCAATTTCTGTGACACTTTAATGTAATATTTAACACGTCCTATTTTGTTTTGGCTTGTTCTGCGAAGGGTTCGTATATGGTATATGTAAACAGAGAGATTCGGATAAATAAAGACTCTAATAGCCCGAGTTTGTCAAAAAAATATTGATTGCTCATTTAGGGGAAATGTTAGTCGAGAAAATGCTCCCACGAGCTTACAAGTCAAACATTTAAGAACCTTTTGTTTTTACAGCCAATAGGTATCTGGTTGGTGTGTGACATGCAATAACCAAATTGATATCTTTACCTTTTGTTATGCACTCAGTCTGTCCCCATTGTTATATGGAAGGTGCTGTACATGAATCCAATTGATGAGGTTTGAAAGATGTTTTGTTGACTATAGAGCATGAAAGAAGGAATTCCTTATTGTACTAATAGGGTCATAGTTGCACCTCAATGGCATTTAAAATAAATAAATAAACAAATAAATAAACATATTTATGTAGGACGACCATTTCAGTTATAAAAACTGCTGTCAACATGGGTCCTGCATAAAATAATAAATGAATAATTAATAAAATAATATATAAATATGCAAAAATGTAAAAAGTTATATAAGAAATCTAATAATATACATATAAAAAGAGATAAAAAGACTGGAACTAGATTCATATTCAATTGAAGGGTTTTGTGTAAAAAGGGCGTATGTGACATTTTGGGCCGATTTTTATTTTTTGCAGGATCAAGCTAATTTTTGGCAGACTGACTTGTTTTGACATGAAAAGCATCGTTGCGTAATTGTTTTTGTTGATTTGTGCTTTGTTTTCGAGAAATGACGTATGCAAAAAAAACTCAGTTTTCCGAACGGTGGATTTTGACGTGGTGCAAACTTAAATGGTTACTTTTAGCAGCTTCGACAGCATGGATTTTTTTAAATAGATGTTTTGATTTTTGGAAAAAGTAGAGAAATAGACCGGAAAAAAAAATTGACCGACCTCGTATCGAACCGGTGTCACGACAAAACAAACTTGCATCCGGCCAGTTCAGCGCCTTATTCGCATGCACTAACAAAGCAACAGCAAGAGAATTGCGTAATTATATGAATTATAAAACTAGCGACAAATACCACGCTTCAGTGACTTCATTGTTTAGCAAAACAAAGGTTTCTTTTGTTTTTCGCTCAACAAAAGATCTCCAAAAGGTACCCTTGGAAGACTGAGTTTTTTGCATACGTTATTTCTCGAAAACGAAGCGCAAATCAACGAAAACAATTACGCAACGATGCTTTTCATGTCAAAACAGTCAGTCTGCCAAAAATTAGCTCGATCCTGCAAAAAATAAAAATCAACCCAAAATGTCACATATGCCCTTTTTGCATGAAACCCTTCAATTATTAAAAATATCTGCCCCTTTAAAAAAAATGCTCTTTTAGTCGATTCTAATTTAATTCTGTTTCTTGTAATAAAGTGGAAAAATTAAATTGGTCTGGATAATAATATATTGGTGTAAAAATTCAATAAATCTTAATTTATTTTTCTTCTCTGGTACCCCTTAGGTTTGAAAATAAATTTGTTCAATTTGCTTAAAATTAGATCATATTTTGGTAGCTTGAAGGAGTTCTTGTAAAATCACAATTATCATCCCCCCTCCCCATCGTGATCAAAATCCCTTAGTAGTTCATGGTGGTCTCAGAACAAAAGGTTTGATAGCTGATTTTCACTGATATGTTTGATATTCTACATCCTAGAGATTGACAGGTTTGTATTTACGTGTACCTGCCTGGTATGTGCAAGATGAGAAACTTACACTAATGTAGTTTTTATACCATACCAACTATAATAGAGCCATAATAATCAGGATGGATTTTAGAGCAGTTTTCAATCGAAAGTAACCACTACAGTCAGTCAATTACTTAATTGGTTTTGGTTTTGGTTGTACATATTAGAGTGGTTTTCATTTGAGTGTTGAAAGTAATCAGGCAGTTACTTTGGTTTTGGTTTTACTACGGTTTGAGATTGGCTGAGTAGTTTAATTGGTAAGTCATTGGTTTGGTTTTGGTTTTACGACACTCAATTGAAAACCGCTCTATTGGTTTGGTTCTGGTTTCACAACACTCAATAGGCATCTTGCAAGTTGCCTTTTGCCTCTGTGCAAAACTATTCCTATGAAAATGTGTTCCATCCACAGGTTCTTTTTCATGCAAATCAAACTCATTTTCATATGAAAGTTTTTGTACAAGGTCTTGTTTTGAAACAGAGGCACAAGGTATCTCGGAAATGGCCCATTGAAAAGTGCTCTAACAAAATTAAAAGTGTATTTACTTATTATATTTATATCTGTTTTCTGTTTTACTTGTTCTAGCTACAAATCTGGGATACAGCTGGTCAAGAGAGATTTCGTAAAAGCATGGTGGTTCATTATTATAGGAATGTGAGTGCTGTAATCTTCATGTATGACATCACGAGAGAGGGTTCATTCAAGGCATTGGCAACATGGCTTGATGAATATGACCACTACGGTCTGACTGATTGTGACGGAGAAGTCCCAAAACTTATGATTGGGAACAAGTGTGACCTCATTCATGAGAGAATAGTTAGCTCAAATCAAGCAAGAAAATTTGCAGACCTCCACAGCATGCCCATGTGGGAAATTTCAACCAAAAATGATGAAGAACTGGAGACAATTGAATCCATTTTTCTAACACTCTCTCACAAACTTGTACGGTCAAAAAGTTTTATGGATAGACTTCCACGTTACACGTCTCTGGAGTCATCAGTCGAAAGCACCAAATCAAGAACTAAATCAGGGAAATTTAGAAATTCGCAGAAGAAAATTAAACTCAAGAATGAAACTGGACATCAGAAGAAGAATTGTTGCGAATCCTCGTGATCAAGAAAGTAAGGCTCATCATAATAAAAAGTGTCCACAATTTACATTAGTCAGTTACAAATACTTCATTATACAGTTGGACCTTTGCAGAGGGAAGCCTCCTCTTGGAGGACATCTCCTATAACAGGACAGTAATACAGATCTGCCAACCCCTGATAAAAGGAAATCAGGAGACCCATAAAAAAAAAAAATGCGGGAGATTCTACAAAAAGTAGTGAGATTCTATTTCTTTTCCTGATAAAGATGTAATAATAAAAGCATGTGGCTTATCCATGTTCATGTATATTTACTTAGCAATATAATGCACATGGATTATGCCACAAGTTTGAGTATTCCCAATCTGTGAATTATTGTAGGAAAGAAAATTACATTTGTTGAGCTATTTGTTAAGCACTTGGGAATTTAAGAACACTTATTTATAAGAAGTGCGGAAGTCACTTGGTTGCTTCTCTTGCTTCTTTATGAATGTATGCACTTTTCCTGTGGTTTAGATATTACTTTGTGCTTAAAGAACTCAACAATTTATTTTTGTGCACATAGCTCAGAAGTAATAATATAATATGATTCGATCATTTTTACTCATTCTGATTTTTAACCTGTAATCAGGCCCTCCTTGGTCCACATTTGTCATAGCGACTAGTAAGGAGGGCATGATTGGGTCAATAGGGAGTTTAAGTAACCACATTGTCAATGCCAAGGAGAATGTCAATTAAGGAAAATTAATTTTATATTAATTTTTTTTTACCTAGGAATCTCACAGTGCAGTAAAGTCATTTAGTTTGTTTATCACTGTCAAACAATCACAAAACTGAATTTAGGACACAACAATAAATTTGAAATTAAAATAATTACAAAAATTAGCCGTCATGGTTCATGTTCTCCAGACAACCCAGAATTTGGTTGTTTCATGATGTTGTTTTGCAGAGGACAGCAAAGAAATATACAAAGAATATTATAATGCACGTGCACAGCCATTGTGCTGCTCTCATTAGACCTTTTGTTGTGGTTTTCTTAAACTCCCTATTATCAAACAGGATCCAAAGTAAACCAATTTTCAGGCTCGCCCCTCAGGCAAACTGTAACTGTGATGTTCTAGCCTGAAAGTCATTCACACTAGCCCCCAAAATGTTTCACACTTTCTCACTTATCTCTTACTTAACATTTCTTCTTGCCATTGTGCAAGCAAAGGATAGAAAACATTAGCCTGACTGAAAAGTCCACTATCACGACTAGCCTTGTGCTACGAGACATGACTTTCTTTGTGTTCTGATCCAAGAGGTATCTCAGTAGCAAAACAGAGTTTATTGGACTTTCCAATAACAGTGTGAATTAATTCAATTCTTGAATATTGCTGCAGCACCTCTGATTTATAGTAATCTATCAATACACTGAGATTAATAGTAAGAACACTGAGATTAATAGTAAGAAATGATAAGACTAAATTGATCAAGAGACATAAATTCAAGGGAAGCCAGATGTATTGTAATAAAATATTATTGTTGGAAGTTATAACTTACAGTTTGTAGTTCCAGAAAATATCCACACTCCTCCCCCAGAAGGGATTGGAATTTTCTGGAGGGTGGGGGTTCTGGTAAGACCCCAAAATTTAAAGAAATGTATGAAGCTTAACTTCTTAACTGGTATTTCCAGTGGGGTGTGTGTGTGGGGAGGGGAGAAGGTCTTACAAAAAATCCCTTTTGTGGGGGAGGTATTAATAGATGTTTTTGGAACTACACAATCACCAATGGGAAACAGAGTACAAAATCCTTCATGTTAATGTTTGTCTTTTTTCTTTCCTGATTGTTCTTAAGGAATACACAGAGAAATAAAAACAAGCAGGAATCAAATAAATTGCCATAAATAGACAAGACTTCATGAAGATAGTTTTATATTACATTTAGATATATGTACAGGATCTGCCACTAGAAAATGGGGAGAAAATCTGAAACAGGTAAATGGAAATAGCTGAAAGTGTCCATAGTTGAATTTGTGTTAAAAGAAGAACTCATTGATGTACATAAGAGCTATTTTAAAATGTTGCCCTGGAGTTAGTTAAGTTTAGTTAATAAATAAAGCACTGATTATTCAGACTAACTGCCAAACAATCTTTATTGATCTAAATCTCTTTATTGTTTATTTATATACCACCTCACCCCTCCCCGACTCATCATTACCTTGTGTCATCGCCCTACCTATTGTAGCTCTTCCCAGACACCAAGGGCATGTTTCCTCTTGCAAGATAACCAGATTTTCAATCACTGAGTCATTTCCTAAACGCTTTTGATATTTTTTCAAAGTTTTTCTCAAAAAATGTAAGTCTTAAAGTATGTGGCTTTTTTTGTTCACCATGAAGGACCCCTAAGGATTATTTCCGCTGGATTAATATTGAAAGAACAAAGTTCATACCAAGTTAATTTGGCAAGGTACATCGTCTTACTCCTGATCAGGTTGCGAAAAATATTTTGCGCGATTCTTTCAGTGATCGCTTCAGTAGAGAGGGTTGCTGTACGAGTGAATGTCAAATGACTCACCTAAAAAAGTCCCGTGGTGCCTCGTTGCAGGCCAGAAAAACCCTCAGAACCTTGGAGAGACGGGCTTTAAATAGCTCATTACAATTCCCATTTTACTGTACCATAAATAACATTCTGACTGCATAAAGCAAACAAATCGCAACGCAAAATTGATTTGCTGGTTTTGAGAGTGCTGGATCTTATCACGTGCTGCAGATTAGAAGCTAATTCGACAAAAATAGCCCACGTCAAGGGAAATACAGCGAAACCGGAAATTGAGTGTGTCGAAAGTGAAAAAACCTTCGTTCCGGAAGTCCACGTGCAGTCAGTAATACTGTTTTTCTATGACGTCATTGTGGGCTTGTCCAATCGGAACAATTGAACACAATGCTTCTAGTTCATTCGCGCGTGGTTGATCAACATGTAACCTTCTAAATTTGACAGAGAAGATTTCTGTGAAAAGCTTGGTTTTCCCCTGTCAAAGCTTCACTTGACTTCCTACCCGCCTTGCGCTTGGGGTGAAAAAGGAAAGCGAAGCTCACAAATTTTCGTTGTGTTGGATTTTTACAAACTTTGCCCGTGAAATGGAAGACTACAGCTACCTGTTTAAAATAATCTTGATTGGCGATGCCAACGTTGGAAAAACATGTCTGGTTAAAAGATTTACGAAGGGATTCTTTGCTCCTTCGCAAGGTCCAACGATCGGTGTGGATTTTACGATACGAACCGTGGAAGTCGACGGAGAAAAAGTTAAGGTAGGTTTAACATTTAGTTTTTACTTCATCTTTCGTGATTTCGCTGAGACGTAATTTTGACAAGCACGCGCGTGCGGCTTGTTTTGCATGGATTCGAAGTCCGCGCAAGCTCTTGTTTCGCTTTTTTTTTTTTTTTTCATTTCATCAGCTCTGTTATTTTACCTTATTTGAGTATTTTACTTAACTGGCTTAATTTTCAAAAGACACACGTTTTTTTTCCCGCAAATTTATATATATCTACATGACCTTAAAAAAATATGCTGGTATTATTCCGTGAGTTTTATAATTTTGTTTTGAATTTTCGAAACCGCATTACGAATTTAGCGCGGCGATTACCATTTTTGAGAAGGTCTAATACAAAATGTTCGCCTATATGTATGATGTTACCAGTACACTTTTTTAATGTGGATGATTCATTCACATTTATTATATCCCTCCGTTTGATGGATGTTAAAATTTACGTAAGCCGACTTCTAAATACATTTTTGCTGGTACTTGTTTGTTACTTGTCGGTATTGATACAAGCCTCCGTCATTTCCTCTATTTAGCTCATTCGTATTCCCACGTTTTCGTGCTGCTGCAGATTTTGCGTAACAGCAGTATAGTTGAAATGAGCTGTATAAAACGAACCTGACTTCCATACGGTTTTAATTTCGTGTTAAAACTGCAAGTTGTAACACAGCCGACTGTTACATGTCTGTTAAAAGTTTGTATCGACTCGTAAGATTGCTGGTAATGGAAAATAAATTGGCTACATTTTCTTACTTTCGTGCAAAACACTCGTGCTTTCACTTAGCTGTTGAATTATCTGCACTTTGGGGAAAACAGGAAACTTTCGCTCTGCAAATTTTTTAGTCTGGCTGTTTTTAATTTGCTGTCACGTCTCTTTATTACGTGTATACCTTTGTATGTTTTTGGTGAATATTTATGGGAAATTTAAAATTTTTGTGTTATGTGTTAAAGGGGAATATTAAAAAACACCCCAATGCCCGGGATAATGAAATAAAATAATATTGTTCCTTCACTAAATTCTAATTTGTCACTTTGTAGCGAAATAAAATGTGCACACCGTATGTGTTCAAAGTTTTTCTTTTCTTAATTGTGAAATCCATTATATAATTTGTAATAGGTGTGGAACAATTGTACTGTAAGATAAAGCTGTTAGCCAAATGCAAAGTTTGCCTAGGCCCATAAACTGAATACTTCTTTAATTCTTTATTTTACGATAAGGGGGCTATAACTGTAAGATAAATAATTGTTTTATTTTGCTGCATTATACCTAAGAGCTAAATTCTTCAAAATGATTTAAAAATGGTTATTCAAACAATTTGATAACATTTTTGCTAAGAGGGAGATGTGAGGGGTTGTGGTGGACTGCAAAAATAATGACATACAGGTTCACAAGTGTCATGTTTTTCCCTTGCATGATATATTTTTAGGTTATTCTTCTTCTTAACATTATTCTTATTATTGTTATTATTGTAAGGAAATTATTATCAAACTAATTAATAATGTTCAAATTAAGAGGAAATATTAGTCCCATTCCATTAAGCTTGTTATTATATCCTGTACTCTGTTGGGGGTAATAAACAAGTAAATATCAACAGTTAATAAGTAACCTTGGGCCTTTCTTCTGTTTAATATTTTACATTATCACATCAGAACGACAGTACTAGTGGAATCCTCACTTTTCAAAAATGCAGGAAAATAATGGGTTTGAAAAATTGCGTGACGGGGGTAGAATATTGTTACAATGTTCGGCTGAGGGGAGGGAAACGACTTTTGCTTTGAGTTATCCAGATATTCAAAAAATCAAGGGTTTGAGAAACTCGGTTTTAGGGCTAGAGGAAAAATATACAATTGAAATTTATTAAAATGTAAAATTCCAACTGTGATCGACATTGATCTTTTTTTTTTTGGTTTACCTTTCTAGCTACAAGTTTGGGACACGGCTGGTCAAGAACGTTTCCGCTCAGTTACCCACAGTTATTACCATAATGCAGATGGTGTCATTATAACTTATGACATCACCAATAGGAAATCGTTTGAAAACCTGCAACAACATTGGCTTGATGACGTCCACAGATTCACAAGCAAGAAGGTGCTGATGTACATTGTAGGGAATAAAAATGACCTTTCCCACCAGAGGGAAGTGGATTTCAGGAGTGCACAAATGATTGCCGAGAATGAAGATGGCACGGCTATGGAAACGTCTGCAAAAGAGGCAGACAATGTGGAGAACTTGTTTATGAGCATGGCAACTAAATTGAAGAGAAACATAAAAAGCAAGGAAGCTGCAGAAACAAAAGACATTGCTGCTGATGGCAATCCTACTGGCATTACCCTTGGGGGGCATAACATTTGTGCCCGGGGGCCACTGTCCTGTTGCAGAGTATAGAGACGTCAAACTTATTTATCAGTTTTCCACAGATACAGATGCATCATCTACATTGTAATGTACAAAACAATTTTAGTATGGGACTTAATGTACAGTTAAATGAAGGAGAAAGATCTTGTAAATATTGTATATAAAATTAGTTGGTTTTAAACATAATTTTTATATTTTTCATTAAAATATTTTGTAGGTTCTTGAAAAATGTAGAAGAGAAATGATCTGACTTACATTGTATACATACATAGAGTTTTGTCAATACCAAATTATTAGTGAAAGCCAAAGGGTTATTTAAAAACATTTTTTAATGACAAAATAATGACAAATAAATTTCTTTCTACTACAGTTTTGGTTGCAGCTGCTCTTCCTCAAACAAAATTAATGCATTGTAATATGTTACACGAAATTGTTCCTATTATTGTTCTTTTCACTTTGAAAGTACTCACATGATTTGGATGAAAAACAAATTAAATTCTCAGCCATCCATTAACTACAAATGAGAGGAAAATGGAATAATTCATAGAAGTACAAAAGGCTCGAGCTTCAATACCACAAAATTAGATTAGTACTTAACTTACAGATCAGTGGTGGATGCACGGGGGTAATCTGTTCCCCCCCTCCCACTTTTGCTGAAAAATGTCAGGCCAGAATGGTCATAATCCTCCCCTCCCCCACTTGATCCACACCACCTATCAGTATTAAGCTCCAGGGTGGGGGAGGGCTACCTGTGGGAAATTGACTTGGCGAGCCTCCCCCTGAGTAGTGAGAACTGTCTTTGACAAAAATTCGCTACCAAGTGGACAGAAATGTGATATTTACAAGGTGCCTGAAAGTGGGAAATTTGAGTCTGGCATCTTGAAAATGTCGAATTCCCCTGGGTCTGCAAGTCCCTCCCTACTCCTGGGCTTAGTTGAGGCAGACTTTCAGCTCCAGCCCCAGGACTCCAGCTATTCTTTTTTAAGTATGAAAATTGTAGAACAGCGTCTTCAACCCCCAAGACCCGATATACAACTAAAAAATGGTTAAAAATCAACCTTATTTTGATATACGTTAGCTTATTACAGTAGTCCTGTCGACGCTAGCTTCGTCAATGCACCATGGACAGCAATATCAGTACAGTCACGGTAGCTTCTGATTTGAATGCATCCTTGAAACATTCTAACAAATAACCGAATCTGACGATGACTTGAACAAGTTTTTCTTGCATAAGGGTCTTTAACGGACAGATTTCGCTATCGTGAACAGAATACAAAGCTTTCGAATTTCATAATCACAGAGGCTAGTCGGGCCAGCGCCAGCAGCGCAGAGGACAAAAGAGTAGCAAAGTCCAACTCGTCCTGGACTGGGGCTTACCATTCTTTTCTATTCGATGATCTGATTGGGTAATCCAAAATGAGCGCCATTTTGGATTTTTCTGGTGCAGTTTGGTGAAGCTTGAGGTAAACAAAATGATTACGATGAAAATATGTGATTTGTGGCTGTCGTGACTGTGATGGCAACGCGCAGTGTGTTTGTTTTGGCTACTGTCGTGTCTATTCGTGACAAATTCTGCTATCCTTGTTGCACTCGATGTCACAAGAAAGTTCATACAAGAGAAGACGATGTAACGTGAGTATAAAAGCTTGTATTTCTTACAGCTGTTCTTAACAAGATGGAAGAGTTTTTAAGATCCATGTAGTAACTGGCTGTTGAGTGGCAAGAATTTACGGAGAAATCGAAGTGGGCGACTGAGATCTTGAGGTTGGAGTTTTACGGTTTTGGACCACTGTTTTCTCCTGTATAATAATTAAGTTTTGCTTACTGAATTTCAATCTCTTGAATGTACGTGTCTTGTGCATTATGCCCGGGGTATCCAATCGATGGAAACCAATGATCGGAAATTCAATCGATCAATCGATATCAATCGATAAAATTAGTTAATTGGTATCGATTGGTATCGGCCAATCGATGACAAATCGATAACCACACAAAAACTGTTCATTGATTGCTATCAATTGGCTCAGCAACCTCAAACAGATGTCACGCATGCTACCACTCCGATCATCCGCCATTTTAGGAAGCCCTGGGGACAAAATTGGTAAAACAAATTTCCGCCCCAGTCTTCTCAACGCAAAGAATATACCCGGTTGCACGAGTACTCGAATTACCCACTTGCCCATCATTGCCTTTCCGTGTCATAATGTCTATGCAAGACATCCAGGTAGAGGCTTTACTGAATATAAGGTGCATCGTCAAAGGCTATCATCTTTGCCGTTTTGAGGTGAACGTTGGTGAAGTGTTAACTGCAAACAAGAAGAGGGAGGAACGAGGAAATGCGTTTAAAGTTGTGAACCAGCGTGGACAGCTCGGCCACCTACAGTCCGAGCTTGTGGATCCTCTTTGGCCACTACATGCAGATATTTCTATGTTGTTCTCCCGTTAACATTAAAATGAAATGTGTTTACAATTACTGTGTACAAGTTGTGTATTTTTATGCGTCAATTCCGGTTCCGTCAATCTGCAACCAATCGATACTAATCAATACCAATTTATCTAGTGATTGGTATTGATAATCGATACCAATCGATAACCACACGAATCTTTGCCATCGATTGGTCATCGATTATCGATATCAATCGATTAATTGATATCGATTGGTATCGATTGATATCGATTGTCATCGATTATCGATTCCATCGATTGGATACCCCGGGATTATGTAGCAGTCTAATTTGTTAACGATCTACATCCAAGTTGGAGGTAGACAAAATAATATTCTACTTTATTAATAATATGGCTAGCTACACGAGTGGGCAAGATGAACTGAATTCTGCACTATGATTAGCTACCTGAGCTGGCAAGACCGATGGTGCTATCTTGACTGTTTGGGATTATCCATTGTCTCCCACTTAAACCAAAGACCACTCTTTTCATGGGTTTACCAGCACAATTAACCACACAGGTTGTTGGGAGAACACGAGAAAAGCTTGTAAATCACGAGCTGTTAGACGAGTGATTTACCGGGGGGGGGGGGGGGTTGGGGGTTATTCTTTTACATGGGCTATATAGGTATGTGCAGCCTGAAAGGGTATGGGTATGATGGATATGAAAGGGTATGTGGTTTATTGTGCCGGTAAATCCATAGAAAGGGTGGTCTGTTGCTGTTATGAAATAGCTATGGAAAAAGTCTGTCAATGAGAGAAAAATGTATTTTTAACTTTCATGATCAAGTTGCTTATATTGAGTTATTCTCAGCAAATTCATGGGGTAATGTGACAAATGGTTAACCAATCACAGCGACTGAATGAATTAAAGCAAGGCAGACTTGGCGCCTGACAAAAAATCAGCAGAGCAAAGCAACAGAAACATTTTATGCCAAGAGGGTTGGGGAAAAGGGTATTGGTGAAAGTGTATTAATTAATTCAAAAGAACTCTGACAGAGAAATGCAGGGATTCATAGGCGGAATCCATCATCACTAAAGTAAAAGACTTTTCAAAAAGTTCGAAAGTAGTACAAACTTCTTGTGCTTAGCAAAGTGATTCAATGATAACTTTCCAAAGTTTTGTGAATGGTATAAAGGTTTGTTACAGAAATGTTGCTTCCAAAATTTATTCAGAATTTATTTATTATAACTTAGTTATGTTGAAGGCTACAAAGTCCGTGTTTCTCTGTATTTTGCTAAATGAAAACCAGTGTTTCTGCCAGAGTGCACGATCATGGGAATCCCGCGTTGCAATCGGAGATGGCCCTCAGAAAAACAAAAAGGGTGAATTTACAATTCACACAAAATTGTGTCCTTCTAGAAAATCATATTGAAAGATCTTTGCTCCTAAAAAATTCAAAACAAGAGAAGAAGTCAATCCATCCTTTTGCTTTGATGTATTGATTCTCTCACACTGAGAAAGTTCCAAATGGTTGACCGTGTTTGAAATCGCCCTATAATGCATTGTAAACCCTTGATTGTTGACCATGTCATGTATGCCTATAGATTGTTCTCTTGTAATGCATGGAACCTTTATACTAGTATCTGATTCAAAAGAAACTTTGTTGAGTAGAAACACTTCAAAAAACACTTACTATTAAATTTTATCATAGATCCTAATAAACTGCTTTATTTTCCTTGGTACCCTGATGCATTTTTTTCTTTCTGTGACTTTCAATTTATTGGCCCCTTTTCTAAAAAATTGGCCCCTAAAAAAGATCTTCCTTTTTACTTTACTTTGGCCCTCAAGTAAAATTTTCTGGCTGAAACACTGGAAAACTCTTGCTTGAAAGCTATGAAGCTCATGGAAATCAAATTCATTTATTGTGGTATGTGTGCATACATTGAGTTTAAACTCAAAATTTCTGATAAGCTTAATGTTAACTCGAAAGAAGTCTTTTCCCTGCTTTTTTAATAACCCAAATTGATCAGTTGAACCCAGCTGATTTCATCCTCCACAGACTATTGAAAGCACCGAAAAAAGGGTTTGAAACTTTCTTAATTTTAAACTCAAGCGTAACCGAAGTCGGCATAACATTTTTGCCGTGGAAAAAGATAAAAATTAAAGGTTTAAGCTTACATGTATATGCTGACCAACTTCTGGTCCAGCTGTTTTTCCAAGTGAAAATTTCCATGAACATGTTGAGTGAAAAGATATTTGTGTTATTGATATTTCAGCTAGTGAAACCCAAAACTGTTTATTACAGTTGCTACTGCTTAGTGTTCTGAGTTCTCTAGAATCCTGTGCTGTGAATGGCTGCATGAGCAGGCAAGATGGTGCTATCTTGCCTGCTCAGAATTACCCGCTTTGTCCAGCAAGAAAATAGCATTCTTTTTCCATATAATAACAGGGTTCGAACAGGTCATGGAAAACCTGGAAAGTCGTGGAATTTTATAATTTCATTTTCCAGGCCTGGAAAGTCATGGAATTTAGATGTGGGTCATGAAAAGTCATGGAAAATCGGTATGCTTTCCATGAGTGAAAGGCAATAAGATCCAAAGTTGAAAAATTAACTGACCAGTCCCAAACTCAGATTTAATTTCAGTTGAATAAATGATTGTTTTCATTTGACATTACTGTTGGAGAACAATAATTGCTTAACTTAGGTCATGGAATTTTTCAAAAGGTCATGGAAAAAGTCATGGAAAGTCATTGAATTTTAACAGGTCAAAAGTGTACGAACCCTGAATTAATCCATTATTGACCGAGCTTGTTAGGTCAAGATGGCTGGATGTTGGCCTTATTCTTTTTTGTGTGTGTTTATGGACCTCAACTCTGTCTCCATCCATAAACACATAAAAAAGAGCTTGGTCAATATCCAGCGATCCTGACCTCATGCTTGGTCAATAAGCCATATGTATCTTGTTGCACTGGATACTGTCCTTTAGTGCAGCATCCAATCCCGAGTGGGAGGGGTCCGTATGCCTCCTGGTTAAAACTGAAGTATAATGAAGTGACTGAATATTCCTGAGTGTTTGCAGGTTTTATCCTTTTTGGATAGACTATTAGCAGCTTGCCGTGAACTTTTTCCTTGCGAATCGTGGAAAATGTAAAAATGATGGTACACTAAAAAACTCCCTGCTTTCTCAAACTTAAAATTATCATTTTCCTCTGGGTATATTTTTTCAGTCACTAACTAGTGGCCATCTTGAACTCCAAACATAACTATGGTGTCTATCCCTAAAGTTAACACCACCGGTTATGGGACTAAGTCCGTGGCCTACACTGCTTCAAAAGTGTGGAATTCACTTCCGGATACACTACGTTGTATGAAGACACTTAAAGATTTTAAGATTGCGGTTAGATCTATTGTAAATTTACATATGTAAACTAGTCTTAGCTACTATATATTTATATCTTGTAATTTTTTAATTTCAATTTTCTTTTGTTTAAAGTTATTTTTCTTGGTAAATTGGCATAATCTTGCTAGAGGCCTAATCAGCCTCATCAACCCGAGTTGAAATAAAGTCATCTATCTATCTATGGTAACTATATTCAGAGATAGTGGGTTAAACTGTTTGTCCTCTTCTCATCTTGTCCCAAACTGTCTCCTTGTACTCATTTTTCATGACTGTGAGAGTCAGAAAAACAGACTGCAATCAGGACTCTACATACCTTTTGGCCTGACCACATTATTTCGTTGCAGTCTCCTACAAATGACAAGAATAGCTCATTATATAATCAACCATGTTTCCGTTCTGCAGATTCTGGTGTGAGGGATGCAGCGTGAAGTACAGTGCAGAGGTTGTTGAGTATCGGTACCGGATCAGTGTTTTGGTGTCAGACAGAACACAGATGGCACAGATCACAGTGTTTGGTGCCTGTCTGGACAGGTTCTTTGGCACATCAGCCACAAGCTTTGTGAGGTTTGACTGCAAAATGTTTGAGTCCTAATAGTGATCAGCAACTACTTTCTCTTTAATATATTGATACAAATCAAGTGTTAATGCAATGAGAATGTAGACACTGATCAGACAGTTGACTGACGTGACATCTCAGGTGAAATAAGGTTGTCATGGATCTTAAAAGTTCTTTGTAAGGACCCTTGAAGATCTTCATTTAATACTCCTCCAAATATATTTATTATGAGTTCTTGCAGATTCTACAGAAAATGTCTTGCAGCAACCCTGTAAATATTTCTAAAGAAAATTATGACTCGGTAGTCAAGATAAACTAAGTAGCTCAACTGGCCAAGATGCATTCACCGTATAGTCTCCATCTGGAATTTCGTAGATCAGTGAGATTGACATAATCTGCCATATGTTTTCAAACTAGAGATCGAAACCTTGCACATGCACAACTCATGATAGTGTCTCCTTAATATGCAAAGAGTTTCTTTTTCTAAGATCGTTTTAAGGATCTTTGCTAAGACCTTTGCCAAGATAGGGTAAGATTCTTGAGAAACAAAACGTAAACGGTCCAGCAAATTCCACCATTATACTTTCATGGTTTGTGTGGAAACGTGTGGAAATAGAACATGGTAGGCAAACGGTGAAATTGACGCCTCTATACCTTTAAAAATGTTTTGGACAAGTACTTTTGAGTTTTGGACTACCAAGTTCCCTCTGGTAGTAGGTCGAAGAACAAATGATTGATTATTTAACTTTTTCTCATACTCCATAAGCCATTGTACCTGATTGTTATTCAGAATACGAAGCCTTTCCTATGCAGACTTTTATTATCATCAAACCATAGGATGCAATGCTAACGGAGGGCTGTATTTCTGAAGAACTTTACCTTCAAGTTTACTTCATACAGTAGTTTAAAGTTCAGATTCTGCTGTGCAAAGTCATGGACACACTTCACAGATGGCTTATGTACCAGGGTACCTGGCCACTAATGCCGCTACTTAAAACACTTCTCAGAAAAACTCATAACCCTGTATGAGGGTTGTCTCTGAAAGACAGCATCCAAGTGCTATTGCCTAAAATGGGACTGCATTGCTTTTTTGGTTTGATGTTTAGGGAAAATATCAATTTTATTGATTCATGATTACCCTTGTAATAAAATTCATTCTTGGCATACAGTGAATTAAGGTTCAAGCTAGGGTTCTGTGAGTGACTGTCCAGTAGCAAATATGGAGCTAAAGGGCCTATTCAACTAGGGGGGTCTGGGGACAACCCCTCCAGAAAATTTTGCAAAATTCGAGCATTTTTGGTGCGTTTTACACGAATTTAATGTATCGATTGGTCTTGAATGATACTGGGTCGTTTACGTTGCCAAAAACCTAAACTAGATTGAAACAGCCCATACTAAACGCATCAGTTGTGTTAACACCTCCATGATTGTCTTTGATTACAACGTTTGTCCAACGTTGATCTTGGCGGCTATCTTGGGGGAAGTGTTACAGTTCACCATGGGTGTGCACATCAGTGTCCGCAATTGTCATTTACTCACGTCAGTTATGAAATCACTCCTATATTTCGAGGCTTTCAAAATACGGTATGTGCTTGTAAACGAATAAAACAGGATGACATATTTTTTTATATCACTTTCAAGCAATGGTTCCATAAGGGTTTTTCTGCAAGGTGTTTGGCCACCAGTGTCCATAATGAGTTTGCTACGTACAAAATGTATCAGCCTTGAAAGGGAAAAATTTCCGATTTCCTAATTGCAGGGAAAACCAGGTGAATGGGGATGCCACCAGGACCAAGAAATTAAAACTGCAGTATAAAGTGGCTGCCAAGTTGCCATTCAGGCGGGTACAGTTTGTAAGCCTGACATTGCAATTCAGACCTCAGTTCACTCTGCAGGAATTTTTTTTCTTCACTTCTTCTTTGCACGACTTTTTTTTTCGGTCACCCTCTCTTGCATGATTTTGTTTTTGTTTTTTCCCACCCTCCCCTCCCCCAATCTCTTTTCTCATGGTCCGTCCCCTATTTACCTCGTCTTCTTAGTCCGTAGTGTCATGTACTGTGACATACGATGCTTGTAGTTTTCATTTCGGCCTTATATTGTGGTGCGGACTTCCGTCATAAAAAACAATGCTTAGTCTTTTAGCCATTGTAAAGTTGTCTTCTTGTTTCAGGTTTGTTAACAGTGTACAATCTGATGCATGTTCTTTCATCCCATGGTTTCGTGCTGTTCACCAAGCTATGGAGCAGTGTTTCGTTGGTGCCTTGTTACAGTTTGGTTTCAGAATCTATTCACCTTGCAGAACAGCTTCTCAAATCTCCCGCAACTCTCCTTTTCGCCTCAAAAACATTGTAAACAAGCAGCACAAATCAGCAAGAGAAGGTTGCCTGCCTGAAAAATTTCCAAGTCTTCTAGCTTGCCAAATACTGCCTTGCTCCTCAAGCGACCAAAGCCCTACGGTGTTTCAGATATTGAATGAATATTTACAACAGTTACACAGACGCACACCAGAATCACTCAGTCTAAGGAGCTCTCAGCCCTCGCCACTATCTCAAGCGAGTTACGAGGCGTTTTTAGCAGCAAGACGCGCGTCTCTTCAAGAAACAAGAGCGTCATCAATTTACTGCACACCACAAGGCTTTGGTTCCATGATCACACCTCTTGCGTTAACAGGTTTATCACAACCTTCTTCTGGTAGTGTGCCATCACAAGGGAGTGGGCAGGGATCACATACTCAGGGCAAGAGGAAGTTCGATCCTGCTTTTCCAGGTAACATTGGTTCTGGCAGTAAATGGGTCGTTAAACATCCCAATCATTCCAAGTGAAAAATATATGCCTTCACTTGTCTAAACAAAAAGGTTTAATTCAAAACTTGTCAAGTTGTATGGCCAAGAACACAATAACCCGTGTACGAAAGCTTACATGTACAACACAACACAGGAATGGAAAAAAAAAGAGAATTTTCCGCCAAGAATATAATCCGATACTAACTTTTATTTAAAGGAGCTAAGTCACGGTTTGCGCATCTTGAAAAGTTAGCTAATTTTCTAAGTTCGTTGTTTGTAATCTGTGTTAATCTCCTCCATCCTTAACCATCCTTTTTTCTTTATAGTTTCTTTATGGTTTATCTCTTTGGTGTTTTCCCATCTTAGTGAACTACTATTTTCAGGTTTCCTTCAACTCAAAATTAATTCTGTACGCGGCCAAAATAACTCAAAATACCGTGACTGAGCTCCTTTAACGTTTGGTTGATGTAGATTTGTGTTTTTCCCCCATGGCTGTCATTAGATCTCGACGATCCACCTCCCTTCCGAAACGAAGTCATGAACAGCAAGAGCACACACTGTCCCCCTTGTATGATTCAGTCCTTGACTCCAGCCATCTTGAAACCCAGGGAAACAAACACTGAAGACGTTGATGACTTCACGGAACAGCATTTTTCTCATGAATGGACGGAGTATGACGACTTCCCTTCATCTGAGGATCTCAGTGCATTTCTGGCTGATGTGGAAAGGGACGCTTTTGGTAAAGAGGACGGACAAACAATTCCTTCCCTACACTCCACGACAACAGAATCCGCGACGTTAAAAGACGTTGTGTGTGAGATGACTCGCGCGTCAAATGCAGAGGATTTCACTGAGTTTACCGATTTTCCATCTTCTGAAGATTTGGACGCATTCTTGGCCGACATAGAACTCGATTGTGAAAATATACCAATAAGGAAATCTCCCACGCCTAGATCTACCGCAACCTCTGCCGCCTCCCCGAACAGTAAACCTCACGGCAAGGTGAAGGGCTCAAAGTGTTTGGCGGTTAAAGGCCATGTGGTCGAAGACATTGGGAATGCATACGATATTAAGATCTCAAGTGAATCTCTCGAAAATAAAGTCCAAACATCCAGCGACACGGAACATGGCAGTGATAGCTTTTGTGTCCAAGAGGAAGCGAGGCTGCCTTGCCGAGCGAAGTGTTCTTCGTGCTCGGATAAAATCATGCATGGCAGTGATTGTTCGGATTCACAATTATTGAGAGACTGCGACAGTGTTTTCGCTGACATGACTGAAAATATGCGCATTGATGGCAAAGCAGTGGGCAAATCTAGTCAGTTACTTGAAAGAATAAACTTAAGCAGCCAGCGAGGATCTATTTCGCAGAATAGTCACGAAGACGTGAGTAATCTCAGAACGAGGCGAAGCAGGCCCTTCTGCCGATCTAGATCTACTGAAGAATTTCACGAAAAGGACATGGTTTGTGATACGCCCTTGAGAAATGAGCAAACTAAAAAAATGCGGTCACGTGATGATCATAATGCAAATGAAACCGACGAGGGTCAACTGGGTGATCGATTGACGTCTATGGATCACCATGGTAACAGTGGGGTCTCGATGATAAATGGCAGTTGCGACATGATGACCTCTGCACCCTTCTCTCCTGATTTGTTTTCTCAATCGTTGTCTGTTGTGGAAGGTTGTTCTAAGTCAGCGGATCTCTTTTCCTCTCCAAGACTCGTTGAAGGTGAAACGCGTTCTCCGTGTACCCATGGCGGCGCAACGCCCGACCTGTTTTCGCCTCGAACAAGTTCTGCCATCCATACCCGTTCTTGCAGCAAGGAGGAACTTCACTCAGTCCTTCTGTTCTCAAGTTCTGAAAGTTCCCACCTACCCGTGTGTGAAAACGAGGCTGCCTCACTTTCAAACGTTGAAAATGAGTTTAACAGGAGTTCACTTCTTGTTAATTTACATTCTACACCCTATGGTATTGGCATTCCTTCTAGAATGTTGAGTAAACCTTGGACTCCCATTCAAGTTTCTCCATTGGTAGCCAGCACAGGATCTAATCGGTGTAACGATATCAATCTACAGGGA
This sequence comes from Orbicella franksi, assembly GCF_964199315.1. Taxonomy (NCBI): domain Eukaryota; kingdom Metazoa; phylum Cnidaria; class Anthozoa; order Scleractinia; family Merulinidae; genus Orbicella; species Orbicella franksi. Next base: position 15,744,972 of record NC_138153.1, read on the forward strand.
ACTCCAGTTCTTTTTTCTCAGCTGTCAAACAGCAGTTTATGAACCGAGTACCTCGAGTCCATTGTGGTGTAAGACTGACATTTGACTCAATTAAAGGTGGACTGATCGGCAAATTATTCATTTTCAAATGGTGGATGCTGAAGAGCCAGTCCAACTGGTGAGTTTCCTTCGAATTCCATTCCTAGTGATAGTTGACACCACGCCGGGTCTTTGTTTTGTTATCTGTTGCCATATTTTAGGAAAGCTGCATCACCTGTTCGTATAAGAGCACTTGTTTGACTGAATGGACAATAAATGTTAATCCAGACTTACTTACTGAAAAAAAAAAATAAATAGGAATTTGCAGTGGTATACCCCACGGAGAGGCTCTTCGTCCACGGTTTCTAGATCGAAATGGAACTTAGAACTTAGAAGTGTTGGTTGTTGTGGAGCAAGGAAAATCGGAGAACCCGGAGAAAAACCCTCGAAGCAAGGCGAGAGCAAACAACAAACTCAACCGCACTTTTGACGCGGGGCTCAGAATTCAAACCTAACCCACATTGGTGGGAGGCGAGCACCACTGCAACATGCCTGCTCCTCTTTGCCCCTCGTAAGGCATAAGGCTTCTACCATAGTTCCCCCTCGGACCCTGCTCTTTGCGATCTTTAACTAATCCAGGCTATACCCTTAAAATTATGGGCAAAAAGTACTCCACTAAAGGTCAGGAACAAGCACCGTACTCCCTTTGAGCGAGACTCATTCCCAGTCCCTATTTATTTGGTATCCAAAGGTTGACGAAAGACCAGGGGGAAACTTGCCTAGTTCTTAGGCCTCAATATTTCGCCGCGGTCAATATAATCGTGTCGGGTCACATGGTCCGGGGTCGTGAAGGCCTGGGAGAAAGCCGTACAGGAACTCGCCAAGGGAGAGCCGACATCGTAATGCAATGCGTTCTCGGACTTTAAGTCACCCTGAAAGTGCAATTATAAAATGCAATCTTAATGCCAGTCAACAATAAAACTATGAATACTCCAAGACTATGCTCTAATGCAGCTTTTTATTTGGAATTTTCATCATTAAACTCAATCCATACGTGAAACAACTAAGAGAGTGCAATTATGCTACGAGTCATCACGTGTTTGTAGCCACACAAGACATTCTTAAACCTGCAGCTACAGAAAAATACATCTTTACTCTTCAAAAATAGATATGAAACATTAAATCTTATCCTTTTGTGAATGAGAAATATATCAATTAAATATTTGCTTCTTTCCGTCAATAATCTCTGCAGAGAAATCTTTGACTTGACTTATAAATATTGAAATTATAGATTTAAGTATTTGGTTGTGCTTCTTGGTCTGTAATTCCATCCGTCTGTCGCTTGTCCACGAAAAACTGAAAACAAGGAGAAACGTAAAAAATTATTTGATGTCATAAAATTATCTGGTAGTTAATAGGGTCTTTATGTAGTGCTGTCACTAGTACTTATACTTCCTCTTAAGCTTTTTTATGATTCCATTTTTGCATCTAACATAAAACCAGTTTATATGAGCTAAATGAATCTTCTTACCACCCATTCTCCTAACCATTCCCGTTGTCTTAGAATTCTCTCTTTTAAAGGAGCTCAGTCATGGTATTTTGAGTTATTTTGGCCGCGTACGGAATTATCTTTAAATTGAAGGCAAAATGAAAATAATAGTTTACTAAGATAGAAAAACATCAAAGAGATAGTAATAACCCATAATAGAACAAGGATGGTTATGGATGGCGAAGATTGATACGGATTACAAACGACGAACTTGAAAAATTTAGGCTAATCGTTCCAAGATGCACAAATCGTGACATAGCTCCTTTAAAAGGACTGGGGACTAGTCATACCTCATTCCTCCTCACCAGCCTACCTTGCGAATGGCGGCAAATGCAGATCCGAAGCGCGAATGATGTTGAAGTCGGTTTGAAATCCAACCAGGTAAGCTTCTCTGTATCCTAGCAGACCCGTAGCGCTGATCAAGTAACAAGATGGTGGCATAGTCTCCTCTGTGACGGATAGCACGACCTGGATATTAAAAAAGAATGTAGATTCTGAGCTATACACACGTTATCCAACATTTTTTTAAATCTTATTTATATTTTAGCCTTGGCTTTGCTTTCGAGAGTATTAAACTATTCCAAAAATTCGCGCAACGTACTTTCACCGATGACAGCAAACACGCTGTTTATTAACTAAACCATTCAGGAACAACTGAGGTCAACCAACGATGGCTTCCACTTCAGTAACGCGCATTTTCCTGCGCTTGGCATCGGTTGCATGTTTTCCCGCGCTTGGCATCGGTTGCACGTTTTTCCACGCTCGGCATGGGTCACATGTTTCCGTCTCGTTTTCTGATTGGTTCGTTGCGCTACTCTTTTTGTGATTGGCTGCATGAGATTACTTTGGTTTGGCCAGGATGAGCATGCATTTTCAAGTTTCGCCTCTTCGGTTGTTCACGAGATTCCATGTTATAGCTACACTCTCTTTTATTTATGACTTAAATAATTTTTTCCTCACCTATTGATTGATTTACAGCTTTCATGCAAAGATTTTCGTAATGCGTTTGGCCAGCTTTGGGCTAAGAGGAAAATAAACATTAAAACATTTATTTAAACAGTATAGTGCATTCAGAGAAATAAATACCCTGAAGTTTGTGATCTGGAAGACTTCTCCAAACGAAAACGAAGTATGCGCAACTGTGCTCGAGCTCTCACGGTAGATTCCGCCGTCTAGACAACGCTATTTCGCGACGATTCTGACAAAAGTAATCAACACACAGAGAGAAGCTTACCCCTAAAGTGGCATCGAGATAAGTCATTTTCTCCTTCAGTTCCGGGGAGTAAATATTAGGATAAGGAAGTCCAACCATCACCACACACCTGATGTGAAAAGAGATGCCATGAATCACGCCTAACTGACCGTAATTATCCTACGTACAAGTACAATGCTTGCAAAAAAAAATTGGACGATTTTAGTTTCTGACACAAAAAGTGTCCGAAAATAAAAAAGTCCGAATTTTTAAGTGTCCAACATTTCAAGCGTACGAAATATTTACGGTAACGAACAGTATAGAATTTGTGATATTTTCTCGTCGGTGTATCTGCAAAACCTTGAGGAAGCAGTAAAACTAACATTTTAACAGATGTTGTTTCGTTTTGCTGGCTCAAATTTACTTTAGGTAAGTTTCAACATAAGTGTCCGAAATTATTGTCCGAAATTTTACCGAAATGAGATAAAAAGTGTCCGAAAATCAAACGTCCAAAATTTTTGCAAGTAATGTACATGGCAAATAAAATGCACTGCATACCGGCCTAGTTTCTAAGCGTTCGGACATACGTGCCGTCAGATCAAAATACTGTGCTATTTTATCAAGTATACCTTCCGAGGTCGTCGGAAAAGTTGATCCCCTCACTCATTTTTCCTCCTACCACACAAAATAACACCGCACCATTCGGAGACGTGTTCGTAGTCACAGCTGACTTCTAATGAATAATTATATAAAAGAACAACAATGAAGTAAGTAGACTGCTCACAGCCCTCCATTTTCTCGTATTTTTATTCGATCGTTGAACGCGCGGATAGAATCACAAGAGAACTTGACGCCGGCGCAAAACGGGAGACTGAATTAAGTACTTGGTTCAAATAAATAGTGAGAGTTTGACCATGCGGTATTCATTACAATTTGCTCATACGCGGCAACCCTTTCAAATTAAACCAAAACATTTTCTAAACGCAAAGGAAAGCTAAAGAACAATCCACTAAATAACATAAACCCTTCAGAAAGGAGTTTTAAAACAGATTTAAGTGCAGGACTTGCATCAAAATTTTACAGAAGTTTCCGAGTGAAGTATAGTGAGTGCATCCAAATTGTGCATATTCAAATCAAGATAAATAATGTCAGTTGTCAACAAAACTCCCTGTTCCCAAACATGGCATTCTTCGACAAGGGTTATTGTGCATGCATATATGATACATGTGGAACTGTTTTATCTCGCTTAAAAATTAAGCTTTCCGTACCAACCTTAATGCAGGCAGAATATGACGAAAGTACTTGATCAAGTTGGTTAGCTTTTCTTGGTTCTCTAAAGACCTTAACGCCAAAAAAAAAAAAAAAAAAAAAAACGTTAAAATAAAATGGTTAAAACGCTACACAAGCAAAGAAGCCTTTCAGGTTAATAAAAATAAATCAACAAAAAAGGATACCTTTTTTCGCGCGTTCATTTTATCAAGAAGGCCGGTTGTTTGCCAGTGTCTGTAGACTTGCTGCTCATAATCGTATGACGAGAAAAAGCACACCACACCACCAGGAACTACGGCAAAAATGTTGATAAGTAGCCGACCTAACTCCTCTTTCTGAAATACAACATCGACAAAAACACAGTAAGGTCTGATTGTTATTTAAATTTCGCCCTAGGCAGGCGCCACTGGCGACTGAAAATTTTTTTTCAGCCGCCATATGGAAAAATGTGGTCGCCAAAAAGTGTCAATAAAATTTTTCCTTCGCAGCGCAGCACAAACCAAAATTTTTGGTCGTCAGATGGAAAATTCTGGTCGCCAATTTTTCTTTTAAGAATCAGAACGAAGAGAACGCGCAATGATGGCGATTTTTCCGCTAACGATAAGATTAATTATTATATGGCTAGCTCCGCGAGCGGGCAAGATGAATCAAATCCTGCGCTGTGATTGGCTACCCGAGCGGGCAAGATCGAGGTATCTTGCCCGCTCGGGACTACCCGCCGTGTCCCGCAAGAAAAATTTCCCCGAAAGCCATATAATAAATCCTTTATTGACCAAGCTTGTTCGGTCAAGATGGCTGGATATTGGCCAAGTTCTTTTTTTTTGCGAGTTTATGGACCTCGATTCCGTCTTTTGGAGAAGAAATGTACCCGACTGAAAAACTGCCGTTTGGTTCTTTGCTCTATGTTCAAAACGATCTTTCCTTTCGCGTTCTGTCGAGACGATCGACGGATCGCCATGTTGAATATCGAAATCTTCCAGTAATATCTTCCCGGATGTTCCGTCTCCACTTTGTAATAAATTACGGAAAGATTTCAGAACATCTTTGGACAACAAATCGCCTGAATAAATATTCAAGGCAAAAGAACGCACATGGCCTCTTGCGCCCGCAATACGGGAAACCGCTGAAAAAACATGGCGGCGAAGCTTTGCACTGATCGCAGCTGTGAAACGTTGTGGTAGATTTATAATAACAAGAAAATCGGTTTTATACTTCAAAAGCGGCGGAAAGGTAAAAAGTGACCAATTGGCAGGCGGCTTTGAATTTATTTCAATCGATTTGGCTGAAAATCAAAGTTTGTGCAATTATCGTGGCTTGAAATAGTTAATCGCCCGCTGGCGACCAGTTGTGAAATTCTGGTCGCCAATGCAAAAGTTTTAGTCGCATTGGCAACCAGGAAAGCGCAATTTCGGACCCTGAAAAACAAGTCATCAGAATAAGTCAACAAACAGCGGGGATGTCCAAACGTTGATTTGATTTTTTTTGTTGTTGTTGTTTTGAAAAATTATTTGTGATGGCAACAGCCAGTTTCGCTACCTGTCGAGTTCGCTACATGTACATGTTTAATTCGCGTTCGATATCATCGATAAACTAAAACTTTGTGCGAACCAAACATATACAGACCCAAGACTTCACGCGCATAGAGACAATTCCTCTTCTTTCGTCCTCTACCGAGCCAAACTCGGTTAGCTGATGTAGCGAATTAGGCGTTAACCTTTGTGATCGCCATCGTAACCAAAATATTTAACCAACGTGCCCTCCAAAACAAACATATAGCTGAGTTGTTTTTTTTATTATTTTTATGCGCATTTCGGCAAGTTGGAGACTTTGTGTTATAATCCATAAGCTTAAAGTGCACCTAACCCCAAACTGTTTTTTTCGCTAAAACGAATCTACTTGTTATTTGAAATATTTCTGCGAAAAAATTTTTGGATTCCGTTAAATCCTCGATTTTCTGTGCCCCGACGAAATCTCGAAAATAGCTCTAAAACACCGCCATTTTGTTTCACGACCGAGTTTGAGGAGAATGGGTCCAGCGGCTCTTGTGACGTCTACCCAGGAAGGTTGGATATCTCACGTCCTCTCATTTCCTTCAGGATGGTGCAATACACATTCGAAAAGTGCGCAGAAACGCCTTCCAGAGGTGCTATCGACTGTTGCAGCAATATTCCAGATTTAAAGAAAGATATACTGTACTATTTACTGACGATGATCAGCTAATGGTGGAATAAAGACGTAAACGGTGGTTGATTTTGTCGAACCGAAACAAGCGAACTGAATCTGTGAGAATCATTGAAGAACTCTCACTGGAATTTGTTCCGCAGACTTTCGAACGCTATTTTCATAAATTTTCTGCTTAAAGCTAACCAGCAATTTGTAGAAATACTACCGACAACCTATATCTTCCAATCCCGCAGTATTTATAACATAACCGGCAAAGTTGTGTGATCCGATCACCATCAAGAAGCGTTATACTGATATGTAAGTAGATCGCAACTGCACGCCGCTAACCAACACTTATTTCTCTTTCGATTTAGATGAAAGTCGAAGATTAATCCTTTAGAATTACATGATAACAAAATTGTTACACTCATAGAGTTTTTCGAAGGTTTGGAAATCAGCAGAGCGACAAAGATTCTGTGCAACAGCGTCGAAAATATGACCGCGTAACATCTGCGGACCGCTTAGGGAACACATCCTTTTCGCTTATCCGACGAATTTCACTGCAAACTTTGAGAACAATTTACATTGGTTATTTGGAGTTACGACTTAAAACGTGTGACAATGTGAAATCGGTAATTGTATGAAAGGTTTCCTTCCGCCTTGCTTCCCGCAGCTTCAAAAATATAGGTCCAAACAATACGATTTTCAATCGATCGAAGCAAATTTTTTGGAGGTCATCAAGTCTCGAAAACTGCAACACGTACGTCGCTGTTATAAACATGAAGCATTCAACTGAAAGTAAAACACAAACTGGATTTAACAGAACAATCACACCTTGACAAAATACATTCTCGCTAAGGACAAATGTAAACGGGCTATAAACACGCGTGGGAATCTTATGTTTAGTTGACGAAATTACCATCCAAAGCAGTCCTTGAGTTTTCTTTCCTGCTTTTCGTTTGCTTGCTCCTCCACTTCGTATCTAGCTTTCCATTCCTAATATACAAGCAGCTCGTCCGCAAAGAAGTCTTCCCTTTCGTCGCTTGAAATATTGTAAATTGCTCTCAAAGCTCTAAGCAGTGAGTTCACAGTTGTCGAATGTGCTCGATCGAAGTTTATTTCGGAGTCTTTCGAATCGAAACTTAACTCTGACTCCAGTGACGAAAAAGAAATGATTCTGAGAGAAAACTTGGACGTTTTCGTCCCAAAATACATCGGAGCGATTGGTTTTGTGTTCCATTTTCTCGAGCGAATACAGAGAGTTGACTGAGGCGCCATTGTGTTTGGTTCCTGGGTAGACGTCATCAGGTACCGCCGCCCCAGACTCCCTAAAACGCGGTCGTGAAACACTTCAAGCGCAACTTTGAAAGGGCATAGAAAATCGAGGATTCAACCAAATTCAAAAATTTCTTCGCCCACATGCTTCAAATAAAGTCTAGATTCGTTTTATTGAAAAAAAATTTGGGGGGTTAGGTGCACTTTAAAATTGGACCAAGGGAGGGAAAAAGGAATTTTAAAATGAGTGGATCCAAAAATTATTATAGTGTCTACTATAAAGCGTAGTGAAAAATGTAGTGAAAAATGCAGTGAACACAGTGGAATTAATATCAAACAGGAACCAAACAGGAAGAAAATACCTGTAGGTAAAAAAAAAATTAGGAAACGAGCATAAATAGAGAGAAATCTTTTTTTCTTTACTTTTCATAAAAAAAAATAATAATAATAAAAGCGAACTAGCCAAAATAACAAAAAGATTAAAAGAAAAAAAGAAAAAAAAAAAAAAACAGAGTCGAGTTCGACTATCTCGACCGGGCTGTGAACGACCGTCTATTCACAGGTGCTATCCCACTACTGTTTGACGCGGGAGCTTTTGCCTGCTGTGTTTCCACCCTGGGCCGGTTCGCTCCTCTTTAACCAACCTGGAGAACTCAGACTCCTCTGTGTTCACCATATTGACGCCAAACTTAGCGCGGACACCCGATCTACATAGAACAGCCGCTCCCAGGAATCCCGCCCTCAAGCCATTCAACGACCCCAGCCTCCAAGTAGCTAGATTACAGGCGTGCGCCACTACGCCCGGCTGATATACGAAGGGGAAAATTTAGTTACTGATTTGTTCCCTGCCTCGCTTTGAAAGAAACGGAAGTGAAATCTGCCAATCAACTTCCGGTCCACATGATTAAAAAAAATGGCGGACTTAGTGTTGACATGGTTAGGTAAAATTCGTACTAAATTCCACAGAATAACATCAAACGAGGAATAATTTGGAGTCCCCTTTTCTTAGAAAATACCGTACTAAGTTATTTCGCGGCTTCTTTCGATTATAAAGACGATCAAAATAACCCGAGTATCGACGAGAATTGAACGACTTGTCGGCCATTGCTGTGCTTTGTCTTGTGGCGGTGTTAGGTCTCATAGGGCAAGGAATCACTTACTAGCTGGGCAGAATCTCTGGACTGGTAAGTGAAATCCAGTTCTTTTCCCGAAGGGCCTCTATCTAACGCCACGGAGAGCAAATGTTCCGCTGGAATAACATGACCTAGGAAGACAATGTAAACGAGCTAGAGGTTAGTTGCAACGCTTTTAATCCTTGGAAGAGGAAACTTTACATTCTAGGCAAAGAATTAAATATACCACAAGAAAACTCTATTATGTTTTCACTTGGGAGTCCTGCACAAGTAAACAGCTGGTCTTTGAAATCTGACATCTGAAAGGTAATGTAGAGAGAGAATTTTAGCTACAAGTACTAAAACCTGATAAACTCAAAACGGTTTGCTATAAAGTTACACTGAGTTTTAAATTGATCATTTTGTTTTATTGTCAGTGTTCAATGGGTGTCCAGCAGAGGACCATATCACTCAAGGACAATTTAAAAGAGGACCTATGGACAATCCAAGAAACCATACACATGCCAACCCATAGATTTACCACTCATATTACACTGGTGACGTCATTTAGGGCAATGTCAGATCATGAAGGTAAGGTAATGATAAGGAAAAATTTCTTGCTCCCTTTCTTGCTGACCGTCAAACAAAAGTGAATGAGGATATCTTATTAACCAAGCGCAAGGGTTGTGTTGGGAGTATATCAGCCCTCGGTCTTGATGCACAGCAAGGTCTATACAAAAGAGTTATCTTGTCAGTTGTGGGATCATTCAGGACAGGGCCCAGTCCAATTCTTGAAGAATAATGAACGGGCAATAGAGCAATCTGACTGGTTGATTTTAGTTAATGACCCTCTGATTTTGTCTTATAATATAGTTATAACCAACAGAGATGGACTGAACATTTCATCAGCAAATTATACAATCTCATAATTTACAGGTTGCATTGTTCCTCCAGCCACAATAACTGCTCTGGCTTCTCTGACTATGCTTGTAAAATGGACAGCAGGGTTCAAAAGTAGAAACTTCAGGCTGGAACTACTGAGTCGATCTGTTACAAGTTAAAAAACAGAGGATGTGCAGCTGTCAATGACAACAAGATATGGTATGTTGGTGTGGGAAAAAACTTCAGTTGGTATGATGGACCCTGCTATTTAAATAATTTTATGCCCAATTCAGAGGTGAATAACAAAAGACCAAACTTTTACCAAAATTGCATTGGACAAGCAATCCAAGTTTAAGCCCAGGCTCAGTGAAGTCTTGTGTTTTTATCTTGGGTAAAACAGAATACTTCCACTGCTTTTCTAAGAGCATTGAACTTTTTTATGTAATGCGCTAGAAATAAATTATTATAATTATTATTAGTGCCACTCTTCACCCAGACAGATAAATGAATACCGGCAAATTAAATGCCAGGGAAGTATACCCTGTGATGGACTAAGAGGGAGTACAAATACTCCAGGTTGCTACATCCTACTGAAAGCAGAGATACATATAAGCACTGGCCTGATAGGCCATGCATTGGACAACAGCTACTGTACCGGTTTAAACAAAGTCATTCACCTTGCTTATTAACAACAACCCTTCCATCTTTGTCTGCATTTGTGAGAGCTTCCAAAAAGCTCTCAATAATCTGAAGAGGAGAAGTACTGCTCTGATACAATGTGTCCTCTTCTGATCCTAACACAATCACAAAGAAATTATGCTCTTAGTAACACTTTTACTATTTCTCTAGTATCAAATTAAACTCTCAAGGTCCTCTAACAAGGAAATGTTCAAGTGAACAATTTTGGGATGAGAGCAAACTTGATAACAGTAAAATATAAAACCATATTCAACAATATTTGATGCAAAACCAGAGGAAGACTAACCTGCACCCACTTGTATAGAATGATACTTGTCAATAAATCCATTCAGCTATATAGAAACGACAACAAAAATCTACATATTTGAATGCGTTTTCCAGAAAGGAATGACTGTTGAAACAGTACTAGTGTGGACCTGTTTAAATCTCTACTTCTGAATACATACTTAAACCTTACATGTATGCCCTTCAGATATAGCCAGCATAGGACGCATTTCTGTATGACGTAGGATTTTCACCTTTTGGTGACAAAACATCGGGGCCAGTTCATTGTTCTTGCTCCAATTGTCATGCACCCTTAAATACTGTATGGGAACACTGTCTTGCTACACATATGAGGCTAGTCAAAATTGCCTAGAAACTAAAATCAAGTATTCAGTGTCCTTTATATATTTAACTGATTAATACAAAATTTCCTAGAAAGATCTCAATTAAGATTCGTATCTCACCTTTTTAGAGATCATGCTCTTCTCGCAGTATTTTTTAATCTAAGAATTAATTCCATCATAAGCAAGTCAGAGAGAGTTTAAAAACAGTAATATACTAAATAAAAATACAAATTATTGTATTATGGCCTTGATCTCTATTTTACCTTGAAAAAGTTGACATTGTCCATCTGGACAGAAAACAAGAAGTCATTGATTGTTCTAAGCTTTACATCTGGATAGAAGAGGAAAATAATTACATAATAATAATTCATTGATTGGTAGAAACTGTGTACTGAAATGTTTAAATTTGTGAGTATATTATATTTTATAATTATTACAACATATGAAATTTTACATTGTATACATTGCTTCCCGAGGCCTCTTTTGATACCTAGTCACACAAGAGTTAACTAAAGATATAAAGCCATTACACAGGTAACATAACGAATAATGAAAACAACCTTGCGTTCTTGCTTCTTTCACACCACATTCATCAGTTGTAATTGATGATATTGCTTTTGATAGATTTTGCTCCTTTCCTACAGATATGTTAAAACAAAATATATTCTTACTATTACGGTAGTTACTATCAAATAGACAATTTAAAGAAAAATCAAATAATTTAATTTAAAAAACAAGTCATTCAATTAACTATAGATAAACAAACTTACCACCCAGACCGTTTAAGAAACATGTCAAGACATAGAGTAGCTGCTGGATGTATAGTAAATTTTTTGCCTTTAATCTTGTCCTGATTGAAAATGAAAGAAAAAGGAAATTTTAACCAGCTGCAAGGATGATTTTGCTTGTCTGGTTTGACCATCTTATAAAGGAGTTCAGTTAAAAAAAAGTTTAGCCCGCCTGTGAAAACCAGTTGCCCTCCTCAGTGTCGAAAATGTTAAAGAAACCCCTGAATAACTATCAACATAAAATGAATGTGTATGTACACATTGCACAATATACCAGTAAATCTGAAATAATAGTTTTCAGGGTGGCAGAGCTTATCTTCTCCTTGTGCCATTATTCCTGTAGCCTTTGCTTTTTGGGAACTGCTGTTCAAAACCACTTTGTGTTTTTGTTGGTACAGTTCACTTTTTTAAAATGAATATAACCGGGCAGAATGAAATATTACCTGTAACGATCTTGATACTGTGTCAGTTGTGAATGTGCACATGAAATCTGAAACATGAAACAATTCCGTCCAGATTATGTCACCCAATCAAATTATTTTGTCACCCAATCAACTTATGTTGTGCTAATCAACTTTCAGAGAGCTGTAATATTTAGTCTGAGTGTGTTTCCAATGCAGCCTGTCATTCAGCCCTCTAGAAGTTAGTAAATATTACTAAGTAAGTTCATATACATTATAATGGAGTTATATAATTTACAAGGTTAAGGAAATACATTTGAACCCTGCCATTTTGAACTCATAAGGGAAACATAAAATTGTTCCAGATGTCAGGGGTTCTAGATAGCCTATAATGAGTGATTGAAGAAATGATTTGAAAACTTAATGATCTGAGTCAGAGATGGCCAGAGGTTTAAGATAACTAACTTTGAGATAGCAAGGTTCTCCTAGATAGCTTAACCTAAAAGAATAATGACAAGAAGTATGTAGTTGGCTGTGCCGTCAGAGTGGCCAGTGGTTCTAAGTACTTTGTACAAGTTTGTCCAGGATTCAATCTTTCCCAGACATGATGCAATGGTGCAATGCATTTACAAGTATAAAAAAAAAAATCAATTATTATTAAAATATTAACAAAGAACCCAAGCTAATTTTCCAGCTTAAATATAATTACCTGAGAACCAGTGATTTCAATACTATGTACACTACTGATTGTGTCAATCAAATTGTGTGCTTCATCTATGATGACTACATTTCCGTCAAGCCGTATTCCACAGGCTTCTCTTGTGGACTTGTGGAGAAGGATGTTATAAGGCAAAACGACAAGCTGGTTGAAGACAACATTGAAAAAAATTTAGATTTCCTCATCATGAAGGGAATGGTACTTTATTCAAAACAATTACTTGTTTTCCACCAGTACAAATTATTTTCAACAGCTAACTCTGGAAAGCTGGCATATCAACTTAGAACAAACACCCCTTAACTACTGGTACCTTACAAATGACTTATTCACAATTAACAAGACTTAGAGACCCAAAAATTACTAGAACTGACAAATGACAGTTGCATCAGTTTCAACAAACCAGACTAAGTCTTATAACACTATTGACTTACAAACTTTTATCACTTGACTCTCAATGACTGCAAAATATCATTCACCAACAACAGTGCTTTTCAGATCTTCCCTCTCCCAGATGATCACACTTATCTAGTATGACCTACTGATACACCTGCTAATTTATTACATGCATATTTATAATAAATACAGTATAGCTGAAAGAAATCATATTGGCATGTTCATGTTTGAAGCCTGTTCATTTTACCATCATTTTTTTTAACCTAATTTCTCCAAATTAAAAAGTAACTACTCACTAGTACTTACTATGTCTCAATCTGTTAACTGGAAGTAAGAGTTAGACCAATCATTTATGGAAGAAATTCCCTTTGGACTTCACAAATCAGTTGCCAAATCAAAGCTCATGCTTGTAACTCAGGAAAACAACATGTACCAAAAGCTGGTTTTGTGTCTGCCAAAAAATTTTTGGAGCGGCAAAATGAATTTCAAACTGAAATGTCTAACCTGTGCTGGAGGTATGGCTAATCTTGTTCCATAGTAAGGACAAGCATTGAGTTTCTCTCCAACTGAAACAAGCTGCTCAATATCTTTTATATCAACCTGTCAAAAACACACAATCTGACATTTAAACCATAGTTAGCCTTAAAAAATCTCTCAGCAGGACCAAAATCAAATGCAGTTGAAAATTAAAAATCAAATTTCTAACTTGGCTCTTAGGCATAGAGGATTACCGTAAATCCTCGAATTAGTGCCCGGGCACTTATTTCAAATTTAGGAGAAAAGGGGGGCCACTTATTCAAGGGGGGCACTTAACCGAGGGAGGCACTTATTTAATTTTTCCCAAATGGTGGCCTGACATGATCATTTTTTTCAATGCATCATCTGCACATAAACAACAACATAAGCTGTTTATCAACATAAAAAGCTGATCCTAAAGTTTAAATCGCAGCACCATTAGTACTTAATGTGTTTAACGTGTTCACTTGACATGTTCACAAACTGAAACAATGTTCAAATCTAATACTACACGACGAAAACTATACATCACTTTGTTGTCTAATTACTCGTCCACAAAATGGGGGGGGGGGAGGGAGGGTGCTTATTCTAAATTTTGGCCAATAGGAGGGGCGCTTCTCCAAAGGGGTGCTTATTCGAGGGGGGGGGGGGCGCTAATTCAAGGATATCCAGTAAAAAAAAATGAAGAGATTAATTATTTGTATTCTTCTCTTGACCTCAATGCTATTTATTTTGTCTTAGTCCCCTAAGCCTCAGAACAAAGTTAGAATTTCAGATTGGCCTATTATGCCATCCACACAGTGTTTGTTACATTTTCTTGTACAGTCATATATTTTTTTGTTACAAAATGTACTAGCCAAGTGTACAATACAGTATATAGTAACTTACTTAAGACTGAGTTATCTTACATGTAAAATTTTATTTGCTATGATGTAAAAAGCAATCCTTTGGCCTATAACTCAGGCAGTATCTAATTCCTGTAAATTTCTCTTTGACAACTTTTAGTACTTTTAAGCACATTAAAGAAATGAAAAAGTAAAATTAATGTAGAGTTTGCCGTTGCGACTGATTTTTTTTCACTGGCAACTAACTTTTTCACTTTTCACGCTTTTCACTGAAATACTTTTGCTGGCAACTAAATCTGAAAACTTAGGGACCAGCTGCCCCAAGGTTTTTTCCTGAAAGTCAACCCCTGAAACGATGTCACAGTTGCTAATCATATTTTTTATATGTTCAAATTCAAGTACAAATTTGTCAATTGATGCTTCTTACCAAGACATGGTCCCTAAACTTCTGCATCTGCTGATATGCATAAAATGGACAACCTTTGGTAAGTTTTTTCTTCTTTGGAGCATTCTCTCCTTTAGCTTTTTTATTGTCTGTAGAACAATGTACATGCAGCCTTTAGTTAGTTAATTACAAATATGTACACAAGTCATGTGTTAGTCTGCAAAAGAGAGTATTAAAAGTAGTTATTGTACTGTTTGTTTGACTGTTATTAACTATAATACATTGTAAGTCCCATTGATTTATAATATATTGTATAAAGTTCCAGCTGTACATGTAAGTAAAAAAAATGTCGAATTTTGTTAAGGAGGAAATGTTCTAATTAAATCGTCACCAATTTTCCATTATTTTAATAGCTGACGAAGAGAATTATCCATCACCAACACTTCCTAAATTATTACACAGAAAAGTACCATTTTTTTATATATTGATCTTTTAAAAAAAAAAATTAAAAAATGATAGCCATCACCATCCCTGAGAGATGTCCTGTCCTCTGTGGGAAGAAAAAACAAATTAATTGAAATAACCACCTGGGATCTTTTTTGAAGGAAATGAGATCTCCATCTAGCTTGTCTGAATGATGCAAGATCTGGCTAGCACCCACCTTTGTCATTCTTCTGAAGTTCCAAACATCTATCATTGATTCTGTTAATATTTTTCAGGCTCTTAACATCTTCATTGATGCAGAGATTCTGTCGTGATCCAAGTGACACAACCCTTGTGCTGTCACTGAACGAACTCTTCTGAACTTCTTTCACAAACTGTGCCAGCTGTGAGTGTGTCCGACTGCAATAGAATATCTGGAGAAAACAACAACCAAGGGCAAATCTGGATGTAGTGCAGTTAGAATAGAAATTATGTCGTAACAAATATGTCTGTATAGACTGAGGTGTTGGATGCCAGGGTTTTAAATAATGTTATGATGTGCCATCTTGGTTTACAAAGTATAGTAAAATATTTTTTCACTTCATAAGAACAAAAAAAAATGAAAATTATCAGCCATTCAAGACAGGTAACAAGCTAAACCAGGACTGTAGCTTGTAACAGGTGCATGACATGAGGTTCATAATAATTTGAATTTATTTTGAATCCTTATTTTAGGTTTCTGCTAGAGGCTAATTTTTATATTAAAATTAAGATGACAGAAATTGATAGGATAGACTGATTGAAGTGTTTCTTTAATTGCCTCAATAAGAATTGTCATCTGACTATGGCCCTGTAAACCTATAATCACTATCTTCGAAAAAAATGTAAGCCAAACTTTCCCCAGCCATCTGAGCTAATATAAACGTCACACTGGGACAAGGGGATTTTGTTTAACTGACCAATACCAGCAATAACTGTGACACGTACTTGTAAGTCTCCCATGGATCTGATTTTAATTAATAGTACCTTTAGGCAATGAGGTTCTTCAACTTTATCTTCCTCTTCTTCATCTGACCTAGAGACAAGTTCATGGTTACCCACATCACAGGGTTGTTAGTAATCACTTATTTACAAAATAAACTTGTTAATAATCTTTAAAAACCCACTCCCTTGTAATTATGAAGCCCCCAAAACCATCTTTCCTCTGCAGAGGTTCAAAATGTTCGCTATAGAAAGCTGATGTGAGAGGTGAGTGCAGGTGCAAAGTCGAATTGCCGGATCCCATGCCTTCCATTGTCACCCTTTGCTTAACCCTGCACCTACACTCATATTGTTCATCACATTCTCCCCACCTGAAAAAAAACCTTTGAGCCTCTGCAGAGGAGAGAGCCCAATTCCCTGTCTAGAATTTCACATTTATTTTGTAAGACATCCCTACTCTTTATAAATTCAAACCCCATACCACCTTCCCAAGAAGGCAGGCCTCAGGAAATGAGATCAAATAAAAACTTTTTTTTGGAGGTGGAGGGGGTTCTTGTTCTAAACAAACACACCTCACAACTATTTCAGCTAGTTCATACATGTTTTACACGCAGCTGATTTATGATTACGCTCAAAACATCATTCAACTCTTTAAAATTTTCTGCATAACTGTGGTTTATTTACCTTTAACAGTAATTGATAATAAGGTTAACAAATCTTATTGTTTCACTTCTCTGCTGCCTCATCACAACAGCTTCTTTAGAGGCTAGCCAGAGGCTTTGTTCTTTTAATAATGATCAGAAATGCATCTACATGTGTAGGCCTGGTGCCTCTATAAAGGAACTTTCCCCAGAAAAAAATTATAGACCTTGAAAATAAATTAACCACACAGCCCTAGTCTTAGGAGGTAAATTTTAAAGTCTTACTCAGCCTCTTCTCTGTCACTGAGGTACTCTGTTAACACAATATCAGCATCAGGATCATTCAGACTTGTCTTGCCCAAGACTTCATTGATTTCCTTAGAAATTTTCTGCTCCATTTCTTCATCTTTGCTTGAATTGTCATCACTATGCTGGATACAAATTAATAAGAGAATGATCAATGATATCTCCAGACTTGCTAAACAAGATGGAAGCTCAGTATAACAGGGGGAATGGGGTGGTGGTAGGGGTGGGGGTGGCCTAGTGGAGGGAAGGAGACAGCATTGTTACTGATTGTTAGCCTCTGCTACTGTAAATACACTGTACTAACCTCTTACACACTGTACTGCCTCAGTGCAAGGTCGTTGCAGTACAGACAGCACAGCAAGGTCCACACAAAAATGATCGAGGCCAAATGTTTCCCAGTGCAGCTCAAGCAAGCTAAGTTAGTAAGCAGTTTTATATATGGCACTCCAGCTATGTTTGTTTATATATGTTTCTGTTGAAATGCACTTTCGGTCACTTGGATTCAAAGGGCTTCCCCTATAACATGTTTTTGATAATCAATTTTTTTACAGGTAAATAAAAATACATTCGGCACTTATGTCTACTCCTTGGAATT
Organism: Orbicella franksi; assembly: GCF_964199315.1. Classification (NCBI taxonomy): domain Eukaryota; kingdom Metazoa; phylum Cnidaria; class Anthozoa; order Scleractinia; family Merulinidae; genus Orbicella; species Orbicella franksi. Next base: position 15,762,731 of record NC_138153.1, read on the forward strand.
GTTCTGTAAGGCAAAATCCTGACCAAGAAAGAACCTATCAGAACGCTATGATTTAACTCAATTTTTTCCCTTTATTTCAAGGCTACCTTGCCATATAATAATGATTGTTATGTAATACACTGTAGTCAAGACATCTATCCATCTAGCCTGTGACCACAGAAGGATTGATGGAACCAACTTTGAATTGAACTTTTGTAATTTATTATGGAGTTTTCAATAACTCTTTCATCAACCATGCTTATGCAGGCATAACAAGGTAGAAAACTCTTTGAAACATTTGTTACTGACATGTCCCCTCACAGGTGTTTGGGTTAGGTGTTACAACTGAGAATATTAACACAGAAAGTCTGTAATATCCATCAGCCCACAAACAAAGGTTTTTAATTGAATGTTTCTCATGATCTGTTAGGTTGTTAATAATAATGAATAGTAATAAATAAAACTTACGATTTTAATTTTAAAGTATTGTAAAGCGCCATGAACAAGTAGTGGAAAATGACGCTATATAAATGTATATTTATTTTATTTATTTTCAAATAAAAATATTTGACAGTGTATAGCGCCAGATCCACTTATCATCTGTGGCGCTTTACATTTAAAGATCATTAAAAAGCTAAAAGAAAGGTGGGGAAGGGAAATATAATAGGAATAAACTTACATGTAGTTAAAATTCTAAGATATCCACTGAGAGTTTTAAATTTGTTCCATGAAATATAATTATTATACTGTCTTTCTCTACAAGTGTAGCACTACTGAGTAGACATAACTTACAAGTTGAAGAAACTTGTTAATAAATAGAGCATTTCAATTTCCATTTCATCCCTCCCATTTCATTTCATAAGTCATGTTCCAATATAAATTATGTTATTTCAAATTTATAGTCCACAAGACAATTGGCACCGGATGTGTTGCAGTTCCATGGTGCAAGCTGTGTTTCTAGGTCAAACAAACCTTCCTCTTTCCAGATTTGACAGCATATGATGATCTTATTTCATTCTTGATTCTTTGAAGCTTTGACTTCTGTTCCTCAAGCCTCTCTCTTTTCTCCTGCAAAAGTTTGCATCATTAGCAAAAAAACAAAAAACTATCACATCAATCTTAAACAAAAAAAATTAAAAATTATACATAGAAAGTAGAACCTTAAAATACCTTAATTCTGTCTTCTGCTTCCCTTTGGGCTTGCTTTTCAGCAAACTCTGCCACCCAGTCTGGTGTTGATGCTACAGTGAAAAAAAAATATATACATATTATTATTAAAAATAAATCTGCCCATCATTTCATCATACATACGCAATAAATCAGAGACCTGTGCTATGATATGGTTACTTGATGGTTAGCATGTTACACTCTGAATTAAGCAGTCTTATTATTTCATTTCCAACCTATCTTTGCTCTTGGGTAGAGAAAGGCAATGTGAGACTAATAAATTAATTGCTTCTTGGGAAAATTTTAGAAACTTTTAATTTAACCATACAAAACATTTTTTCATTCAAACCACAATAAATTTATATTATACATAAACACAAGGATCAAACATACGTGGAATGAAAAGCAAGCACCCTTGGGACAATTTTTTTCAAGTTTTCCTCACCAGGCAGAGCTCTTGGAAGGTTCTTATGATGCATGTTCATTAACTCAGTAGCCGTTTAAGTTATCAGATGATTGAACAGAAGTTAGCCTGTTTAAAACACTTTGTCAGTTGGGCAGCAATCTGAGGCCTATCAGAGGTTCCAAATGTTCATAATTTTGTAGAAATCCACTGTGCCAGGTGAGTGCAGGCACAAAGTTGAATGGGTCTCTGCATCTGCACTCATATCGTTCAGCGGATTCTCCCCACCTGAGCCTCTGTGGAGGGGAGAGATGTGAGGACTGATGAAGGGAAAAGGACATGAGGGTTAGTGAGAGTGACCTGGCAAAACCAAACCCCTTGCCTTTTTTTCTCCTCTCTATTCTTCACATTGCTCAACAACTAGCAAATGGGTCATATGATCAACTCCTGTCTTCTTTTGGAGAATTCTGTCATAAGTTTTCTGATTATACTCTAAATAGTTTTAAAGTTATTTTCTAGTACTTACAGGGATCTTTACTTTCAGCAGTAATACAGTTTCTGTAGTGTAACATTTTGAAAACAAAATATAAGTACAATGAACATGTAATTTACAAATTCATCAACTGAAAACGTAAAGTACTAATTCCAGCAAATCTTACTGTCTTACTCAGTAACATTTCTTGCACTTGCTGGAGAATTCTCTAGTTCCTTTTGTTGCCTTCCCTCAAAATCCTTGAGCCAGGTTAGAGATCCACTGATTAAACTCAAAGATTTCCCCTGTGAAAAATAATTCCGCTGCTTAAGTTCAGTTGCAGGAAAAATCCATCCTGACCTCAAGGAGGGCTATTGGAAATTCCGTGAGGGAGGGGTCTTTCAAAAGAAAACATTTTTAAAGGAAACTATGAAGCAATACTGAAACTTATAGTAGTGCTAAGCAACGAACGAAGGTGGGGTATGGCTGAAATGCAAAGAGACTAGGTGCCAGTGGAGTGGCCCAGAATCAAAGGCAGGAACCCAACTGAGGAATCAGTGCTTCAACGGTTGCTATGGAAACCAACACCATGGCGAGGCCTTTTACGTACTCACGCTGGCTGAAGTCAGTGGAGAAGGAAAAAGGGGACAGGGGAAAACAGGGAGAGAAAGGACTGGGGGATGAAAGGGAGGGTGGGAATGACTAACAAACAACTTTGCACAGAGCAAACTGCAAAAGGTACGCATCAGAATGACAATGGTGCATGAAGGCAAATCTCTGTGTGCGAGCTGCGCCAGGCCAAGGCTTTGGGATGTGCTTTCATACATTAACCTCTGTCAATCCAAGATTGACACCAACAGGTGCAGGAGGGGGGGGGGGGGGAGCTCAAACCAAAAAATTATACATGGAAGGGGTATGGATATTTCTCTCCAGCAAAACAATTTAATACACAACAAATCCCATAACAGAGTTCTCAGATCAAACTTATTTACCACCTTCCAACAATATCAGCTGTCTTTTACAACTTACCGTTCCTGTTGGACTTTCAAAAATTCCAACTCCTCCATTTTCAAGCACGTGATACAAAGTTTTCATGAAATCCTCCTGGATGTCGTATGGCGGGAAAGGAAATGGAAAGAAAATTTCCTCATCTTTTGCCACCGATTCGCGACTAGTCGGTCGATTAACTGCAGCTTGAATAAAATCGCAATTTTGAGGCCCATTTCTTGCAGAATTATCTGTATGAAAATCTTCCATTGCAAAATCTTTCTTGCCAGGGCCTTGAATCATCGAAGCCCGTACTTATTTATGTGTTTTGGTTCCCAAACTTCGCGCCCTAAAACGCTTTGGAACCACGCTTGCTGAAAATGTTCGCCAGTAAGCCCTAGAGGGGAGTTTTATTAATTGGAAAATTTTGAGGAAACTTTTGGGAAAAAGTCGTCCAATTGTAGGCAGCATCACAAAGAAAAACTGAGGTTTTACTGCTTGAAATCATTTTCTTTTGTCAAGTAGCTTTAATTTATGTTGTATATTATAAAATAGCATTTGCTACCTACACCCTCCCCTCCCTAAAAGGACTTGTAGACCACGTCACCAAAACTCCTCCAGTGCCGGAGGGTGCAAAGAGGGTTGTCTCGTGAACTTTCGATACTCAACTTTCACATTGCACATGAGGGATATCACATGTATTGAGTCATTATCGGGGACAGTCCCGAAAATGATACTATTTTTTCTGCTTCCTGAAGCATAACTACCTGTATTTTCGGTGTAAGTGTGTCTGCGGAGTCGAACATCCCTTCAAAGGATCAACAGCTCGACTTGGTTATGTGTCGTCGCTGCGGACTTGGCCTTCTTCCGCTTCTTCTAGCAGTTCTCTCTCTAGCAACGTTCGTGATAACTTACGTTATCTCCTTCGTTCGGAACGACACGTCTTGGTTTCCGACCATCAGCGACACAGCAGATCGAAGACCAGAAAGCAATGTGTTCGGATTTCTATTCAACTTCTGTTCAGTTGTGGGGCTGGTCACGGCATTGGTACGATATCTGCAGCTGAGGCACGACGCGGATTGGAACGAGAGCGACAGATTTGTCCTTATCAGGCTCAACAAAGTAGCCTTGGTGTTTGGCATAGGTTCTAGTCTTGGTGCAAGCGTAGTGGCGAATTTTCAGGTGAGCAAGGCAAATTTACATTTAGGAACAGAGGACTTTATCCGTGTTTACATAGCCTCATCTAAGCACGAGAGGGTTTGGCGAAGAATTTGGCAGTAACCTTTATCCTTTATGCAGTGAAATTGTCAGCGCGTAGTGGATTTAAAAACCCATGATAGAGTAGACACAATCCATGATGGTCAAAATTGGTAAAACACATACTGGCCGTGTCATCACAAAGTGTTATGGACGGACCATCACGGAAAATTACTAATTACTACAATTAATAATTACTAATTAAATTAGTAATTTGCCGTGATGGTCCCATGACAGTCAAGTAGGAAATGTCTGTGATGACCATCACAGGTTTACCATCACCCCTTACTGTATAGCAGCTCAGCTGGTGAAGGAATCATTGAATTTTTATAACACCGCAAACACTGTATTAATTGTCAATTTGTGCCATGACTCTTGGAGAAAATAGTGAAAAATGCAGAAACCCTCAGGCCCAGTTTATACATCGCATTTCTACCATGTCGAATTCAATTCAACAAATTAAATTAGACAGAAATCTGACATCTGAATCAGCTACTGCATTTCTGCCACACGTTTGACTGGTCTTGTCTCATTATCCAGCAGAAATGCGACGCTGATTCAAACCTCAAATTTCTGCAGTCTCGAATCTAATACATACTTTATGTTAATGTTTGAGCATGCATAAATTTGGTCCCTCCAAAGAAAATGAAGAAACTCCGCCATTCTGGACCCAATGCAACTTGAACATAATTCAACACATACTGCTGCATTGTCAGCCTTCCCCTTCTTGTTCCATTAGCGGATACTTTTTCACAAAATTTAAGAGCTTCATCGCTCAGTATCTTGGTCCGCCATATTGAATACTCTACATTTAAAACATTTTCCACTGACCTACATACCCGGCAGTATTAATTCTGAATTAAGTTCGACACAAGCGTAACGTCCGAATTGACAATCACATTTCTGCCGCACTTAATTAAATTTAATTTGACACAACAGAAATACGACGTATGAACCAGGTCTCAGACATAAGTGTATCTTTTAATAAACAAAAGAAAACATTAGCTATGTCAATGAGAAGCAATAATCACTCAAATTTATACCCTAAACATCAATTCAGACAGCAATCTTCACTGAGCAAAACAAAACTGAAACCATATAGGAATAGTCTATTTATAGGTGTGGACTACTCAGTGGTATTGCATGACAATAATAATTATTTAAAATCACACACTGTAAATGTCAGGATCAATAGACCTTTTTACCCATGTCACACAAATTATATCAATAATTTTTCATAATTTTCAAATCAACAAAAAAAAAAAACCTCCATGGTTGAATTTATTGTGCCAAATTTAGTAAATCCATGAAGTGTGATAAGAATCCACTGCAAACTCAAAAATATGGACCCCAAACTTACAAAGAAATGAAAATCAATATATGCCAGGGGGCAAGAGTAGCCCCCTGGCTGCATACATTTCTTTGTAACTTAGGAATCCCATAGTTTTATTAGTTTGCAATGGAATCTAATGAACGTTCATATATTAAAGAAACTCAGCATGATAAATCAAGCAGTGAAGTTTATCTTTTGTGAAAAAATTGGAAGAGTGTGACGTTGGTGAAAAGGTCCATTCCAAGCCACTTCATTCCTCTGGGCACTTTTTGGGGGAATTTGACAACTTTTCCTGTCCCAGGGTGGGGCATTTGTTAAATAAATAACAATCATCTTGAGGGAGGGGCAATATCAGCAATTTATCTGCTTAAGTTTTTAAAATATGTTTTAATGTTAAGTCCTAAGTTTCCTGATTGCCTACAATACAAAATTGCATAAAAACGTCTTTGGAGTCCTGTGCTTTTCAGACAATCCCACACTCAGTTTTCACGCCCACATGTGCTAAAGCTTGCTATGTTGCTTCCATGTAAGAACCAGCAAAGGCGGAGAGAAGCCTTAACAACTTTGCAGGGCAAGACGCTCATTTTACAAGAGCTTGGCTGTTGTTATTGTTCAATTATTGAGAAATAGGAAACATGTACCATGTTTCTATTGAGTTATAGAAACACAAGTGGAAGTTTAAGAGAACGAGAAATGCTATGGGAACACAAGCTGCAGGCGAGTGTTTCCACAGCTTTTTCGAGTTCTCCCAAACTTTCATGAGTGTTTCTATAACTCAATAGAAACACGGAGAACATGTTTTCTATTTCTTTTAGAAAATACCATGACGAAGAAAAGAAAACCAGCTTGTTTACTTTGATCATCAAAATGTAAATTCTTTTTGCTCATGCCATCATTACGTCAACAGCTTGTTCTAGTTCTGTGTTGCTATTGAGTTATAGAAACACAATCTTTAACCAATCAGCGTGCATATTTTCTTAGGGCTGTTTTCTAATTGTGCTTAATAGAGATCATATTCTGCAAATGCACTCACCAGTTGTTAAGGATACACAGGATAATTCATGCAAATACATGAAATAAGTTAACATTTAATATATTTTTCTTCTGAGGAAAAAATGAATGTCATTAGCATGATAGGGCTTTGAGAGATCTTAGTCCTATTGACTTAAGTAAAGTCGATAGAGAAATAAAAGCAAGGTGATGATTGGATAGTGTTCAACAAGTCATATAATGGGGCTGCTAAGTGGATGCTTCTGCTTGATCAGAGCTGACACCCAGTTTACCAAAGTTCTCGTACAGAGTGGTGCAAGAATATGCATGCTACTGCATACATGCTAATGCTCCAGGAGCAGTTTTGACAGTTCTGTATATTGTCTTTTAGAATCCTGCACCGTCTGAGGACTGTATTGACAATCTTTTAATTTCTTCACGTAGATTTTCACAATCCCAAGAACACAATCTCGAACAATCGATCAGTCTAGTCGGTAACAATCTTTCAACATGCTCTCCCTTTCACTCATGTTCCAAAAGAAAAAAAGGTACAAGTTCTTTCTCACATGACTAATCTATCTATCAAATTGAAGCACATGTGACCAGATGCATAATGCTACATGTGTAACGCAACTATGGATATTTCTCTCATTACATGCCTTGTACCTAAACATTCTTAAAATTAATTGGCTTATAAGTCCTATTAGAAGTCAAAAGAATATCTTTATTAAGAGACCAGGTGAATTTTAGATGCTAAAAACAGTTGGCACTACAGCATGTAAACATTAGATATTTTTGACACTGTTTACTCAATCCATGACAGGAAGATGCCGTTTCAGTTGTCCACATCATTGGTGCACTCATGGTGTTTGGAGGTGGTATTCTCTACTGCTGGGTACAATCCTTTATTTCCTACAAGATGAAGACGTGTGGTTTAATAACCAACACTCTCTTTACTATACGGCTTCTCATCATTATTGCTATGTCAATCTTCTTTATCTCATGTGTCACAGCTACTTCGTTTGCCAGTAAAGACTGGATACGCTACCACAGGAACAGCAGCACAATCAGCCATCGGTGGGATCCCAAGGGCAAGGCCTATGTCCATCACGTCATTGGTGATGTTTCTGAGTGGCTGATGGCTTTATCTCTGTTAGGATTCATGTTCACATTTTTTGGAGAGTTCAGATTTGTGAAGATGAAGATTGTAGTATCCAGGCGATTGCAGAATCCTGCACCACTTGCAACCGGGATGGGTTCTGATGATGCACTATACTCTTTGTATGTTTAGAGCGGTTTTCAAATTAAGTGTTGTAAAACCAAACTTGACTTTCGCTTTTATCCAGGATCCCTGAGGGGTAATGGGCCTAATTTATAACCAAAACTAATCAAAGTAAATGATCACTAGGACCAGTATTGCAAAGGTCACAGACAATCTCATGAACCAATCAAAACTCGGGGCAAAAAACATGTGGCTGCAGTGGACATGTGAAGCATGAGAAAATGTTTGCTAGGGAGTCACAATTTTCGTGCCGCTGCTGATTAGTTGAAAAAGTGGCACAAGATTTTTGCATAGGAAAGCAAAACCAAAGCAAATATACATTTCTCTTGATACTCAAGTGAAAACCCCTTTAAGTGTTCAGCTAATTGCAACAAGACATTAAACCCCATAGACATGATGCAGAGCTAGGTTTGATATTAGCACATGCTCTTGGAACCTGTTATTCCACAGGGTTAGGGTTAGGGTTAGGTCATTCTATGGATTGAATGTGCTTTGTCATTTAGCAGTCAACATACGTTTACAGTATGGCCTTAGGTGTCCTGCGGGGCACGATGAGGAATGAGATGAGATATGTTTACAGTGCAAATTCTCGAGTGAAAGAAAGAGTGATGTTCATTTAGTGTATAGAGTTCAGTGCCTGAAAGGTACATAGGAACATTTTCTAGTCAGACATTATTTTAAGGATTAATTAATTTGTTAAGTTAACGGTTATTTTTTTTACATAAAGTTACATGCATGTGTATAAAAACTGTATGGTTTCCTAAGTCGTAAGAAAGTTCAAAACTATAAAATAAGTGTAAAACCAGTTCAATGATTTAAGTTATTGCTGTAGGGTTTACCAGCACTCAGTTATTGGAATGACATGGACAGGGATATGAACGTTGTTACTGTAGTTTTCATCTTCTCAACCTGCTGTGGTGGGGGAGGGGGCGGGGGGGGGGGGGGGAAGGGGTGATGGTGGCATCATAAATGTGCTGGTGCACGTTTGGACAAGTTAGATTGTAGGAGATAGGTTAAAATAAGCAGCCTTAAACTTATGGTGTTCTGTATGACATATTCGTTTAGACTTGAAGGGATATCTCGGTGTGATTAATCATGGGTTATCATGTGGGAGTCTGGATTCAGAAGTCTGGCTTTAAGCCCTGCTAACGATCATGTTATTATATTGCCTGCCTCTATATGCAAGGGATGGGTTAACCAGTAAAATTATTGTAACTCTGGCAATAAAACATACAGCTTGTGCTAGACTGTACACCGTATATCATACCACTCTTGCTACAGAATACCTGAGCTAAGCACCGGTCTGATGAGCGCACCTATTGAAGCTTTACCTGCCATTGTTCTGTTCCCCAAGAACTCAGAAAATAGAGTTCCAAGTAATTTGTTAAAGTAGAAATGTGTCATGGCTTAATGGTCGATGCATTGGACTCCAAATCAAGTGTTCAGGCTTCCAGCCCTAGCCAAGGTCATTGTGTTGTGTTCATGGGCAACGTACTTAACTCTCACATTCTCACATTGCCTCTCTCCACCCAGGTGTATAAATGGGTGCTGGGAAACTTGGACAAGAAAGTGCAAGGTTGGCCGATCGGTTTAGAGGCTCACAATATGACCGCTCACTCATCTTGGTTGTAAACAACAAAATTTTAAGATTTGATCATTCATTAGCTTAAGTTGATATTGAATGAAGAAAATTCGTTTTAAAACCGCATAAAGAGAGCCAGAAAAATGACTCCATCAATTCTAAGTTTGATCCTCCTGGTTGAGGGGAGAGGGGGTGCTTTTGTCTGGCATTTTACATTTTTTACAGTTTACCTTTTGTTTTCAACTGAAGGGACAACATTGAAAACCTGGGGGAATTCTCGTGCATTCATTGGTCCGAAGCTGTGGTCGATGTATGAGAGAATAGACGATAAAATAACCCATTGGTAACCTGTAATGTCTAGTTCACACTAGCGGCAAAACGACGTATGAAGGACGCTATGTTATGTTTGCAGTGTGAACATCCTGACATAATGGCATAGAAACTTAACAGCATGAACATAAAGACATAAGGAAAAAATCTGATCTTTTCCTTATGTTTTTATGTCGATCTTCACATTACCGACACAAACGATTATGTCGCTAGTGAACCAGGCCGAACTCGACGCAAAGTAACTTGGGAAAACTTGCAGAATTGTCCAAACTCCCTCGCCGACTCCCACCCACTTAAACTGGGAATTTGACGGACTATGGACTCCCCTTGGGGCATTCCAAATGAGGGAAAAATTATTGTAACTTATTACACAAATTAAAGGAACAAAATTGAAGAGCGAGTTAGAGATTGTTTTAGAGACTGGGTACAGTTGAACACCAGCTATTAGGCGGCCACCCCTTATTAAACATCAAAGTCCTGAAATTGCTGTCAGTAGAAGACGGTAAATAAAACCCCTGTTAACCGGCCACCACTATCAGGCGTCCACGGCCACCTTTGGGTCGTCCTGATGAGGGAGTTCTCCATTGTCCTACCTCTGTTAAGCGATCATCCAAAACTTTATACACTTCTAATAGTTTCCGGGGTAGCGGGGGGGGGGGGGGGTGAGGGGGTGACCCCTATACAAAAAGGACGGAGGCGCTTGTCCTACCTTTTAGGGGTTAAAAAAAAGCGGCCCAAAGCCGCAGCTTTTGCGGTACCGAAAGATATTGAGCAAAAAATATTTGACAGGAAGTAATTTGTTGTTTTAGAATTGGTACCTCCCTGAGGTGTGAAAAAAATTCAAGCCACGCCCACAAAACAGGGTCTTGGTACCTCTTACGGGTTCTTTTCAAAACTTCCCAGGAGCACCCCCGTCCTTTTAATATGGGGGTCCCCCCAGGCTTAGTTTGCCCTTATATGGGTGAAGACAATAACAGATAAGAGTCCAAAATAGAATTTGGCGACTTATAACAACATTCAAACAGACTTTTATTATGATTTTCTTAACCCAGTCTAAAACATATTCAAAGTACACGAACTCCAATCAAGCGACCACCTGCCATTTCCCCGAGGGTGGCCACTTAATAGGACTTCGACTGTATCTGAGTTGCAGCTAGTTGCGAGTTGTGGAGTTACGAGTTCCAGTTGCGAGTCGCATGCCCGATTGTAGGCCATACGATAGTGTCGGACAGGCATGGACGGAGGAGGCTAGGCGTCTTACATTGAACACTGAAATTTATGCCTTTACCTAATCTACAAGCCGCGATTGTTGCGCCTAGAAGGGGTGGTGTGAAGGGTGCGGTCGTCTCGCCTACAAGTCGATTCGCCAACAACGAAGTCGTTTCGCCTACGCGATCTGAGTCGATTCGCCTACAATAAACACAAATTACTAAATACTAAATACTTATCTAAAAATCGACAAAATAGGTTTACAATCATTATGATGTTTTTTGGAAGTCTCGGAAGAGTATTCCACAGCGATGGCGCGGCTATGCTGAACGCTCTGTCTCAACAAACGAGCTAATAAACTTGAAGATCACCAACAGGAACTCGTCATGTACCAAAAGAATAGAGAATTTAAATACGGTCAAATACGACTCCTCTGTTCCCTGTCGGCAGTGATGTTCATCTTTCTTCGCAAAATATTTTCGACTTAAGTGTAGGCGAAACGACTTTAACGTAGGCGAATCGACTGAGATCGTGTAGGCGAAAATTTGATGTAGGCGAATCGACTTGTAGGCGAAACGACTGACATCCGGATAGCCTTGTGGTACGGCTTATTAACTCCAGGCTTACATGTTTTCCTACAAAGTTTCTTTGCTCCAGTCTACTCCGTAAAACACAGATCCTTCAGGATAGAAACAAGCCTCTCTTCTAATTCCAAATTTCTGTTCAAGTTCCTTTACTATTTCTTCCTCTCCACCCTGAAGTTCCTTGGTTTCTTTCCTGACTTTGTTGTCTCCCAGATATGTTGAAGTTACCACTTTGCTTCCAGCAAGAGTTACTCTTCCCCAGGGCATGGCCATCGTGCAAATGCGATCGTGGGTGAAAGGCGACTCTGGGTTTGTGTGATGATACAGAAACATATCGTTGAAGTCCTCTCTGGTTCTTGGAATGAGATCGAATTTGCATCTAGGGGTGGCTTCCCATTCGTCATGGGTGGATGCCCTTTGCTTTTTGTGATCAAACTCGTCAACAATTGTTTTAGCTTTGGTCAACTTTATTTAGGCAGGGTGGCCCAATCAGCACTTGGCTGGTATCAAAAGGGGCCCTGCGTAAATTAAGACTACATTAAATTTCTATACATAGAGATTAACGTTTACAATTATAAAAAATTAAAAATAAAAACTACTCTCTAAAATAAAGTCTAAGAAGATTTTTAAAAATGGGGAGCGATGTTGCTTCTTTTATTGTAGTGGGTAAATTATTAAAATGAAGCGCACCAGAGTATCTGAAAGTCCTTTTCCCTAGCGTTAACTTGGGTTTCGGCAAGTGCATGTCGTTGCTTTTCCTCGTGTTGTAAGAATGAACGTTGCAATTTCTAATAAAATAATCCGACAAATATGGAGGAGCTAAATTATTTAAACATTTAAAAACTAAAAATGCATTTGTGGGCTTTTCTTTGGGTTTCCAAATCCACCCACCCTAACATTTTAAAAGATCCTTCGGTTGTTGCCCTCCTTTGTATAATGCGTGCTGCTCTGTTTTGCAGACGTTGCAAGCTGTTACTGCAACCGATTGACAGCCCATCCCATACCGTGTTAGTGTAATCAAAAATCGGCTGAACTAAACAATTATACACGCATTTAGCAGCTTTTAAAGTAAGGTAGGGTCGTATGCGTGACAGCAGGCCGAGACGTTTTCTTACTCTCTTACAAATCAATTCTACATGTTCGTTCCATGAAAGATTCTCATCTAGTGTTACCCCTAAATAACAGAAGCTTGATACTCTGTCAATGTTTTTCCCGTGAAGCTCTATTTTATAGTCTGGACAGTGTTCTAGTTTTTGCCTAGTTCCAAACAGCATCCATTTAGTTTTACTCTGATTGAGTATCAGCCTGTTGCTTACTAACCATTTCTCAACATTGGTAAGATCGTTTTGAAGAACCTGCTTGATGATATCTGGACAGGAATCAGAGAAATATATAACAGTATCGTCGGCATACATGCCTATTTGTGACTTCAGTAGACTTTGCGGGAGATCATTGATGTATATCACAAATAGTATCGGGCCCAGTATGGATCCTTGGGGAACCCCATAACTAATAGTTAAGCTCGATGATTCGTCTTGGTTGTATTTGACCTTCTGGGATCGAGCTGTAAGGTAGTCTTCGAACCATTTCAAACTTTTCCCTCTAATTCCATAATGTTCTAGTTTGTGGAGCAGGCAGAGGTGGTCAACGAGATCGAACGCTTTTTTTAGGTCTATAAAAATAGACCCGGTAATCATCTGTTTATCCATTTGTTCTAAAATGTGATCAACAAAGTGTACAGTGGCTGTTTCAGTGGAGTGTTTCTTACGGAATCCTGATTGATGCACTGACAAGGAATGGTTTCTGATTAGAAATGCTACAAGCTGTGATTGAATTGCTCGTTCCATTACTTTAGAAATCAACGGAAGGACTGAAATCGGACGATAATTATTTGGGTCGCTCTTATCGCCCGATTTGTATATTGGAGTTACCTTCGCAGTTTTCCATTCAGATGGTATCATACAGGTAGAAATTGTTAAATTTATGAGGTAGGCGACTGGTCTAGATATTTCATTTGCTGCATCTTTCAGTAATCGAGCAGGAATTCCATCGAGGCCAGTAGCTTTAGTTGACTTCATTTTGAGCAATTCTTTTTGAACAAATCCGGATGACACCTCTTCAAGGACAAAGTCTTGTTCAACTCTAGTTGACATAACTTTTGGCAGAGTACAACGTTCAAAATGGCTGCTCAGAGAGTTTGCGATCGATGTAAAAAAGCCATTGAATCTTGAGGCTGTAAGACCATCACTGCTTGAAGGTACTGATTTGATTTTTTGGGGGACGATTTTATGCAAAGTTCGCCACATCACCTTTGGGTCTTTTTCATCCGCCAGTTGATTTGCATAATAGTCAATTTTTTCTTTACGCATTCTTGTGTTTATGGTGTTGCGTAACCGCTTATAATTGCTCCAATGTTGTTCTTTGTTTGTACTTAGGGCCTTTTTGTGGTGGTAATCACGCTCTTGCATAAGTTTCTTTAGATCGCTTGTTAACCACGGCACTGAATATCCACGGGCGCGACGCGTAACAATGGGTGCGTGTTTGTCGGCAGCTGTTAGAAAAAGGTCTTTAAAGGCGTTCCAACTTCCCTCTGGTGTTTCTTCGAGTTCGATGATTTCCCATGGGATGTGTTTTAGGTCGTCACGGAACAATGCTGGATTATAATGTTTATAATTTCTCGTTTCAATAATTTTTGGTGGAGGGCGTTTCATCCTGTGTAGCTTTCTTACCCCAAAAATAGCACTATGGTCAGAAAAACCAACTGGTACAACACCGGCGAAATAAAGTTCTGGCCTTGAGGTGAAAAATAAATCAATTAAAGTTCTGGTGTGCTGCGTTACTCTTGTAAATCCTTTGATTAACTGTTTTAGGCAAAATGACTTGGTTATCTGTTGAAGGTGTTTATAAGATGTTGTTGATTTGGAGAAATCAACATTTAAGTCCCCCATGAGTACCGTTTCCGCACCGATACTCTTAAGGTTGTTTAGAGTCTTCTCCAAACTCGAATTAAAAGCGGAAATATCCGAATTTGGTGATCTGTAAATAGAGCCAACCAACAGCTTCTTTGATTTCGGTTGAGACAATTCAAACCAAATTGCTTCTAAATCTGCACACATTAGTTCGGGATTTGCTTCGTCCAGTCGATTGAAGCTCAGGTGTTCAGCGATGTAAACTGCTAATCCACCCCCATGGCAATTTCTATCTTTCCTCAGTAAATTGAAGCCTGGAAGCCAAATTTCTTCGTCTGAAAATGACTCATCCAACCATGTTTCGTTTATCGATAGCACATGAGGTTTGTGTGTTTCGCAGAACAGTCGAAGCTCGTCCACCTTATTTCTTAGGCTGCAGATATTCAAATGGAATAGACGCAAGCCCCTCATTTCACGATGTTGAATAGGCCCAGGGCCTGGATTTAGTTGTATATCACTCGATAATAAAATGACATTTGCAATCATGGCTGTATTTAGAAGGCGTATAAAGCGAATCAGCTTCATGGTCTTCGTTGCGTTTGCCATGCTGGTTGCGAGGGATCTCGGAGTTGACTTTGCTGGATAAACGTTGAGCTTCACTTCATTTGCGTCTTTTGTAGCCATAAGAATTTGAAGGTTACTGTGTTGGGTTCCTTGAGGGCAAAACTTCGAGACTTGAGCAAGGAGTAAACATATTATTAAATAAAATGTAAGAGAGCTCGCAAAACTCGACCGACCCGCCATCTTGACCACGTGTATGCTCCTCGTACCAGTATTCTTCGCCATCTTTTCGGATGCGATAAATTCCACTCTCCCGTTCTTGAGGATCTGGCGAGTTGCTGAATCGAAGAGGGGTCAAATAGGAGTCGCCGAACCCAACATCTGTCAGCCACAGGCCATCTCCAAAGTTGATCGTGAGAAACATATGATCAAATAGAATTCCTTTGCGCTCTGGGTAGCGGGTGAACACTGCACCGGCATGCAGCTTGCGGCTAAATCCAAAATAGTCGAGTAGAAGGGAATATAGCGAGTTGAGCTCACAGCAAAATCCGCCACGGTGTCTTCGGACGATTTTTTCGAACAACCAATCCTTGGAGAGAACTATTTTCTCCTTGCCAAACACGCTCAAGTTTTCGTAGGGCACTGACAACATGTGACATCGCTGAAGTTCTGTTAAGACCTCGAGTGTTGGTTCTCTGGGGCCGGTATAATGAATACGTGCTAAATATTCGTCGACTTCGTTTTCCGTGAGCTGTTCTTGATCCATTTTTGACACGAATTAATTAACGATAAGGGTTGTGCTGATCAATAAACCATAATATGACATAACATACCGACCATTGTCGGTTAGATGTCAGGCTACGAGTCAGTGAATAAATTAACCACTTCAAGTTATTTAAGCGTCAAAGTATTTAGCACTGCTGTGCCAATTTGGGATACTTCAATAACAGATTTGTAAAGAGGTATGTGGGATCAGGGATGAGAAGCTTGGAGTCGGGATCACAGCCATGGCCGTAAGGGATCAGGGGCAAAATCCGGGATCAATACCGCTTTGGACATGTAGAAAGAGGACTTCGAATACTGAAATCACGCAAAATTCTGACAAGCCAAACGGTGTGGGTTGATTTTTGAACTGGCCAAAACTGAACCGGCAAAATCATTCGAAATTTTGGGTTCATGGATCGCAAAAAATGGGTTAAAATCGGGATGATCATGTAATTCACATACAGTAGACTGCAAAACAGTCGTATTTTTTGTGAACGCGAGCGACGGTCAATATTCGAACGAAAGGTCTGGAGCGAGTCTAAAAACGGCGAGGGAGAATGGGGAGAGACGCTAATGTGAGGCTCGCGCGCTTCACACGCGAGGATCGCGCTTACGGCGCTTCGCACCTTCCGAAAACGTCCGAAAACGACTGTTTTGCAGTCTACACATACAGTGGAACCTCAATATAACGAAGGGCCACGGGCCTGGCAAAATATGTTCGCTATAACGAGGTTTCGTTGTATCGAGTTTCTTTTCCATACACTTTACTATTGCGTAGGCGAAGAACATCGTTCGTTATACCGAAGACTTCATTGTATAGAGGTTGGTTAAATCGAGGTTCCACTGTACCTCGTTCCCGGGGGGGTACTTTGGGAATTACTGGGTGGGGATGTGCCGCTGGGATCCTGGAACCCTTAGCCTATACCAGAGCTAGTTCAGCTGAATTTTGCCAACCTATATTAGAGTAAACTCCACCAAATGCCCCCATCTATCGACACTGTTGAGGCTGATTTGCGTAAATTTAAACTTGCCGATTTCATTTTTTTATATTTTTGAGGGGCAATTCCTGGTTTCCTTACTCTAGATAAGATCTTCAACCAACCGGTCAGTTTTGTGAAAAATGATACCCTATTCTAGACCCAAACGCTCTGATTTATATACCCTATCCTAGAGTAAACTGCTTGAAAACCATACCCTTCACAGCGGCACATACCTATATAGCCCATATATGGCAGTGCCCCCCCCCCCCGGGACCTCGTTACGATCTTGCAATTATTAGCAAACAGAAACAGTACCGCCCACACTACGCCGCAAAATTTGAAAACGGAGGTTTCACTCTGAAAAAGCATCAAATGTTTTCCGCGTCCAGATTAAGCCGAAGGAATCTAAAAACGCAACAATTTAATAACCGGTCATTTTGGAAATCACATGATTATCGTGACGCCATCATTTTCAAAAAACTCCATTTTCAAAATACATTCCTTCCCACACGGCAATGCAAAGCCGACCTTTTCAAACTCAGTCCGGTTTTAAGAGCGTTTTCGAAAATTTAAAGCCACGTTTTCGTGACAGATTAGTGTAGACGGTAGGCCCAACCGTAGATATAAAGCTGCGTTTTCAAATTTCTCCGGCGCAGTGTGGACACTGCCTAAAAAACCGGATTCTCTCGCAGGCTAATTAAACGGAAGCTTGAAGCAAAAATTCCAACTAGTTGGAGGCTGACCACTTGGCTATTTACAAAGCGTGGAGAAGTTGATTTCAGGACAGAACATACAATTCAAATCCAATTCAATTTAGGGCCTGTTTACAAGGAGGGAGGGTTACCCTAGCAAACGGGTTAATCTTAGCTGGAGGGTAAAAAATAGCCCGGGTTTACAAGCAAAATTTCACAGGTACGGTAACCCTACAACCCGGGACAACTTAATGCGCGGCTACACTCAAAGGCTATGGAAACAATTAGAAAGTTAACCCGGGTAGGCGGGTTAACCCTACCTGGAGTGTTTACAAGGGAAAAAGTTAACCCGCCTGCCAGGGTAACCCTAGCACGAAGATAGGTAACCCACCTACCCGGGTAACCCTAGCTGCCTTGTAAACAGGATGACGAAAAAAAAGGAAATGTGTGAGTGCCAGGGTAACCCGCCTTGTAGGGTAACCGTCTTTCCTTGTAAACAGGCCCTTATAGTGGTATGGAAGGGTGCTTAATTCTTGTATTAATTTTTTATTAACTGTATTAATTATTTATCTATTAATTGTAGTTATTTTATGTATCTTATTAATTAGTACACGACCCCACAAGCTTGTTAGCTTTGACGTCTTTTATCGTGTATAAATAAAGGTTGTATGTATGGAAGAAGATTCGAACTAGTAACGTCGAAATTACTGATAACCAATGCAGCACCCTAACCACTAGGGTCCACTTGATCACGTCATCTTATTTTCGTTCTTCATCAACACTATAACGTCAGTGCATTTACTGTGGATGATTTGGCAAGTTGTGACTCCTGTCATGGCAAGATCGAAGATCTAAGACGACAACGGCAACGAGACGTCACCGAATAAAAGGATTAATGAGCAGAACAATGGCTATGCACGTGCGTTATAAATCTTTGTAGATTTCGTACTGCCGTCCTCTGCAAAACAACAACGTTAAATAACCAAGTTGAATCGCGTTAGCTTTGGGACATTAATCGTGGGAACAGCTATGTTTCAGTGGCTGTACTGAAACTGACGCTGTCACGCAATGTATCAAGAAATCGTAGCTTATGGAGGGGACCTCTACTTGCCAACCATAAACACAGGACGAAAATACTGGACATTGTCATATTAGGTTATATCTGTATGTAAAATGTCGGTTGTTCATATAAAAATGTTGATTTTAGTAACAGACTGTAGTTGAAAGTCAGCTAATGAAATCATTCAAGCTATTTTAAGAATGAAGGCATTCTCGTAATCTTTGATTACCGCTAGTAAAATTAATATGCCGTTAACAATTCTGGTAGCCAGTAGATGCTACTGAAACCAGCGAGAGTACCAGTAAATGATCAGTATGCCAGAATTTCACTCCACCCTTGCTTACTGCACCAACCATAATTCCCTCTCCCTCAATTGGAGGACCAAATGGGGGAATTTTTTGGGCCATTCCAATTTATTCCATTCTTCCTCCCTAGCTGTTGATGTGCTAAGCCGAAATTTACCCACTATCAGAAATAAACCAGCTCTGCAGTACGGGGTGGGGAGGCCATTTGTCCTCCATATTCAATCAAAAATATTACAAAGATCAGTTGATACTGACAGAGCAGCCCTGTCATGAGTTTTGTAGCCCCTTTAGAAAAAGTTATCTCCTCAACTGGAAAAGGAGGGGGTGGATAGTCCTGTACTGACTGCAGGTGGGAATGGCCCTAACTAACTCCTTCATGTTGTTTTTTGAGTTTTTCAAACCAATATCTTCTTGACATGAGTATTTTACACATCAGTCACTGAACAAAAATTTGGTTATAAAAATATTAATCAGTTCAAACTACCCAATATGGTATTCGCTCTCTTCATTACACTGGTTCCAGCCTCTGGAATTCACTACCAATTACTATCAGGCAAATTACTCCATTTTCTAGATTTCGTAAAACTATAAAAGAAAATTAATGACAGTTATAATAATATTACTAGTTCTTAAGTTGAAATGTAATTAATTTCTTATGTAGTTAGATCTTGAAGAAATACTTTTAACCTAAATTGTTTATTTAACACTGTATTCCCTCTGCTAAATTTATTTACTTTGGGGCACCTACTTGATTAGTTCCATATATAAACTATTTAGGTGTCCCAAACTCCACACAATCAACCTTGTATTAAAACTATTTGTCTTCCTTTATCTCCTTTTCTTTCTCTCTTTAACACTTTATATTTTAATCACAACTGTAAATTATTTCATTAATGCTATTTATCATATTCTATATGTTATTTGTGTACATTTGTATGTATTCTATTTTTTCTGACACTTGTGTAAAATTAATGTTTGTGGGAGTTTAAACTGAACTGAATTGAATAGCCATGTGATACAGACTTGTTTATCCTACAAAGTTTCTTTGCTCCAGTCTACTCCGTAAAACACAGATCCTTCAGGATAGAAACAAGCCTCTCTTCTAATCCCAAATTTCTGTTCAAGTTCCTTTACTATTTCTTCCTCTCCACCCTGAAGTTCCTTGGTCTCTTTCCTGACTTTGTTGTCTCCCAGATATGTTGAAGTTACCACTTTGCTTCCAGCAAGAGTTACTCTTCCCCAGGGCATTGCTATCGTGCAAATGCGATCGTGGGTGAATGGCGACTCTGGGTGTGTTTGCTGATAGAGTAACCTTTCATGGAAGTCGTCTGCCGTTCTCGGAATGACATCAAATTTGTATCTCGGGGCCCACTCAGCATCGGTGGTAAACGTTTCCTTTGCCACTTCTTCGCGACCAGAGTTATCGACAATGATTTTAATTCTCTCTTCGACGAAATAATCATCACCATCTCTTCGTATTCGATAAACCCCACTCTGTTGTACTTGAGGATCTGCCGAGCCGCTGAAACGAAGAGGCGTGATGTAAGAATCGCCAAATGCAACATCGCTCAGCCAGGTACAGTCTTCGATTTCGACCGTGAGAATCATATGATCAAATGACGGACCTAGACGTCCTGTTTTTCGGCTGAACACCATCCCAGCATGTTTCACGTGTTTAAATCCAAAATAATTGAGCAGAAGAGAGAATATCAGGTTGAGCTCACAGCAAAATCCACCGCGGTGTCTTCTGACGATTTTGTCGAACAACCAATCCTTAGAGAGAACTATTTTCTCCTTTCCAAACACGTTCAAGTTTTCAAAGGGCACTGACAGCATGTGACACCGATGAAGTTCGGACAAAGCATCGATAGTTGGTTCTATGGGACCTGCATAATGAATACGAGCTAAATATTCCTCTACTTCGGCTGGGGTGAGACGGTCTGGTTCCATTAAATTTGTAAAATTTGTAATAGCGTGAGGACCGTCGCGTTGCTTGACTTGTTGACTAAATTAACGCTCTGTAGGCTGCTCTGTACATGAGCAGATAGGGAAACCGCTGTGATGAACGCTGGCTCGCAATCTGGAGGCTTATGGCTCGAGCTTTGAAAATGGCGGGCGAGATGTTAGGGAAGAACGAAAAAATTCGAATGTATGTAGGTTAGAGGTACTTGTCTGGAGCAAATGTGGTAAAGAAAAGGAAAAGAGTTGGACACAAGTGTTGTGCGGCTGCAAACTCTAATAATGGAAGCAAAACCCGACCTGAAATATCATTTCCACTACTGAGTTTCCTTCGGACAAGCCAGATAAACAAAGAAGAAAAAGTGGGAAATACTTATAAAAAGGGAAGATGCCTATTTTACTTCGGTAGGAAATAATTTTTGTTGTTCCGAGCACTTCTTGCCAAGTGATTTTAAACTGAGTACACTTATTGAAACTGGGAGGCGTACCCTCGGTTTTTCCTTGTACAAACGGCAGGTATATTTTGCAGGTTGCAGGTTGAAATTTAATTATAACTGGAAACCCGCTGGCACTTAAAGGAAACGTACAGGTGGTAGACTTACCGTGACTGTTACATGTCACTGTTTACAGTCGCTCAGAAAGGTGGCTACCACCTAAGCCAAACCGGCCGAAGCGATGGGAGGAGAGTATATTCCTATGATTTTAAGCCTGCAATGAATTATTGTTTTTGAAGAAACATCTGAAATATCATCTGAAATATCTGCTGAATTTGGTTTCTTCCCTGTGAGTTCCAAAATGAAAGCACACTGAGCTTGTGCTAGTATATTCCATCAGTTAAAATCTTATGTTATTTCATTTCTTTATTTATTTGCTTCATTTGTGATGGCAATCTTCTGTTGTTGAGGGACGACCCGAGCCAAATCCAGAATCGATGGAAACATCTGTGGAGTGGCCATCCAGATGGCTTTGAAGAGATTTCACTGGTCTCGGCGTGTCGATCGATAAGTACTTTTAGCGGATCGATCGTGTTTTCGATGGACATGAGATCATCGCTCAAACCAAGTGCGATCACAAACATGTTGGGAGCGTACGAAGTTTCTGGTTTCTGTACACGGCGTAACAAGTTAGAAGATTGCCAAAGAAGGCCTCAAAATTAATAACAGCGTGTTTTCACTATGTGAAAGAGGCAAACTATTTTATGTAAGAACCCCTGATGACAATATAGGTTATTAATTATTTTTAGTGCTAGCGGTTTTCCCGTTATAATTAAATTTCAACCTGCAACCTGCGACCTGCAAAATATACCTGCCGTGTACAAAAGTTGATGAGGAATCTCTGTGTAGGGCGAAAAGATGCAAGGCATCTGAGTCATGCAAAGAAGAAGTGAATACCCATCAGCTTCAATCAACTTAGGAATTAATCAGTTTTCATGCCTCAGAGGTAAACAACAAAAAAAAAATTCCCAAAAACAATGTTGAATGTGGAAGGACATTAGTGATTCAAAGACAGCCATCGATGAATTTTGAATCTTTTTCCTCGCTTAATATTTCAGCAAGATCTTTCTTTTAGGTTTGATATTTCAGAACTAGTAGTGTCAGATAAATTATTGCATGGATCAGTTTCCTGTATTTGATGTTGGGGAGCCTGCCTATTAATTATTTACCTGAAGTTTTTTTAGGCTGAATTTGAAAACACAATTATAAGGTGCAGAATTGACTGCAGAGAGATAAAAGGTCAGACACCCAAGACCTGGACAAGCAGAGTGAACTTTACTCTGAATAAAAGTCTGACAACACATTTTAAGGCCTTGTAGGAATTTTCTTTAATGTCATGGATTTGATAGACAGCATTTTCTGGGAAGCAAGAAGATTATAATCTTCATCCCTTATGTGAGACCAAGTAAATCAGAGCTGATGATAATTTTACCAATTTTCTAAGGAAAACTGTTTTCCAACTATGAACCAGAACTGCAAATGTAAGGATACAAGCTGGAATGGCTATTAGGAGAATCAATGGATGGCATATATTTGATGGTGTAACTCCACTAAGGTTGTGTAGAGTTGTTAATCAACCCTGGTTAGTGAGCTATTTGCTTGTAAACTGGCAGGAAAAAAAGTTATCTAATAATTCCTGACACCTAATATTTAATTTGTCATTTTGGTAGTGAATGTAAACAGAGTACATGATATTGTTCATCAGTGGTTATTAAATATTTGGTGATTTCCACCATACTGAAATTGTGCATTATGTGGCTTCATGTTCTATTTTCTGGCACAGGGTGTAACATAGAAGGACATATGGTCTGGTGTATAATTTGTTAATGACATAAAAGTACAATTGCATTTGACCTCATTGAGAATTTCCTACATTGTATGATCTTTTAGATTCCCAATTGTTTTGCACTATTTTGAAATATTCATTGAAATATTCATTACCAGAGAAAAATTAGAAATAGCTGAATTCTCTCATATTAAATGCTGGACAAACTTATTGGAACTATGATATACATTATTTATTCTGGCTTTAGCAATAATCACATCTTGTAAGGCCATCTCTAGGCATTAGGTAAGCCAATTCATATATATTATATTTATCATAAATTTTTCAATATTATGTGGCATCTCCTCCTACCATTCTATGTCCAAGGCAATTTGCTCATTAAAAATTCTCAGTTACTTCCAATTTATTGCCAGGACATTCCAAAGTCTGTTCACAACAAAGAGTAGTTGTTGTACATTGTACATCATAAACAGAAACTGAAGTACATATGACTCTTGTTTACTTTTAAACCAGTGTCAAACATTTTGCATATCCCAGAGCCCACGCGTCTTTTGGTCAGCGCCTGACCAAAAGACGTGCGCTCTGGGAACGAGATTGCCATGTTTTAAACCAAGGCACGCAAGCGTCGTGAAACCAGAACTCCTTATTCTCGTCCCCAGAGCCCACGATCCTTCTGCCCTGCGGCAGGGATCGAGAGCTCTGGCCGGATCCGATTTTCTGAGCATGCGCAGAGTATTCGTTTCGTATTCTCAGTCAATCAAATTTGCCAGATTGGACGTGAAGTCCGTGAATCGCAGACTTCCGGTTGTGCACCAGCCCAGAGCTCTCGATCCCTGCCACAGGCCAGAAGGATCGTGGGCTCTGGAGGTGAGAATGGGAACTCCTAAAATCTTGGAGTCTGGAAATTGATTATTCCAGAGCTTCGTGTCTCGGCGCTGACCAAAAGACACATTGTCTCTAGGAACGAGATTGTTTGAGAACCGTAACGAGCATGCACATAAACCTCAATGTGTTTCGCCGCCATTTCTGCCTTCAATTTG
This sequence comes from Orbicella franksi, assembly GCF_964199315.1. NCBI lineage: Eukaryota > Metazoa > Cnidaria > Anthozoa > Scleractinia > Merulinidae > Orbicella > Orbicella franksi. The sequence continues at coordinate 15,786,857 of NC_138153.1, forward strand.
ATAATTTTTTTTTATTCGCTGTTAGTACTTTTTAGCAAAAGCTCTGAGACAATCCGGACAAAGGGAATGAAGGGCCAACTTTGTGTCAGATTAGCGACAAGTTTCAGGCTGAAATTTTTGTGTGGAGCGAGGTGAATTTCACTCGCTTGGTTGCTGTGTCAGGGGGATAACGAAACTGAAACTTTAATTTTCTGTTAAAATTTTAAGTTCATTACCACTCATCTTCACACCCACCAAAGAGAAGATTTCCTTTGCAATTATTCTTCTCTAGTTTCTATGGAAAACTGAGCGATGTCGAACTGTTTCATGTCTGTCATCATATATCGCGAAGCCTCAGAATGTAAGTCTTTAAACTATTTCTCAAATGTTCAGAGTTGTATATTTCAACTTGAGATATAATTAAATAACCTTTTCTGTCTGAAGATTTGGCCATCTTAACTTACTTTTGAACCACCACATTCACTTTATGATTTTCCTGTAACATGTTGAGTTTGACGACTTTCTACGAGTGATTTAAACTTGAAGCCAGTTACCGATGACTCAACAACACGGAAAATAGCTACTAGATTTGCATGTTTCAATAATACAGTGATATTTAAGGTGTTGGAAACCTCCAATCCTTGCTCTTCAGTACCAGTTTGAACTCTCAAATGTGCAAGCATTCCTATTTCTGCATGGGAATTGCCAAAATAGAATTGCTGGGTAGACTCAATGTGAACTTTTATTAGGTTGAGGTATTTTATTAACAAGCTATTTGCAATTTCTTGGCCCATGGAAATAAAGAAAGCAGCTTCTGAGGCAGCAAAAAAATTAGTGCCAAGGACTTCAAAAAGGGCAGCAAAATGAGGTAGTTAAGACAAATTTCCTGCACAATCTCCACCACAAATACTTGATTAGGACCATTATTTAAGCAGTTAAGTCTAGAAGATCAAAACAAAAGTCTGAGGATGATTATGGAGAAACAAAAACAAAAATTATTAGTTTCGAATATAGACCACAGAGATGGTGATGATTCTCAATTTTGCCAAGGGACCCATCCGGTATTCACTGATTGATAAATGATTATATGATATAAATCAGAGGCAGTTTTTAGGGCTAATCTTAAGACTTATCTTTTTAAGCGTGCATTTGATTTGCAGTTTTTTACTTTTTATTTGTAGTCTAATTGTATTGTATAGCGTATTTAATTCTTAGGATTTTAACTTTTAGGATTTAGGATTTTTGGTTTTTAAAGGATTAGGATTTTAATTTTAGGATTTTAAACTTAGGATTTTAATTTTAAGGTATTGTAAAGCGCCATGGACAATTAATGGAAAATGGCGCTATATAAATGTATATTTATTTTTATTTATAAATGCCAGATGCTTTGTCTGAAACTGAAGCAGACCTCTTGTAGTAATAAGCAACGGTAACCCTTACCAACATGGAGTCTAGAAATACAGAAATGCTTCAGTTTATCGCGTTGATATTACACCACGACACACACACACAAAAAAATACTCGAATGAAATATTACACCGTGATGACTACAATCTGGCTCACACGGAAATAAATATCCATATTACGTAGTGGAGTTCCCGCTCACAGGTTTACAATGGATTATTTATCCCCGCTCCCTCAAAATGTCCAGAATTTAGATGTAGGGCTTGAACTGGAACTTTACGTTAGATGTTTGAACGTGAAATACCCAAAACATTTACAAAACTTTACAAATGCTTCCCACTTAGGAAAGTCCGCCATGTTTTTTTTCCCACGAAACCAGCACTTAGTCTTGCTCGGCCAAATTTCTTAACTGTGCCAAAACTTGCCAAAACTGTGCCGATCATATAAACTCGGTTCCAGGCCTCGCTGCCAGCCCTCCTGCGGTGCAACTTCCGGTTTTCTCTGGAATCAGTGTAATGGAGGCGTAAGCAACCACAACTTCAGAGCATTTCAGCCCAGACGAAGATCAGGGATATTTAGCTCATATTCATTATACTGGGTCAATAGAACCAACAATCGATGTCTTGACAGAACTCCAGCGATGCCATACGTTGTCTGTGCCGTTTAAAAACTTGAGCGTGTTTGGAAGGAGAAAATTGTTCTCTCGAAGGATTGGTTGTTCGACAAAATCTTGCGAAGACATCGCGGCGGATTTTGCTATGAACTTAACAGAATGTTTTTTCTTCTCTTGGATTATTTTGGATTCAAACAGGAGCTACACGCAGCTTCAGTATTTGACCACAAGACAGGCAACCCAAGTCAACCAAGTTATGTGATCCTTTCGATAAACATTGAAAACGAGATCTGGGTATCTGACGTTGGGTTTGGTTTCCACCAGGAGCCATAGTCGGGGACGGAGACCGTAAGTCTTGGGATCCGCGCGCACCTATGATATGGGACAATTTTGCTATTTTCAGAACAAATTGCGCCATCCTGACGTCATATATCCCCGCGGATCCACGCACATGTCGGGGGCTCTCGCGTGGATGCTGTCACGTTGTGTGATCAACTGGTGAGAGTTGCGAGATTCTCTGGGGTATTTTTCACCGTGATGGCAGGGAATAAGGCAGGGAATACGAACCAGGGCGCTTATATGCAGCTTTATGCTCTGAGCTAACGGAAAAGGTGGGTTTTTCAGGGCCGAAAACAAGACTTCAATCTCGCGCTGGGAATGAATAATAAGATCTGCTCGCGCTTGTTGTAAGCTTACGCGTATGTTTTTGCGTTTGTCCTGACTTAAGAATATAGCAAGAGAACTCTGTAGTCTGGTATCGAGTTGATTTGTGAGTTTCTCAGACAATGGTTAATCATAACCAAAACCTGTTTTGATGGTTTCTTATTGTTTCTGCTTGTGTGGTGAGTTTGCAAAAGTTTTTGAAAGGAAAGTCTGACGCGTACAATTAGCTTATTTGCATAGTTGAGCTCGCGCACTTTCAAGTCCGAGTCGGTGTTTTCAATTGTCAACAAATCTTGACAATGATTTTTTTCGTTATCTTTTGTGCTGAGATGCTTCAACAAATTTCACGGACGCAAAAAAGGCTACTAACATCATGTGTGTTTCTTCAACATAAGCATAGTGAAGTTTTACACTGCGAAAATGAGAATACACAAGGAGTTTTGATAACTCGATCAAAATCGAAATCGTTATTCGAAGTTGATTAAAGAAAGCGTCATTGTAACTTTGCTGATTATTTCTGCTTTATTCACATATTTCCAGCTTAGCTTTTAATATGTTCTCAAACATTTACCAATCTTAAACATATTTAAAAACTATAGAGGTATTGTTTGAGTTCGATGTACACTTTCACATGAAAGTGCGGCACGGCGGAAGTCCAATTTGTCATGTTTACTGACTGTACAAAACACGCATCGGCGGGCGCTCTCATTCATCGACAACAGAGAATTTACTGGATTTTTACACAAATAAAACTGAGCAGTATCTACGGACGTAAAGTTATTGGGCCTTGATGAAACATCAAGCGTTGCCTAAAATTCAGGCGGAACTCAAACTAGCAATTATTTTGTTTTACTTTTCGGTCGCGATAGACTGGCAAATTCCTCGCAAGCGTGTGGTAAGAAGAGCTAGGAAACCATGAAGTCCTGAAGCTCTGCTATATCTAGATATATCCAGCTAGTTTTTTTGCTGTGTAATGGAAAAGCTGTTAATCTTCAACATATGTGAAATTTAAAGTGGTGTAATGTACAGCTCATGTAAAAGAAGCATCCGTCGGAACACAACTTGGTCAGCGATATATGTAAGCTTAAAGCGGAACATACCTAAATTCGACACGGTCTTGCTTTACTCAAACTGGAGCAGCCTACGACGAAAATACTTAATTAAGCAAAATTCCAACAATCGTAAACGCGTTGAGTTGTGGCCAAAAACATGAAAAATGTCGGGAATTTCGGACGCCATTTCCCCCGCGCGACAGCCGCGGAAATCCTCGCAGCATGTACGCGCGTGTGCCGCAGGCGATGGCGCAATTTGTTCTAAAAATAGAATTATTGTCCCATATCATGGGGACAACCCCAATACTTGAAATGGCGCGCGCTTACGGTCTCCGTTCCCGATTATGGCTCCTGGAGGGAAGTGAATACAGAGTAGAACCCCGTTAATACGACCACCTTCGGGCCATGGAAAATTGGTCGCATTAACGGGGTGGTCATATTAAAGGGGTTCTTTAAATAAGAAAGTGACTGACTGAGCTCTTGTTCGGGCCAGAATAAAGTGGCCGTAATAACGAAGTGGTCGTATTAACGGGGTAGGTTGCGACTTCCCAGGCTGCAGAAACAGCTAGCATAAGGCATAAATTGCGATTAGTTTCTAGACGAATACCATGAGATATTTGTCCCTTTCCTTTAAAAAAAAAAAAAAAAAATTGGACCGATTGGGGTCGACTGGTTTAATTGCGTCAGATCAACGATCCAACTCACTAAAAAACTAGAATTCAATTGTGATCGATTGCCGAACCAATCGCTAAACAATCGAACGATTGGGGCTCGATTCATTTTTTTGTCCGGTTTGGTTCGATTGACTCCGCCAAGCATTAAACCCGTCTAATTAAATCTCCGGGAAATTTCAGTAATTCATTCGGTTTCTTACAACTGTAGTCAGTGCATTCAACATTAAAACTGACTTTTTCTACTAGTCTCCGCGCAACTGGCTTTACATTCACGTAAACCGTCACTCACTCTGAGGCTAGAGCAGTCTTCATTTAATTTACCAGTAGCTTTAAATTTCTGGAAGCAAATGTTAATTTTGAGGTTTCAAACTTTCAGTATCATTTGATGCAATTGCGGAGTTCGTTTATGCACAGGCAGCCCAAGCTCTCTCTATGAACCACACAAGCAATGCAATATGGCATCGAATTATAAGGGTTTATATGGGATTTTCTACAAGATATCCACGGAGGTAGTTAAAAGTGAAAATTCTCAATAAAAATGGCTTACCTTATTCCATACGCGTGTCGTTTGCTCCTGGTGTGGTTATTTTACCGATTTAACTTGATTTAAGCGACTTTTTTGAATTTCGGTTTTCCCTTCATAAAGAGGAGAACAAGGCGAAACACCTCAGTCGGGACAGCCTGCCGAACGAAGTCAAAAATCCGAGACTAAAATGTACCCACGGCCACAAGTCTACCGCAGAATTCAAGAAAAGGTTGATCTTTCATTCCAATTCTCTAGCCACACAATCGCAGCCCTGCGAGCGACGCCAGGCGGCTCTTCGTGTCCCCAGTGAAACGATAAAACGGTGGAAGAGATCCGCGTCCGTTTCATCCACGACCGTTGAAATCGACTTGGTAACCTCGGCATTGTTTTATCGTTTCACTGGGGACACGAAGAGCCGCCTGGCGTCGCTCGCAGGGCTGCGTTTGTTTGGCTAGAGAATTGAAATAAAAGATCAACCTTTGCCCTTGAATTCTGCGGTGGATTTGTGGCCGTGGGTACATTTTAACCTGGGATTTTCGACTTCGTTCGGCAGGCTGTCCCGATTGAGGTGTTTAGATAGCCTAAAAGAAAGAGGGACTACTCGTGGTCTACTCCTATAAAGTAAACGTTTATTTTCTGGATCTAGCCAACGCCTTGAACAACGTTGTAGTACATCAGGAACATATCACATGTGATATGCTCCTGAGTACATGTATTTTTAAAAGTTAAGGTGGGACTTAAGGTGGGACCTAAAAACACTTAAAAACACACCATGTTTCAAACATTTTTTCGTGGCTAAGAGTTAACTCCAAACCATGGCAAAGTATACATTTATAAAAAGCTCAAAGACCAAAGATTATGAAAAAATATTTGTGTACCCTATAACTGTATTGTAACCTGACACCGGCTGGGGAATGCCAGGGCTTACTTGAGAAAAGATAACTCCTACAAGAACTGATCAAAAGGAATAATTTTTACATTTTACAAAAGAAGACAAACAGCTTGCTGGGATAAGCATAGAGATTTTTGAAAAGTTAAAAGCACGTGAAATGATGACCAGTTAAATCTGATACAGAAAATCTAGCATACGTTTCAATACATAACTTTGACAGAATGCACTGGATGGAAAAGTTCTATGCTTATCCCACAGAACGTACTAAAAATAACAAATCCTGAAAATTTTAGCTCAATTGAATAAATCCTTCTCAAGATATCTTTTCTAGAAGGCGAAAATAACTCGTTTTGAGAAAACGAGCTTTAAACTTACAGTAACAGTACTTGTCAAAATAAAACTTCAATACCTTAAGATTCGAGTTCCGTAAAAAACAAAGCTTCGAATTTCTTTCAGAATTTTAGGTTAAGTCCCGCCTTAAGCGGAGGCTGCCTTGAAACGGAAAACGCAACAGAAACGGGCTGGAATTACAATGTAAAACAAACCAGCCTTGTACCTTAACGTCGGCTCGTTAATCATACTCGGTACACGCTCGAGCGTACTCGATATTCGCTTGGGGCACATGGACTTGCGGTTTCCCGCGCTTTACTCTCTCCTCCACAGAGGTTCCCTAGGGAAGGGGGAAGTTGATTGGGAGTGGGAAGGCGCGCAGGGGACAATGGGAAGAGGGAAAGGTTTCTCCCTTCTTGACGTTCCCCGCGTACTTCGGTTTTCCCTCTCTTTAGCCTTGGCTCCGAACTACCAGCCTACAAGGTCAAGGCAGCACGAAAGAGGCCTATGCGGAGGACAGAGCGTGACTTACACGTCAAAACTTTGGTTGGAAAGAGTTAACGTGCTCGATTAATTGTGTGGTATTCGGTGGGCAATTTTAATTATGAGGATTCACATGAACTCAGTCATTGCTTCCCTTTCTCAATTCCCTCGAAGAAAATCGTCCATAGCGCCGCCATCTTAAAGTAGGCGTAAGACCGCCATTACCATACGAGTCGGATCATTTGAAAGCAATCTTGTGGCTGACGTATTTCAAAGCCACTGTGACGTAGTCAAATCATGAGTTGATAAGCAACGAATACACACAAAAGATAAATATTTTCAAAAATACCGCGGATCTTTAAGGAAAAGCTACTTTGCAGACGAATTTCCACCTGTCGTGGCATGAAACGACAGGGAAAACTCCGTCCTTGTTCTTAGAAAAAAGGCTGTTGAAGCTTTGCTACAAATGTGTGGTGAATTTGGCAAGAAACGAGATGTCAACTGCAAGGGTTTTTTTACTAGGAAGAAAGGAAAGCATCTACCCGCTATATGGTGCTTTTTTAGCTCTTTAAAAAAAACTTTTCAAAAACGGACATCTAGGGGTCTGCTGTGAGAACTGAACAAATCAGTGGGGTGTCAACGCGTAGTAAAACCAGCCAATTAATGTGGTTTTTATGGTATGATACTGCGGAGATATTTCAACAGATCAAGTATAAATGGACGAGAAGACGATTAACCACCACTGAACATATTGCAAAGTTTAAAAACATTCTCTGGTTAAAAGTTTTAAAACATGAATGCATAAACTTTTTATGAGTATTAATTCATTACACTAGGGCCATGATCCATTAGCGTGCGAGCTACTTAATTTTAACTAGCATTTTTTCCCCTTTTGTTTTATCAACTTCTTTGTATATTTTTATCATGTTGTTTTTGATACTCTTTTTTGTTCATGTACTCACTCAATTCTCATCTTTCGTCGAAGCCGTGCAGTCTAATTGCCGAAAACTCGCTTATTTTTGTTTTGTTTTTGTTTTACAAACTTTAACCTGAGAATGTTGTCAATTTTTGCAATAATTAATGTGGTCTTTTATCGCATAATCTTGCATGGAGATATCATATCCTTGATAACTATGATTTGTAATCGGCTGTATATTTTACATAAACTAGAAACCTGCTGTTTCATCTACTTCATTTTAATTTATAAGGCACGCAAAATTAATTCATCCACCTAGCTGACAATAGAAGTAAAGCAAAACACTTCATTTTAGTCCCCTATCCATCCATTTTTCTTCACACCTCCATCCGCTAAAGCTCTAACGGCAGTTTTTTTGTTTTTATGCCACTGCTCGTTCGGCACTTGCAATGTCAACGGATAAGCAGGCGGACAATTAATTCCAGCATCCGGTTTTTCCACCGCCCTTGTATTCATGGAGCTCTCTTCCTCTTTAATGACTGCACACGCTGGGTTCAAGTCCATCACGAGCTTCGGCCTCCCTGGGTCCTGACTCGTCGCGAAAAATCGCCTCGCGCTCGATCTCGTAAACGTCCACGAGCTGCGAGAATCTCCTCGCGGGCCCGTCGGATTTAAATGTCGGACATCGCCTGAGAAGATACTGCGTCGGATTCGGCGATAGACGCGTTTTAGTCCATTTCGGAATTGGCTCGTGATTAAAGCATACATTATAGGGTTGCAAGCTGAATTCATTAACGATAAAACAGTTGCAGTTAGTATAAACGTTACAGGAATTGTTGCTTCGGAGTATACAGTTACTAAAGGGGGTATAGTGTAATAGGGTAGCCAACAAATTGTATACACTCCAAGGACAACATAAACCATGACAGTTTTCTTTGACGCTGAGAGATTTATGGCTCCACTCTTAAGACGCCTGTTTCTTGCATCGCGAATCTGGATGTTTACGATCGTTCTAGCGTGCCTTCTCGCTACAACATGAATCCTGGTGTAACAAAAAACGGTGACAGCGTACGGTAACACGACACAGCTGGCTGTTTTAAAGAAAATAAATCCATTTTTATCCTGGAGATGTGAAGAGCAGCTTTGGCTGGGACTTAGTGAAAATCTCCCCCAACCCACAAGAGGACACAATGAGACGAAAGTTGATTGAAACCATATCCAGACGAGAACTAACGCGGTTCTTCGCTGTGTCACAATTGTTTCATACTGAAGGCAGTTCAAAATACTGTGATAACGATCCAAGGCAATTACCGCCACCGTTAATGAGGATGCGATCCCGTAAACCGAATTTAAAAACCCGTAAAATGCGCAGACTTTGTCGTCGCTAATTTTCCTCTCCTGTGCCAAAAGCGAGTCGGCAGCTGCAGGTATGAGAATGATACCAGCCAATAGATCTATCACGCTCAAATTAGCGATGAAAAAGTTCGTACACGTACGAAGGCGATTGTTTCTCGCTAGAACGACCAGCACCAACACATTTGAAATGATATTTACAACAGCTGTTAGAATCAACACAACGGCGAAAAATATACCTGAAGTTCGCGATGGCGTCTCCAAATTTCTATCTAATTTTGTCTCGTTTCCCAGTCCCATGATAAACTCCACGTTATCCTTTCCAGCTTCCGTCTCCCTTGTTCTCTCGAGTTTTAATCTGCAAGGAGAGCTAGCTCCTCTTAAAACATCCTCTTATCAAACAGACGACTCGCGAGTTCGTTGGAAACCGCAGAAAGCCTAATGAAGCACGTAATGTTTACCCCACAAAAACAAAGCAAAACTTTTCTCGCTTTTGATTTGATCGTATCGCCCACTATATCCATATTTCATGCGTGTTTTTCTCCACAATGGTAAAGCTGGTGACGAAAAAAGTAGGATATTTTCAGTTTATGTGAAGTTGCAAACAGTTTACCTAGCGAAATTTAGTTGCAATATTGGTCTGCATTTCGCTCAAATAGACTTTAAAAGGAAATTGACTGTATAAAAATTATTCGCATTCGGCAAACATAAAATTCATATCACAATTGTGTTTGCTTTTAATTTTGACAGGGACGGCACTTATGGATTTTGACACAGCGGTTCTCACAAATTTCTTTCAGCAGAAAACTCAGTCTTTTCAGAACTGACAGATTTCGCAACTAATTTTTTCCATATTTTGACTTAAATGATATTTTTTTCGCATTACAAATTATGAGATAATTCGTAGAGGACCGCAGGATAATCTTAATTCTTTTTCAATATGCAGATAGCTTTGTTTCAAAGATAGGTTATAAAATATTGATGCTTTCCTTAATTCGTCAATAGTCCAGCCTTGATTAAAGTTTTTCTGAAACTTTAAAATCTAACGAGAAAATTTAGATTTCACCTCAACTAAAGATATGTGGGAATTTCTATCAAAATTTCCACCGAGGGTTGAGACTGGATAGCAATCTTGACTTTCTACATCGTCACAGTTATTTTAAAACACGCTCTCTGTTAAAAACAATTGTTCATGACGTGTTTTAGCTAAGAACGTGCTGACTATATACCACTTATTAACGATTTTGTCAACAATTCAGCGCTATCCGTCCTTAACCTCACATACTCGGATATCGCATTACTAGCTTTAACCTAAAAAGTTCTCTCAATGTAATAAAGTTCATGGAAGTTTTCAAAACATTTTGAGTGCTTCCAGTCATAGCAAGAGAGGTTAATTGAAGGCGTCTATTGAAATTCCGAATCAGCTTACTCGAAACATCGATGATATATTGTATTAATTTTAAGGCAGAGCAAATCCCTGAATTTTCTCAGTGCAGTATATCAGCGAGCTTATCAGAACTTACGGAGCAGAGCTTGTATACAGACTTGAAATGCTTTGTGTTCAGTAACAACCGTCAAATGGCTAGACAAGGTACCTTTTTCAAAATCCAGTTGACAATGTAGTCTCAATGTGTCTCTGACTTAGATTGACGCTATCTCCTTTGTATAAATAAAAAGCACATCCGCTTCTTGAAATAAAAACACACTCAAAAGCTTTCTTATAGACCCCTATGAAGGCGCCAACTGTCTTATTAACCTGCCACCTGTGCAGTATTTGAATAGAAACTATTGGACAAGTGGAAATGGGTTTATAAGCTTCGAGTAGGTGGAAGCTATTAGTGTCAGACAAATTCAGTTGACATGTTTATCAGAAAAAGGTATTCAACCAAAGATTAACATTTTAAGGTGAGGCATGATTTCTCCTAATTTCACCGATTTCAAGAAATTATATCAACTTTGAAATTTATTGAAGCTGTACCGTATTTGAACAAGATGCACCAAAAGACTCGATTTTAATTTACAATAAAACAAACAGAAACCTTTCATCGAAATTGGCTTTTAAAATAAATCGCTTTTCATTAATATTTGGCCTAGTCCTGTTACTTGTTCTTAAAAGATCTAAAGCTCCAAAACACATTCGTTGAAAATATTTATACGTACATGCTACTTTTAGTGAGAAATTTCAAGGTAGCTTCGACATCAATGAACTTGAGTTTTAATTATTGCTAGGTGAATTTCAGTCAAGAAAATTCGCAGTTTGCCTTCACAGGTTATTTATAGTCTTAAGGCGCTTGGAAGTTCAATTTCTCTTTAGAAATGCAAGATGTGTGAAATGTCACGTATTTTTAATTTACTGGTACAGCCAAATTCTACTAGCTTTCAAGCGGCGAAATTTGTTGAGATTGTGTGAGTGAGCTGTCGTGCCTTTTTTACTCAGTATTATCTATAACACAGTTAGGATACCCTTATTCTACAGCTAGCTGGTACGTAAGCTATGTATTAGGACCCATATAGGCTCTTGCAGCAAGGCAAGTGAAACAAGTCGAGTAATAGCTAAGCATTTGCATTGCTGCAACAACTGTATACTTTTAAAAGCAGATTACGACTTAATGCATTTAGGATTAGCGTTAAAAAGAAAAAGCTAAGAGAGTTTAACACTTGCCGATGTCATTGTAGTGTCCGCTTGTCAAGTTCAATAAGACTGCGTTCTAATTACTTCTAGCAGAACACACAACAAAGAGTAAACGAACAAAGGATTAAGGCTATTTGGTCGGATTCTATGCGTACAAAATTACTTGTTTAACTTTTCACGACAAAGAACTCATGAGAACTTTAATTAACTAAATGTCACTTCGCCCCACTTTTAATCTACCTCTCCCCTTTCATCATCACACTTTTTGTTTTGGCTATTGTCACGAATATGCTATTACACTCAAGGCGCCCTGTTTATGAACTTAAGCGTCAAGAGCAAAGTCATCGAAGAAAAACACTCTCCATACCCCTCTCTACCCATCTCCGCTAGAGGGAAAGGTACTCCAGCATGTTACTCTGGGTATCTGCGATGTTGCTCTAAGGTTGGCTTTACTGGTGCATATAAGCGTGGTTAAACTTGCGCAGACGCATTAAGGTGCTGTTGAGTAGTGTTTATTTGGGGAAAAATTACGTAACAAAAGGTGGGAACACGTGAAGCTAGGGCCCCGTCCACACCACGCCGAAGGAAGTTGAAAACGGAGGTTTCACTCTTAAAACGCATCAATTTTTTCGTCCACACTACGCTGGAGGTATTTTAAAACGTAACGGTCAGCGGTCATTTTGGATCTGTGTTTGAGAAAAACTCGGTATTTACTGTGCGATTCTTTTGTTTTCCTGTTTCTAGCTGAACCATTTTAAATATTGCCACTGCTTAAAAATGTCTGAAAAGACCACTTCTAATTCTAATTTGTTCCTTAGTGTCTTAGAGTGGAATTTAACGGCGTCAGGAAGTCCAAGTCATAGATTGGAACAAAGACTTTTCAAAATATCTCTTTCGAAGTTTAAATAAACCAATCTTTAACATATTTTCAGCTGGTTCTATTGTTTAAACATCTCAGTCTGTAGATGTTAGAATACCGTACTTTGTTGCGCAGCTAAGTAATCAATAAAGTTAATACGATTTCGAGTTTCAGAAAGCAGTTACATTTATTACTCACTCAACCTGCTGTTCTTTGTCCGTTACGAGATGTCTTGGATACAGCCAAGTATAAGAGTCAGTGCTCTTGTTATTTTGTTCTTTTTAACACATTTGGTTGATGGGGTAAGTAAGTATTCGAACTTTTTTCCCCTCTTTATCGATATTTTCATATCTGACCGACATGTGTTTATTTCACGCTGTTACAGCTTACAAAGCCAACTTTAGTCTAAATCATTCACTCGAAAATCCATGAAGGTGGGACTTATCATTACAGTACTCAAGTTTATTCCGCCTGCTATTTTCTTGCTGCGCTACCAGCGTACAACTGTTCCAACTGTAGAATATCAAAGCGGTTTTAAATGGTACTTCAGTTGCAAATCAACCAAATGTATGATAACATTGCGGTCATCAGTTCTTCACTCCAGTTTTTCATTCATTCATTCATTCTGTTTATTTTGCCTTTTTACTTAATGTACAGTATTTAGAAATATTTCAATGTGAGGCGAGGTTACCTCTAGAAACCATCAGGCTTTTAGTCGAGGCCACCTCGTACGTAACAATACGGTTACATAAATAGTGCAACAGTGTGCGGCTTTGCCAGTTCAGTAATTAGTTTCCTCATGTTCAGTAGTTACTTAGTAGTCTGGTTTATTTATGGTAATCATTTGTGTTTTATCACGAGAGTATGATGATAAGAGAGTCCACCTTATTCCTAAGTCATTCCCTCAAATTATCCTCATCTTGGTTAGAATGAACATTTCGGCAACGTTACTCAAATAAAAGCTGATCAAAACGTGATTTAGCGAGTTGCATAATTTGTCTATCCTAAGCAGACCTATCTGGCCGTGAACGTGAACTAGCCTCTTCTCGGCTTTCACAAGCTAAAGAAGAGGATAGGCCCCTATCACCAGATAAAACATGCGAATGCCAACCCCACACAATGACGTGTTAAACACACATACCTTGTAATTTACACGTTGTCGCACGCAGGACTTTTTTAGCGTCAGCTCGATGCTTGCATCATGTGAAACTCACACTCTACTTCTTTTATCATGTAGCTTGTTTGACAGTGATCTTTTCTTACGTGCCTTTAGAATATGAAATCATAGTTACAACCGCCGACGAATACCTGGCTGGGACAAGCGCAAAAGTCTTTATTAAAATTATCGGGTTGGATGGTCAGACAACAGGTTCAATTGAGCTGGGCAATGTCGGAGTTAATGACTTTGAAAAAGGCTCGTAAGTAGGCTGAAACTCAGTGTATTTTCTCCTGTTCGTGTTTTAAAGAAGCGTACGATTATCATTTATTCGTATGAAACGTTTTACTCTTCCTCCAGTAACGCAAAGGTCGTGGGTTCGGATCCCGTTCAGAGCCTGAAATGTTTTCAGGTCATTTTTCCAGTAGTGTTATGGCTACATTCACATCTTTCATTCTTTCTTCTTCCAGTGACTAAGGATTTTAAGTGCGTTTAGACCCTAGCGACCGTTTTAGTTCACCGTTCATTTGCATTGGCAGCACCCACCCCGAGGAATGAGCCACTCCTGGGAGAATCCCCTTGTCTGGTCAATACCCCAACGGACAGTTTTGTAAAATGTAACCTAACCTCTTCATAAAAACGGGCTTTTGGTCAACCCTTGCGATGACAGAGATTAGAAATTCGTTAGCATGGTAACAGAATTATTTACTTTTGAAAAGTGACAATGTTTGTATCCGACTCAACTCTAGCCTCGCTTCTGTGTTAAGGCCTGACCACTAAGCACAAAAGTGTAAAATGGGCTGTTGGAACGTTCGTTCGAATGACTGTTGAAGACATCTTGTGCACGTTAATTACTTGTCTGTTCTGAACATAGTTAATAGACGGTAACAAAATTCTTTGTTGCATGTTTTGTTCGGGTTTTTGGCCTTGATCGTGCACAAAACATGTAGTTAATTTCTATCCAAACAGCTCACTAACAGAACCGTTTGGGCTACACACATAATGTATGAGCGCAAAACAAAAGATTGTGCACACTCATAGACCTTCTAACACAAATATTGGCATCATTTATATTGCAAAATCAACCTATTGTCACGGTCAGGCAGAATCTAGGCGAAAGAAAGTAAAGGACCAATTATGAAAAGAAATTATTTTTTTTGATATACCTCAACCATTCTCAGAGTTGTATAAATGAGTTTTTCTTTATACCTTGTAGGTGGTAATAACTGTTAATGGCTCTGAGCCATACACATTTCTTTTCAACAAATGGCTGTTAACAGCAAACCAGTGGGAAACAGCCTACGGTAAGATTTTTGTCAACGTCCATTGTACAGCGTACAACACATGTACTCACGCACGGTTCCTGACGTTTGGAACTTTTTGCTGAACATACATATCAAGACAATCCATACAATTTCTTCTATAAAGTATCACAGTGACAGTGTGTCAAGTATTTCATCGTGTTTTGGACCTCACTCTTGCTGAAGAAAAAATAACATGATCAAATAGAGAGTAAAGTCCAATTTTGGCCAGAGCAGCATGCGGACACACCCTTAGGACACCCTTAAGACTAACTGAATTCACCATGCGGACTGCGTAGAAAACACCTTTTGCATGGCCCCAGTAGGCAACATATAGCAACTCTTTCTGAACTAAATCCTTCCCAATATAGTTATATATGTCCTTGTACGTTTTTACCTTCAGAGGATGACGAATGTCGAACTGGTATTTCTAAATGCGAACAGATATGTTTTAACACATATGCTGGTTATCGTTGTGGTTGTTTGAAAGGCTACGAACTAGATGGCAAATACAACTGTAAAGGTAATTAAGTGATTGATTCAGTATCTTCCACTGACAACAGTATCAGTCTGCCAGTGAAATATACAGTGTTGACTGACTGACCGCTGGTGAAAGCTGGACCTAGATAGGGACATGTTGTTGCCTAGTCAGTTTAAGGTTCACTGGAATGTTCCAATTCTGTATCTTCGTCAGAGACTGTACGTCTCATTTACTGTCTTTACCAGCATTTAACCACGAGCGTCAGAACGCACTTCAACTCAAGTGTGGCTGTCCTATAAATTTTAAAGTTCGATTTGATTAATTCATGGCTGGAGGATTCTTGCAACATACCTCGTAGAATCAAAGGTAGTCTTCTTCGATGAATGAACTTCCTCTGTAAGCGACATATATAATTCTCTTCACTTAATTATGTAGAAAGAGCTGAATACGAAACCATTAAAGTATACTGCACTAAAATAGTACTCTAAAAATAATACTTTTTTTCAAGATGAGGACGAATGCAAGACTAGAAGCCATTCCTGTGACCTGGGAATTTCAGTGTGTATCAAAACCCAGGGGGCCTTCACATGCCAGTGTGCTGTTTGGTATAAACAGATCTCAGAACACACGTGCCAAGGTGGGAAGACTGAAAGAAGGCAGACAGACAGACAGGCAGAGAGACTGACCGATCGAGCAACACACACATGCATGTAGACAGACATAGACAGACAAACATACAGACACACAGACACGCACAGATGGACAGACAGGCAGACCGACAGAGGGACTGTCAAACAAACGGGCAAGCGGCTAAACGGGTTAGAGGACAGACTGATAAACTGCAAACAGACAGATAGACAAACTGACAGAGACAGCCAGAGAGACAGACAGACAGACAGACAGACAGACAGACAGACTGACTTACAGACAGATACGCACACAAATACATACCAGCGGGTAATTGCAGTTTTGAGATTAGTTATAACTTTTGTATTTCTTGTTGAAGACAAGAAATACATACGAAAGAACAGTTTATTGACGTTAACCGTGCCAGCCATTTATTGATATTTACAGATGTAGATGAATGTGCAACTGGAGAGCACAAGTGTGACTTAAAAACATCAAAATGTGTGAACAAACTAGGAAACTACAGCTGTCATTGTAAAGAAGGATTAGCTCAAACGGGATACAATAAATGTCTTGGTATACATTGTTCTAAAAGCGACAAATGAAAAACTCATTTTCTTAGTGTTTTCTTGTGGGGAGACCACCCTTGACGAATTCTACTGATTACTTTCATTATATTCTCTTACTCAGCCAACTAATGCAGCGGTTACCAAGCTCTTGGTATGGAAAACGAAAAGTTAGTAATCAGTCCATCACAGCGAGCTCCCACTATCCCCGGTACCCTCCTTGGAGCGCGCGGTTAAGAGCTGGTTACGATAAGGGTTGGTATGCTCTCCCTAGCGACGTTCCCTCGCCTTGGATCCAAGTGGATCTTGGGAAGCCAATATGGCTTAAAGGTGTAGCGACTCAAGGCAAGAGGTTTACATTTTAAGTGGACTTACAAGATAGGCTATTCATTGGACAAAGTCACCTGGTCTATTTACCATGGTAATGGACAGACTGATAAGGTATAACGGCGGTACCAATATCCTTGTCGGTATTAAGTCTATAAACATTACAGTAAAGGGTTCAAGAGTGGAGTTTGCAGCCAACAGGAAAGCGGGCGAAAATTGCTTTGTCTTTGCAGCTATATGACCAGAGCAAAATTTTAAACACCAAATCATTTTTGACAAACCTGCATGCTGTAGCCCTAGACTGCAATTTCAAAAATGTTGGCCGGTTTCTTTGAAGAGCCGGGTAAACTTGAGAATCAGGAGAAAAACGCTGGAGTAGGGACGAGAATTCGAACCAACCTCAACCCACATATGAAGCTAGGCCTGGAATTCAAACCTACTATGTTGGGGCAGATCGAGGAGGCGTTCGTTCGGGGGCTTCGGTCGAACCACTTAAATTAAAAAAAAGGCATTATAACACGCTGACATGGCCTCAGAAGGCCGCAAACCCCATTTCTGAGGACCTCAATTTTAAAAATTTTCCGTGAGAGGATGCCTTCAGGCCCCCTACAGGGGACCGTCTTCGGCAGTCTGTATCTCGAACTCCCTTCTCTAAAATTTTGTATCCGCCCCAGCTACGGGCCACATTGGTGGAAGGCGGGCACCTCATCATACACGAGCCCCCTTAGCTCCTCTCATTTTTTTCTTCTAGTGCTTTCTGGAGCAATCCTTTTACTCGTGACAAGTTAATTTTTCACTTGTCTCTTTTCAGGTTTTCAATGGAAACACAGACTCCTACCCCGTGGTGACAAATGATTTGGATATACCGGTTTACACGCGTTATGTGCGGATTTACCCTGTGTCTTGGAATCGTGCTCTTGTTCTTTTAAGTTAGAGTTATATGGCTGTTCGACTGCATAGGTTGAGAATAAAGGCAATCTTGAAGCCGCTACATGTGATGCGGTCTAATCAATCATTAAATTGTAGCTTGAAAAAGTTGCTTAATTATATCATGCAAAACAAAGGTGCTTGTGATTATATATTGTAAGTTCTGCGCCGCGGCCCGCAAAGGGGATATTTTAGATTTAATTAAATTGAATTAAAGTATACTGGTAACAGAGCGGCTTCCAATCAAATCCCTCAGTTTTAACTGATCCTACGTACTTAATTTGCTCGTGTCTAATTTTGGATGTGTCATGTAGTCTTATCATTGCAAAGATGGGAGAAATACGATGAAATGCCGTATGTCAAAGTAAGAGAACATGATCGGGTCAAAGAGAATAAAACAATCGAAAGGAGCCAGTAAGTAGTTAGTGGTGGTTAGTAAGGATCAGACGACAAAGAGAGTGGAAAGGTTGAGATCCAACCTTTCGCTGTTCGCTGTTGTTCAAACCACAGTGTCAAGTCGAGGCTACAGGACAGCCTTCGGCTTCAATGTAAAATGGAGTTGACTAGCCTACACGACTTCTACGGTTCGTGACATTTGTACATTTGCCTTTCTCTGTTCGGTCACTCGACCTTTCTTGCCGCTTCACTCGTGTTCATGAAGGGCACTTCATGTTGTGTAATAAGGAGGAATTTTAAGTGGAGTTGAGCCGTTAGATCGTGCTATGGCAAATTTTTATAGGCCATAGGTCTGTATGGTTTCCGCTGTTATCTGCACGTCGACTCGTTGAGTTTAACACCTCTGTAATTTGCCATGTGTTTATGCATTGCCTGTTTAGGCTCATTTCTATTGCAAGGTATAAGTCTCCATGAATTTGCTTTTGAGGGACAAAATATGAAATTTACCATGAATATGTTGCTTACTTGCATTCTATATTGTGACGCCGGGCAGTGCTGTGATTAGAACTGTTTGCAAGCACAGTAGGTAGATCGTTATCACGGATAACTTCATTTTCATGGAGGGTTAGCTCCCATTCTTTAGTAAAGGTTTGTTATTTTACAGTTTTATAGTATTGGAAACGGCTATCAACTAACTGACGTTACTAAAATGATAGAAAGAAAAAATAATATGCATGAACTAATCAAGAAAGCCCAACCTCTTGCTTGTCAAGAATGAAAGGCTATTGATCAGATTTGGAATATGAAATTCCATGGTATATGACGGAGGCAGCATCCACACTATGCCGGAGAACTTTGAAAACGCAGCTTTATTTCTACGGTTAGGCCTACCGTCCACACTAATCCGTCACGAAAACGGAGGTTTTCGAAAACGCTCTTCAAACCGGAGAAATTTGAAAACGCAGCTTTATTTCTACGGATAGGCCTACCGTCCACACTAATCCGGCACGAAATCGGAGCTTTTCGAAAACGCTCTTCTCTCCGGAGCAATTTGGAAACGCCGGCTTTTCGTTTTCGTGTGGACGGAAAACATTTTGAAAACGCAGATTTTCTTAAACGATGGCATTACGACAATCATGGAAATTCCATTACCGTGATTTCCTCAAACACAAACACAAATTCTTGAGGCGTAGTGTGGACGGAAAACATCTGATGCGTTTTCAGAGTGTCTCTCCTCCGTTTTCAAATTCCTCTGACGCAGTGTGAACGGGGCGTTATATGCATAGGACAAAATATTATCGTAAGGCAATCTGTTATTTTTCGCCAACACACTGATTAACGGCGAGTCTTTTTAGGTCAAGTTTTACGCTCCAACCAGCAAATAGATTTCTCATGAACAAAGACATTCTTATGAAGTGTTATGGTTGACACGTATGGCGGCCAGGTTAATTAAATCGCTGGTTTTCTTTGTTGCCATGTGCTGGTGGCCTTTTCAAGAAATGATGTCAGTTTTAGCCTCAAGTTCATCACATCGTCCAAAATTTAACACCTTTGTTCAAAGCGAAACCTAATTTAAACACGGTAGAAGAAAACAGCAACACTCGCACTCGAAGATTCCGCCTTGAAATTGTCCAGTCTACACCACAACAAAGGTAAGTTTTTCGGCCGATAGACCAAGTCAGTGGTAACTGAAAAGAAAAGAAAAACATAACAAAAACAGTCATGACTTTATAGCTATATCATCAGTGTTACAATCTGGAACAAAAGATTATAAAACAAAGAAAACGTGTTCATGTTTCTCTTAATTTGTTTTCTCTCACGGCATTTTTTATCTTTCGTTGGTTTAAAACAAATGAGAATAACTCGTAGAAATCACGGAATTTTCTACAGTACTGTCTTCAACTTTATAAATTTTTGAGATGATTAATTGTTTTGTTAAAAACATTCTGCGTGAGTGAGTTCTATATGAAAAATCTTAAGCATATTTCACGCTAGGTAAAAGATAAGGTGCCGCCATTTATCCTTCACTCTCGGTCATTTTCTCTTGTCTCGGTAAAATAGGGAACAACTTGGTTATATCGTTAAAGAAGGCTGATCTTTGCCACCAGAGACCCCTTCCACCCTTAGCCTTACGTAATGTCGGACGATTTTAATTTCGGACACAGAAAGAGGCCAAAAATAACCCCGCCCGAAATGTTTAAGCGTCCGAAATATTTACAGTATAAAACTTTCAACTAACGCCAAAGTTATTTTATAATTTCCTTTATGGAGCGAACACGGCTTGAGATACGTAACAGCTTGATAGAATATGTTATTTTCTCGTCGGTGTATCTGTAAAACCTTGCGGATGCATGCAGCATAAAACCATCATTTTCATAGCCTGTTGTTTCAGTCTCAGTCGTGTTTTGTTGGCGTAAATTTACTTTGGCTATGTTTCCGTAAAGAGTAAGAAATTTTTGTCCGAAATTTGTCTGAAAAGAGATAAAAAGTGTCCGAAAATTACACTTCCGAAGTAAAACATCCGAATTTATTTTTTGCAATTAATGTATACTAATAAGCACCAGGCTTTGGATAAGAAGGACGATGACTTTGGTGCCTGGACAACTCGCTCCCAACCGTCGTTATAACGAAACCACCTTCGACATCAGTTATCTTTGTATGTTGTGATAAGCGGTCGATCGCAAAACTGCTAGGTAACTAACCTCTCCTGGTTGAAACTGCATCGTTCTTTTGGTAGCATGTCGCGGGCTGGTCGCAAATGGCAACCTCTGTGATCTTGGAACTATACTGAAATGTGGGAATTTCATCATCGGAATCAGGCATTTTGTTTCGATCTCTCTTTTTTCAAAATTAATTCAATTAATTTCAGTTATACTAAAAGTATAATATCACTTTCACGTGGTACTTCACAGCTAAAACCCTGGCCAAACGGAGTCGCAAGCAGACGCGTTTACTTGCGACTCCGTTTGGCCAGGCCTTGCGTGCACTTGCGTTGACTTGCGATGACTTGCGCTCACTTCAAGGGTCGAAGTGAGCTCAAGTCGACGCAAATTTTTCTCCGTTTGGCCACCCAACCCAAGTCAACGCAAGTTGAGTGACGTCCATTAACCTTTTATTAGCCAATGAAATACAGGATATGTCTGCCTTGAAATGGGTTTTTTGCGACCTGCGTGTACTTGCGAGGAAACTTGCGAGTCCGTTTGGCCACCCAACGCAAGTCTCTACGCAAGTTCAACTTGTGGCTAGTTGCGACTACTTGCGAGTCCGTTTGACGAGGGCTTAACAGCTCAATTGTGCCGCGGGACATTCTCTAAATGTGTCTTACACTGAAAACTAAACGTTTTCTTGCAGGAGAACCGGTACCTGGTTTGTAAACAGACACCGCCCGCTGAACAAAATGTTAAAAGACCGTTCACTTTGTAGTTCAACACGTGCGTTTTAATTTTCTTCGGGAATATACTTCACAGATTAGGCAGCGCTTGCGCTTACTAAAATTTTAAGAAGAAAAAAGAACAAAAATTATGGAACATTTCTTCTTGCAACCACGTCGCCAATGTTAGTTGGCTTCATCTTGTCAGCTCTCCTAATCAACTTTTATTTGAAGCTATGTAAATTTTGCTGCTCAGTTTGTTAATTTTGTCTGCTATTTACCTGCCTCTTGTTCTTTTTTCACTATTATCTGAAAGAAGTGCAAGTGGTAGGGAAATATTAGACTCTACCTCATGCCCAGACCCTCATTTATTTTGCGAAAAAAGGAAAAAAAGAAGTGTGGACGCTTCACTCTTATTCAAATGCGAAGCTCGACTCTCAACATCTTTACCCTAAAAGAAATGCAAATCGTATGGCGGTTCACATATGACTGATACTTTTTGATTTGTAAGAATGTATTTAGAAGTTCTTTCCGTATCCATTTTGTTTCATGTGCAGTTTGCTGCCGTCTGACAAGAGATTGAAAGAAGACTTTTGAGAAATTTAATGCAGCTTAAGAACGTAGAGGAACCACAACACTGAGGCAGACGAGCTGCACTCTGTACACGAACGAAGCTTTAGCGAGTTTGTTCCGTAGCCAGCCTTGGCGTTGCTGATTGTAAAGTGAAGTAACAACTGAGTTAAGAGTCGGTAAAATCTTGAAACATTAGATACTTGACATACTTTAGTCGTCACAATTGGGTTTTCAGAATAAAGGTACAAAACTTTTATATATAGATAAATAAAAATAAATAAAGAGTATAAAAGAAATCCATCAGTGTGTTCAAGACTCTAGAAATTTGAAGATTAAATTTTTTCTTGAACAACCGTTTGAAATCCTTTAGTGAAGGTTTCAACTTGAGCACAGCCGAGAGTCTAATGAGTTTCAGAGTTAAACTGTTCTTTAGAAGAACGTTCTTTGTCCGGTTGCGGTTTGTAAAGAGCAATCTGTAAATTTTGCGAGTTTCTTGTCGTTCGTTGATGATGCGTTGCGCGGTCTTGCGTGCCGTGCGTTGTGCGTTTGAGTCTTTGGCCATCTAGAAAATAAGACTTCTGGCGCCACCCAGTCATAATTTAAAAGTCATTATCGGCAGACGGTAGTATAGATGCATTCTCACCTTAGGCTGGACTTTTCAAGCTAAAAAGCTAATTCCAAAATGACATGCAATAGCTGCAGGGAAGCATTGGTGTTGGGAAACGGGATCAACAGTTTCCCAATAAGATCAGTGTTAAACTAACGGCACAGTAAACTCTTAAAATCGAAGAAAAATTATTTTGGGAGCGCACCATAAAAAGCCTCGACAATTCCTCACTCCCTGGCTAATATTCTTTAGTACACTATATTGTGGAAGCCCGTTAATTATGATCCTCTACCATTAATATACGCAGTGCAACTAACACACTGAAACATTCATTGCAATTAGTGATTGGTTGCAGGACTCCAATCTCATTAACGAGACTAGTTTTAGGATAAAGATTGGCAGAAATGTGGTTCGAGTGGCGGGACTCCTCCTCAGTTCAAAGCAACCGAACAATTAAGAACCTGTAAGGTTGCTTGAAAATTTGCTTGAAAAAAAGGTAGTGACTTTGACGGAGTCTGAAGAACGGTGTATCGGGCCATCTAGTTTGTTCGTGTAGGAGGTCATAGGCCCAAAAATATAACAATCACCGTCATTTACAGTCTTAATAAAAACAACTAGAAATTCTAGAGACATTGGGTGAATTAAGGAAGAAATCTTCTAGAAAAGACAATTATTATGTTCCCTAGTGTGATCTTAAGTTTAGCATCGATAAAACTTAAAAGAATAGTCAACAAGTCTAGACAATTATAATTATTGAACGCAATAGCTGGTTTTCACGTGACGTCACTCAAATTCAAACAACAAAACTTTTGATCTTCCTGCGATTTTACTTTAATGATGCAGAAGAGCAGCTGAAAACTAATATTCATACAAATTTTCGCCCCGAATGGGTTCTTGGTTTTGTGATACACTACGCTTGAATTTCTAAGCTTTTGCGTGACGCGACATTTACATGACGGTCTAGAGAGCTGTCATGATGGTTAAAAAAGTGACTTATTTCGGGGAACTTGGCTATTTGAACAGTTCATGTCTTAGAAAAAGTATCATTTTAATGTTTTAGAGTTTCTCGAGGGATAAATTCACGCTTTTGTAGCAAAACTCAGTGACAGATGTTTCTGGTGGTTTCCGGCCGCCATGTTGGTGCCCATACGGATGGGCACCAGCATGGCGTCTCCACACAAATCTCTGTAAATTTGGGTAAAAAATTTCTTCGCATATCTCGCATAAGAAAAATTTCTGTGACCAGAATTTTGGCGAGAGTCTTTGCATATTTACCTTCTTTTATTTCCCAGATTCTAGACTTTATCTATTGACTGGTTTTGTTTTTTTATTTTGATCTATTTTGAATTGCGTGACACTGAAAACCAGCAATTACGTCATTTACGTCGCCGGTCAGTCAACTGTCTTGGCAATTATTTGATTTGCCAAATATTGAGTTTCCTACTCGGTAATCTGACCCGTCAAGACGCATTTTCAATATATACTCTGACAGGTCAAATATTGAAATTTCAAGATCTGACCTGCCAAATCTTAAAATTCCAAGAATGGGCCTGTCAATCTCGAATTTGAACACCGGCCAAATATTGAATTTTCAAGATTTTTACAATTTCTAAGACGTAGATTTGACATGCCAAATCTTAAATTTCAAGGCTGCTGCTCATAAGCTATTAATCAATAAGGTCTAATCTGTTAAAATATATTTCAACTTTTTCTCACTGGCTACCTTCAGAGGTTCAGTTCGGTTTGGAACCTGTTCTGCTCTACACCGCTGCCAGATTTTACAAGATTTGACCTGCCAAATTTTAAACTTTTAAGGTTGCTGCTCATAAGCTATTAGTCAACAAGGACTCATAATAATGCTAACATATATTTCAACGTTTTCTCACTGGTCGTATCAGGGATTCAGTTCTGATTGCTAGGAACCTATTACGTTTCATACGCTACCAGATTTTACAAGCCAATTATTGTATGAATTTGCAAGATTTGAACTACCAAATTTTATATTTTCAAGGCTGTCGCTCACAAGCCATTAACCATCACTGAAGGATTAATATATTAAAATACCTTTTGATTTTTCACTGGCTAGCTTTAGGGGTTCGGATCTTGTTAGAACATGACCTGTTCCACACCGCTACCACATTTCTGCGTGTCCACCGTCGATGAATGAAAAAACGCAGAGAGCGGCTGAGGTTTGGTATTTTCCATGCATACATGAAAGGGTCGACCACGGAACTCATTGACAAGAATTCGTTGGCAACATAATGGTACACTCTGTATGCATAAGAGGTTCGGCAAGAGCAAAAATATAAAACATGGACGTTGATAAAGTAAGGTAAAAATGACAAATAGAAAACAAAAAGGATCAATAGAGTTGTATGGGCCATCTTATTCTCTCTTTCTAAATACTTTCTCCTGTTCGCCGCTGTCAGATTTGCTCGGACGTCTTTAAGTTCTAGTCTTTGCAGAGCAGCCACTTTATGTATTTTCACATAAACTGCTGTTAAAATAAATGATGGGATCACAAAATGTGAATAACAGTAGGCCAACAGAAAATCTTCCTTCTTCACATCCGCAACGGGAAGAACTGACATAACTAATGCATTTGCCCAAATGATAGCAATGGTAGCTTTGGCTCTTGCGTTGGTGATTTTCTGTGGGTATTCAAAAGGTCTAATAACTGCAATATATCGATCGTAGGACATCGCCAAAAGCGTGGATACAGCCACAAGGATCGACACAGCTCCGATGAAGTGTTCTGTCATGTTAAGAATTGGAAGGTTTCCCAGACCACAATACCTGTAAGTCAGCTCGCCGGCGCGTAGGTAGCTGATGATTCCCATGAAAAAATCTGCAACTGAAAGATTTGCGATGAGGAATACAGAAGGCGTGCGTAGGCATCGGCAAGGATCGCGATAGATTGTGGTGAAGAGAGAGGCATTTCCGAGGGTAATGAATGAACCGAAGATCAAGTCGATGACGATCAAGACAAGGAGAAGTTCTGCTTGGACTGACGAGATGCTCGTTGCATATTCGCTAATAGTTGTCGTTGGTGTTGAATTCATGGTAAATTTCTTCACCTTCTTGTCCCAATTTTTTTTTGTTTGGAAGACGTCCCTAACTTAATCTGTGTGAGATGTGTCGAACACAATATTCGTCGTCTTTGTGGAATGCCGGCAATCGCCCCAAAATGTTGACTTTCAGATATAGATATCCTGCGTTGATGACGTACTCTACACTGCATCTTTTGTTCCCCATGGCCAGGGGGGACCTCCTACCCATGGCTAGTAAATTTGATGTTTCTCATCAAACTGGAGTTTAGTGAAATTTAAACCTGATAGCTGTCTTAAGAAACGTCACCAAGAGGTGGGACACAGCATAAATAGACGTCGAGCAAACTGCATAAGATCAAGTGCCTTTGTTTTCAACTTATCTTTAAAACAAGTTGAGATTTACATCGATCACTGATCATGATCTGAATAATTATCTCTTCCCGATTCTTAAAATCGTGTTTTACATGAAACCTTAAATTGTTTGTAAATGGTTTTTTATCGGTGTGTTCAAGATTAAGAGAGATTAAGGAAAGCTGTTAAGGCAAAACGTTTGAATTTGAATTTCATGTTTTTGAGAAACGTATCACCTGTTGTTGTGCAGGGTGACAATCAGTTCACGGTGAACTGAAAATTAAGGATTATTGAAATTATCAGGATGATAATTTAAAAGCAATCTGTTGACTTGGTATCAAAAGCGATGATGATTTTCCACGGTTTTTACATGTAGGTAATAAAAAAGATAAAATGCATGTTTCCAACAACAAAGAAATGATAAATCTGAGCTGGATTTCTTTTCGTAGCGTGTTAAACTGATATCTTCTCGGAAACCGTGAAGGACTGGTGGTAAGTGGGCTTGACTCAAGACCGAGCGGTCTGGGTTCGAGCCCAAGGTGAAGTAGAACAGTAGAGATGCATTCTTGGGCAAGACACTTAACTCTCACAGGGCCTTTTTGGGGCTTTAACTATTTTTTTGTTGTTTGATTTCAGGTCAAGCTCAGGGACTCGGCAAACTTACTACAAATGGAAACCATCCTGCTTATTTGTAGCCTGCGAACGCAAACGTATTTCCGGCTGTCGCTTGTAGCCGGAAATACGTCTGCCTTCGCAATCTAACAAATTTGTGATAATATTAGAAATAAGGAAAAATTAACTGAAATTTGGCTAAAAGAACCAGTCCAGAATCATTATTATACCAACTGTCATCAAACCAAGTGTGCAGCCATTGTACTCGAGCATAAAACCGGACTGAAAACAGCACTTATGTCACTTACAGCACTTATGAAAGTCATGAATCCAAATAAGACCATTTATATTCACTGTCAAATGAGACAAGGAATATCAACCAGGCAGTTTTGATGTTTACCAAACTAAGTGCATCTACTAAGATTAGATGTGATCTGCCTATCCTTTGAATACTAATTCTTTTCCATTTATTTATCTACCGACAGTTTGGAAAAACAAGCAGTTTCTCACTAAATTTAATCAATTTTTCAAGCCCAAAATGCTGCTTCTGCATGTTATTGAACTAAAAAAAATTAAACAGCCACTAAGATTTTTCATTTCCCCTGGCTTTGGTAATTATGTATTTTTGTTTTAATTAAAGAAAAGTCCATCAAACAGTCTTTGAAGATAATATTAAGGAAGACTTTTAACTTTCCGACTGGTTCAGCAGGTGTAACGGAGGACAAATAACCATTAACAAAGCAGCAATGAGAGAGAGAAAAAAAGGCAATCGCGTCCTGTTGTCTTTGTGAAAAACATCTAAAGGGAACGGTCCTTTGTGTCTCTCAACTGGGTTCCACAAAAACCAGCATGTTTTCACAAGCGATTCTTATTAGTTAAGTAAAAATGTTGACATTAACACTCGCTACGCTGTGTTTCAACTTCCTCTGCTGTTTTTTTTCTTTGTTTTCGTCACAGGAACGTATTTTTTCCGTTGTTTTCTTTAAGGTAAAACATTTTCAGGACATCCTAAGTTATAACATACATGGCATTTCTTACCTTGTTCTTGCGCAGGTCTTTTCTCATATTGCCTCCTAAATTTAAAACTGGTATGTTGACACAAGCTAAAACGCAGAGGCTTCCAACCGGTCGCTATTTATCCCCCCGATTTGCTTAAGCGAATTGTCTCCTCGAACTTCCGTGATTTGCCTGGTGTTTTCGAATTGATAAAAATGTTGTTTTGGATATCGAAAAAAGGTCAGCTAAAATTTTCGGAAAGGCAGCAGCTGCTATGGTTTTCGGGAAAGGCGGAAAAAAACCGAATAGATTTCGAGAAAACTCAAGTTCCGCTAGAAGACCTAGAATTGCGCAACAGATTAAAATTTTATAGCGTAGCCTAAACAGAATCTACATAGCTCTAAAAGCACTTCAGATAGCCTAAAAAGGCAATTAAAAGCATTTGACAGAAAACCGTCATTGGGTGGTCCTGAACGCTGGTTTCACGGTTCATCGACATATGTCAATCACGTTCAGCTGAGAGGACGTTCACGAGGCTATATGGAGAACACGTTATCGAGAGCAATATCAAATTAGCACCTATGTTTTAAAACAGCAGTGATCCGAGTGATCAGTAATGTAAGACGGTAGACTGTCGAGCGAAAATAACGGTGATTGAATAAATTTTAATCTAAAGTTTATTTGTTCAATCAATGAAGTTGATCAAAGAGTTTCCTGGTTTATCTTCATAAGCTGCGAAGAAGTGATCTTCCGCTTCATTGCAACTGAAATCTGCGGATCGGAAGAACTGAATTAGGCCAATGCCAGTGACAAGATTTCAGGTAATAACAGAATTTGAACCAATAATATTTTACTGAACTCGATAAATTTGGCCTCTTTTTTTGCAGTTCTGTTAAAATAACAGTCTGATTAGGAGTAAAAGTAGATTTAACGAGATCAGTGTGAGCTGTTCTTAAAGGAGTTACATCACGATTTGCGCAACATGAAAACTTTAGTCTAAATTTTTCAAGTTCGTCGTTTGTAATCCGTGTCAATCTCCTCCATCCTCAACCATCCTTGTTCCCGCTTTATGGTTTTTGATTAACTCTTTAGTGTTTTTCTATCGTAGAAAACTACTATTTTCAGGTTTCCTTTAATTTAATGGTAATTTTGTACGTGGCCAAAATAACTCAAAATACCGTGACCGAGCTCCTTTTAGCAACAGTAAAGTTGGAGATGAAGGAGCTTTCCCTGCTCCACATGAAACTGTAGAGCGTAGTTCATTTCCTGGTGTTTCCCAGGAACCAAAGTTCATATATTAAATATTAAAAATAAATCCTCGAAATCTGTTTGTTTACATAAGGTCTCCGCCAAGAAGCACCCTTAGTCAAGAAGAAAACAAAGCCCAAAACAGCTTGACTGCCAGCATTTGAAAACGAAAGGTTTTCAACAAAACTAACTTGCAGAAACATTAAGTACTCTGATAAAAAAGCCAGCTAGAAGAAGAAGAAGAAAAAGAAACTAAAACGTGGGGCATGACTGAAGGTAGAAGTCAGTCGACGGCTACTCAGGAGTTATATTGTCGGACAGGAAATGGTGGAATACATCAAAAGATCATTTTCTCAGCACTGAATATTCTACTATGCATTACAGCATTTCTGGGAAATGTTCTAATCATTGTTGTTCTTCAAAAGGTGTCCTTCCTTCATCCGTCATCAAAGCTATTGTTTGGTTGCCTCGCGAGCACCGATCTTTGTGTGGGTCTTATTACGCAGCCGCTTTACGTCAGCTTCTTAATGATTCCAGCACATTCCAGACTGTGTCGCTATCTTAATATTGCTTCATTCACCGTAGGTATACTTCTTTGTGGAGCATCTTTGTTCACACTAACTGCAATAAGTGTGGACAGACTTCTCGCTTTATTATTGAAAATGAGATACAGACAGATGGTAACTCTGAGAAGGGTACGGATCTTGGCTGCCAGTTTATGGATTTCTAGCGTTGCGTTGGCAATGACATCATTCTACAACGTCCGTATTACTACGGGCATCACCGGGGTGATACTGTTATCGTGTGTAGCAACCTCAATTTACTGTTACGTGAAAATCTATTACACACTTCGCCGTCACCAAGCGCGATTAGGAGAGCGTGTTCACCAAAGGGAACGGAACGATGGAGAAATTCCTCTGAACATAGCGCGATACAGAAAGACAGTCTGTACTGCACTCTGCATGCAAATAACATTACTTGCTTGTTATCTTCCATACGGTATAGTCGCAGCCTTGCGTGCTGTTAAAGGCGAGTCTTTCCATCTCGCTTGGGATGTAGCGTTGACTCTAGTTTTCTTAAACTCTACTCTGAACCCGATTCTCTACTGTTGGAGGATTGGACAGATACGTGAAGCGGTGAAGAATAGGATGAAACAGCTGTGCTGCTTTTCGAGTTAAAATTCTCGCTCCTGATGTCAAAGAGAGGAATTAGGTTTTTATCTAACAATTATTCCACGAGCGTGCGTTGAATATCAGATGATGAATAGCCAACTAGGCACGTAGCGCCGAGTTGACTATGATCATTTCATATCCAACAAGCGCGAGTAGAATAATTGTTTGATTTAAACGCCCCCAAAATAAAGAAAATTAAACCAAACTAAAAATAAAAACACCCCCAAAAATCACGCGTACGCTGACCATATTTGTAAAGAATGGTATAATGGCTCATGTGCGATGATGGCTAACCCAATGAAAACTCTTGAATTGCATTATGCAATGATCCAGTTTTTAATAATCTACGTTATACTTCTTGGTTAAATTTCTGTTAACTGTTATTTAATGTATTCTCTGTGTAATTTTTTACACGACTCCAGGGAACGCCGTTTATACGATAAGACTCAGTTCGTATTTAAATAAAGATTGATTGATTGACTGATTGATTGATTGATTGATTGATTGATTGAGAACGGTAGCCAAATAAGTGATCTCAGCTGCTGAGGGTAGTTTTGTCATATAAAGACGTCAGTTTTAGTTATAAAAGTTATTTCATGGGTTTTAAGTTTTTGGAAGTAAAACCAAGAATGAAATGAGGATTTAAATGAAAATGTTATATCAATTAAAAATGCTAATATATTAGTAAACTTTGAGCCTCTGGATTTTTCTCGAATCAATTATACACGGTAATAGTCTTTTTCATCGCAGCTAACAAAAATAAAGACAATGCTAAACTTGCTTTGGCCTGTTCTTACACTGAACTCGAGAATCCTGGGTTTAATTTGACGAGCAGCAACATATTTTGTTCAAAACAACACAACTATTATTCCACCTGGTCAACACTCGACGAATTACAATCCAGTTGCCAGACGCGGGTGACCCATTTCTGGCGCCAAATTAAAAGCGTTGAGTCACTTGAGTCATAAAATGTTTCAGATTTTGCACTTTTTAAAATCTGATATGGTGTTTGGAATTATACATCCCTTTTCATGACTCTTTAATGTCTCCAGAGAGAAAAGTTGTGCGACTTCAATGCCTTTCCTGTTAACATACATTTGACGTCATAACAGTATAGTTTTTCCCGTCTGCTTAATCATCATTGGTCAATTCAAATTTCGGCGCACCAACCGTGTGCAAGGATAGCAGAAATAATGGCAAACATTTCCTGTATTTCTGGTGCAACAGTTTTTAAATTAGGTTCCAATTATCAAATTGCAACATTTTGTGGGCATGCCTCTTTGATTCTGCAACCCTATGGTACCAGCTAACCTCTCCCCACCCCTGCCCCCGAAAAATCCTAGATCCGCCCTTGTAATTTGTCGGAAAACTACGGGTGACAGTTGTTAAATTCATACCGAATTTTGCCAGGTGGCCTTGGTTGGAGTCATACTGAAAACGGTAGCTCGTCGAAAAAAGTTCAGTTTAAGTTATCAATAAAACATCGCATTGTTTTGGAGTTTTAAGCAATCTCGTTCTCAGCACTGCGCAGAGAAAGATGAAGATGAACCAGAATTTATTACAGCGGCTGCTCTCTCTACGCATGTTCAGAAACCTTTATCAAAGTTAGATGCCAGTGCAAAACTGGATCAAACCGGAACCAACATTTTCCTTACTTAGCCGTAGATAAGATGCCGGTCTCAGTAACTGGGGACACGACACGCCAACATAAAAGGTGAGATCTGAAGGTCAACTTTCAGAGAACTTAATTAGCCATTTACTACATTTATGACCGATTGAGATACTAATGCTTAGGGATTTCTTGTTATTAACATAACATTACTAATTCAGTTAGCAGCTACGGTATGGTAATATGTCCAAACGATACGCAAAGACTTTGGTAAAAACTAGAGAGTGAGTTCTTGCAATTGCAGATGCCATTTCAAAATCAAGATTGACTACCAGAGATGATTGTATAGGTGCTAAAGAGATAGGCTCGATTTCCGAACAGCTTTTCCCGAACAGCGGCTGGTAATCGAGCCTGCTAGAGAGGATGATCGAAGAAAACGACTCTCTCAGCGCTGCGAGTTCCTAAAATTGTCCCACGTGGTATTTGTTATATCGATCATATTTTCGTGACCTCGTATCCCGTGACAATATCCTGAGTTTTTGCGCATGGTTATTCAGCGGCTTAACAGTAGAACATCATAAAACTTGATGATGTCACGATAAGTAGTAATGCGTGATAAAGTTAAAGTGCACCTAACCCCCAAAATGTTTTTCGCTAAAACGAATCTAGACTTGATTTGAAGCATTTGGGCGAAAAAAATTTTGAATTTGGTTGAATCCTCGATTTTCTATGCCCTTTCAAAGTCGCGCTTGAAGGTTTCACGACCGCGTTTTAGGGAGTCTGGGGCGGCGGTACCTGATGACGTCTACCCAGGAACCAAACACAATAGCGCCTCAGTCAACTCTCTGTATTTGCTCGAGAAAATGGAATACAAAACTAATCGTTCCGATGTATTTTGGGACTAAAGCGTCCAAGTTTTGTCTCAGAATCATTTCTTTTTCGTCACTGGAGTCAGAGTTAAGTTTCGATTCGGAAGACTCCGAAATAAACTTCGATCGAGCACGTTCAACAATTGTGAACTCACTGCTTAGAGCTTTGAGAGCAATTTACAATATTTCAAGCGACGAAGGGGAAGACTTCTTTGCGGACGAGCTGCTTGTATATTAGGAATGGAAAGCTAGATACGAAGTGGAGGGCAGGCAAACGAAACGCAGGAAAGAAAACTCAAGGATTGCTTTGGATGGTAATTTCGTCAACTAAACATAAGATTCCCACGCGTGTTTATAGCCCGTTTACATTTGTCCTTAGCGAGAATGTATTTTGTCAAGGTGTGATTGTTCTGTTAAATCCAGTTTGTGTTTTACTTTCAGTTGAATGCTTCATGTTTATAAGAGCGACGTACGTGTTGCAGTTTTCGAGACTTGATGACCTCCAAAACATTGGCTTCGATCGATTGAAAATCGTATTGTTTAGACCTGTATTTTTGAAGCTGCGGGAAGCAAGGCGGAAGGAAACATTTCATACAATTACCGATTTCACATTGTCACACGTTTTAAGTCGTAACTCCAAATAACCAATGTAAATTGTTCTCAAAGTTTGCAGTGAAATTCGTCGGATAAGCGAAAAGGATGTGTTCCCTAAGCGGTCCGCAGATAATGTTACGCGGTCATATTTTCGACGCTATTGCACAGAATCTTTGTCGCACTGCTGATTTCCAAACCTTCGAAAAACTCTGTGAGTCTAACAATTTTGTTATCATATGATTCTAAAGGAATAATCTTCGATTTTCATCTAAATCGAAAGAGAAATAAGTGTTGGTTAGCGGCGTACAGTTGCGATCTATTTACATATCAGTAGAACGCTTCTTGATCATGATCGGATCACACAACTTTGCCGGTTATGTTATAAATACTGCGGGATTGGAAGATATAGGTTGTCGGTAGTATTTCTACAAATTGCTGGTTAGCTTTAAGCAGAAAATTTATGAAAATAGCGTTCGAAAGTCTGCGGAACAAGGTCCAGTGAGAGTTGGTTCTCACAGATTCAGTTCGCTTGTTTCGGTTCGACAAAATCAACCATCGTTGAAGTCTTTACTGCACCATTAGCCGATCATCGTCAGTAAATTGTACAGTATATCTTTTTTTGGATCTGGGATATTACTGCAGCAGTCGATAGCACTTCTGGAAGGCATTTCTGCGCACTTTTCGAATGTGTATTGCACCGTCCTAAAGGAAATGAGAGGACGTGAGATATCCAACCTTCCTGGGTAGACGTCAGAAGAGCCGCTGGACCCATTCTCCTCAAACTCGGTCGTGAAACAAAATGGCGGTGTTTCGGAGCTATTTTCGAGATTTCGTCGGGGCACAGAAAATCGAGGATTTAACGGAATCCAAAAATTTTTTCGCAGAACTATTTCAAATAACAAGTAGATTCGTTTTAGCGAAAAAAAAATTTGGGGTTTAGGTGCACTTTAACCGATCTCTTTTGATGTCTTTTGTTAGGTGTCCTTATTATTTTTTTTTCTAAAAGATCAAAAATTATCCGATTGGAAGAAGCTTATGTATGGCAATTCGTTTTCTTTGAGCATCCTTTCTTTTTTGGCGGGTGCTACGAAGGTTCTTTCCGTCGGATCATGATAAAATATCTAAGATAGTATGCGCATTCTCATTGCTCGATAGGTGTGTTAAGATGAGATGCTTAGATGTTTATATGTTAACAAGGTTGTGATAAGAAATATTTTATAAAAGCAATGAAGGACTTTTTTCCGTGTTTACCTAGTCTCATCTAAACACGAGAGGGGTTGGGAGAATTCTTGAAAGTTATGCGCTTGACCGTGTCTCGGGTTTCATAATTGTCTCGAATTCTCCCAACCGCTCTCGTGTTTAGATCTCTGGCTATTGTTATGGCTTGAATTTTTTAAGACAATGGACCTGTTGTTGAGCGGCCTAAGGGATGCTTCTATCCGCTATGGCGAAATTGCACTGGACTTAAATCGGATTCCATCGGGCAACTGTCGGTGATCACATTTTTTTCCCTACAGTACTCTACTTGGGAAAACATGGACAGTCCAGCTAGGGGCTAGTCAGTAATTGTCAAGGAAAACAGTATTGTCGTTTGCTGCATTTAAGAGCAGCTTCGCCTAAATATCAACTAGACTTGGAAATAGCGAAAAAATCGAATTTCTTCAAACTCGCCCAGAATGAAGCCCTACGGGCACTAGTTACAAAAATATCGTTTTAAGTTCGATAAATCAAAAATTATTTTTTTCCGCATTTTTTTCGTTTCGATGCCCCAAATCGGCCAAAATCCATCGAAAATGAGCGGCATATTCAGAGGCTCGTAAACTCAAAAGCAAAAATCTTCATTACAAACTGATTGCACGTCGTATTTGTACTTCCTTTCTTGTCTATTTAGAGCTAAATAGATCGTGATTTGATTACAACTTAAATATTTGACGAATTTTTTAAGTTAACGACCCAAGACAGCTTTACAAGAGGTCTACATTTAGCCTATTTTCAAATGCTAAAAAGGCGCTCTGGTACACGGCTTTTCCCGAAATGACTAGTTTGGTTTGAAAGAGCATTGTTTCTTCTTCAAATTACTGAAATAAAATTTTTGGGTAAATAAAATCGTGTGCGCTGAGATAGCGAACTAAATGCAGCACTTCGTCCTGAAAACGTGACCTTTGACCCAAGCGTAACGAAACCAATTACTGCAAGAAAACCCGGAAGAAAAGCAAACGTTCCGTTATTTTGAAACAATTTCTAGTGATATCTCTCCGAAACCATGATTGCAAGAAACTATTTCCAGATATGAAATCTTGCAGGGTCAAAGACGGAGCTAAAGGGCGCATTTTGACACAATAACTTTGTTTGCTGAGAATTGAATTGCAGTCAATTCCAGTGAAATTTGCAAACTTGACGTATGTTAGCCGATACTTACCTGAATCTTTATATTAATAGAAGAGTCGTCTTCTTGGATTAACCTTCAAAAGAAGCTGCATCCAGATTTGGAAACCTCTAAAAGAAGAAATGTTTAATGTTCCGTGAGCTGCCCGCTGCTATAAATTAGCTTAAATTCCATGCACATGCAGACCGCAGGTTTGTCGTAAAACTCACTTAACTCCACTGACAGTTTCCATGGGCAACCCCAAAATAAACAATCCCCAAAAATGTAAAGTGAAATTGGCTGTCTTCATGAACAGTTAGATGCTAGAGTCTAAAAAAATAAAAACACCCCCAAAAAACATGCGTATGCTTACCATATTTGTAGAGCATGGTATAATGGCTCATAACCCATGATGGCTAAGCCAATGAAAACTCTTGAATTGCATTATTCAATGATCCAGTTTTTAATAATCTACGTTATATTTCTTGGTTAAATTTCTGTTAACTGTTATTTAATGTATTCTCTGTGTAATTTTTCACACGACTCCAGGGAACGTCGTTTATATGATAAGATTTCGTGATTGATTGATAACGCTAGCCAATTAACTGATCTCAGTTTCTGAGCTGTTGCTGAGGGTAATTTTTGCCATATAACGGCGTCAGTTTTAGTTATAAAAGTTATTTCATGAGTGTTAAGTTTTTGGAAGTAGAACCAAGAATGAAATGAGGATTTTAATGAAAATGTTAAATCAATTAAAAATGCCAATAAATTAGTACACTTTGAGCCTCTGGATTTTTCCCGAATTAATTACCACGGAACTGGCCCATGTTGCCAGCGTGGCTTTGGTGATTTCAATTTTGGTTTACACATGTGCAACTACTTCAACCAAGATAAATAAATTCTTTGCAGATAGAACAAGAACAATTTGAATGCTAACACGAAAAGAAGAAATGCTCGCAAATTTATTGCTTTTGTAGTTTGCAGCTTTTTATTGGGTGGGTAACTCCAAGGGCTGATTAAGTTGGGAGGCGGGTGTATTGGGAGGTTAGCCACCAGCTTCTTAAAGGAGCAAAAAATAACCAAAAATTGAGATAGGTCTGCAAACGGCGACTGGGTCCGGGCTGTCCTATCAAAACGTCACGATAATAGTCTTTTTCATCGCAGCGAACAAAAATATAGACAATGCTAAACTTGCTTTGGCCTGTTCTTACAATGAACTCGAGAATCGTGGGTTTAATTTGAAGAACAACAACATATTTTGTTCAAAACAACACAACTATTATCCCACCTTGTCAACACTCCACGAATTACAATCGAGTTGGCAGACGCGGGTGACCCATTTCTGGCGCCAAATTAAAAGCGTTGAGTCACTTGAGTCATAAAATGTTTCTGATTTTCCACTCATGTCCAATACTGTCGAGTAGATTCCATCGGAAAAGAGAACTTTCTATTCGTTATCGATCGGAAAATTACATCTCATTAGCTATTAGCTGGATATAAAGCCTGTTGAATCGATCGATTCGATCGATTCGTCGAACGGACACGACCCGAAACCTGGATGTTGTCGATTGGAAAATCGCATCTCATTGGTGACAACAGACCCCGGCGGTCCAACGTTGTCGATTCGACCGATTCGTTCGATTCGTCGAATGGACACGACCGCGAAACGTGGATGTTGTCGATCGGAAAATCGCATCTCATTAGTAATAACAGACCCGGCGGTCCAACGTTGTCGATTCATTCACAGGCTATTATAACGAAAGCACTGTGAAAGAGGACATAAACACATGCATATTCCTCGTTCAAAAAACACCAAAGGTAGTATAAACGAAACATTGCATAGTCATTTACGTCGCTATAAGAAAAGCACGGTGAAAGAGTACATGAATACATGAATATTCCTAGTTCTAAAAACACCGGTGAAAGGTAGTATAGACGAAACATTGCATGGTCATTTGAGCACGGTGAAAGAGGACATAAACAGATGCGTTTTGCATGGTCATTTACGCCACTAACATGTCCGTAGTATATCGCAAAAATACTCTTATCGATGAATCAATGATTGACAATCGACAAAACGCCGCTATAACAAAAGCACAGTGGAAAAGGACATAAAATATGAATATTCCTCGTTCTAGAAACACCAAAGGTAGTATAAAGCCAAACATAACAAGTTTTCTATCGTAATGACCCTACCGTGACCCGACCGATGACAACGTATGACAATCGGAATAAATTTCTGGTACGTTTCGAATTTTTTGTCTACATCAGCCTTGACCACCTCACGTTAATATGTTTCGTGGCGGGGCTTTAAAAATAAACCCCAACAAAGTGTACATTTTCTGAAAGCTAAATAAATGAAGAATTCGATTACGTTTTTTCTTTTTCGAAAACATAAAAGTTTTCTAAATTTTGCGCAGCGAAGCGATATTTACCCTTTCTTTTGTTTCAAGTTCGTTTATAGCCACGATTATGGCCGCAACGTGTTTAACATCGCAAATGATTCGTTACACATTGCCTTTCAAAAGGGTGTCTCCGATTTCTCAAAGATCGCTTCGTTTTCTTTTTATACCACCCTAAAGTTTGATGTTCGAAAGCTTGTGATATCCTTTAACAAAACAAAGCCATAAGTTTTTAACGAGGTCGAAATTCAAAGTCTGAGACGCCCTTTTGTAGGGCAGCTATTTGGGAACATCTACCCTCGTGACCGTACAATGCAACAATGCATAAATCTCAATTACTCAGGACTAGACACAGTTACGTCTTGGGGACCTATTTTCTGATTGTGGTTATCCTCCATGTTGACAAAAAATTAGAGTTAAAATCCCTATTTTCAATTAAGTGCAAGCTCTGCATGGTCAACCATTCATCTAGGGCTGATGTTGCATTTCGTTTTCAAATTTACATGGAGAAGTTTGTAATGTGAAAATATTAAAAATGATACGAAATGTTTTCAAATTCATCGGATTTGCGTGCACAGGGTCTAAAACACGTATTCTATCGTTCATTTGGGGAGGAGGGGGCACTCCCTTATCGAAAGAACAGGGATGCTAATTAGAAATGTTAAAAGAAACCCTTAATTATTTGAGCCGCCGATTAATGGTTTAATAAGTTACAGTAGAAATAGTATTTATAAGAAAATTATTAATTTCAATTGGTTCTGCTTGTAGCATTTGTACGATAATTATGATTCGAGGGCAATCAGGTGGTGTCTAATTACAAATATCAAATTACAAATTCTGTAACTGGATACCTGTATTTGGACTCCTATGTCATTAATGTGTCAATCATGTTCACTTAAATGGGATCTCTCCTGCTGTTTTCCTACTGTTAATTGGCTCATAATTTCATAACAGTCCAATTACTATTACTAATGGTAATAGTGTAATAGTGCATTCAACAACAAAACGAGGAAAACAAATTCACTTAATTTCTCATTTTATTCTTTAATTAAATTTACGAATAAGTCAAGTTGTCAGTCTTGAGTCTTAACTTACAACATATTTCCTAACTATTACAAAAATCTACGTAGAATATGAAATATATATAACCGCCATTACTATGCAGGTCATGCAATTAGTCCCAATTTACAGAGAGTACTTTATAAGAAGGCTAAGTCCACGGTACCAATTTGTTATCATACATAGAAACATTCAAATTATTCCCCAACTGTTATCAATTAAGTAAAAAGTGAAATAGCTATGATTATCTTAAAAACTTCCTTTTTATTGGTCAATAATACCTATCT
The DNA here is from genome assembly GCF_964199315.1 of Orbicella franksi. Lineage (NCBI taxonomy): Eukaryota > Metazoa > Cnidaria > Anthozoa > Scleractinia > Merulinidae > Orbicella > Orbicella franksi. Next base: position 15,826,178 of record NC_138153.1, read on the forward strand.
AAGGCAAGCCTATTTGATGAAACCTTCTTTATAACCTGTCTGCCATATCAACCAGTGTATAACAGATATCTGGTTACTTCAGGTATGTTATGACCACAATTGAAACATACAAAACTTGTTGCAAACATAAACTTTTTCAATCTGCATCAACAGCAGAGTTCAGTTAAAAACACTGCCCTGTGCTATGGAACCAAACTTCATTTGAAAGGGGCACCTGCAAGAAGAGTGACAACAACCTAAAGATATAAAAAATGTGATTTCATAACGTGCAGCTGTCTGGTGTGTAGTTTGAAAATTAATTGCATTTCATGGTGATCGCATCGTTTATTTCCGCTGCGGAACCGTTTCAAAAGCAGTTACTACTAATTCTGTGAGAACTTTTTTATCTTTGCGGTTTCTCATATCCTATTTTATTCTATCAATTACTTACCAATATCTTTCATAACAGAGTTGTTTAGAAGGTTGTGAACATGGGCATAAACTTGTGCTTTCCCTTCAGATCTAAACAATTCCTTCGTATCAACAACAATGCCACAGGGTTTGGCAAAAGCAAGAATTCCTGTAGCAAAAAGTCACGGAATTAATGTTAATCAAGACTGTAATAACTTAACTAGAAGAATACATTTATTTCAAAATATAGTTATTGAAATGAGAAGTTGAATGTATTAAAAACTAGTATTAAAAATTAAGCTCAACCACATGCATATATAAAATTTGTGTTAATGCCTGTATGGATGATACAGGCATGTTAAATTCAATGAAACAGACACTATAATTAATTGTTGTTAAAAAAACCCTTTCTACAAATATGCTAGTGTACAGGTGACATTTATGTTATGGATATTTATATACCTGCAGTTCTGTGGTTTTTACTACAGTGTTTTCCTTTCTCAGTGCCACAGTCCATCTTCTGCTTATTGCCTTTCTCATCTGTTACAACATTATCCTCATTTGAAGTAACACCAAAGCCAGAACTACAAAGAAAACAAATTATTTTTGGCATTTCACCCAGTTCACAACTGAAACAATAGCACTGGCATATTTCCTTTAACATCCAGTGAACTCTATCTGCACCCCTAACATGTTATGGGTTAGTTGTGCAAATGATTGGCCTTTTGCTTAATGCCCTTGGGTTATGCAAACACCCCAGCAGGGCTTATTACCTATGAACTGGAATAATTAGTGCAAAAGGTTCTTAAACTAGTCACTTGAAACAAGACAAGCACATAATAATTTCAAAGAAAAAAGAGTGTTAATTTTATCACACCGATAAATTCAATGATACTTGAGTTCCCAATTTATTGACAACAAAAAAGTTTGTATTACTTCTGCATAGAATATACAGGACTTTGATCGTTTGCAGTACTTCCATCTTGCTTCTCCATAAAGGTTAATTCAACTCGCTTTTGACCAAATTCATTGTGTGGCAGTTCTCGTTGCATATATTCCCCCTTCATTTTAATTTCCTCTTGTACTTTCTTTGGCAAATTGGTTTCTTTCACCCAACTTTTTCTGCCATCTGCCCTACCAACTGTCATCAAACCAAGTGTGCAGCCATTGCACTGATTACCTGCTGGACCTGAGAAAGCCTTTTTTCTCGAGCATAAAATTGGACTGAAAATAGCATTTATGTTTAAGGGAGCCCAATTTGCTTGAAGGTCATGAATCCAAATAAGACCATTTATATTCACTGTCAAATGAGACAAGGAATATCAACCAGGCAGTTTTGATGTTTACCAAACTAAGTGCATCTACTAAGATTAGATGTGATCTGCCTATCCTTTGAATACTAATTCTTTTCCATTTATTTATCTACCGACAGTTTGGAAAAACAAGCAGTTTCTCATTAAATTTAATCAATTTTTCAAGCCCAAAATGCTGCTTCTGTTCAGTTGAACTAAAAAAGACAAAAACCATTGCCAAAAAAAATCAAACACCCACAAAGTTTTTCATTTCCCCTGGCTTTGGTAATTATGTATTTTAGTTTTAATTAAAGAAATGTCCATCAAACCGTATTAGAAGATAATATTAAGGAAGACTTTTAACTTCCCGACCAGTTCAGCAGGTGTAACGGAAGACAAATAACCATTAACAAAGAAGCAATGAGAAAGAAAAAAAAAAAAAGGCAATCGCGTCTTGTTGTCTTTGTGAAAAACATCTAAAGGGAACGGTCCTTTGTGTCTCTCAACTGGGTTCCACAAAAACCAGCATGTTTTCACAAGCGATTCTTATTAGTTAAGTAAAAATGTTGACATTAACACTCGCTACGCTGTGTTTCAACTTCCTCTGCTGTTGTTTTTTTCTTTGTTTTCTTCACAGGAACGTATTTTTTCCGTTGTTTTCAAAACTTTAAGGTAAAACATTTTCAGGACATCCTAAGTTATAACATAAATGGCATTTCTTACCTTGTTCTTGCTCAGGTCTTTTCCCATATTGCCTCATAAATTTAAAACTGGTATGTTGACACAAGCTAAAACGCAGAAGCTTCCAACCGGTCGCTATTTATCCCTCCGATTTTCTTAAGCGAATTGTCTCCTCGAACTTCCGTGATTTGCCTGGTGTTTTCGAATTGATAAAAATGTTGTTTTGGATATCCAAAAAAGGTCAGCTATGATTTTCGGAAAGGCAGAAGCTGCTGTGGTGTTCGGGAAATGCACAAAAAAAAAAAAACGAATAAATTACGAGAAAACTCAAGTTACGCTAGAAGACCTAGAATTGCGAAACAGATTAAAATTTTATAGCGTAGCCTAAACATAATCTACATAGTTCTAACAGCACTCCAGACAGCCTAAAACAGCACTTAAAAGCATTTGACAGAAAACCGTCATTGGGACAGTCCTGAACGCTGATTTCAAGTTCATCGACATATGTGAACCACACTTCAGCTGAGAGGACGTTCACGAGGCTATATTGAGAAAAGGTGATCGAGAGCAATATCAAATTAGCACCTATGTTTTAAAACAGCAGTGATCCGAGTGATCAGTAATGTAAGACGGTAGACTGTCGACCAATAATAACGGTGATTAATAAGTTTTAATCTAAAGTCTATTCGTTCAATCAATGACGTTGATCAAAGAGTTTCCTGGTTTATCTTCATAAGCTGCGTAGAACTGATCTTCCGCTTCATTGCAACTGAAATCTGCGGATTGGAAGAGCTGAATTAGGCCAATGCCAGTGACAAGATTTCAGGTAATAACAGAATTTGAACCAATAATATTTTACTGAACTAGATAAATTTGACCTCTCTCTCTCTCTCTTTTTTTTTTTTTTGCAGTTCTGTTATAATAGCAATCTGATTAGGAGTAAAAGTAGATTTAACGAGATCAGTGAAAGGAGTTACATCACGGTTTGCGCAACATGAAAAGTTTAGCCTAAATTTTTCAAGTTGGTCGTTTAAAATCCGTGCCAATCTCCTCCATCCTCAACTATCCTTGTTCCCACTTCATGGTTTACGATATCTCTTTAGTGTTTTTGTATCATAGAAAACCAATATTTTCGAGTTTGCTTTAATTTAATGGTAATTTTGTACGTGGCTAAAATAACTCAAAATACCGTGACCGAGCTCCTTTAAGCAACAATAAAGTTGGAGATGAAGGAGCTTTCTCTGCTACACCTGAAACTGTAGAGCCATTTTTCATGAAAACTCGGAAAACCATTTCCTGGTGTTTCCCAGGAACCAAACTTCATATATTAAATATTAAATATTAAAAATAAATCCTCGAAATCTGTTTGTTTACATAAGGTCTCCGCCAAGAAGCACCCTTAGTCAAGAAGAAAGCAAAGCCCAAAACAGCTTGACTGCCTTGCATTTCAAAAAGAAAGGTTTTCAACAAAACTAACTTGCAGAAACATTAAGTACTCTAATAAAAAGCCAGCTAGAAGAAGAACAAGAAGAAAAAGAAACTAAAATATGGAGCATGACTGAAGGTAGAAGTCAGTCGACAGGTATTCAGGAGTTATATTGTCGGACAGGAGATGGTGGAATACATCAAAAGATCATTTTCTCAGCACTGAATATTCCACTATGCATCACAGCATTTCTGGGAAATGTTCTAATCATTGTTGTTCTTCAAAAGGTGTCCTTCCTTCATCCACCATCAAAGCTATTGCTTGGTTGCCTCGCGAGCACCGATCTTTGTGTGGGTCTTATTACGCAGCCGCTTTACGTTAGCTTCTTAATGATTCCAGCACACTCCAGACTTTGTGACTATCTTAATATTGGTTCATTCACCGTAGGTATACTTCTTTGTGGAGTATCTTTGTTCACACTAACTGCAATAAGTGTGGACAGACTTCTCGCTCTATTACTGGGAATGAGATACAGACAGATGGTAACTCTGAGAAGGGTACGGATCTTGGTTGCCAGTTTATGGATTTCTAGCGTTGCATTGGCAATGACATCATTCTACAACGTCCGTATTACTACGGGCATCGCCGGGGTGATACTGTTATCGTGTGTAGCAACCTCCATTTACAGTTACGTGAAAATCTATTTCACACTTCGCCGTCACCAAGCGCGATTAGGAGAGCGTGTTCACCAAGGGGATCGGAACGATGGAGAAATTCCTCTGAACATAGCGCGATACAGAAAGACAGTCTGTACTGCACTCTGCATGCAAATAACATTACTTGCTTGTTATCTTCCATACGGCATAGTCGCAGCCTTGCGTGCAGTTAAAGGCGAGTCTCTCCATCTCGCTTGGGATGTAGCGTTGACTCTAATTTTCTTAAACTCTACTCTGAACCCGATTCTCTTCTGTTGGAGGATTCGACAGATACGTGAAGCGGTGAAGAACACGATCAAACAGCTGTGCTGCTTCTCGAGTTAAAATTCTCGCTCCTGATGTCAAAGAGAGGAATTAGGTTTTTATGTAACAATTATTCCACGAGCGTGCGTTGAATATCAAATGATGAATAGCCATCGAGGCACGTAACGCCGAGTTGGCTATAATCATCTCCTATCTAACAAGCGCGAGTGCAATAATTGTTTCATTTAAACGCCCCCGAAATGCGGCAGGTATATTTTGCAGGGTGCAGGGTGCAGGGTGCAGGTTGCAGGTTGAAATGTAATTATAACTGGAAAGCCGCTGGCACTTGAAAGAACGTACAGTTGGTAGAATTACCGTGACTGTTACATGACGCTGGTTACAGTCGCTCAGAAAGGTGGCTTCCACATAAGTGCCAAACCGGCCGAAGCGATGGGAGGAGAGTATATTTCAATGATTTTAAGCCTGCAATGAATTATTGTTTTTGAAGAAACATCTGAAATATCATCTGAAATATCTGCTGAATTTGGTTTCTTCCCTGTGAGTACCAAAATGAAAGCACACTGAGCTTGCGCTAGTATATTCCGTCGGTTATAATCTTATATTATTTCATTTCTTTATTTATTTGCTTCATTTGTGATGGCAATCTTCTGTTGTTGAGGGAAGACTCGAGCCAAATCTGGAATCGACGGAGACATCTGTGGAGCGGCCATCCAGATGGCTTTGAAGAGATTTCACCAGTCTCTGCGTGTCGATCGATAAGTACTTATAGCGGATCGATCGTGTTTTCGATGGACATGAGAACATCGCTCAAACCAAGTGCGATCACAAACATGTTGGGAAGCGTACGAAGTCTCTGGTTTCTGTACGCGGCGTAACAAGTTAGAAGATTGCCAAAGAAGGCCTAAATATTAATAACAGCGTGTTTTCACTACGTGAAAGAGGCGAACTACTTTATGTAAGAACCCCTGACGAGTATATAGGTTATTAATTATTTTTAGTGCCAGCGGTTTTTCAGTTATAATTAAATTTCAACCTGCAACCTGCACCCTGCACCCTGCAAAATATACCTGCCTCCCGAAATGTAGAAAATTAAACCAAACTAAAAATAAAAACACCCCCAAAAAACACGCGTATGCTTACCATGTTTGTAGAGCATGGTATAATGGCTCATAACCCATGATGGCTAAGCCAGTGAAAACTCTTGAATTGCATTATCCAATGATCCAGTTTTTAATAATCTACGTTATATTTCTTGGTTAAATTTCTGTTAACTGTTATTTAATGTATTCTCTGTGTAATTTTTCACACGACTCCAGGGAACGTCGTTTATATGATAAGATCTCGTGATTGATTGATAACGCTAGCCAGTTAACTGATCTCAGTTTCTGAGCTGTTGCTGAGGGTAATTTTTGCCATATAACGGCGTCAGTTTTAGTTATAAAAGTTATTTCATGAGTGTTAAGTTTTTGGAAGTAGAACCAAGAATGAAATGAGGATTTTAATGAAAATGTTAAATCAATTAAAAATGCCAATAAATTAGTAAACTTTGAGCCTCTGGATTTTTCCCGAATTAATTACCGCGGAACTGGCCCATGTTGCCAGCGTGGCTTTGGTGATTTCAATTTTGGTTTACACATGTGCAACTACTTCAACCAAGATAAATAAATTCTTTGCAGATAGAACAAGAACAATTTGAATGCTACCACGAAAAGAAGAAATGCTCGCAAATTTATTGCTTTTGTAGTTTGCAGCTTTTTAATGGCTGGGTAACTCCAAGGGCTGATTAAGTTGGGAGGCGGGTGTATTGGGAGGTTAGCCACCAGCTTCTTAAAGGAGCAAAAAATAACCAAAAATTGAGATAGGTCTGCAAACGGCGACTGGGTCCGGGCTGTCCTATCAAAACGTCACGATAATAGTCTTTTTCATCGCAGCGAACAAAAATATAGACAACGCTAAACTTGCTTTGGCCTGTTCTTACAATGAACTCGAGAATCGTGGGTTTAATTTGACGAACAACAACATATTTTGTTCAAAACAACACAACTATTATCCCACCTTGTCAACACTCCACGAATTACAATCGAGTTGGCAGACGCGGGTGACCCATTTCTGGCGCCAAATTAAAAGCGTTGAGTCACTTGAGTCATAAAATGTTTCTGATTTTCCACTCATGTCCAATACTGTCGAGTAGATTCCATCGGAAAAGAGAACTTTCTATTCGTTATCGATCGGAAAATTACATCTCATTAGCTATTAGCTGGATATAAAGCCTGTCGAATCGATCGATTCGATCGATTCGTCGAACGGACACGACCCGAAACCTGGATGTTGTCGATCGGAATATCGCATCTCATTGGTGACAACAGACCCCGGCGGTCCAACGTTGTCGATTCGACCGATTCGTTCGATTCGTCGAATGGACACGACCGCGAAACGTGGATGTTGTCGATCAGAAAATCGCATCTCATTAGTAACAACAGACCCGGCGGTCCAACGTTGTCGATTCATTCACAGGCTATTATAACGAAAGCACTGTGAAAGAGGACATGAATATTCCTCGTTCTAAAAACACCAAAGGTAGTATAAACGAAACATTGCATAGTCATTTATGCCGCTATAAGAAAAGCACGGTGAAAGAGTACATAAACACATGGATATTCCTCGTTCTAAAAACACCGGTGAAAGAGGACATAAACATATGGATATTCCTCGTTCTAAAAACACCAAAGGTAGTATAAACGAAACATTGCATAGTCATTTACGTCGCTATAAGAAAAGAAAGGTGAAAGAGTACATGAACACATGAATATTCCTCGTTCTAAAAAAACCGGTGAAAGAGGACATAAATACATGAATATTCCTCGTTCTAAAAACACCAAAGGTAGTATAAACGAAACATTGCATGGTCATTTAAGCACGGTGAAAGAGGACATAAACAGATGCGTTTTACATGGTCATTTACGCCGCTAACATATCCGTAGTATATCGCAAAAATACTCTTATCGATGAATCAATGATTGACAATCGACAAAACGCCACTATAACAAAAGCACAGTGGAAAAGGACATAAAATATGAATATTCCTCGTTCTAGAAACACCAAAGGTAGTATAAAGCCAAACATAACAAGTTTTCTATCGCAATGACCCTACCGTGACCCGACCGATGACAACGTATGACAATCGGAATAAATTTCTGGTACGTTTCGAATTTTTTGTCCACATCAACCTTGACCACCTCACGTTAATATGTTTCGTGGCGGGGTTTTAAAAATAAACCCCAATAAAGTGTACATTTTCTGAAAGCTAAATAAATGAAGAATTCGATTACGTTTTTTCTTTTTCGAAAACATAAAAGTTTTCTAAATTTTGCGCAGCGAAGCGATATTTACCCTTTCTTTTGTTTCAAGTTCGTTTATAGCCACGATTATGGCCGCAACGTGTTTAACATCGCAAATGATTCGTTACACATTGCCTTTCAAAAGGGTGTCTCCGATTTCTCAAAGATCGCTTCGTTTTCTTTTTATACCACCCTAAAGTTTGACGTTCGAAAGCTTGTGATATCCTTTAACAAAACAAAGCCATAAGTTTTTAACGAGGTCGAAATTCAAAAGTCTGAGACACCCTTTTGTAGGGCAGCTATTTGGGAACATCTACCCTCGTGACCGTACAATGCAACAATGCATAAATCTCAATTACTCAGGACTAGACACAGTTACGTCTTGGGGACCTATTTTCTGATTGTGGTTATCCTCCATGTTGACAAAAAATTAGAGTTAAAATCCCTATTTTCAATTAAGTGCAAGCTCTGCATGGTCAACCATTCATCTAGGGCTGATGTTGCATTTCGTTTTAAATTTACATGGAGAAGTTTGTAATGTGAAAATATTAAAAATGATACGAAATGTTTTCAAATTCATCGGATTTGCGTGCACAGGGTCTAAAACACGTATTCTATCGTTCATTTGGGGGGGAGGGGGCACTCCCTTATCGAAAGAACAGGGATGCTAATTAGAAATGTTAAAAGAAACCCTTAATTATTTGAGCCGCCGATTAATGGTTTAATAAGTTACAGTAGAAATAGTATTTATAAGAAAATTATTAATTTCAATTGGTTCTGCTTGTAGCATTTGTACGATAATTATGATTCGAGGGCAATCAGGTGGTGTCTAATTACAAATATCAAATTACAAATTCTGTAACTGGATACCTGTATTTGGACTCCTATGTCATTAATGTGTCAATCATGTTCACTTAAATGGGATCTCTCCTGCTGTTTTCCTACTGTTAATTGGCTCATAATTTCATAACAGTCCAATTACTATTACTAATGGTAATAGTGTAATAGTGCATTCAACAACAAAACGAGGAAAACAAATTCACTTAATTTCTCATTTTATTCTTTAATTAAATTTACGAATAAGTCAAGTTGTCAGTCTTGAGTCTTAACTTACAACATATTTCCTAACTATTACAAAAATCTACGTAGAATATGAAATATATATAACCGCCATTACTATGCAGGTCATGCAATTAGTCCCAATTTACAGAGAGTACTTTATAAGAAGGCTAAGTCCACGGTACTAATTTGTTATCATACATAGAAACATTCAAATTATTCCCCAACTGTTATCAATTAAGTAAAAAGTGAAATAGCTATGATTATCTTAAAAACTTCCTTTTTATTGGTCAATAATACCTATCTAAGGCAAGCCTATTTGATGAAACCTTCTTTATAACCTGTCTGCCATATCAACCAGTGTATAACAGATATCTGGTTACTTCAGGTATGTTATGACCACAATTGAAACATACAAAACTTGTTGCAAACATAAACTTTTTCAATCTGCATCAACAGCAGAGTTCAGTTAAAAACACTGCCCTGTGCTATGGAACCAAACTTCATTTGAAAGGGGCACCTGCAAGAAGAGTGACAACAACCTAAAGATATAAAAAATGTGATTTCATAACGTGCAGCTGTCTGGTGTGTAGTTTGAAAATTAATTGCATTTCATGGTGATCGCATCGTTTATTTCCGCTGCGGAACCGTTTCAAAAGCAGTTACTACTAATTCTGTGAGAACTTTTTTATCTTTGCGGTTTCTCATATCCTATTTTATTCTATCAATTACTTACCAATATCTTTCATAACAGAGTTGTTTAGAAGGTTGTGAACATGGGCATAAACTTGTGCTTTCCCTTCAGATCTAAACAATTCCTTCGTATCAACAACAATGCCACAGGGTTTGGCAAAAGCAAGAATTCCTGTAGCAAAAAGTCACGGAATTAATGTTAATCAAGACTGTAATAACTTAACTAGAAGAATACATTTATTTCAAAATATAGTTATTGAAATGAGAAGTTGAATGTATTAAAAACTAGTATTAAAAATTAAGCTCAACCACATGCATATATAAAATTTGTGTTAATGCCTGTATGGATGATACAGGCATGTTAAATTCAATGAAACAGACACTATAATTAATTGTTGTTAAAAAAACCCTTTCTACAAATATGCTAGTGTACAGGTGACATTTATGTTATGGATATTTATATACCTGCAGTTCTGTGGTTTTTACTACAGTGTTTTCCTTTCTCAGTGCCACAGTCCATCTTCTGCTTATTGCCTTTCTCATCTGTTACAACATTATCCTCATTTGAAGTAACACCAAAGCCAGAACTACAAAGAAAACAAATTATTTTTGGCATTTCACCCAGTTCACAACTGAAACAATAGCACTGGCATATTTCCTTTAACATCCAGTGAACTCTATCTGCACCCCTAACATGTTATGGGTTAGTTGTGCAAATGATTGGCCTTTTGCTTAATGCCCTTGGGTTATGCAAACACCCCAGCAGGGCTTATTACCTATGAACTGGAATAATTAGTGCAAAAGGTTCTTAAACTAGTCACTTGAAACAAGACAAGCACATAATAATTTCAAAGAAAAAAGAGTGTTAATTTTATCACACCGATAAATTCAATGATACTTGAGTTCCCAATTTATTGACAACAAAAAAGTTTGTATTACTTCTGCATAGAATATACAGGACTTTGATCGTTTGCAGTACTTCCATCTTGCTTCTCCATAAAGGTTAATTCAACTCGCTTTTGACCAAATTCATTGTGTGGCAGTTCTCGTTGCATATATTCCCCCTTCATTTTAATTTCCTCTTGTACTTTCTTTGGCAAATTGGTTTCTTTCACCCAACTTTTTCTGCCATCTGCCCTACCAACTGTCATCAAACCAAGTGTGCAGCCATTGCACTGATTACCTGCTGGACCTGAGAAAGCCTTTTTTCTCGAGCATAAAATTGGACTGAAAATAGCATTTATGTTTAAGGGAGCCCAATTTGCTTGAAGGTCATGAATCCAAATAAGACCATTTATATTCACTGTCAAACGAGACAAGGAATATCAACCAGGCAGTTTTGATGTTTACCAAACTAAGTGCATCTACTAAGATTAGATGTGATCTGCCTATCCTTTGAATACTAATTCTTTTCCATTTATTTATCTACCGACAGTTTGGAAAAACAAGCAGTTTCTCATTAAATTTAATCAATTTTTCAAGCCCAAAATGCTGCTTCTGTTCAGTTGAACTAAAAAAGACAAAAACCATTGCCAAAAAAAATCAAACACCCACAAAGTTTTTCATTTCCCCTGGCTTTGGTAATTATGTATTTTAGTTTTAATTAAAGAAATGTCCATCAAACCGTATTAGAAGATAATATTAAGGAAGACTTTTAACTTCCCGACCAGTTCAGCAGGTGTAACGGAAGACAAATAACCATTAACAAAGAAGCAATGAGAAAGAAAAAAAAAAAAAGGCAATCGCGTCTTGTTGTCTTTGTGAAAAACATCTAAAGGGAACGGTCCTTTGTGTCTCTCAACTGGGTTCCACAAAAACCAGCATGTTTTCACAAGCGATTCTTATTAGTTAAGTAAAAATGTTGACATTAACACTCGCTACGCTGTGTTTCAACTTCCTCTGCTGTTTTTCTTTCTTTGTTTTCTTCACAGGAACGTATTTTTTCCGTTGTTTTCAAAACTTTAAGGTAAAACATTTTCAGGACATCCTAACTTCTAACATAAATGGCATTTCTTAACTTGTTCTTGCTCAGGTCTTTTCTCATATTGCCTCATAAATTTAAAACTGGTATGTTGACACAAGCTAAAACGCAGAGGCTTCCAACCGGTCGCTATTTATCCCTCCGATTTTCTTAAGCGAATTGTCTCCTCGAACGTCCGTGATTTGCCTGGTGTTTTCGAATTGATAAAAATGTTGTTTTGGATATCGGAAAAAGGTCAGCTATGATTTTCGGAAAGGCAGCAGCTGCTATGGTTTTCGGGAAATGCACAAAAAAACCGAATAAATTACGAGAAGACCTAGAATTGCGAAACAGATTAAAATTTTATAGCATAGCCTAAACATAATCTACATAGCTCTAATAGCTCTCCAGTTAGCCGAAAACAGCACTTAAAAGCATTTGACAGAAAACCGTCATTGGGACAGTCCTGAACGCTGATTTCAAGTTCATCGACATATGTGAACCACGTTCAGCTGAGAGGACGTTCACGAGGCTATATTGAGAACAGGTTATCGAGAGCAATATGAGATTAGCACCTATGTTTTAAAACAGCAGTGATCGGAGTGATCAGTGATGTAAGACGGTAGACTGTCGAGCAATGATAACGGTGATTGAATAAATTTTAATCTAAAGTTATTTGTTCAATCAATGACGTTGATCAAAGAGTTTCCTGGTTTATCTTCATAAGCTGCGAAGAACTGATCTTCCGCTTCATTGCAACTGAAGTCTGCGGATCGGAAGAACTGAATTAAGCCAATGCCAGTGACAAGATTTCAGGTAATAACAGAATTTGAACCAATAATATTTTACTGAACTCGATAAATTTGGCCTCTTTTTTTGCAGTTCTGTTCAAATAACAGTCTAATTAGGAGTAAAAGTAGATTTAACGAGATCAGTGTGAGCTGTTCTTAAAATAGTTACATCACGATTTGCGCAACATGAAAACTTTAGTCTAAATCTTTCAAGTTCGTCGTTTGTAATCCATGTCAATCTCCCCCATCCTCAACCATCCTTGTTCCCGCTTTATGGTTTACGATTATCTCTTTAGTGTTTTTCTATCGTAGAAAAGTACTATTTTCAGGTTTGCTTTAATTTAATGGTAATTTTGTACGTGGCCAAAATAACTCAAAATACCGTGACTGAGCTCCTTTAAGCAACAGTAAAGTTGGAGATGAAGGAGCTTTCCCTGCTACACATGAAACTGTAGAGCCATTTTTCATGAAAACTCGGAAAACCATTTCCTGGTGTTTCCCAGGAACCAAAGTTCATATATTAAATATTAAAAATAAATCCTCGAAATCTGTTTGTTTACATAAGGTCTCCGCCAAGAAGCACCCTTAGTCAAGAAGAAAACAAAGCCCAAAACAGCTTGACTGCCTGCATTTGAAAACGAAAGGTTTTCAACAAAACTAACTTGCACAAACATTAAGTACTCTGATAAAAAGCCAGCTAGAAGAAGAAGAAGTAGAAAAATAATCTAAAATGTGGAGCATGACTGAAGGTAGAAATCAGTCGACGGCTACTCAGGAGTTATATTGTCGGACAGGAAATGGTGGAATACATCAAAAGATCATTTTTTCAGCACTGAATATTCCACTATGCATCACAGCATTTCTGGGAAATGTTCTAATCATTGTTGTTCTTCAAAAGGTGTCCTTCCTTCATCCACCATCAAAGCTATTGCTTGGTTGCCTCGCGAGCACCGATCTTTGTGTGGGTCTTATTACGCAGCCGCTTTACGTTAGCTTCTTAATGATTCCAGCACACTCCAGACTTTGTGACTATCTTAATATTGGTTCATTCACCCTAGGTATAGTTCTTTGTGGAGTATCTTTGTTCACACTAACTGCAATAAGTGTGGACAGACTTCTCGCTCTATTATTGAGAATGAGATACAGACAGATGGTAACTCTGAGAAGGGTACGGATCTTGGTTGCCAGTTTATGGATTTCTAGCGTTGCATTGGCAATGACATCATTCTACAACGTCCGTATTAGTACGGGCATCACCGGGGTGATACTGTTATCGTGTGTAGCAACCTCCATTTACTGTTACGTGAAAATCTATTTCATACTTCGCCGTCACCAAGCGCGATTAGGAGAGCGTGTTCACCAAGGGGAACGGAACGATGGAGAAATTCCTCTGAACATAGCGCGATACAGAAAGACAGTCTGTACTGCACTCTGCATGCAAATAATATTACTTGCTTGTTATCTTCCATACGGTGTAGTCGCAGCCTTACGTGCTGTTAAAGGCGAGTCTTTCCATCTCGCTTGGGATGTAGCGTTGACTCTAATTTTCTTACACTCTACTCTCAACCCGATTCTCTACTGTTGGAGAATTGGACAGATACGTGAAGCGGCGAAGAATAGGATGAAACAGCTGTGCTGCTTTTCGAGTTAAAATTCTCGCTCCTGATGTCAAAGAGAGGAATTAGGTTTTTATGTAACAATTACTCCACGAGCGTGCGTTGAATATCAGATGATGAATAGCCAACTATCATATCCAACAAGCGCGAGTAGAATAATTGTTTCATTTAAACGCCCCCAAAATAAAGAAAATTAAACCAAACTAAAAATAAAAACACCCCCAAAAATCACGCGTACGCTTACCATATTTGTAGAGAATGGTATCATTTGCGGTGATGGCTAACCCAATGAAAACTCTTGAATTGCATTATGCAATGATCCAGTTTTTAATAATCTACGTTATACTTCTTGGTTAAATTTCTGTTAACTGTTATTTAATGTATTCTCTGTGTAATTTTTTACACGACTCCAGGGAACGCCGTTTATATGATAAGATTTTGTGATTGATTGATAACGCTAGCCAGTTAACTGATCTCAGTTTCTGAGCTGTTGCTGAGGGTAATTTTTGCCAGATAACGGCGTCAGTTTCAGTTATAAAACTTATTTTATAGGTTTTAAGTTTTTGGAAGTAAAACCAAGAATGAAATGAAGATTTTATTGAAAATGTTAAATCAATTAAAAATGCCAATACATTAGTAAACTTTGAGCCTCTGGATTTTTCCCGAATTAGTTTCCGCGGAACTGGCCCATGTTGCCAGCGTGGCCTTGGTGATTTCAATTTTGGTTTACAGTGCCACTACTTCAACCAAGACAAATAAATTCTTTGCAGATAGAACAAGAACATTTTGAATGAAAACACACAAAACAAATGGTCTCAAATTTATTGCTTTTGTAGTTTGCAGCTTTTTATTAGGTGGGTAATTCAAGGGCCGATTAAGGTGGGAGAGGGGTGTATTGGGAGGTTAGCCACCAGCTTCTTGGAGGAGCAAAAAATAAAAAAAATAATTGAAATAGGTCTCAAACGGCGACTGCACCCGGGTTGTCCCATCGAAATGACACGATAATAGTCTTTTTCATCGCAGCTAACAAAAATAAAGACAATGCTAAACTTGCTTTGGCCTGTTCTTACAATGAACTAGAGAATCCTGGGTTTAATTTGACGAGCAACAACATATTTTGTTCAAAACAATACAACTATTATTCCACCTGGTCAACACTCGACGAATTACAATCCAGTTACCAGACGCGGGTGACCCATTTCTGGCGCCAAATTAAAAGCGTTGAGTCACTTGAGTCATAAAATGTTTCCTGTATTTCTTGGCTATTGTTATGATTTGAATTTTTTAAGAGAATGGACCTATTGTTTAGCGGCCCAAGGGATGCTTCTATCCGCAATGGCGAAATTGCACTCGACTTAAATTGGATCCCATCGGGCAACTGTCGGTGATGACATTTTTTATCCCTACAGTACTCTACTTGGGAAAACATAGACAGACCAACTAATGGGCTAGTCAGTAATTGTCAAGAGTAACAGTATTGTCGTTTGCTGCATTTAAGTCGCGTGGACGGGTTTTTGTTTTTGGTTTAAGCAATGTAAACACGGAAAAAGTTTTATTTCGCTTAAGTTAAGTCGTCAACCTAAGCGGGATGCCGTAAAATCATGGACAATTAGTTAGTGCTTGCCACAAGTTGCTCGGCAACTTTTTGGCAACTTTTCGCATTAATTTCGAGCAACATTTTTTGTTTCGAGCACGTTTTTGCATTCTGAGCAATTTCTAGTTTCTAGATATCGGAGCAGCTTTTAGTGCTTTAACTGGCCATGCTTCCATATTTTACAATGTTTCAGTAGACAATTTGTGAATTTGCTGTTAAAAAGGAGCAGTCCCTGCCCCCTGGGGCAGATCAACGGCGAAAGATGCATGCAGCCAGGCTGCTGGGTCAGCGGTTTTTTTAAGAAAATACAAAATGGCGGACAAAGATTCACACTCCACTGATTCGAGTGTTTCAGGTGATAGCATTTATTTGAGAGCCACTAAATAGGTTATCTGTTGATAAGTTTGATACAATATTGTTTACATATAGATAGATAAATGTTGAGTTTTTGTCGTCAGTCACTAAGTCAGTCCCTTCAAAGTGATGTGTATTTCTATGTACTGTAGTCTGGTGCAACATAAGTCTGTTTAAATTAAGGTCAAGGACTCAAGGTTACATGTTTTAGGCAACTGTGATTGCAGTTAAATTGCATGAAAATGGTTAGAAGTCTTGACCTTGAAAAGCAACGACAATTTTACTGGCTCATAATAGAATTTTTACAAGAATAATATTGTTCTATTGATATTGATGCGTACTATTTATTCATGCTTATTGTGAACAGATTTATTTAGCGACGCTGGTTACAACGCAAAATTGCACAAAAATGCTTAGAAATGTTACTTTTGTTGTACGGATTGCATATTTTTGCATCAGACCAAATAAAAGAAGAGAGAAACGAAAAAAAGTTTTTTTGCTTTTTTTAGCAACTTTTGAGCAACTTTCGTTACAAAAAGCAACTTTTGACTATTTTTGGAGGAACTTTTGCGCAACTTTTTGAGAAATTTCGGGCAACGTTTTGGAAAATCTCGAGGAACTTGCGGCAAGTCCTAAATATAGTCCAAGAGTTCAAAAAGTATCACAACAGTTGCAACTTTGAATCCGCCTATTCCCCCAATTGAGTACTACAGTTCGCCTTTCCGGATTGTTTTCGCCAGGCCAGGAAGAAACTCTTCCCAAAAGACAACGCGATCCACCTCAAGTTTGCTTTCCACTCTAAGCAGATTGTCCAGGTCAATAAGTAAGTATCAGTTTCATCGTCGGTCGTGAAGACAGGCCAGCTAATGTCAGGATCGCTTTTAACCAGATTTCTGTCGAAAGAGAAAACCAATGTTATACATTTATAACATAGTAAGCAGTCATTGGACGAGCTTGAGCAGCATATCGTGATTTTCCAGCGGTGGGAAGCTATTAGACAACTCAAGTAATGCCGAAGGCATTGCCTTGGGCGACGCCTGGTAAAAATGAATCGAAAATTTACCTTTCCTTCAGTACGTATATGATGCTAAATATTTAATGAAAGCGTAAACGTTTTAGGTACCCGAAATTGGCAACACACTAACTTCGATCTCAGGGTTTCTCTTCTTCCGCCGCCTGGAGCGCTAGAGGGGCGGGAGGAAGAGAACGAGGTTGGCAACACACCAGGAGAAGCGTTAGTGAAGTAAGGCTACTAAATACTACAGATGCGAGAGTCGTTATATTGGAAACTTAACACTCAACCATGCTGCACAAATTAAGCCCAAAGGGTTGCCATTAACGTTGAAAGGCCTCGCTGCACACCATTGTACGATGACGCCATCTTGAGAGTCCCTTCTAGATTGCTCACGGCCATGAAATTATATAAGGGATCTCCTCTCCATGAACGACCCCAAGGATTTCTGGGTATAAAGTCAACTCCGTTCGATAGCTAAACTGGTGCAGACGCACAGGACTACCACCTCTCACGAGGGCTTTGGCCATATGTACTGCGGGGGCATTGAACCATGAGTCTGTCACAAGATCAAGCCACTGCTTTTCGATGCTGCGAGTGGAATCTGGTACCGGGTGGTTGGTGTACTGGTACAAAATGGCCCCTTTCATGGGATCAGATTCTTCGTTGGATGAAAACCTCGCATTCTTTACCAAACTACTGAAAAGCTCGGAAGAAACTTCCTGGCCAAGAGTTCTGGCTATTTCAGAAAGAGGAACGATGCCGCCATCGTTTTTGTTTACTCCAAGCAAGACTGGCACTTTGTTGACGAATCCCTGATTAAGTAGTTTAGTTGGTTCGTCAGTTAAGAATTCCCCATCAACCGTAACCACGGGGTACTGATGACCGAGGTCTACCACACTGCGAGGTAGTTCAGAAGCTTTCAGAAAATCCTCAATGTTTTTCTCTCTTAAACAGCCAAGCGACATTGCATTGTCATCGCAGCTCAGACGTTTGGTGATGTCTCTTCCATAATCCGGATCTTTTGAAGACTAGAACGTGTAGGGTGTGGTTGCAGCTCCACTTTGCAAAATGGCTTTGTGAAATACACCAGTAGACAGCGGAGAGAGCATTTGATTGGCTGGAAATCCCGCCAAAACTCGCGATGTTCTCTTGAACCCATTTCAGGGCAGCCACCTGAAACTCTCTTTATTGTCTACTCCTATTTTTTTGTATACACACACACACGAAATATTTTAGCTTTGGCGTCTTACATTTTGCAAGTTTAAAAGAAATGATGCGTGCGACTTGTGTTGTGACGTATTTTTCATTAAAAAAGCAAAACAAACATTGTCTGCAGTCTATTGGAAACCACAAAATGGCAGCTGTCAATTAAAGAGGTACATGTGGATAGGGAGCCCACGGTTAGAGAATTATCTGGCAATGTTGCTGTCGGTTCTTAAAGAATTTACGACAAATATTTACAGAAGGTACTGCTAAAAGCGCAGTTTCAAAGTTGAGAAAAGCTTTAGTTTTTTTCTTATAACAAAGGGCCAAGGATTTACACTTTCCAGATACCTAATGAAAATTCTTAATGTTATTACTAATGTTTTATGCAAGAGAAGCTAGTGTAACATCTCTTGGCTCATCTGAAGACATGCTCTACACCTTTAATGATTACTCACGCAAAGGACGAAAGGCTACCACGAATTAACAATTGCATTTGCGCGAGCAACAACCAAACAAACTCTTGAGGCCTTCACGGTAATTGCCGCTGAATATAAAACAGATACAGGGGTTTATGGCGCAATTTGCATAAGCCATAAATTTGGCAAAAAATCTAAAGTGCAGAAACCCACAGCTTAGTTTAGGGTTTTCCTCCCATACAAAGTACTGCAAAAACGCCAAGATATTCAAGGGTGCCCAGCATAATGCAAATCCCAAAACAATAGCCAGAACCATCTTAACCACGCTCCTGTCTCTCTTCATTCGTTTTTCCCGTTCCTTAGAGCTCACCGATTCGCCACCTGGTATCTTTTGAGCCCTCAGCTTTACAATGATGATAGAATAAAGTATTGTTATCAACGCGAAAGGGATAAGAGCGAAAACAAGGAACAGTGCTACATAGTAGCTTTCCAATGAAGAAGACTCTCCAAAGGTTTCCTTCCACATCAGCTGACATGCAAGGTTTTCTCCGGATCCCTCAAGTTTGCGGACGAAAAATTCCGGGGAGAGAATGGCCATGGCCACGATCCACGTCGCTAGAATGAAGAATGGGCAAAGTCTGGCGCTGACAATCGGGGGTCGAAGAGGAAAAACCACAGCTCCAAATCGATCCACTGCTATCAAGACAAGGCTCTGGATAGAAACAGCAATGGAGACGTCTTGCATAAAGTAGTCCAGTTTACACAACGCCAAGCCAAAGTCGCCAGCTATGAGCCAGTAACCGACGTAACTCTCTGTAAGAAGACGCGGAAAGGCAAACACTGGGAGAATGAGGTCGGACATGGCCATGTTTAAGATTAGGTAGTTGATCGTTCTTCTCATGGATTTTATGCCGATTACAATCGCTCCAATGAGAAAGTTGCCAGTGAGCGACACAACTATGATAACACAGTAAGCAAAGGTTTTAACGATTCTCTCTGCAGTGGGATAGACAGAGCCATCAGCTGAAGGCAGGGTAGCGTTACTGGGCGTTGTGCTCACGTTTGCCATCCTAATTACCAGGTTGTTACTAGCCTATTTCTCCACAACTATCCTCGTTTGATTTCAACAAAGCTGATCGATCGCAACTGTAAAGAATAATCGTGTGGCAACCTATTTGCGCGCGGATAATTATAAAGGTTGTGAAAACTTCTGTTCGACGGCATGTCAAACAATTTGGGATTAAAATTAAATCGCATGCTAACTTCCATCTGCCGGATGGACGCTGCGATTAAGATTAGATGTGCTCTGCGTATCGTTTGAATACTAAATCTTCTCCATTAATTTACCTATCGACAGCTTATAAAATTAAGCAGTTTCTCACTGGATTTAATCAATTTATAAAACCTAAAATGCTGCTTCTGTTATTGAACTAAAAAGGACTAAAAACACGTTACAAAAAAAAAAACAAATTAAACACGCACGGCACTAAGAGTTTTCATTTCCGCTGGTTTGAATATGTATTTTTGTTTTAACTAATGAAAAGTCCATCAAACCGTCTGTGAAGATAATTTTAAAATGAAGACTTTTAGTGATCGGACTGATCAGTGATGTAAGACGGTAGACTGTCGAGCAATGATAACGGTGATTGAATAAATTTTAATCTAAAGTTATTTGTTCAATCAATGACGTTGATCAAAGAGTTTCCTGGTTTATCTTCATAAGCTGCGAAGAACTGATCTTCCGCTTCATTGCAACTGAAGTCTGCGGATCGGAAGAACTGAATTAAGCCAATGCCAGTGACAAGATTTCAGGTAATAACAGAATTTGAACCAATAATATTTTACTGAACTCGATAAATTTGGCCTCTTTTTTTGCAGTTCTGTTCAAATAACAGTCTAATTAGGAGTAAAAGTAGATTTAACGAGATCAGTGTGAGCTGTTCTTAAAGGAGTTACATCACGATTTGCGCAACATGAAAACTTTAGTCTAAATTTTTCAAGTTCGTCGTTTGTAATCCGTGTCAATCTCCCCCATCCTAAACCATCCTTGTTCCCGCTTTATGGTTTACGATTATCCCTTTAGTGTTTTTCTATCGTAGAAAACTACTATTCTCAGGTTTGCTTTAATTTAATGGTAATTTTGTACGTGGCCAAAATAACTCAAAATACCGTGACCGAGCTCCTTTAAGTAACAGTAAAGTTGGAGATGAAGGAGCTTTCCCTGCTACACATGAAACTGTAGAGCCATTTTTCATGAAAACTCGGAAAACCATTTCCTGGTGTTTCCCAGGAACCAAAGTTCATATATTAAATATTAAAAATAAATCCTCGAAATCTGTTTGTCTACTTAAGGTCTCCGCCAAGAAGCACCCTTAGTCAAGAAGAAAACAAAGCCCAAAACAGCTTGACTGCCTGCATTTCAAAACGAAAGGTTTTCAACAAAACTAACTTGCACAAACGTTAAGTACTCTGATAAAAAGCCAGCTAGAAGAAGAAGAAGTAGAAAAAGAAACTAAAATGTGGAGCATGACTGAAGGTAGAAATCAGTCGACGGCTACTCAGGAGTTATATTGTCGGACAGGAAATGGTGGAATACATCAAAAGATCATTTTTTCAGCACTGAATATTCCACTATGCATCACAGCATTTCTGGGAAATGTTCTGATCATTGTTGTTCTTCAAAAGGTGTCCTTCCTTCATCCACCATCAAAGCTATTGCTTGGTTGCCTCGCGAGCACCGATCTTTGTGTGGGTCTTATTACGCAGCCGCTTTACGTTAGCTTCTTAATGATTCCAGCACACTCCAGACTTTGTGACTATCTTAATATTGGTTCATTCACCCTAGGTATAGTTCTTTGTGGAGTATCTTTGTTCACACTAACTGCAATAAGTGTGGACAGACTTCTCGCTCTATTATTGAGAATGAGATACAGACAGATGGTAACTCTGAGAAGGGTACGGATCTTGGTTGCCAGTTTATGGATTTCTAGCGTTGCATTGGCAATGACATCATTCTACAACGTCCGTATTAGTACGGGCATCACCGGGGTGATACTGTTATCGTGTGTAGCAACCTCCATTTACTGTTACGTGAAAATCTATTACGCACTTCGCCGTCACCAAGCGCGATTAAGAGAGCGTGTTCATCAAGGGGAACGGAACGGTGGAGAAATTCCTGTGAACATGGCGCAATACAGAAAGACAGTCTGCACTGCACTCTGCATGCAAATAACATTACTTGCTTGTTATCTTCCATACGGTATAGTCGCAGCCTTGCGTGCAGTTAAAGGTGAGTCTCTCCATCTCCCTTGGGATGTAGCGTTGACTCTAATTTTCTTAAACTCTACTCTGAACCCGATTCTCTACTGTTGGAGGATTCGACAGATACGTGAAGCGGTGAAGAACACGATCAAACAGCTGTGCTGCTTCTCGAGTTAAAATTCTTGCTCCTGACGTCAAAGAGAGGAATTAGGTTTTTATCTAACAATTATTCCACGAGCGTGCGTTGAATATCAAATGATGAATAGCCAACGAGGCACGTAACGCCGAGTTGGCTATAATCATCTCATATCTAACAAGCGCGAGTGCAATAATTGTTTCATTTAAACGCCCCGAAAATGTAGAAAATTAAACCAAACTAAAAATAAAAACACCCCCAAAAAACACGCGTATGCTTACCATATTTGTAGAGCATGGTATAATGGCTCATAACCCATGATGGCTAAGCCAATGAAAACTCTTGAATTGCATTATCCAATGATCCAGTTTTTAATAATCTACGTCATATTTCTTGGTTAAATTTCTGTTATTTAATGTATTCTCTGTGTAATTTTTCACACGACTCCAGGGAACTTCGTTTATATGATAAGATTTCGTGATTGATTGATAACGCTAGCCAATTAACTGATCTCAGTTTCTGAGCTGTTGCTGAGGGTAATTTTTGCCATATAACGGCGTCAGTTTTAGTTATAAAAGTTATTTCATGAGTGTTAAGTTTTTGGAAGTAGAACCAAGAATGAAATGAGGATTTTAATGAAAATGTTAAATCAATTAAAAATGCCAATAAATTAGTAAACTTTGAGCCTCTGGATTTTTCCCGAATTAATTACCGCGGAACTGGCCCATGTTGCCAGCGTGGCTTTGGTGATTTCAATTTTGGTTTACACATGTGCAACTAATTCAACCAAGACAAATAAATTTTTGCAGATAGAACAAGAACAATTTGAATGGTAACACGAAAAAAAGAAATGCTCGCAAATTTATTGCTTTTGTAGTTTGCAGCTTTTTATTGGGTGGGTAACTCCAAGGGCTGATTAAGTTGGGAGGCGGGTGTATTGGGAGGTTAGCCACCAGCTTCTTAAAGGAGCAAAAAATAACAAAAAATTGGAATAGGTCTGCAAACGGCGACTGGGTCCGGGCTGTCCTATCAAAACGTCACGATAATAGTCTTTTTCATCGCAGCGAACAAAAATATAGACAATGCTAAACTTGCTTTGGCCTGTTCTTACAATGAACTCGAGAATCGTGGGTTTAATTTGAAGAACAACAACATATTTTGTTCAAAACAACACAACTATTATCCCACCTGGTCAACACTCCACGAATTACAATCGAGTTGGCAGACGCGGGTGACCCATTTCTGGCGCCAAATTAAAAGGGTTGAGTCACTTGAGTCATAAAATGTTTCAGATTTTCCACTTTTTAAAATCTGATATCATGTTTGGAATTACAAATCCCTTTTCATGACTCTTTAATGCCTCCAGTGAGAAAAGTTGTCCGACTTCAATGTCCTTCCTGTTAACATACATTTGACGTCATAACAGTATAGTTTTTTCCCGTCTGCTTAATCATCATTGGTCAAATTTCGGCGCACCAACCGTATGCAAGGATAGCAGAAATAACGGCAAACATTTCCTGTATTTCTGTTACAACAGTTTTTAAATTAGGTTCCAATTATCAAATTGCAACATTTTGTGGGCATGCCTCTTTGATTCTGCAAGCCTATGGTACCAGCTAACCTTTCCTCACCCCTCCCCCCGAAAAATCCTAGATCCAACCCTGTAATTTGTCGGAAAACTACAGTTGACATTTGTTAAATTTATACTGAATTTTGCCAGGTGGCCTTGGTTGGAGTTACACTGAAAACGGTAGCTCGTCAAAAAAAGTTCATTTTATATTATCAATAAAACACCGCATTTTTTTGGAGTTTAAGCAATCTGGTTCTCAGCATTACGCAGAGAAATCTGAAGATGAGCCAGCATTTATTACAGCGGCTGCTCTTTCTGGGCATGTTCAGAAATCTTTATCAAATTTAGATGCCAGTGCAAAACTGGATCAAACCGGAACCAACATCTTGAAGTTCATTACTTAGCCGTAGATAAGATGCTGGTCTCGGTAATTGGGGACACGACACGCCAGCATAAAAGGTGAGATCTGAAGGTTAACTTTCAGAGAACTTAAGTAGCCATTTATTACATTTATGACCGAATGAGATACTAATGCTTAGGGATTTCTTGTAATTAACATAACATTACTAATTCAGTTAGCAGCTACGGTATGGTAATATGTCCAAACGATACGCAAAGACTTTGGTAAAAACTAGAGAGTGAGTTCTTGCAATTGCAGATGCCATTTCAAAATCAAGATTGACTACCAGAGATGATTGTATAGGTTGTATAGGTGCTAGAGAGATATACTCGATTTCCGAATAGCCTTTCCCGAACAGCGGCTGGTAATCGAGCCTGCTAGAGAGGATGATCGTAAAAAACGACTCTCTCAGCACTGCGAGTTCCTAAAATCGTCCCACGTGGTATTTGTTATATCTATCATATTTTCGTGACCTCGTATCCCGTGGCAATATCCTGAGTTTTTGCGCATGGTTATTCAGCGGCCTAACAGTAGAACAGCAGGTATAAAACTTGATGCTGTCACGATAAGTAGTAATGCGTGATAAAGTTAACCGATCTCTTTTGATGTCTTTTGTTAGATGTCCTTCGTCTTTAAAAAGAACCAAAAATTATCCGATTGGAAGAAGCATATGTATGACAATTCGTTTTCTTTGGGCATCCTTTCTTTTTTGGCGGGTTCTACGAAGGTTCTTTCCGTCGAATCATGATAAAATATAAGATAGTATGCGCGCTCTCATTGCTCGATAGGTGTGTTAAGATGAGATTTTTAGATGTTTGCATGTTAACAAGGCTGTGATTAGAAATATTTTATAAAAGCAATGAAGGAGTTTTTTCCGTGTTTACCTAGCCTCATCTAAACACGAGAGGGGTTGGGAGAATTCTTGAAGGTTGTGCAAGCGCGTGACCGTGTCTCGGGTTTCATAATTGTCTCGAATTCTCCCAACCCCTCTCGTGTTTAGATGTTTGGTTATTGTTACGGTTTGAGTTTTTTAAGACAATGGGCCTATTGTTGAGCGGCCCAAGGGATGCTTCTATCCGCTATGGCGAAATTGCACTCGACTTAAATCGGATCTCATTGGGCAACTGTCGTTGATGACATTTTTTTCCCTACAGTGCTCTACTTCGGAAAACAGAGACAGACCAAGTGGGGGCTAGTCAGCAATTGTCAAGGGAAACAGTATTCTCGTTTGCTGCATTTAAGTCGCATGGACGGGTTTTTGTTTTCGGTTTAAGCAATGTAAACACGGAAAAAGTCCTATTTCGCTTAATTTAAGTCGTCAACCTACGTGGGATGCCGTAAAATCATAGACAATTAGATTAATAGTCCAAGAGTTTAAAAAGTATCAAAACAGTTACAACCTTGAATCCGCCTATTCCTCCAATTGAGTACTACAGTTCGTCTTTCCGGATTTCTTTCGCCAGGCTAGGAAGAAACTCTTCCCAAAAGACAACGTGATCCACCTTAAGTTTGCTCTCCACTCAAAGCGGATCGTCCAGGTCAATAACTAAGTACTTTTCACCGTCGGTCGAGAAGACAGGCCAGTTAATGTCAGGATCGCTTTTAACCGGATCTCTGTCGAAAGAGAAAACCAATGTTATACATTTTATAACATAGTAAGCAGTTATTGGACGAGGTTGAGCAGTATATCGTGATTTTCCAGCAGTGCGAAGCTATTACACAACTTAAGTAGTGACGAAGGCATTGCCTTGGGCGACGCCTGGTAAAAATAAATTGAAAATTTACCTTTCCTTCAGTACGTATAACACTCTAAGACTTGCTGACGCTAAATATTTAATGAAAGTGTAAACGTTTTAGGTACCCAAAATTGGCAACACACTAACTTCGATCTCAGAGTTTCTCTTCTTCCGCTGCCTGGAGCGCTAGAGGGGCGGGAAAAAGAGAGAGACCCTGGGAACGAGGTTTGCAAAACACCAGAAGAAGCGTTAGAAAAGCAAGGCTAATAAATACTGTCCTGAAGAACGAGAGTCGCTATATTGAAAACTTAACACTCACCCATACTGCGCAAATATAGTCCAAAGGTTTACCACTACCGTTGAAAGGCCTCGCTCCACACCATTGTACGATGACGCCATCTTCAAGGTCCCTTCATGATTGGCCCACGGCCATGAAAATACATAAGGGATCTCCTCTCCATGAACGACCCCAAGGATTTCTGGGTACAGAGTCAACTCCGTTCGATAGCTAAACTGGTACAGACGCACAGGACTACCACCTCTCACGAGGGCTTTGGCCATATGTACTGCGGGGGCATTGAACCATGACTCTGTCACAAGATCAAGCCACTGCTTTTCGATGCTGCGAGTGGAACCTGGTACCGAGTGGTTGGTGTACTGGCACAAAATGGCCTCTTTCATGAGATCAGATTCTTCCCCGGCTGAAAACCTCGCATTCTTTACCAAACTACTGAAAAGCTCGGGAGAAACTTCCTGGCCAAGAGTTCTGGAACCAAGCAATACGACTACATCAAACCTGCCCTTCGAGAATTACACTGGCTACCTGTTGAATCACGGATTATACTCAAACTTCTGCTCATCACTTTTAAGATTATCCATGGACTTTGTCCAGCCTACTTGTCGTCCCTCCTACAACAATACCACCCGCAACGGAGCCTACGCTCATGCTCTAAACTTCTTTTCACTGTCCCTACTGTGAACTCTTTTGCATACGGTGAACGTGCCTTTTCTTTCTCCGCACCTATATTATGGAACAGTCTACCGGATTCTGTTAAAAATACAACATCTCTTTCGTCTTTTAAATCTGCCCTCAAAACATTCTTATTTCGGAAATCTTACTTTTGATTTATTTTGTTTTATGAGGAACTGTATTTTAATTAATTATTTCATTTATTTTATTTATTACTGTTATTAGAAATATTTTATAGGATTTAACTAATTAATTTTTATAGTAATGTAAGCGCATTGCGTTTTTTAAATGCGCCCAAAAAACTTTATTATTATTATTATTATTATTATTATTATTATTATTATTATTTCAGAAAGAGGAACGATGCCGCCATCGTTTTTATTTACTCAAGCTGAGACTGGCACTTTGTTGACAAATCCCTGCTCACGTAGTTTAGTTGATTCGTCAGTTAAGAATCCCCCAGCAACCGTAACCACGGGGTACTTATGACCAAGGTCTAGCACACTGCGAGGCAGTTCAGAAGCTTTCAGAAAATCACTCAATGTTTTTGTCTCTTAACTTTCAAGCAACATTGCATTGTCATCACAGCCCAGACGTTTGATGATATCTCGTCCACAATCCGGATCTTCTGAAGAATAGAACGTGTAAGGCGGGGTCACAGCTCCACTTTGCAAAATGGCTTTGTGAAATTAACCAGTAGACAGCGGAAAAAGCATATGATAGGCAATACTTGAAGCGCCCGCGCCTTGACCAAATACGGTTACCATGCTGTAAATCCCGCCAAAACTCGTGATATTTTCTTGAACCCATTTCAATGCAGCCACTTGATCAAGCATCCCATAATTTCCTTTAATGTCTTATCAGGGAACGTTAAGGTATTCCAGCAACCCAAGGCGGTAGTTAACTGTGACGACAATGACTCCAAAACTACAGACAAGGCCCAGATATTCGTTGCCGGAACCGTGGTACAAACCACCGCCATGAAACCATACCCTGACTGGTAATTTCAAATGCTTGAAATTCGTTGGACGGAAAATATTAAGAAACAGATCGACAATCCTCATCCATTGGACCGAAAAGATATGAGTATATAACAGTCAAGATCAGGGCCTTTCCCATAGCCTTCCCCTGACCAAGGAAGGTGATCCCTTCGGAGTAGGGACTGGGGAAGAGAGAGGGAGTTTGGTCGAATCACACAACAGTAGCTGAGCATACGTTTTGTGCCGATAAAGCCATTTTACAGTTGCCTACTTAGTTACCTGGCCTTTGAATGGCAGCGAGGCTGGAGATGACCTTGTTGTCTAATGCTAACTAGTTTGCTTTTAAATGAGAAAAGCAGAGGGGTTTCTATCAAAACAAGGTCACCTCCAGCCTCGCTTGCATTAATTCATAGTCCAGCCAGGTAACTGAGAACACAACTATAAAATGATCTGTTACGAAAATCAAACAAATTTCCTTTTCTCTTGGGTGTTAATTTCAATTATGATTTAATTTCAATGGATAAATAAAAAAAGAATAAACAAATAATTTAATGAATAAAAAGACATGTAATTTGGATTAGAGTCAAAGAATTTCACATACCTACAATCTTGGTCAAAAGTCTTGGGATACTTTGCATTTTTGCCAACATGTGGTCTTTCTGTCCACCTTCCCCTCCCTATCCCCCCTCCCTATCCCCCCTCCCTATCCCCCCTCCCTATCCCCCCTCCCTATCCCCCCTCCCTATCCCCCCTCCCTATCCCCCCTCCCTATTCCCCCTCCCTATCCCCCCTCCCTACCCCCAACACAATGCTGATGTTGATTCATCCAAATTCCAACATTGCTCTGGGGAGGGGGGGACTCAGAAAATTGAACAGTGACTTCCCACTTCAAGCTAATGCGTCACCAGTTGGCATTTTCTCAGATATTGCAAATACTCTATTAGATATCTGAGACTGGTCTCAGTTAGATCGAGCTTATGTAATGAAATCTCATTAGAAGGCTTCAAGGGGGACATACGAATTGTTAAAGATGTGTTTTATGTAACTCCTACTCTCAACTTATTCTGTAAATAGTTATTATTTTAATTTTATTTCACTATTGCGTTATTAAAGATGGTTTTTTATAGTACGGCACTTGTAGACTACCCGCTATTATTTTATAGCAGTTAAAAACTTCTGGATGCTATACAGGGCATAGCAACACAGGGAGCGTAGCGTAACCTGTGAGCTTTTTAGTGAAAAATAATAAAAAAAAATAAAAGTTCCATAATAAATAATATTAAATGTAATATTTAATATTAAATAATAAAAGTTCGAAGTTAACTTGAAACTAACAGTCTGATAGTAAGATATTTAAAAATAAAATGATAGAATACTGAATCTCCTAAGAAGGGTTAACGGCACACATTTTAAAACCATCCAAGACTTGTGTTTAAAAATATAATGATAAAATGTATACATCTAGATCTTACAACAGAGGTAACCAACACACATTATAAAACTATCTAAGAACTCAATAGAGCTTATGGCTTGGTGTGATTTTGCAAGCCCCCTTAAGACACAATTTTGAAGATGCGCGCATTGTTCAGAGTCTCCTATATTACGTGCGCAGGCTTTAGCGCCTGTTATGTTAGTGAAACCAGCAAACACTTTGCCACCCGCATCCGAGAACATCTTTACTCAGACAAGCATTTCCATGATATCTAAACGCATAACTGGTTCTGATAATTGCGCTCCCTTTGTTTGAAAGACTGTTTCAAAATTCTTAACTCGGCTTCCACTAGCTTCTAATTGAAAGTCAAGGAAGCCATGCACATCCTTTGGGAGCAGCCTTCTTTAAATTCCCAAGTTAAACATCTTCATTTATCCCTTCAGTACTTATAATTAGTCTGTTTTTGGTGTAATATTTTCACCTTTTTGTCAATTGATATTCCTGTACAACTGACGATGCATGTCACGCATTTAGAATTATCTGCTGGTTGTATTCCCGCAACCCACTGCAGCTCGTCATTTATCAGTTGTCTCCTGTATCAATGGAATGAACTTTGAACGTACCAACAGTAATATTTCTTAGGAATGAATCTTCATTCTGAGGACACCTGGCTCCATAGCTTGTTCCATCTCTGACATCTTCCCAAGGCTGGACTGGTTGGGGAGGAGAAAAGCGAAGGTCACCAGTCGGTGCAGCGGCATACGGAATCCCAAGGAAGTACTCCAAGTTTAAACCGAATATGCTCTTTTGCGGTCGTTCTCGAACAGGCCCTGTCTTACGGTGAACAACAAACTCGTCTTCCGGCAGTAGCTGAAGCGGCAGTGCAACTCGGCAAAACGGCGAAGGAAGCTCCAAGGAACAAAATGAAAACGGAGCTTTGGTAAATTGAAAATGGCATGATATACAAGGACTACAAGTGTAGATAAACACAGCTGAAACAAGACTATAAATCGGTGTGTTTAGGAATCATAACACAATGCCATATTGTAGTTTGTAACTCAATAATTTAAGCTCGGGTAAACGAGGCATAACTTATGCTCAATACTGATGTGATAACTGCTCTGTGTTTGATTGGTTCTGACGTAGAAGGTATCTGTCAACAGAGTATATAACAAAAAACGCATATAGCTCAAGGGACTCTGAGTATAAACTCAATGTTCTATTACCGCCCACAAACTATTACAAAAATAGATTCAGCTATAGTTGGGCCAAAATCTTTGCATTCAGTGACTTAAGGGAAGTAGAGTCTCTTTGGAAATTCAAGTGCCTAATCAAAGAAGAACAGTAAGGCCCGGCATTCGGGGAAACGAGCTTTTATTTAAATAGTTGGTTATTATGAATTAGGTATTTTTTCAAAGGCGACGAATTTTTACCGTGGATAAATAAAGATTGCTTATCTACCTAACGTGAAGGCACGCAATCTCAAGGCATAAATTATTATTTTTTTATCCACCACAGAAGTGCAAGACTTTTTTTAGACTTCAATATTCAATCTTGGCGAGTCGGCTCAGACTTGACTTCTTCTTCTAACGTTGCTTTGATTTTTGTATAAACAACTATATGCCGTATTTGAATCATTCATTTCGGCTCTCGTGACCATACAGCAACGTGAGTAAAAAGCGTGCAGAACATAGTACAGTTACATATTCACAATATATGCCAAGCACAAAAGAACTTAAAGATTGTTGACCCGATTCCATATTGAATCTTAAGGAAGGTCAGGTCAGCCCTGAGTCATTATATCCCCAATGAACGCACGAAACACAAAACAAGAGGTTCTACAACTTTTTCGATTCGGTAATTCTTAACCTGCGATCAGGCATTCTCTTTTTTTGGCGAACACGGGAAGATGAAGAAAAAAAAAAGACACGTGATACAGTTACTTCACGAGTCACCTGCCGCGCCTTTGTTGCTTACTTGTTGGTGCACCACAGAAGCACCGCCATGTTGGTGCACCAGAGAGGTGCACCAACATGGCGGCTCCATACTGAGCTCTGTAAATTTCTGCGAAACATTTCAACGAATATTTGCGGTTTGGGAAAACGCACAGCCCTAAAACTTGGAAAAGTGTCTTCTTTATTTATTTCCTATAATATCACAATTTCTTGACTTTATCCACTGAATGGTTTTCGGTTTACTTTTTATTTCGTGACAGTGAAACCGATGCTATATGTCAGAGCCAATCAGATTTTACCGGAAGAAAGAACGCCTGATCACAGGTCAGATAATTTTTTGTTTACAACAAAAATAGGCATCAGACGACAAATTCCACAACGTCAATCTAGTGCTAAAAATGAGTTTAAATGAATGATGAATTTGAACTAAATGGAACGTGACGAAACAATTAGCCATGTTCTAAACGAGCAGGGGACTGGATACGAATATTTAAAATCAATTGAATTGAAAAATGGGACCCACCATCTGAAAGAGCAACCAAACGTTATTAAGTTTACCAAACCCGAGATTTATTGGTTAAAACGCAAAGGCGTGGTACACTTTTACAAATCGCTAAAATAAGAGAGCTTTCTATCCATTGGAGGAACGAGCGTCCCTTAATAGTAATAGTAATAGTAATAGTAATGCTAGTGCTAATGCTAATGCTAATGCTAATGCTAATGCTAATGCTAATGCTAATGCTAATGCTAATGCTAATGATAATGATAATGATAATGATAATGATGGTGAGGTTCTTAGGCGTTATGATTACGCCAAACACGGCAGTCATTTTCATTTATCTTGATTGCGTATAACGCATAAACTCAAACGCCAGGTGGACCTGAAGTCGTTCCGAAATCAGGTCGTAACACGTGGTATATATGTTATATCTATCATATTTTCTTGACCTCGTATCCCGTGACAACATCCAGATTCGTGCATTGTTGTTCAGCGACCTCACGGTAGAACATAGTAGTAATGCGTGACAAAGTTACCGATCTCTTTCTTAAAGACGATTTCCAGTCCGACCTGCGCACTCTTGAGAGTTTTTTTTTGATCATGAGAGTTTTGTTTTGATCATGTAACACGTCACAAACTGTGACATTTCGCATCACTTACATGAAGTAAATTCAAAGTTTCATTTTAACCGCCATTATATATGGAGGCGAAACTTTATAAACTGCATGTTTTGTTCTTTCCGATATCACTTGATGAAACAACTTCGTAGCTCTAAAAATCAAAGAGGTAGTTAGAAAAAGAATTTCAAATGCCTCAAAGATGAGGTAAGTGACGAATTCCATCGATTCGCATTCCATCGAGTGAGACTCACAAATTATATAAATAAACTTTGGGATGCTGAGACTGCGCAGTACGGACTGGAAATCATCTTTAAGATGTCTTTTGATGTCCTTTTTATATGTCCGTTGACTTAAAAATCAAAAATTATCCGATTGGAAGAGGCTTAATCGTTTTCTTAGCCCATTCTTTCTTATTTTCGTAGGTACTACGAAGGTGCTTTCGGCTCATGATACAAATTTCATTATAATATATATAAAATAGCACGCGCACTCTCATTGGCCGATAGGTATGTTTTAATAGGTAAGAGTATGTATACACGGTTATGACAAGAAATGTTTACAAAAATGAGTAATATAGGACTTTTCCGTGTCTACGTAGCCTCCGATACGGTCAACTGACCTTTGAGCTCGGATAAGGTAGTTTTTCGCAGATGTTTTCAAAAGAACACATGTTTGTTACTGACCTGTTTCGCTGACCCGTTTTCTGCTGTTTTTAAATCTGTATTATCTGTTTGCTGACCTGGACAAACCGTAAAACAATCTGATTGGATATCGTCAAAGAAGTAACTGTTTAGTACCGTAACTCAGGCCTTTAACATTGTAATTTAGGTTTGCGTTTATATTCTGATCGTCTGTCATTTTAGTTTCTCAGTGAAATTTTGTATTACTTCTTTAGATCAAATAATCTTGGAATAAATTATACGATTGGCGTAACCCAGTTAGATTTCCTGCTTGGTTTTAAGGAACCACTCGGGGGGTTGGGATAATTCTGCAAACTCTGGACTGCTGGTTCACATAACTGCACCGAATTCTCCTAGGCCCTCCTCATGTCAACATGGGGCTATGTGAACACGCGGAAAAAGTCCTCCATTGCTTAACATAAAATGAGTCGTCAAACTTACATGGGTTGTTATAAAAACACGGACAATTAAGATAATGCAGGAGTCAAGAAAAAGTCAAAACATACAGTTGCAACCTTGAATTTCTCTACAGTTCGTCTTTCTGGATCCCTTTCGCCAGGCTAGGCAGAAAATCTTCCCAGAAAACAACGCGATCCCCCTCAAGTTTGCTCTCCACTCTAGGTTCCTCCAAATCAATTACTAAGTATTCTTCTCCGTCGGTCGTAAAGGCAGGCCAGTTAACGTCATTAGCAGTTGGTATACGAGGGTCGCTAATACCCGGAGATCTATCGAAAGACCAAAACAACCGTCAACGCTAAACATTTTATAAGATAGTTAATTGATCTGTACTCTTATCGACAACGATACGCGTCATCACAGTCGTCAAAATGTTCTGGGCACAATATCAACGTCAAAGAAAATGTTTTTTTCAGAGCGCGAGCTGAAAAAGGCATTGCGTGATACATTGACGCGTGCAGCGTTGTCTGGACTCTTAACGACAACGGCAAATCTGCCGATCAGATTGCGAGATTAGTAGCAATTGTGGTAAAACAATTATTGGACGAGGTTGAGAAAAATATCTTGTATTTTCAGTGGCGATCAGAGAAATTATTTGCTGAGACCGAAGGCTGACGCAAATAGGCTGATTTAGCAAGAGAACGGGAACGTCACTTGACGACGGCGCGCGCAGAACAAACACCCAAATATGGTCAAATTAGAACAGAATCCAGGTTATTCCGCGCGCCCTGCATTCGTCATCTGACCATATTTGGGTATTTGTACTGCGCGCGCCGTCGTCAAGTGACGTTCCCGTTCTCTTGCTAAAGCAGCCTAATAATTGATCTGCGAGACACTGACAAATCACGATGTTTTGCGATAACCAAGTTCAATAATTGTTTTATCATTCGATCACCCAGTTTGTTTTCATATTTAAAGCACTCTCTGACAGCTCAGGAAAGCGATCTGCCATTTTTCACACGAGAGCGTGGTTACAATTACGCATGAGCAGAATATTATTTGCAGCAAAACACATTTAGACGGTGCTGCGTATGAGCAGACCATTATTTGTAGGTAGTTAATTATTTACAGGTCGCGTGGTGGGCTCTCGACCAATGGAAAAGAAGGAAAAAATGCATCGAATGATAATAAACAATTATTAGATTCAGTTTTTGTGATATCCAGAATAATAAAGGTCGAGATAGTGGTTATCAGCCGAAGGCTGAGGCTGATAACCCTTATCGAGATCTTGATTTTTCTGGATATCACAAAAACCGAATCTAATAATTGTTTTATTGTACATTGAACGAAAAAAAAAATGGAAATCATGTTTTTGCTTCTCCACTGACGGTAAGCAACACAAAGCCTGCGAACTTGACATGATTACACTTAAAAATCATGCACCGCGTTCATCTATGACATGATTACCCGTGACCTTGAGTGTCCTTGACATGATTATTGTATAATCTGCAGCTAGATGACGTCTTCGAAAATTCACTCTATGCCTTCGGCCAATCAGAAAAGAGATAGTTATTTCAACGTATAATGATAAGCAGTTATTGGACGAGGTTGAGTAAAATATCAGTCGTGATTTTCCAGCTAAATATTACAAAGCTCAAGCAACGACGAAGTCAAAGCCTTGGACGACGCCTGGTAAAAATCAGTTTATATTTTATCTTCGAATTTTGTTCAGTACGAATAACGGTCTAAGACTTGATGACGCTAAATATTCAATGAAAGCGTAAACGTTACAGCTCACCTTAAGTGGCGATACACAAGGATTAGCCTGCTAAATTCAAACTGAACGAGGGTCGTTGATACTCACCCATATTTCACAAAATTGGTCCAAAGTAATACCACTGCCAATGAAAGGCCTCGTTCGACAGCATTATATGATGACGCGATCTTTAAGGTCCCTTCGTGATTGGCCCACGCTAATGCAAATACGTAAGGGATTTCCTCGCCATGGGTGACCCCAAGGATTTCTGGGTACAGAGTCAACTCCGTTCGATGGCTAAACTGGTACAGACGCACAGGACTACCACCTCTCACGAGGGCTTTGGCCATATGCACTGCGGGGGCATTGAACCATGAGTCTGTCACAAGATCAAGCCACTGCTTTTCGATGCTGCGAGTGGAATCTGGCACCGAGTGGTTGGTGTACTGGTACAAAATGGCCTCTTTCATGAGATCAGATTCTTCCCTGGCTGAAAACCTCGCATTCTTTACCAAACTACTGAAAAGCTCGGAAGAAACTTCCTGGCCAAGAGTTCTGGCTATTTCAGAAAGAGGAACGATGCCGCCATCGTTTTTGTTTACTCCAAGCAAGACTGGCACTTTGTTGACAAACCCCTGCTCAAGCAGTTTAGTTGGTTCGTCAGTTAAGAATCCCCCATCAACCGTAACCACGGGGTACTTATGACCGAGGTCCAGTACACTGCGAGGTAGTTCAGAAGCTTTCAGAAAATCCTCAATGTTTTTCTGTCTTAAACAACCAAGCAACATTGCATTGTCATCACAGCCCAGACGTTTGGTGATGTCTCTTCCATAATCCGGATCTTTTGACGAATAGAACGTGTAAGGCGTGGTTGCAGCTCCACTTTGCAAAATGGCTTTGTGAAATAAACCAGTAGACAGCGGAGAAAGCATATGATAGGCAATACTTGAAGCGCCCGCGCCTTGACCAAATACGGTTACCATGCTGGGAATCCCGCTAAAACTCGCGATATTTTCTTGAACCCATTTCAATGCAGCCACCTGATCAAGCATCCCATAATTTCCTTTAATGTCTGAGCCGGGAACGTTAAGGTATCCAAGCAACCCAAGGCGGTAGTTAACCGTGACAACAATGGCTCCATAACCACAGACAAGGCCCAGATATTCATTGCCAGAGCCGTGGTACAGACCACCGCCATGAAACCATACCATGACTGGTAATTTCAAATGCTTGAACTTCGTTGCACGGAAAACATTAAGAAACAGGCAATCTTCATCCATTGTACCTAAAAGATATGAGTATATAACAGTCAAGATCAGGGTCCTTGGCACAACCTTCCCCAAAAACAACGAAAACAAATTTTTTTTTGGTCTCAATGCATAATACAAATATTTTTACCGATATATTAAATAAATGTAGTATATTTCAGATAGAGTAATTCTTTTAATCTCGGTTTAATGAACCGCTAGGTTTTTTAGTTTTTCCTCGTGCCAAGTAATGTCTAATTGTAGGACAGGAGAGATGAAGGAAGAATTTACAGTTTAGTCCCTGAGGGATAATAATAATAAAAAAATTGACTAATTCGGGTATTGGTCTGACAGTAGGTACTACTGTTTTTGACAAAGGAAATACGCTGTTTTTTTTTTTAATGGGTTGAAAGTTCTTTCCAAAGATGTATTGTCTTAAAAGAAATCGTCTGTTTTCCTATATTTGTTCTGATGCGTGATTTGCTTCTTCTCCCCTAACTAAGGAGCACCCAAGCAAGGTGACCCTTTCAGACGGGTAACAGAGAGGCTGTTGCCTTCGTAATTTCGTAACTAATTTTAATTTTATTCCGAACTAACTCACAGTTTGCTGGACCTCGGTTATAACGACAGTTTATTAGCACGCTAGCAGAGCATCCGCTGTTATTTCACGTTGCATCATGAAATAACGTGTAATTATTTTATGTCTGTCTAAGAGAAACAATGCAAACAGTGGGAGTAACTTTTATTCTGTACGTGACACCGTGGATTGGGCAAATATTTAGAGCGTTGAATGTATCTAACTTGTAAATTCAGGGCATGTCGCGAGGAAGTCCTCGCCCCGGGGGGTACTCCCAAAAAAATTTGGTGGGGGCGTGTGGCCCACTTCCCAAAACCCTTACCCTATTTATGACCAAAATCTTCGATTTTCCCTACCCTATTTATAAAATTGATACCCTATTTATGACAGTTGCGGCTGACACAGTTGCCCTAAACATAAATTTTGAAGGTCTTCTGTTTACGGTCTTATCGATAATGATGAAAAAGTAGCTTCATCCAAAAACATACCCAATTCAAGAGACTAGAGTACAAAAACCCTACCCTATTTAAGACCAAAATAGCCAAATCGATACCCTATTTATGACCAAAACGGCTGAAAAAGCCATACCCTTTGGGGCCGCACATACCTATATAGCCCATATAGGCAGTACTCCCCCTCCCCCCCGGCTGGGGTGCCGTGCATTTAGAATAACATGCTGGATATATGCCCGCAATGCATGGCCTGCTGCGCTGCGCATATGCTCTTAGAGTTCGTCGCGCGTTTGGGAAGGAACGCGTGACGAGCCCTAAGAGCGTCTGCGTGACCTGGGAGGCTACGCAACCCATGGACGCTCGTGAATTACCATACGTCCCCTGTATCAAGGAATAAAGTTTGAATAAATATAAGACCCTGTCCACACTACGCTGGAGAAATTTGAAAACGCAACAATCACCGGCCATTTTGGATTTGTGTTTGAGGAAAACTCACATGATTATCGTGGTACCATCGTTTTCGAAAAGCTCCGTTTTCGTGAAGGATTAAAATGGACGGTAGGCCTAACCGCAGAAGTAAAGCTGCGTTTTCAAATTCCTCCGGTGTATTGTGGACCGGGCCTCAGAAAGCTTTGAACATACCAACGGTAATATTTCTTGGGAATGAATCTTCATTCTGAGGACACCTGGCTCCATAGCTTGTTCCATCTCTGACATCTTCCCAAGGCTGGACTGGTTGGGGAGGAGAAAAGCGAAGGTCACCAACCGGTGCAGCGGCATACGGAATCCCAAGGAAATACTCCAAGTTTAAACCGAATATGCTCTTTTGTGATCGACCACGAACAGATCCTGTCTTAAGGTGAACAACAAGCTCGTCTTCGGTAGCCGAAGCTGCTGAAGCGCCAGTGCGAATCAGCAAAACGGCGAACGAAGCTCCGAGGAATAAAAGGAAACCGGGGCTTTGGTAAACTGAAAATCGCATGATATACAAGGACTGCAAGTGTAAATAAGCACAACTGAAACGAGGTTATAAATCGGTGTGCTTAGGAATCGTGCACAATGCTATTGTAGCTTTCAACGCATTAATTTAAGGTCAGGCAAACGAAGCATAACGGATGCTTAATAATAACACTTAATGCGATAATTGCTCCGCTTTGATTGGTTCACATGTAGAGGGCATCTGTCAACAGAGTAACGTGAAGGCACGCAATCTCAAGGCAGCGAGGCTCAACAAGCATAAATTATCATTTTTTCATCCACTGTACATGTAGTAGTGCAAAGCTAATCTCTTAGAGCCGAGAGTGAGCTCCTTTGGGGATGCGTTCCTTTGCGTTGCTATCTATATAAGCAACTGCACACATGCCGAGTTTGAATCAGTTATCTCTCTCGTCGACAGTTAAGTGAGTATATTAAACAACAAGCAAAGCAAAGAAAATCACAATATATGCCATGGACAAAAGAATATATTTAGTCATGTTTTTATCCTCAATGAACGCACGAAACACAAACAAGGGTTTTTTAAGCTGTTCTGGTATTATTTTAAGGCTAACTGATCGGAAATTCTTTGTTTGGCAAGACAAATAGGCATTAGCTTTAATAAGGGCCAAATTTCAAAACGTCTGATCCAGCTCAAAAATAAGTTGAATTAATGATGAATTTTGAACTAAATAGAACTTGACGAAACAGTAGCGTAGACTATAATTTTGAGCATAGAAGCGAGAAGACGTGATAAAATTGCTTTCATTTCATGCGAAGAGGAGAGCGTTTAACCTGAAAAACAGCAGAACCCCAACCCCGTCCCCCCCCCCCCCCGCCCCTCAACTCAAACACGTCATAGGAAAGTCATAATTATTCGCCTGTATAAATTATGTTGTACGTATCGGGTCTAACAACAAGGTGTAAGAGCGAGTCACGGACAAAGTACGTAGAGATGGTAAGGTTCTCAGGGCTTATGATTAGGCCGAACATTGCAGCCATTTTCATTTGTTTCTTGATGATGTGTAATGCACAAATTCAGAAGCCAACTCGACCTGTAGTCGTTCTGAAATCAGGATCTGTTCTTGGCGTCACCTATCCGATTCCCTTTGGATACATTGCGGATAGGTTCATTGGCATTCCGTATGCAGCGCCTCCAGTTGGGAACCTTCGTTTCGCTGCTCCGCAGCCGGTAGTTCCTTGGGAAGGAGTGAAAGACGTAGGCTTACAATTCGCCGCAAAATGTCCCCAGAACACTGTGCCTTTCCCTTGGAACGTGACGGTTGGTAAGTCAAGCGAGACTGTGGGATTATGCATGTAATAATATTACGATAAATTCATGCATGACACAAATTTATCATCAGTATTGTCAGAGCGGGTTTACTGCACTTCTTGGCCAATAATTTGCAATTATTGGATGACGTTGGCAGCATTTTCACTCAAAACTCAAGGTCGAGGTTTTTGTAAAACTCGGGCCGATTACTGCCGTATAAATTACGGTTGAGGCAAATGACACAAACCGAGACCTTGATATTGGCTTACACTAGTACTACTGGAATCTTTTCATTTCCCTTGGCTCTTGAAGTGAAAAGCACGAGTGCAGCACTCATAAATGTCAGTATTGGAGTTTCTGTAGAAATGACGAGCTCAGCTTTGGAATCCGTGTAGAGATGTCATCGGCTGGTTAAATGCATGATCCTCATATCATCTTGTGTAGAAGATGAATGAGGTTACCGTAATGTTAGTTATTGTTGGATTAATTTTTGGTGGTTTCAGTACATTTTGCATATCCCGAGTTTCAGTTATTAGTTGAAAAGGTGACATTTCTGAGCTAAGCTATCAGACCCTCTAGGTATTACAGTTAGAAGCGAGGGTGAATTAGCGACATAAGCAGTATGCTCTCAGCAATCGAGATTAGAGGGCCAAGGGCTTGCCCTGTGACATACATTTCTATTTGTGAAAATTGGCAAGTTTATGAGTCGCACATTTCCATGCGTTTACAACGGAATCTTACTCAACTTCTCATGTTCACTAAATTCCGCATGATAAGTCGAGCGTTTAGGTTTATTTTTTGCTTGAAAGAAAGAAACAAATCGGAAAAGCGCGGCATCTTCGAAGTCATCAAGATGTGACACTGAGCCACTGAGAAAGAGAAGTGAACTGGGAGAAAAAATTGACGGAAAGCGGGAGGTACAGACCCATACCTGCCACCCCCTCCCCCCACCCACATTATGTATAGTGTACATCGATCTTCTAGTGTTCTGTACGTTTCACAGTCCCATATTTTTCCATGCGATCTTTGAGATGACGCGCATAATTTAAAAGGCTACCATCTCGGATTCATTTGCGAAGTGACAAATTTACTTTCCATCTCAAACCCACCACCTCGCCGAGAAGCTTTTTTACAGGTTGAACTGATCATTGCAACCGTTTGACGTGTTCTTACGATCTAGCCGAACACAAACACACCTGTTCAAAAACTTCAAGGGTGGAAAAATCTAGCTTACCAGCAGCAAATTCAAAGAGCTACGATGGTTTACAACTATCTGCATGGGTTGGCTCCAGACTATCTTTACACTGCGTTCTAAATTTGAAAGGCGAAAACTGCATATAACCTGAGGGACTCTGAGACAACTGAAACGAGACTATAAATAATCGGTGTGTTAAGGAATCATGCACAATGCTATTGTAGCTTGCAACACAATAATTTAAGGTCAGGCAAAGGAAACCTAATCTGATAGCGAATGCTCAATGCTAATGCGATAGCTGTTCTGCATTTGATTGGTTCTGTTGTAGAAGGTACCTGTCAACCAAGAGACGAAAAACGCATGTATAGCCTAAGCGACTCTGAGAATAATATAAACTCGACGTTTCATTACTGCGCACAAACTAATACAAAAATAGCTTTAGCTATAGTGACGCCATTCTTTGCAACAGTCTCTTTGGCAATTCAAACGCCTACTCAAAGAAAAATAGTAAGGCCCGACATTCGTGGAAAGCAGTTTTTAAATTTAATTTATATATTCTTCATCATACTTGCTTTTAGGTATATTTTTAAAACTAATAATTTTTTACCGTGGATAAAAAAAATATTATCTATCTATCTTAGAGAGAAAATTGGACTGTAACAAGAGACAGTCTATTGACTGTAATTGTCTGCATTTAGTCAAGCAATCTGCCATATTTTTCCGGTATACAGTTTTAACGTACAATTTGTTTTTTTTTCTTGTCAATAGGGGATATGAGCGAGGACTGCTTATATCTAAACATCTGGAGGCCCTCTGGTATAACGCCTGACAATCCACTTCCGGTATTTGTGTGGATTCACGGCGGAGGTTATTACACACAGACTGGGAACAACTACGATGGCTCAGCACTGGCCACTGTTGGTTCCGGGATGATTGTCGTTACTATAAACTTCCGCCTGGGCCTCCTCGGATTCCTCAACGTTCCTGGGTCAGAACTGAAGGGAAATTATGGGATGCTCGACCAAGTGGCAGCATTGAAGTGGATCCAGGAGAACATTGCAACGTTTGGTGGAGATCCAAACAAAGTAACAATAGCTGGTCAGAGCTCTGGCGCGGCAAGTGTTGCTTTGCACTTGATTTCACCGCTGTCTAAAGGCTTGTTCCATCAAGCCATACTTCAAGGGGGAGGGGTAACTTCTCCGTTTGCCGCCTACACCAGCAAGGATCCCAACTATGGGAAGCAATATCTGAAAAAACTAAATTGCATCTCAGGGGACATGTTATCCTGCCTTAGAAGTAAGACCACAGAGGAGTTCCTTGAGGCAACTGATTCCCTTTCAGATGCGAACTTAGGAAAGGATCTGCCCTTAGTAACAGTGGACGGGCACTTCCTCCCAGACGACCCATCACTGTTACTAAACCAAGGAAGGTTCCAGAAAGTCAAGACGATCATTGGCGTAAACAAGAACGGTGGATCAATGTCTTCCTGGAAGTTGCAATCGAAAGCCGCCGGGCGCCCAATAGACCATGCAGTATTTCAGAAGGCTGTACAAGAATCTCTTCTGGTCCAGAATGGAGAGAACGACAAGATCAGAAGAGCTATTCTCCATAAGTACACAAACCATACCGACCCAGACTTCCAGGAGAGCATCGAGGAAAACTGGCAGCGACTCGTTGGGGATTCGTGGTTTGTTGCGCCTGCAATTAAACTAGCCAGATCTCTTGCCGCAGCCGGGGTACCTCCGTTTTTCTACTATTTCACGCATCGCGCAAGATACTCTGTGTACCCAGAGTCCTATGGGGTCACTCACGGTGACGAGGTGCCTTATATATTCGGGGCACCCTATCAAGCGATGGCTACCCTCCCTCTGGCCTCTAAATACACTGAATTGGAGAAGGGACTGTGCCAGGGTGTTGGTGAAGCGTGGGGAAACTTTGTAACGTTTGGGTAAGAAATTATGAAATTTGTGTTAACAAGCCGTTTAGCACATAGAAAATTCAGCCAATCAGAACACGGGAAAGCCGTTGTATACTTAATGGCATTACATCCAACCTCCCATCATGCGCCGCGCGTCCCAATGATTATGTTGGCCACTGTATTTTCTATGGCATGGTATAAAATAGTTATACAACGCTCTCTCGCGGTATACCATGGAATATCCCACTTGTCACGTGTATGTTCGATATACACACTCGTCTAAAGGCTCGTTTGTATACCGAGCAATAAAAGTGACTCGTGGGATATTCCATATATGCCACTGGAAAGCGTTGCACAATAAGTGTGTAGCTTGCGAAGTGTGAAGTAGGGATTGATCTAAATATACCGTAAACCTCCGAAAGTGGCGACCCCCCGAAAGTAGCGACCCCCTCCCCCTACCGAATGCAACGTCAAGAAATTGTGGCCGCTAGAAAATCCCGGAAGTAGTGACCTCCCGAGAATAGCGAATCCCCCGAGAGAAACAAGCCCATCCGCACCGTCACACCCAATTATAGGAAGACCAAAGTTCAAAGGATATTAAATTTTTCCAATCAATAGTCATGTGAAAGTTACGAACGGTACTGGTTGATAATTATAACTAAGGCACTCTAAAACAAGGGAAGGTATCGCTCGTGTCACGAACCGTGATAGATCACTTCGTGTCACCACATTTCATGTCATGTTTTTACGAATTTTCGTCTTTTGTTTCTTTGAAAGAGCATAGTCGCACCAACTTTATATAACGTTTTTTGCTCCCCAAAAGTAAAGACCCACCGAGAGTAACGCCGTGACGTCATGTGAAAAT
The DNA here is from genome assembly GCF_964199315.1 of Orbicella franksi. NCBI lineage: Eukaryota > Metazoa > Cnidaria > Anthozoa > Scleractinia > Merulinidae > Orbicella > Orbicella franksi. The sequence goes on from NC_138153.1 coordinate 15,869,882, forward strand.
ACTCTTTGTAGGGGATTAACTCTCTTTACTATACCCCTCTTGTTCTAGATCATTAGGCTCAATTTCCCAAGCTGAGCGCCTTCTAGGCCTTCCAAGAACCATTCAAGCCAAAATATTTAAGCGATTTTGTGACTTTTTTTATTTAAACTCCTGTTTTTAGTGATCCCAACGAATACGATAAGAATCGAGTGGATGCCGCAGACGCCACCATTCCCTGGCCGCCATTCACAGCCGACAGCGAGAAATACCTGGTGCTAGGCTTGCGCATGAAGATTGAAGAACGTTTACTCCCGGATCGCGTGGCATTCTGGAATGACCTCATACCGAAACTGACGGAAGCTGAGGAATCGGTCGGGAAAACTGCTCAGACCATAGAAAAAGACGAACTTTGAACCCGATGTGTGAGGACGCAAGCGGGGCTGACAAGCGTCCGTCTCGAGCACACAGTAGCATAAACGAGTTACAAGAGACTATCTTCTGCTCATAATGAGCACGAATTTTGGGCGTAATTATTGCACGTACGCGCTCTCTTTATTTCAGTGTCGGTTTCCATTTATTTTACAGCCACGTGACATTTTCTGGAATCTAGGCTGAGAGTCAGATTGCAGGTAACGGAGTCAACTTGAAATCTTGACCCTTAACTACAGTAAAAACCAGTGTCTAAGAACCTAGTTTTTTAAGAACCAAAAAATAGGCCTCATTTATATATATGGTCTCGGCTACCCGAGACAACCCTTCCTTAAGTTACCCTAGCCGAGGTAACTTTTCCCTTCTTTCTTTGCAAAATTCAATCAACCGTTTACAAGAGGATCGCGAACCCGTCTGGGGGAGCGAGATAACTCGGGTGGGCGAGCTGTCTCGCTTCGGCAGGTAGGGTAACCCTGGCTGGCGGGACAACTTTTCTTCATATCAGACTTTGGCTCGCTTAACCGAGACAATTCTTGGCGTGGCGAGTGTCACGAAATGATTTAAATCAGAAATTTGTATCAAAGAAGTGAAAATTAACTCCGCAAAACCCACTTTGATCGAATGACCGAGGAAAACTCAAAGAAAGAGGGATATATGCACATTTGATTACTGAATAAGAGTTGTGAATAATCATGCAGGGTCAACTTTGACTCGAACTACAGAGACAACGTTATCACATATAAACGCTCAATACATTTGCCTCAGGGGGGAGGGGATGGTTGTCTCGGGCACCCGAGACCATATAACTGGGGTCTAAGAATCTGTTTAGCCAAGCAGGATCAGGTTTTTATATGTGGGTTACAGTTAAATTATAAATTCTTGTTATGGAGGGAAACCTACATATACATTCTGTAATCATTTGTGTGAGGCTTATCGGCATAATACAGTTGTGAATATTCATTAAATACACTGTATTATTTGAAGACCAAACTCAATTTTATTATTTTTTCTGGTAATCAACAGCTATATCTCGTTCATAGAATTACATTATATATTTAAGAGCCGAACGCCAGTTTTTTTTTTTTTTTTCTGGTGATCAACAGCTATATCTCGTTCATAGAAATCAATAACCTAAAAAGAACCCACTTGGCCTAAATTGCCAATACATATAAGTAACCCCAAAATACAGGAACATATTTTGCCAGACAAAAAATGTAGGTTCTTACACGCGGGTTTTCTGCTGTTTCCCTTTCTTATTTTTTACTATCCAGAAGGTTCGTTGTATATATCTGCAAAAAAAACAAATGGAAGTAAATTCACTGAAATGGATTTAATTTTCATATAGCTGGGGTTTGGCTGAATCTAATGCAAGCCCCTATTGATTGATTTGTAAGCACGTGTTAACTGACAGACGACTGTTGCACCATAATTCGTCTAAACGACCAGCTTAATAAAATGAGACCAATTAACCGTTTCAGGCTTTTATTAAAATTTGCCAAAAATAATCATTAATAACCAGAAAAAAAGACTACAACAACATAAATAACCCTAAAAAATAATTGCATCAGTTTCACTTACCTCTTAACCTTTTAGAAACAGGAAACTGTTTTTTTAATGAGCAACTCATTGAAAGTTATTAAAATGTAATTTGAGAAAATTAGAGGACATGTAAACCATCTTCCATTTGTCTTGCTAGTTCTGTTTGTTCAGTTGTGCACAAAAGATAAATTGTAATTTTTGATTTGCACTGCCTTGAAAAAGGTATATGCTTTTGGAAGATAATTGAATTCTCGTGACTTTAATTTGTTCTATTTTTCTTTTGGACCACATTTCATTTAGAATAAGAACTTACTCAGGCATTTTGGACTCCTTTACTAAAAGGCGATTTGTGCGGTTTACCCAGCCACATTTTAAAGTTCTGTAATAATAACTGAAACAGTGCATAATTCATGCTGTAATGACATACAGAAAGCAGCTGTTTAAATTTAAAACCTAATTACTGTGATGGTCTGAAAGTTGATGATTAGTTTTCGTGCGTCTTGGAGATGTGTCTGTTCTAGAAACACGTTCAAGCAAGCCACGTCGTGTAGTTTTACTCTCGTTTTAAAACCACCCTATTGGTTTCTTCTCGCCCACATTGTTTGGGACGGTCGTTTAAACACATTGATTGGCTAGTCGAACACGTATTGTAATCGATTGCTAAATTTCTCGCATTGTTTCGGTCACTAGATAAAAGGTGACCGTTCCTTTATCTTCACAAGTTGCGTGGCAGCTAGTTACGTGTACGTCTGTGGAACTCAATAGTTTTTGCTGAATAGATCTCAACAGTGCTGAGCATGAGGGTCCCTCTGCTACTCATATTTCTTGGCTTGTTGCAAATACAACTAGCTACAGCTTATGGTAAGTAGATAGCATTACTCAAGTGAACGTGCGTCAGTCCCTCAAGCAATGCTTAGAGAAATTTGATAAGATACATTTTTTTACTGTATTGTAACCGCGGACCGCTGCGGTCGAAAAAAGGTTTCAAATGATGCTCGCTAATTTAAGTAAACACCATTGCCTCGACACTCAGCTACCTGGCTGGAACTTATTTCACTCTTATTTGAGAACTACTGATACTCTTTTGGCCTTTGCAAGCCAGTTTTCAAAACGAAAATACAGTAAACTTTTACTAAAAACGTTCTAATCGACTAATGATGGGCAATGATCGGCAAATGTTAAATATATAAAGACAAACTAATTTGTAAGTTGAATTCTTTTATGCTAAAAATATTATAAATTCTTTACAGGTCAACAATTAGAATTCTCGATATCAACTTTAAAACACCTACAGCAATTGTCAACATGAACGAAAAATTGAATTTTTATCAGGTTAAACAAACAAACGCCTTAAAATTTGGTAACGGTAAACTTTGCATCGTAATTGCTAGCGTTACAGACAGTTTTATTTGTTCACCCCCTAATTGATTGCGTTTTCGAAATAGCTGGCTGGGTCGCTACGATCCCCCAGGCAATGGAACCATTTGGAAATGCACAGCAACTGTACTCTTTGCATTTGGCAAAAAAATTCAGGCGAATGGAACAGAAATTCAGTACAACCCAAACATTTCGAAAATTTGCCGCCGGGAATTTCCATTTCATTTGAATTTGGGCCTGGAATTTACTTAAGTTTCGGTTGAATAGTTTATGTTTTGGAAATTCATCACTGTTCTTAGATTTTCGAGAAACGCCACGGTTCTAATGAAATCCTAAAGTCCCCAAGTCCTAGATTTTGGTCGAAGAGAAAGCGTCCAAAGTTAAGGTGGTGGTTGGCATTGACAGTTCCCAGTAACGTCCTAACAGCTATACTTTGACTGATCAATATCACCGCTCTATCACAAACGATGCTACAGTATTGCTACCACGTAAATGCCCAGCCATTTGTGAACAGAAAATTGTAACCTTTATGGTATGATAGGTTACCATAGTAACAGTTCAACCTTTTAGAAACACCATTAATTTAGCCTTTGTACATCCCGCACCCTCCACTAAAAACAATCGATTTTTGTGAAAAGCCTGATGGCATGCAACTTTTTGCACAACTTTAAAACAAATCTGTCGAGTGGGTTCAGAGCCACCTTAAATCTTCGTCTGATTATAAATAATTAACACTTAAGGCCATTTACGTTTTAAGGTAGAAGCTCCTTTCTTATAAAGCTAAGCAAAGAGAATATTCTGTCCCGTGACTATTTTCAAACAGAGAACGTAATGTACTATCGCAATTGTGATTAATCAATTTCGTGCTAAAGGTGTTGTCTTTTCTAAGACACGTGTTTCTTATGTTTTGTGTTTCTAAAGTCATAGTTTGGTTGGTAAACGCTGTCATACGTTTTGCATATACACTTTTTGCAGTCTATAGAGTTCTTATATCTACGGGCTATGGCTCGACAACAGACAAAGTGTCAATCATTCTTGTGGGGCAAGGTGGCGCTGAAACTGGAATTCACGACTTACCAGGAGAGTTTGGTTTCCAAAGGCAAGTATCAGTAGAATCATTACAGAGCTTAGGCAAACCACGACGGCAACGGCAACGAGAACGTCACCAAAAAAGTTTTAATGAGCAGAACTTTATGGCTATGCACATGCGTCATAAATCTTTACATATTTTGTAACCGTCCTGATCGTCCTATGCAAAACAACAATGTGAAATGACCAACTTCTGCATATTTTGAAGAACGTGAGCCACGACGGCTAATTTTTCGTATTTTCTTCAGGAATTAAACGCTGGCGTTGCCTCTTTAGTTTGGGTAAAGTTTTAGACCGCTCGGCATACTAAACAGATCTCGATATTTGCGAAATTCAAAGGTAAAATATAAATCCATTTTTTTCCCAAGCGTCGTCCTTGACGTTGCCGTCGTCATTGCTTAAGCTCCCCAGCGCTATTGCTAAAACGTAGGACTGCCTAAAAACAAGAGAGGATAAAGCGAAGAGAGTCCCCCCCCCCCCCCCCCCCAAACATGACTCATTCTCAATTGTAATCCCTCCCAAGTTATTTGTAGATAGGTATCCAGTTCTTCCCCGGATAACGTAACCACGCGCGTTTCGTGGATATTTTTATGGATGATCACGTGAGCAAAGTCCTCGACACGGGATTGGTTATTTCTAGATTTTGCTTGGATTTCCAAAACCGGGAGTGGTCTAAAACCTACTTGAGAGGGGTTACCTTAGGAATAAGGTCTATATGAGGAAACTCAAATTAGTTGTCTTGTCAAAAAAAACAATGCTAGCTTTACTAGCCGCGGATCGAGACGAAAGCTGCCACACGGGCTAACTCTAGAAATTGAGATTAAATGCTCTGTGGTCATACGCCCTTCCAAATATATGCTATGGGGATTTTACTATAATAGTGTAATTTAGCACTGCTATACTAATTAGGGACGGCTATAAATCGAGAATAGAACACCAAAATTGAACGGGTTAAAAACCAATTGGTGAAAAACGGACCAGTTGGCGATTTACAAATGGTGGAGAAGTTGAATTCAGGACCATTAAACAAAAATTGATCAATTTAAATGTTTTTCCATTTGCAGTGACAGAATGTTCACGATTAATGATAAAAATGTTGGTAAACTTTCCGCTGTCAAAATACGTTTGGCAAAGAAAGGACTGTATGAGGACTTTTGGCATTTGAGGCAGGTACGTCAACAATCTCAGTTGATTAGTAATGTTTGCTCTATGAAAAATGATCCACGTGACTATCATCAGCACACTCATCCCACTAGGTTGCCTGGGATATCGTAATACTTCACATGATCAGCCGAAAGCTTTGGCAACTTTACAAACGAATTTGTGTCATATTTAAAATTAATTTTTGCGATACATCAAGATTATCTTCAAAATAATTGAATCTAGGAGTTTTCAAAATGATTATTACAGAAAAAACAGCATTAAGATGAAAAAGCCTAGCATTCGAAAGGAGAAGGACGGAAAAAAAGAAAAAAAATCACCACTCAGGTATATTAAGGGCTGGGTCATCTTTTCCTTAGTCAAAAAGTGAGGGGGTGGTCAATCTTGGAAACGGTTCATACAATGTGGACAAATCTTGGCTGCAGGTTACATCTCCACTTAATAGATAAATTAACGTTGTTGTTTTACTTGAAATGTGTCACGTGACCAAATAACAGACCACTTCCGGTTAAATTTTGAGAGCTTCTGCAGACAGGGGAAAACGTTTCTTTATCAGCGTATTGTTCTGTAGTTTTACTATCTGCCCAAGAACCGCACCCATTGTAATTGGTACGGTTGTCAAACCTTGCTGAAAGTCTCTTTAAATAGTGTGTATAAAGTTACATTAGTGACAGTTCTTTGGTCACGTGACTTGGACAAGCATTCCAATTACATTGGGTATGGTACTTGGGTAAGTAGTCAGACTACACAATAAAATACTGAACAAGAACCGTTCTTCCCTGTCTGCAGAGGCCTTAAAATCTAAACCGGAAGTGAGCTGTTATTTGGTCACGTGATTGGTTGCCATGGCAACAACACTATTAACTAAAGTTGTTTTGAGCCGTCGTTTACCATAGCTAAGTTAGAAGCCTTCTGTACGCATGGTTCTCCAGATAGACCACCCCTGGAGGTTTTACACTAAATAACAACAGACCCACTCCTTAATATACCTGAGCATCTTTATTCACGTATCAGAAAAAAAAGTCTCCAAATGTTTCAGGCGATGATTACGATTAACATGCGAGCTAAATGTTTTAAGATGTGTTTGATCCATGCAGTTTTGAGGGGACTGTTGTAAAATCCGTAGGGTCAGGGGCGGATCTAGGATTTTTCAAGGGGGGTGGGGGTGGCTGGTACTTTCGGGTAGCTGAATCAATGGGGCAGTATCCCAAAATGTTGCAATTTGAGGATTGCAACTGCTAATTTAAAACTGAGAAATACTAGCAATGCCACAAAGTAAAAATAACAATAAGGTCTGTCAAGAAAGTTTGCCTTTATTTCTGCCATAATATTCACACCCTTTTTCTATTTTTTTCTGTTTACTTCTCAAAAATAGGGTGGCTAGCCACTCAATCAATCCCCCCCTCCCCCAAATCCAGCCCTGGAGATAATCGTATGAATGCCAGTGCAATTAAGAATTTACACCACGAGTAATATTTGAAACTGCCTTCATAATTGGACGATCCTACCGACCGATAGCAAGGTCAATACGGCAAGGTTGAGGTTTGAGAATTCCCCGTAAAGACCGAATGTTCGAGGTTAATAAATTGTTTATTATATGGCTTTTTGTTTTGTTTTTGCAAGCCCGTAATCAGTCCGTTGGCATTACGGGAGAATAACGCCCTACAATTAGCCAATCAGAGCGCGCGTTATATCGGCTACACGAACAAGCAATATAATAAAAATCCTATATTGCTCGAGCGTTCATAAGATTATTCATTTATTATATGACTGACTAAAAAAAAAAAAAACGCGGTGAAGTTAACTTCACAGCCTAACTAAAGAAGAAAACCACCTTAAAAATAAAGGACATCGGGTAGGAGATTTTTTTTTAATGACTTTTAATCTCTATTATTATAATTTACCCTGCAGGTTGTTGTTGTGACAACACAGCCGCGGCAGCGCTACTTTTTCAGTTTCAACGATATAGTGAAATACAAGTGGAACATGATTTCGCGTGAGTAACTCAATAGCAAGACTGATTTTAATTTTTTCCGTAAATCCCAGAAAATGAATTTTAAAGTTTTAGTTATTTTGGACTTACAATTTCTTGGATTGAAGCCACCGCTTTCAAAGTTTTGACACGGTCACTTATCGGACATACTGGTAATGTTGAACGAAAAATTTAAATGTTCGGCTCTGTCATGATCGAGTGAAATTCAAATATGTGCATGCTGTACACATTTGCAAATTATTTGCAACCTCCAATTCCAAAACCTTCCTTAATCAGGATCATTTGGTGATTAGTCTCCTCCGCAACCGTTTTTTGGGATGTCACGCAACAATCTTGGGGGAGAGCGTTGCGTGACTTCCCCCCCTCCCAAAAAAAAAAAACCGGTTGCGGAGGAGACTAAGCCTAGGATTCTTGCTCACCGTTGCAAACAAATGAGTCAGGGCGGAGAGTTTTTCCGATACAAATCTGTTCTAGGGATGAAATCAGTTTCAATACTCGAACTCAGTTTTGGTTGGTATAACACATCTGCTGATCTTCCTTTCAGCAAACTGCAGAAAGGGTTACGAGAAAACATCTGATGGACGATGTGTGGGTAAGTAGCCCTTCTGAGTAACGCATGTTATAAGAATAGCGAGGCTAGGCTGAAAATTTTCGACATTTAAAGAAACGTTTTAAGAATAAACCCGAGGCCGAGAATTTACAAACAATATACAGTCGGACCTCTCCACAACGGCCACCATGGAAATTGGGCGGAGGAAATTGGCCGTTGTAGAGGGGTGGCCGTTATGGAGAGGTAGGGGTATAATATGGCACTTGCCAGGGGTATAACAATTGTATCTTTTACCTTATTGTAGCATGTAGATACGTAACACAATCAAAATATATCGCAGACACACCTTCTACAGTAACAATGGGGTTTTTTATGCACCGTTAGTCAGTGCTAATAACATTTCTGCAAGACGTTATTGCGTGTGTACGACATCAGGCTTTATAGCCTGCAATCTGCTGGCTCCTAACCTGCGTAGCAAGCGTTCCCGTACGAAGAGCTTTTCGGCATTCTGATCGCGTGTAAATTCGCCTAACCACCACCTGCTTCGTCGATTTTTTGCTCTCGATCCAATTTACGCGCGGCCAGAATGCGGAAAGCTCCAACTCTTCGTACGGCTACGCAGGCTAGCTGGCTCCAAAATTACTTCAGCTAAGGCAGTGTCCACATATACCGGAGAAATTTGAAAATGCAGCTTTATTTCAGCGGTCATAGCTATTTTATACCATACTCGTAGAAAATACCAGGGCCAACAAAATCAATTACGAGACATACGCGTGGCGCGCGATCGGAAAGTTGGATGTACATAAACATAAAATACATAATACATAAACAATAGCCTTCATTTGGCGCGAAAATACGCTCGGATATTTGTCCGCGGACATTATTTGTTCCGAGAAGTGAACAGTTTTCCGAGAGCGTAGCTCAAGGAAAGCTGTGAGCTTCGAGGAACAGATAATGTCCAAGGACAAATATCCGAGCATATTTTCAACCAAAATGGAGGCTGTTTATTATTCTTCAAATCTTTTTCGCAACGCGCGCAGTTTTGAAAATTGGGGAATATTCTCGGATGTGCCCCAGTTTTAGCTGGGGAATATTCGGTCACGTGGCGTGTTTAGACCAATCGCGCGCGAGCGAAAATATTTGATGGATTATAACATCGAATATACAACCGCTTTCCTGTAATCTGATTGGCTGAATTTTCTGCGGTACAGTATAAATTTGGTTGTGGCATAAAGAATTCCCCTCCGACACTGTGTGCTACTGTATGTATTATTTTGTACTTTCTCCGTTGCCAATGTACTGTATCGTTTTCAATAACGAATCGCCATAAAAAGGCATATTTAACTGATTGAAATTACTTTTAAGAAAAATAAAGTTACAAATGACATACTGTGCACGAAATAGAGATGCTTTTCTCTTATTTTTCCTTGAGATATCGACGAATGTAAAGCGGCGTCCGGTGGCTGTAAGGACAAAATTGCTGTGTGTCTTAACACCATTGGTTCATTTACATGTACTTGTCCAAAAGGCTACAATTCAGATTCTCAAGGAGGCTGTACGGGTATGTGTTAATTTGTTTGCATTCACTTCACTTTGCATGCGTTAAGTATGTCACGTTCGTAATTGTTTAGTGTAATTTTGAATGTTTATCATTCCTATAATCACATGAATCACTGCGCATTCAGTATTAAAGCGGTTTTCAATTGTGTGTCGTAAAACCAAAATCAAACCAATTACCAATTAGACTACTAAGACTATCGTAAACTGTAGTAAAACTAAAACCAAAGCAATTGCCTAATTATGTAAACTTGTGTACACTTAATTGGCCACTCTCCATTGGGGCTTTTCAACCAATGTAAACAAACGATGATAAATAGATATTCAAATAAACATAACTAGGTTAAGAATCCCAACTGACGCGAGGCAGACTAGTTGGCTATTTACAAGCGCAGCCGAGAAGATGAACTCGGGGCTACCGAGAACAATATCAGCTAGCGGTCAGAACGGGATTTGAACACGGGACCTACGGATTTCAAATCCGGCGCTCTAACCACTCGGCCACGCTGCCTCCAAATTACTTAAATACCTAATTACTTTCGACACTCAGTTGAAAACCGCTTTAGTGTGGTTTTATATTGACTAAATTTTAAAAGCAAAACCCAAAAAAAAACCACTCTACCCAATCACAAAGGACACAGACAATACAGTGAACCAATCAAAACTCGAAGCAAATACAAATACAAACGCGTGCGAACGAGTTTTAATTGGTTTTGGTTTTACTTTTGATTGGATGATAGAGTAGTTTTCAATTGAGTGTGGTAAAACTAAAACCAAACCAATTACTTACCAATTAGACTACTAAGCCAATTTCAAACCGTAGTAAAACCAAAACCAAAACCGAGGTAATTGCCTGATTGCTTTCGACACTCAAATGAAAACTGCTTTAAATTGGTCCCAGTTTCAAGTCCAATCACGCAGTGTACTACTGCAAACCAAAGGAAGCGAAATACTTTTGACAACTGTTCAGTATCAAAACAATTTTTTGCTGTTACCTTAGTTTATAAACAACGACAAAAACTAAACCAGCAAACTACTGAAACGGTTTGGAGACAATTCAAAACGGAGATATAGCTGAGACTTTCCGACTGGCAATGGAAATTGTAATCCTTAATTCCCTACGTCTTCTAGGCTCGATTTCCGCCGCTTTCTCGAGCGCGAGCTCCTTTCTCGAACAGCGGCTGGTAATCGAGCCTATAAGTCTTCAAGACGCCGAAAGACTCCTGGATGACCTTATAGATTGTAATTAAAAAGGCCTTAGATAGCGTAACGCGTGCTCTTTTACAGATGCGAATGAATGTCAGTTAAATAATGGCGGGTGTAGCGATCGTTGTATCAACACCCCGAGCTCGTATTATTGTGACTGTCACCGCAGTGGGTACCAAGTGGTGGACGGCTATCGCTGTGAAGGTTCGTTTTATAGTGTATAACTACTTTGAAAGGGACATTCTCATGGTGATTTCAATGCACTTTTGGCCAACAAAGTGCTAACACTTTGACCGAGGCCTCGCCAGGAGATGGCGAAATTAATGCTAAGAAATACCAAGATCAAGATATTCAGTGAATTGTTGATGGGATAGCAAATTGCGATTAGTGCTTAGCGATTTTTCCAAGACTCGATGACAGAATTTGTTTAAAGGAGCTACGTCACCTTTGGTGCATCTTTCAAGTTCGTCGTTCGTACTGAATCCGTGTCAATCTTCTCCATCTTTAACCATCCTTGTTCCTTTATGGTTTATTATATTACCTCTTTCAGTGTGTTTTTCTACCTTAGTAAACTACCATTTCCAGGTTCCCTTCGATTAAAAGGTATTTTTGTACGTGGCCAAAATATTTCAAAATGCCGTGGCTGAGCTCCTTTAGGTCTGGCAGACTTTTTAATTTGACATCATAACCTTGTGCATGTGTAATTGCTTGAACTGACTCACTCCTTTTATAGCCTCAGAGCAATTAAGGTGGCCGAACACAGTTTTCGCGGGCGCTTTTGCTGATGCAATTGAGTGCGCGCACAGGGATTGCAAAAACAAACATGCCGTCAATAGAGTGATCATTTTATTTACTCAACACCCGCACTATCTGTGCTATTTTTCTCTATTATTGAACGCAGTGCGGTATTGATGGCTTTAGTCTTTTATTACAAAGATATGTTAGAAAAGGTAACGTCGCAAAGAACCCAGCAATTCTCGGTTTTTTCTTTGTTACCGAAAGAACCCAGTTAAATGCAGTGCATGCGCAGTTGCTCGAAAAATTGAGACCGATTGCTTTTGCAGAAACTTGCCGATTTCTGACGATCCAGTCGTTAGAATTTCAAGAAATTTGGCAAAAAAATAGTTCAGAAACCACGTAAATGATCTATCGCAAAAAATCTGAATTTTGACATAGGGAATTTTTAATAACACAGAACATGCAGTGAAAACGATTTACGGCGAATTACGAAAATCGCCTATGTCAAAATTTTATTAGACCGGTATTGACAGAAGGGATTTAATGTAAATTCGTAGTGGGCAAATGATGAAAAAAATCTAACGGCTGAATTTTTTTTAAATAAACAAAAACCATTTTTTAAGCCTTGTTTTTAACCAGCCCCGTTGCCATGGCAACAGCACACACCTTAGCCAAAATGCGAGAATAAACTTTTCTGTGATTAACCTTGACTCTTGCAAAAAACGGGCGCCAAAGCATAAATATCTTAAAAGTAATGGTGAATTAGGCATAGGCTCTTGAAAACTGTGTTCGGCTACCTTAAATAGTAATTTTTAACAACAGGAGATCATTATATTTAAGTTTCCATCAATGAAAATATGTCATAATAGCTCCGCTTTAAGGAAAAATAAAAAAAAAAACGTATTTCTCCGGGATCCATTTCATTGCTCGCGAGCCAAGCACGTGATCTGCACATGACTCGCTAGAATTAAATAATGCTCTGCTCATGCGCTAATCCATTTCCACTTTTTCCCTTAGACATTGATGAATGCAGAGAAGGAAAAGATGGTTGTGACAAGGCAACAACTACTTGCTCAAACTTACCGGGTAATTATCGGTGTGACTGTAAACATGGACACATCACAAAAGACAGGTTTTCATGTCAACGTAAGTGGAAAAAAAGCTATAGTTGATAACTGAAACGTTTTTTAGGAGAACTAGTTGTTGCTTTTATATGATCGTAGACTAGTTAAGAAATAGATTCCATGTTGCCATGCGTCTGTTTAGTAATAGATCACAGATGACGTCAAAATGTGATAAGAACAAAACAAAATGGCACACGAGGCAATATCCGAGTGCATGTGTCGATTACTAAGATGTGTTACTTATAAGCTCAATTGTAAAGAGCGTTTGATTTTTTACGGTATGCTCAGAGACGAATTATACTTGTTTTATGCTTCTCATCGTTACACTGAGAGTTTTTCTTAAATACTGCATGTACTGTCAATACCGTGGTATTCTTGAAACGCAAAATTCCTTCCTATGCATGAGGAAAATACACTTTTAAAACAATAAAAGGCTTTCCTGTTATCTCGCTGTAAATAAACCCACTGGAAAATTGAATTTCTGAGCTTTTTTATTGACACTGTTGTTTACGATAGTGTTGCACCATACAATTTGTTACCAATACTGATTCTTGAATCTTGAACATACTTGTATTCCGCAGGCCGAACATGTTCACACTTCTACGCTGGCCGGGATTCCGATAGTACCCTTGAACCCGCTCGCTGTTTCCAGCAGGGACAAAACAAATACGAAGACAAGTGTAAAGTTGTTTGTAACAGTGATGGATATGTCCTGGAAAAACCGTCGGCTGAGATAGCTACCTGTAGTGCTGATGGCCATTGGGTTCCGTCTCCAACAACTTGCATAGGTAAGCTAAGGCACGGTTACAACTGATCCTAAGCTACTATACACCTGATTGAAAAAACGTTGTCCGATGGAAAGCATAAACCATAAACGATACGACATCATGGAATAACGGAAGGTTTCAAAAAGCGCATGCATAATCATCAATATTCACGATTGTTTCCTCGTGGCATTTAAGTGATATCACAAGTCAGCTGCCCGAAGTTGTAATTGAGAAAAACATGCCAAGCCTTCCTGAAGGTAGCTATGTTACAAAACAAAGGAAAATTTACATTAACAGACTATGCGAGCAATCCCGCAGTAATTTCAATATTATAACGACGAACCGGTTAGTAGTTAAATCATACAGCCCGCGGCATGCTGATCTTGTCAACCGTTTTAAAGGGACACAGTCAGCTGGCGCACATGCGCACTAGATACCATTTCATAGCTAATTTGCATATCACAGAGACGCAATCCATACTGTAAAAATGCCCTTCGTTGGAGTTTTTAATTTGTTTTAAAGGAGTTTTTATTTAATAGAAACTGTTATGATACGTTGGCAGACAAGGGAACCCCATTTAGCTATATATTTATCAACCTGACGTTAATAGGGGTAATATGAGAGGGTCTCAATGGGATTAACCGTTAGCCGTAAAACGGACCAAACATTTATCCGCTAGGCATAAAAATGGAAACATTTTAGCCCTTTAAAGACCTTAAATCAGGAGCCATAATCACGGACGGAGACCGTGAGCGCGCGCCATTTCTAGTATTGGGGTTGTCCCCATGATATGGGACAATAATTCTATTTTTAGAACAAATTGTGCCATCACCTGCGGCACACGCGCGTACATGCTGCGAGGATTTTTGCGGATGTCGCGCGGGGGAAATGGCGTCCGAAATTCCCGAAATGTTTCATGTTTTTGCCCCACAACTCAACGCGTTTACGTCTGTTGGAATTTTGCTTAAGTATTTTCGTCGTAAGCTGCTCCAGTTTGAGTGAAGTAAGACAGTGTCGAATTTAGGTATGTTCCACTGTAAGCTTATATATATCGCTGACCAAGTTGTGTTCCGACTGATGCTTCTTTTACATGAGTTGTACATTACTCCACTTTAAATTTCACTTATGTTGAAGATTAACAGCTTTTCCATTACACAGCAAAAAACTAGGTGGATATATTTAGATATAGCAGAGCTTCAGGACTTCATAGTTTCATAGCTCCTCTTGCCACACGCTTGCGAGGAATTTGTCAGTCTCTCGCGACCGAAAAGTAAAACACAATAATTGCTAGTTTGAGTTTCGCTTGAATTGTAAGCAACGCTTGATGTTTCATCGAGGCTTAATAACTGTACGTCCGTAGATAGTGCTCAGTTTTATTCGTGTAAAAATCCAGTAAATTCTCTGTTGTCGATGAATGAGAGCGCCCGCCGATGCGTGTTTTGTACAGTCACTAAACATGACAAATTGTACTTCCGCCGCACTTTCGTGTGAAAGTGTACATCGAACTCAAACAATAGCTCTATGGTTTTTAAATACGTTTAAGATTGATAAATGTTTCAGAACATATTAAAAGCTAAGCTGAAAATCTGTGAATAAAGCAGAAACAATCAGCAAAGTTACGATGACGCTTTCTTTAATCAACTTGGAATAACGATTTCGATTTTGTTGATCGAGTTATCAAAACTCCTTGTCTATTTTCATTTTCGCAGTGTAAAACTTCACTATGCTTATGTTGAAGAAACACACATGATGTTAGTAGCCTTTTTTGCATTCGTGAAATTTGTTGCAGCATCTCAGCGCAAAAGATAACGAAAGAAATCTTTGTCAAGATTTGTTGACAATTGAAAACACCGACTCGGACTTGAAAGTGCACGAGCTGCACTATGCAAATGAGCTAATTGTACACGTCAGACTTTCCTTTCAAAAACTTTTGCAAACTCACCAAACAAGCAGAGACAATAAGAAACCATCAAAACAGGTTTTGGTTATGATTAAACATTGTCTGAGAAACTCACAAATTAACTCGATACCAGAGTAGAGAGTTTTCTTGCTATATTCTTAAGCATACGCGTAAGCTTACAACTAGCGAGAGCAGATCTTATTATTCATTCCCAGCGCGAGATTGAAGTCTTGTTTTCGACCTTGAAAAACCCACCTTTTCCGTTAGCTCAGAGCATAAAACTACATATAAGCGCCCTGGTTCGTATTCCCTGCCTTATTCCCTGCCATCGCTGTGAAAAATACGCAAGAGAATCTCTCAACTCTCACCATTTGATCACGCAACGTGACAACATCCACGCGAGAGCCCCTGACATGTGCGTGAATCCGCGCGGATATATGACGTCAGGATGGCGCAATTTGTTCTAAAAATAGAAAAATTGTCCCATATCATAGGTGCGCGCGAATCCCGAGACTTACGGTCTCCGTCCCTGATTATGGCTCCTGCCTTAAATATGTTTTGCAGAAACCAAAATAAATTTTTAACCTTTTTTTAACGATGAATATTAATTTTAACTTTTTAAAACAACGGTAATTAATTTCCAAGATTTCTGTTCAACGTAAGGAAAATAATTAGCTATAAAAGCCACCACCCCATTGAGACCCTCCAATAAATAACCGCCTTAACAAGCTCGAGTATAAGGCCTTAGTCAGAGCGAAGTAGGGGATTGTGGACTGCTGATATATGTTTACATAGTAAAGCAGGGATTTACGCTATAAAAGAAAGCATGGCAACAGAAAATACCTATAAATAGATTCTTAAGAAAAAAAAGACATTCGCTGATCCCGTCGGGCAAAGTAACTAATTGGAAGATAAATTTCTGTTCCGAATTTTTTGCGAAGTACAATGCTTGATCCCGTCGGTCAAAGTAACTAATTGGACGGTAAATTTCTATTCTGAGTTTTTGCAAAGTACAACGCTTGTATTTTTTCTCTCCTATCAGGGAGGCCGTGTCCGTTGTTGACAAACATAAAAAACGGTTATGTCTCAAGCGGGTGCCAGATAGGTGCCCCAAGGTATGGTAAGACGTGCCACCATAGCTGTGTTAGTGGATACAATCTTAAGGGAAACAGAGAAAGAGAATGCCTGGCAAACGGTACATGGAGCGGCACTGAACCCACGTGCGAAAAGAACCATCCAAGTAAGTGCATAAACTCTAAATCCGGTTATAAGGATGGAACCATTATTTTATGAGGGAAAGGGGAGGCAAGAAAAAAGCAGTGCAGGGGGAGCCATGGGAAAAAAAACTCGAGCAAGTGCTTTCTACTTAACAGGTGCTATGCCTGATTTCCGTTTTAAAAAGTTCTTGCACAAGCTGTCGATCGCCCACCAAAAAAAAATCATGCACAACCTAAAGGTGAGAAAAAAAACTCATGCCCCCCCCCCCCCGCCTCCTAAAAAAATTAATGTTCTCTCCGGAAATCACGAGAGCAATTAATATACGATAACAGTAATAAGAGGCGTGTCTTCTTAGAGTGTCGAAAATGTCACTTCCCAGTTTGCTGCGACACAGTTAAATTGCCCTCGTCCACATTACGTAAGTGGAAATTTGAAAACGCAGCTTTATTTCTGCGGTTAAGCCCACCGTCCAAACTAATCCGTCACGAAAACGGAGCTTTTCGAAAACGCTCTTCGAGTTGGAGGAATTTGAAAACGCCGGCTTCGCGTTTTAGTGTGGACGGAAAACATTTTGCCGGATAACGGAGCTTTTCGAAAACGATGACACCACGGTAATCGTATGATTTCGCTGCCCCAGTGTTCCACAAACACAAATCCAAAATAACGGTGATTGTTGCGTTTTCAATTTTCTCCGATGTAGTGTGGACGGAACCTAAGGATGGCAGGTAATCTGGACTAAAAAAAGTACATCAAGCCTCCCTAAAAACTTCTTCTTTACTTGAATTCAATATCACTTGTTATATTTGGACTTTTCGTGAGTGAGATACGACATAATTATTATGCCAGATGAATGGCAGCTCGTGCAAACGGCAGAGATTTTTCTCACTGTGCGTTTGCAAGCTGAAAAACAGGGGGATATCAATGAGACACACATTTATAACTTCATTCATACAGTAAATGATCGATCTTACCGCAAATCACCATCTTAGCAGTCAACTCAATCATCGCTTTATTGACGTAAACGTGGTCAGTACGCTTAGCTGCAAGCTAGTTTCTTGGTATGCCACGAAATAATAAAGATAAAAATACAAAATAATAAACAAAAAACTTCATTGGAAGTGTATGAAGTTAAGATAAACTACAATTAAACTGAAAACTCGATTTCATTCTGCAGTAGTTGTAAATCGCGAGTATGGGTCTCTCATCAAATAAATAACTGATTCCACTTTACTGAATCATTAACTCGTGTCTGTGCTATCTCTGTAAATACATACTTTCGTTCCATTCTAGAACCATGGATCTCGTGTCCCGCCAATATAAACGTGGTTCTTAAGCCTGGAATGAACACGTCCGATGTAAGTGACAAATGGACAATCCCTACATCTAATGTCCAGAACATAACCGCTGTGGTCCCACCCGGTGTAAGTAGCAGCTATCAATTTCCCCCCGGGAGTACGATGGTCAAGTGGGTGGCGGTCAATGAAATTGGTGAACAGGATTACTGTGTAGTTTATGTCAATGTGAAAGGTAAGCACCTAAACTCAATTTGCATTGGTAATTGATACCCTGGGGATTATGCAAATAACAGTTTAAAGGAATTTACACGTGTTTCACCCCATCACTCTACTCGAGGTCGTAAAAGCGAAGAGGTTAGAGGGTTTTTCACGTTCGTCGTGCGTCAAGTTTTCAAGTTCTTCTACATCCTTAACCATCCTTGTTCCTTTATGGTTTATTATTTTCTCTTTGGTGTTTTTCTACCTTGGTAAACTACTAGTTTCAGATTTCCTTTAATTTAAAAGTAGTTTTGTACGTGGCTAAAATAACTCATAAAAATACTCATAATTATATAAAATACTAATAACTTACCGTGACAAAGCTCATTTAAATCCAGTCAAAGATATGTTAGTGCCCCCAATATGACTGAACACACTTTTAGCCAGCTAAATTTCCAGACAATGATAATAAAGTTATTGGAAGCTTTTTACAGCACACTATATGTCGTGGATAAGACGGTTTTTGTTTTGAAACAGTTAGGTTTGAACTGGTTATACAAGCAACAAGGGAAAAAAAATCAATAATAATAATAATAATAATAATAGTAATAATAAACTTAAACCATAACCTAAAACACATGGTTTTTAGAGTCAACCATCTTAATATCGCATATATCTACTGTACTTCCTAGATAATGAAAAGCCAAAGGTTTTCTTCTGCCCGGATAGAGTTTTCAAAGTGTCTTTCAGTAATTCTCCAGTGTGGGTGAACATCACAAGACCAATCTTTACTGACAATGTTGGCATCGACAAATATGTCCCTCCTCTCATAGACGGCAAATATTTTACGCCTCACGGCGGCTATAACTTGAATTTCCGAGCGATCGACGCTTACGGCAACTCGGCGGAATGCACAATTACAGTGTATGTTGGAGGTAAGATTAATCGAGAAAGTATTGCATACTAGTTCGATAGTCGAAAGAGTGAACAATTTCCTCCAAATTATGGAATTAGTGTTATGAGTACTTTTGTCAAACGCTTAGAGTTTAAAAAGCATGGGAAATTACGATCTGATTTACGGCAAGGAGCCCAAAATTGTGACCACTTTGAATTGTAATTCACATTCTTTCGTACGCCATTACTATCCAATCTGAAGCCAAGAAAAGCCATCTTCGGCTTCTGTTTGGATAGTTTCAGTACGGATGAAAGAATGGGTATTAATACTGTATTACTGAAATCAAGGGAACTCAAGGTAAGTATTTATTAATTTTTTTAGCATTTAAAATTCTCGACTTCCTCTATGGTCTCGTTTTTCTTTGTCGTGGCGAAGCAATGAAAACTAGCAGTATCATTTGGCGTTTTTAAAATAGTTATCTGACGAGACGTTCATTTCTTAATCTTACTGAATTTGTATCTTAAATCCAACTAAAGAATTATTACTGATACCATGTGCAGTGTTCTGAGATTTAAAAACAGTTTATTTTTCACGCAGGAAATCGGTGCCAATTGCCTCCCGAGGGTCTCCCAAATGGTTGGTTTTCGTGCGGCTGGACTGGTAATACGCGATATTGTTCTAGGAAATGTCCTAACGGACAAAAGACTTTCGGGGTGAATGAATGGTGGTCATGTTCATACAGCGATGGGAAATGGAAATTTTGGCCTCCGTCGACAAGACCAGTTTTATACTGTGTCGGTAAGAAGCCGTGAAAGGCTGTCCCAATTTTTTTTCTTCTCCGTTTGGTTGAGCGCTTTCGCGCTTTCAGAAAGGATAAAATATATACGCTACGAGGAAGGTAATGATGTATTAAAATAATTTTTCACCTTTAATCGGAAGAATAAACTTTACAAATTGACGTTAGTTTTTCACCTGTTATTGATCACGAATTTCGTCATAACATTGTCAAAGTGGCTATGCATCCACGAGGCGATAGCGAGTGGGTTTTTACGATAACAAATTGTCAAATTGTCCGCTCTCGCTCGTTAACACGTAGCATAAATTATAAATTCATGTGTCTGTCCGCTTATTGACAATGAAAATTAGCCAATGAGCGCGACAGAATTTATGCAGGTGTCGTAAAAACTGTTTTTGCAAGAACGGTATAAAAGGCATTTCTAAACGATGAACACCAGTTTCACCTTAACTACAGAGGTTTTGGCGATTTTTTCCTTTTTTCCATGTTTTTGTTTGATTTTTACAACCACATCGATTTGTTCTTCCTCGACATCCATTGCCGCCTTGTTGATTTTGTAACCAGGCCTTATTGTTTCCAGGCTACACAGTTGTGATGCCGGGGTACTGGGCCACCTTGCTCCAGACTCCTCCTGATTTTTTTTATATAGTGGAGTTTCAAAGGGAGTAGGAGTCTGACGCATTCAAACAGTTATATTTTGGTGCTAGGAAAACTGTCAACCTATTAATTTAACGATACTGATGAGATCCGTTAAGCTTTCGTTGACATCATATTTTCCCTCTGCAGGCTATAAGGACGTTAACGCCAGTGTCCCATGTGATGTTGGTAGCATTCGGAATTCATCCTTTGGTCAGGGTTGTTGTAAGTTGAGGCTCTTGTTAAAAATATCTTATCTTATGCCCCCTTTACACCAACTAAACTAATTTAAATAAATCAGGTTTCGCTTTTTCCAATTTGTCGATTACGCTTTGAAGTCAAGTTAGGCTTTGGTAGATTGTGCTAGCATAATTTTTAGCATAATTTAGAAAAACGAGCATAATTTAAAGCTTTTATTTCAGTTTAGCACTGCTAGCATAATCCGAGCTTTTATGCCTTGAAAACAAAAAAAACCCATCATAGTTCTAGAATAATTCAGTTTGTACTTTACTTCTGTATTGTTATTGGAAAATATCGAGGTCTGGAAGACTCTAGCTAGGTCACCCCGTACATATCTGAGAGGCTGAGACTCTCCTCAGGCCACCACGCTTATGGCTCGGCGGCTCGGCCCCTCAGGCCTTAGATCAAAGATGGCGTCGTCCTCGAGTACATCCACTGATTCAATGATTCACAAGAGCATGCTCTCGTGGACTATTTACAGGCTTGTGTAATGCTTCAGTACAATAACCGATAACAGAGAGATTAACAACATGCATAGTTGTCTTTATACTAAACTGAGGGCTTTGCCTGGATGGCGTCTAAAACAAGTATATACAAGTAACTTTCTGACCCGGATTCAGAACCCAGAAATGGTTGATTTGGATATCATTTGGCTTTTCGAGGTGCGCACATGCGTATTTGCCATGCTGAAGACTGTAAGACTGGAAGGTGGACTGTCTGAATGTTCATTAAAGTCAAAATTGATAGAGTTAAGCTACTGGTGATCTTTATTTTCCTTAAAATCCAAGTAGCATAACTTCGGTGACAGAGAGCATAATTTTCAGAAAGTAGCATAATTTTGGCATAATTTCTAAAAAATATGAGCACTGCTAAAAGCATAATAAGCTTTTTTTTCGAGCACAATCTACCAAAGCCTAAGTCAAGTTAACAAGACAAATTTCAAACCACTTGGCTAACATATTTTAATCAAACAGGTTTTCACCTTAATAAGTTGTAGGGTGTGCATGGTATAAGTAACTAATTTTTAACCTTCTTTAGTTAAACCACTTTTAAACATGTTTAACATGGTGTGAACGGGGTTTTAGTTTGCGCACGTAATATTAATACTTAAAGGTCGTTCTTCACTCACTGTTATACACGTTTAATTGAGAAGGGATGGTATGTTCCTGCCATCTATGCCTTCGAACGACATAAACATTCAGAATTGATATCCATGGCATAAACTAGTTTTAAACTAGCCTGACCTTGAGGGTATGCTAGTGAAACATTAAAGTTTTTCTGGGTGATAACAAAGCGCTTTTTTAAGTAAACTTCCCTTGACTTGTTAATTTCCATAGATGAGTGTCCCCCTGGAACGTCCTATCAAAGTGGAGCCTGCGACGCATGCGCAGAAGGGACGTTTCAGGATAAAACAGCGCAAACAAGCTGTAAAATCTGTCCGCCAGGAACATCATCATCAAAGAAAGGATCATACGCTTGTAGGCGTAAGTAGCGTTTGGATTCAGGGTAGAATTGACGACCTCAGAGTGTTTCTCAGAGTTGTATTCAAACAGCATAAAAGTAAACCAAACTACTGTACCATTGTAAAGACAAGTTCACAATCCCGGAGAGACTCCCAGATAAAAAAGTCGGGTCTCGTTCAGGGGTATAAACCAAGGATTCTGGTCTCACTTAGGGTGTTCATAACGAAAGACCAGTGTAAAGTTATTTTAAATAAAGTTATTATAAATAAACGCTCTTATTTCCGTTTTCCGCTGGTGTCCTTTCCTGAACCTAATTTCCTAATTGAGCCTAGTCCGCTTTAAGTGTTTTCTTTTAGGGGTGAAATAAAGCTCGACCCAAGCCCAGATTGGTGAAATTTTCAGCACACTGGCAACTTAACGTACGGCTCTTCAAAATGCTGCTGTAAATTCTCCTTCGGCAAAAACTCAGAGCCGGAGGAATGTTGCGAGTTGAAATCAAAGAAAACTCAGATTCCTGTTCACCAGGAAAACGTGTAAAGGCAGTATAACAGCAAAAGTAATAATCGCTGGTTAATTATCTTGACTGCCTAAGATTTATGATCTCTTGGATTTAGATATAATAGATGATGTCGTAACTTTGATCTCTGTAATATTACTAAACTTTGTTTTACTTTTCCTCAAATAAGACCCCTGGCATCCCTTCCAACTTCACGAAGATCTTTGAAAACAAATACGACTTTCGCACAATAAACAGTCCTACGTTTGGCCATTTTTACTAAAAGAACTTCTATTTTAATCTGTCAGCTATCTGCCCTCCTGGTCGCTATTCCAAGGATGGTTTTGGTCCTTTCTGTGATTTCTGTTCTAATGGAACTTACCAAGACAAAGCTCAACAGACAAGTTGTGTGGTTTGTCCTCAGGGAACTTACACTCTGCATATTGGTGCTACCTTCTGTGGAAGTAAGTTGTTTGGTAACGTGAAGAATTGAGCTTTTTACAGCTCTGCCTAATCAGATTATTGTTATAAATTATTTATCTTCTTATCTGCTTGGAAGGCAGCCTAGTTTTGCGGCGTGTTATCTTATATGTTGCTCTGCCAGCGCGAAGTCAGGGAGCGACTGGGCGAGAAAATTTCGGTTAGGTCATTCGACTTATCATAGACTCCAGACTCTCTTAAGCCAAGGATGCCCGGGGACTAGGCTGCTTAACAGGTAGGAATTACCGTTCGTAACATCTTTACCTGTTTAATATACAGAGTCCCCGCAAATTACTAAACTTGAGCCAGGAGGTACCGCTTCAGTCAATGCCGGAGGCACGTTGGTGCTTAAATGTTTCTCCGAAGGGGAACCAACGCCATCTGTCTATTGGCAATACTCAGGTAACGGAAAAGGTGAGTTGATAAATTAAGGGAGATACGACTGGACATCGGACTCCAAGGGAAGGGGGATACTTGCAGTTATGTTAACTATTTCACCGGACAGATCTTACCAGGTTCTTCGTAATGTGAAAGGAGCTACGACACGGCTTGAAAAGTTTAGCCTAATTGTTTCAAGTTCGTCGTTTATAATCCGTGTTAATCCTCTCCGTCCTTAACCATCCCTGTTCCTTTACGGTTATTATTATCTCTTTGGTGTTTTTCTATCTTAGCAAACTATCATTTTCAGGTTTTCTTCAATTTAAATGTAATTTTGTACGTGGTCAAAATACCGTTGCTTAGCTCCTTTAACTGTCCAAACTTAGGTGACGAGAAAACCAAATTTAAGACTCTGATGTACAAAACTATGAATAAACATGACCACACATGTATTTCTGAAGAAAAGGAAAACGAGTTTCGCCACATCGGAGCTATATTGTGGAGCAGTCTCTCACCTGAGGACTGAGGTGAATCAAGCCGCTAGTTTAACTCATTTTCCTAGTATTGTATCGTAAACGCTTCATCGTAAATGCATCACTGCCCTAGCTATGGTTATTATATAGAAATATTGCAATTTAGGTCGTTATATTAAATCGTTTTATTGTGATTTACTGTAGTTTGCATGGCATCATGGCGGAGCCCTGAAATGTGATATGTTTACCTTGGATAAATAAAGATCTTATTTTTATTATTATGATACGTGATCCCGGGGAGTGCTACTCTGTTAGTCTTAGGGTGGAGATGTGCCGCTGGGACAGTGAAAGCCTTACCCTAAACTAGACCACGATCAGCTTGATTTTGCAACCCTATTGTAGACTAGGCACGAAAAACCCCTACCCTATCCTAGACTGGCTATTTTCAATGCGCGCAAAAACTTTATCACTATCGTAGCCCAACATACGACAACTAACAAGTATTTTACAAAGTCACTTCCGAGTTTCAATTTCTCTTATAGAACCCTGGATAAAAAAAACCGTTTTAGTCTAATTTATTTATATACTGGCTGCTTTTCCGGTAAATTATAGCCTATTCTAGACCCAAAAATAGCCTGCTTTCTACACCCTATTTCAGACTAAACTGCCTGAAAACCATACCCTTCACAGTGGCACATACCCATGTAGCTTATATATGGGAGTATATCCCACCCACCCAGTGCTTGATCTCCTAAGAAGGCCTATTAAATCACTCTAAAGATGTTTCTCTCTACCTGTGGACTGACAATGAAAATGGATCACTTTACAGGCTCCAAAACACAGGAACAGATGAAAGACAAGGATGGTAATCCCACGGGAACGCAGCTGACCATAACAAATGCAGATTCATCAGATGCTGGGGACTATACTTGCATGTCAGCTAATACACATGGCGAAATAACCAGCTCTGTGCACGTGACTGCTATAACGTCATCTTCTAAGAGGTCAACAGTACAAGAAAACAGTAAGTTGCTTGCAGTTCAAAGTTGAACATTAATTGACGCACATTTTTAACGAGGTTTAGCTCAACATCTCTCAAACTTTGCTGAAGTAAACGTTTTTCAATAATCTAAGAAACAGTCTCCACACTGCAACAGAGTTACCGTGAGTTATCGTCTGCTTTTTCTTTTAATTTATCTTAAGAATAATTATTGTTAGCAGTGTTCATTTTTGTAAATTGACAGTCTTTTCCAAGCTTCCTTTAGATCAAAGCAGTGAATCGACAGTACTAGGCATGTGAATTTGCAGCCTCTTTCCAGTCTTAATAAAATTTTAAATGGCTTCTATATATCTAAAATCGCCCTCTGTTAGTCTAGACAATGCGGTGTTTTCGAGGTGGATAGCTGGGAGAGTTAACCTTACTTGAAATAATATTCACCAAGAGCATATCACCTAGAATAGGTGATAAGCTTCTGTATAAGCTCATTAGAGAAATTAACAACAAATGTTTCTAAAATTTTCAGAAAGAGCGGCTGATGACTTTGCACCAAGAGCCCAAGGTAAGAGGTTAACTCGGTCTATACAACAATAAGATTATGAGCTCTCGATTTCTATCACGCGTAGAAATCGAGAACGTATACTTTAATTGTCTTAGTATGAATCTAAAAGTCGACGTTTAAAACTTTATCAAAATCCTCTTCACTTCACAGACACTTCGAAATCGAAAAGAAGCGGCCGCCAGTTTGTTAACAAGCGCACACTGTTAGGCTGCTCACTATCTATTAAACAATTAGATTATGAGCTCGAGATTTCTATCGTGTGATAGTTGACGAGGACGCAGCTCGAGTCAACTATCACGTATAGAAAGAAATCGAGAGCGAATAATCTAATAGGCCAATTCCGATATATTAAAATTATAACTTGGCTCCGAGGCTTAAGGGAATATATGAAACAAAAGAAATCGCATCGAGGATGAGGGATGAATAATTAATTTCTTTTGTTTTATTCCCCTAAGCCTCGGAGCCAAGCTAGAATTTTAATATATCGGAATTGGCCTTTGTTTTAGTATAAATCTACTAGTCGTTCAAAATTTATCTAAATCCTCTTCACAGACACTTCGAAAACGCCAAGAAGCGGTCGTCATTTTGTTAACAAGCGCACATTGCTACGCTACTCACTATCTATCACAGAATAGATAGTGAGTAGCGTAGCCAATCAGAGAACAGCATTCGTGATAGAACGCTAGTAGATTTATACTAAAACAGAATAGATATAGAGAGTAGCGTAGCCAATCAGAGAACGCCATTCGTCATAGGAAGCTAGTAGATTTATACAACAATAATAAGATTCAGTCAGTAATTGAATCCGTTGAAGATTCTAGCTATTTCGTATCTTTGCTGAATCTTAAAAAGAAGGCACCCTCTATAACCCTGTCCTATACACTGCCATATAAATCTTGCGAGGGTAGATTCAGTTCATTCAACTCTTATTTTTTTTTAACCGCTTGGTTGCTGCACTTTTTTTCAATAGCTCCGTGTCCAGCAGGAAAATTCAGCTCGGACGGACTGGGACCCTTGTGTCGAGTTTGTCCCAAAAACTCGTACCAGGACCAAACGGGAGAGACCGCGTGCAAAAACTGTGAACATGGAACTAAAACTTTGCAATTAGCTGCCACTTCTGCAGAGGCTTGTGGAGGTAATGTACATGTAACTATCTGTCACGTCGTGACGTATATATATGTGTATGTTTACAGACATCTGCGACTTGTCCTAATACTGATGTGAACGGTTCGTATTGTTTTACTTTCCAGTTGCTCCTGTTATTACAAGTGTGAACTCCAGTGTGAACACAACCAGCAAAGAAGTCATGCTAGACTGCTTTGCCAACGCGTCTCCGTCAACTCTTATTCGCTGGCGCTTCTTGGAGGATATTCCAAGTGAGTGAGTCAGTGTTAACCCTTTTACTCCCATGAGGAAAACCACGTATTTTGTAAAACGGTAACTATAGACCCAAGGACCTCACATAGTATGCCATTTGAAAGATATTATTTGTGGGATACCATAAATCATACTAACAGCCATAGAGGAAGCCTCAGTTTGAATTGAAAAGCATTCAAAAGGGTAAAAGAGAAACGTTAAAAAATTATCTCACTCCTTCCATAGTTGAGGTATACCCCTAAACTATAGTTTAATATGCAGCTCTTAATGTGTGGGTTATTGTCAGATATTAACTTGACCTTTAAAGTCTAAGAGGAAAAAGTTGCACAATTTGTAGGGGTGGTTGATCGAGTCTCATATAGGAAGGGGTATGATTTTATGCTTTCAAACAACAGATCTGCTCAATACCTTTTTGCTGTTCAAATTTGATAAAAAGTGGCCTAATATTGAGCATGTAATAGTACTTTGTGCCACATGGCACTCTTGGGCGTGAGAGGGGTTAAGTAGCATAGATTGTGTTTCTGTTCTCTTCCTTCTAGATTAGATTGAGATCAGAAGACTCACAAAATTCAAGATTGTCTCATTACATTTCCAAAACCTCGAATTTCTTTCTCAACTCTCTTCACGGTGTTTTGAAATGTAATGAAACACATTCTCTCGTGTTTGACGTGATATATCAAACACTCAAGACCGTGTTTTCCACATTTCCAAACATCGAGAAGAGAGTGGAAAATACGACGCGTAGCGGAGAATTTTTGACGAACTTCGTGGTGTTTGGAAATGTGGTCAAACACTCTCTTGAGTGTTTGATATAACTAAAACTAATTTGAACGTGGAGAAATTATATCGTAAGAATACTTAAGATCAGATAGACACGGACCGGTCACGATTTCCTTTGTTTAAACTTGATGAAAAATTGCTAAAGACACAGTTCGGAAAAATAATTTTTTGCAGGCGCTTTCCTTGGTATTCCTAAACTCATGCAGTTGGTGGACGACAAAGGGGAACCAATTGGAACCCGCATGCTAATCAGAGCTTTTACTGATCACAATACGGGACAGTACGAGTGTACAGCGCTCAATCCATTCGGTCTGGACAAGAAAACTCTTCATTTGAAAGTGCCTCAGATATAGGTCAGTTTTTTTTTTCTTTGATCGGTATCTCTTTATAGAATTTATTGCTTGTAAAAACGGGCTGTGCGAGCTATTACCAATTCAGATTATAGAGCACATTCTGCTCCTTTAGTCTCTAAATTAGGAATTTTAGACATTTATCAAATCAACACGTTTCAAATAGCTAAATTTATGTACTATTATTATAACAACCTGTTGCCTCCATTGTTTTTCAACTTGTTTTTTACAAACAGTCAAATTCATGGTTATAGCACCAGAACAACCAATAATTATCGCGTGCATCATTGCCGGACTGATCTAAAAAAAATTCACAATTCTTTACCAAGGTCCAAAGATTTGGAATTTCCTTTCCTGTTACAATCACTTCATTGTCAAGTTTCCCCAATTTTAAGAAAAAACCGCTAGAGTTTTTAGTAAAACAATTACTGAACTTGCAAAGCCGCACACTGTTGCACTATTTATGTAACCGTATTGTTACGTACGAGGTGGCCTCAACTAAAAGCCTGATGGTTTCTAGAGGTCACCTCGCCTCACATTAAGACATTTATAAATACTGTATATTAAGTAAAAAGGCAAATAAACAGAATGAATGAATGGCAGCGTCCACATTACGCCAGAGAAATTTAAAAACACAGCTTCATTTCTCCGGTTAGGCCTATCGTCCAGGTTATTCCGTCACGAAAACGGAGCTTTTTAAAAACGCTCTCCAAACCAGAGGAACTTGAAAACGCCGGTTTTTCATTCTCGTGTGGACGGAAAACAGTTTGAAAACAGAGCTTTTCGAAAACGATGGCGTTACGATAATCATGTGATTTCCCTGACGGAGTTTTTTTCAAACACAAATCCAAAATGATATTGGTGATTACTGCGTTTTTGAATTCCTCCAGCGTACTGTGGACGGCGCCTGTGTCCTCAAATCACACACATTGATTTCCCGGCTATTTTCTACCGTCCTGTTTTCTTCGTGTTATTCAGTTACAATCTACAAACTCGAATTAAAAATCTTTCACTAATGAGATTCTTTTTTTCTCAGGTCTGTCTCCAAGATCCAAGGGAAATAAACAAGTACAGGTAGCTAGTCATATTTCAGACGAAATAAAGGCACAAATCAATCTTGGACCGGTTGTGTTTTCTTTATTTATTAATGCTCATACAAGTGAAACCTCTTTTTAACGAACCTCTAGATCTCCATGTAACGAAATCCTCATTATAACGAACACTGAATATCTTTTTCGCCCCAGTAATCAGGGGCGTAGCTAGGGGGGGAGGGGGGGTCCTGGGGTGTCCGTGAACCCCCTTTTATAAGCCTTTTTCTAAGTAAACAACCTACAACAGGTGGCGAAAACGACATGACAAACTGTAGTCTCCTCCGCAGCCGTTATTAGGGTCGTCACGCAACGCTTGTCCACCAGAGAAGCGTTGCGTGACGGCCCTAATAACGGCTGCGGAGGAGACTAGACAATCTGGTGAGTACCTTCACTTTGACACAGTGTGACCCCCTCCCCCTCCCCCTTCTTTGAAAAATCCTGGCTACGCCCCTGGTAATAGTACAATAAATAGAGAGATTCTCGCCCATATCAACTTTCTTTCCTCTCGTAAGTTCTCGCGCGTTTAGAGATGCACCACACTCGCGTTTTAGGTGTAGGGATCCCAACCAATGTTTACCTAACGTTTTAAAGATGCTACTTTTAGCCCTCCCCCAAATCTACACACATGTATTTCACCTGTGGAGATATATCGATTTAGACAATGCTCAAAATCGCCGAGACCGAGTTACGCTCAGCGTTATTTTGACCAACTTTGGGTCGATTTCCAGGAACTTGGGCGATATTTCCGAGACCCAGGGACTCTAAACTAATTCGAGAAGACTTTGGTTTTCAGTGAAATGAACAAAGGAAAAATTTTTGAACGCTTGGTTATTAGCAGTCTGGCCGAAATATAGCCACTTAGTGATTAGAAAGTCGCCGAGACCGGGCTAAGCGCAGCGTGATTTTGACCAACTTTAAGTCGATTTCCAGGAACCTGGGCGATATTTCCGAGACCCAGAGACTCTAAAATAATTCGAGAAGACTTTGGTTTTCAGTGAAATGGACAGAGGAAGAATTTTTGAACGCTTGGTTATGAGCAGTCTGGCCAAAATACAGCTACTTAGTGTTTAGAAAGTCGCCGAGACTGGGCTAAGCGCAGCGTGATTTTAACTGACTTTGGGTCGATTTCCAGGATTTTGACCGATATTTCCGAGTCCCAGGGACTCTAAACTAATTCGAGAAGACTTTCGTTTTCAGTGAAATGGACAGGAAAATATTTTGAACGCTTGGTTATGAGCAGTCTGGCCGAAATTATATAGCCACTTAGTGACTAGAAAGTCGCCGAGAGCGGGCTACGTGCAGCGTGATTTTGACCAACTTTAAGTCGATTTCTAGGAACTTGGGCGATATTTCCGAGTCCCAGAGACTCTCAATTCACTAAGTGAATTAAAGAGGGGCTATATTTCGGCCAGACTACTCGTAACCAAGCGTTCAAAAATTTTTCCTTTCTCCATTTCACTGAAAGCAAAGTCTTCTCGAATTAGTTTAGAGTCCCGGAGAAAATCGACCCAAAGTTGGTCAAAATCACCCTGCGCGTAGCCCGGTCTCGGCGACTTTAAGCACTGTCCAAATCGATAGATTTCCACAAGTGAAATACACGTGTGTAGATTTGAAGGAGGGCTAAAAGTAGTATCTTTAAAAAGTTAGGTAAGCACTGGTTGGGATCCCCGCACCTAAAACGTGAGTGTGGCGCATCTCTAAACGCGCGAAAACTTTCGAGAGAAAAGAAAGTTGATATAGACGAGAATCTCCAACCTAAGCATTGTCCTAATCGACAGACTTCCACAAGTGAAATACACGTGTGTAGATTTGAGGAAGGGCCAAATCTAGCATTTTTAAAAAGCCCCGTAAGCATACTTTGGGATCCCCACACAAGACACGCAAGTGTGGCGCATCTCTAAACGCGCGAGAACTTACGAGAGAAAGAAATTTGATATGGACGAGAATCTCTTACCCAAGCACTGTCTAAATCGAAAAACTCCCACCATTGAAAAAATAAACATGCTTAAGTTTAAGAGAGGGCCAAAACTAGTAACCAGCCTAGTGAGTATAGTTTAAGATCCCCACACCAAAACTTCGAAAGTGCCGCATAGCTAAACGCGCGAGGAAAGACAAGGGAAAAGTAAATTGACATGGTTAAAATATTCACCCAAGCTCTGCTCAAATCGAGAGACTTCCACAAGTGAAATACAGGTTGGAGATTTAGAAGAGGGCTAAAACTAACATCTTTAAAAAGCGAGGTAAGCATAGTTTGGGATCCCCACACCAAAAACGCGAGAGTGCCGCATCGCTACACTCGCAAAAAACACGCGAGTGAAAAAAAGATATAAATGAGCGAGTATCTTTAACCCGTGCATGTCCAAAGCGACAGACTTCCACAAGTGAAATACACATGTGTAGATTTGATAAAAGGGCCAAATCCAGCATCTTTAAAAAGTCCAGTAAGCATAGTTTGAGATCACGACACCAACATCGTGAGTGTGGCGCATCTCTAAACGCGCGAAAGCACACGACAGAAAAAGTATAAATGGGCGACTATCTCCATCCCAAGCATTCTTCAAAGCGACAGACTTCCACAAGTGAAAAACACACGTGTAGATTTAAGGGAGGGCCAAATCTAGCATTTTTAAAGAGTCCCGTAAACATACTTTCGGAACCCCACACCAAAAACGGGAGTGTGGCGGATCTCTACACACCCGAGAACTTACGAGAGAAAAGAAAGTTGATATGGGCGAGAATCTCTTACCCAAGCTCTGTCCAAATCGAAAGACTCCCACAAGTAAAAAATACACATGTGTAAATTTAATAGAGGGCCAAAACTAGCATCTTTAAAAAGCCCAGTAAGCATAGTTTAAGATCCCGACAACAAAAGTTCGAGTGTGCGCATAGCTAAACGCACGAGAAAAGACAAGGGAAAAGTAAATTGCATGGTTTAAAATATCCACCCAAGCACTGATTAAATCGATAGACTTCCACAAGTAAAATACACGTTGGAAATTTGAAAGAGGGCTAAAACTAACATCTTTAAAAAGAGAGTTAAGCAAAGTTTAGGAAGACGCGAGTGTGGCGCATCTCTAAACGCGCGAGAACTTACGAAAGAAAAGAAAGTTGATATGGGCGAGAATCTCTCGCCCAAGCACTGTCCAAATCGATAGACTTCCACAAGTAAAGTACACGTGTGTAGATTTGGGGGAAGGCTAAACGTAGCATCTTTGAAAAGTTAGGTAAGCATTGGTTAGGATCCCGGCACCTAAAACGCGAGCATGGCGCATCTCGAAACGCGCGAGAACTTACGAGAGAAAAGAAAGTTGATAGGGGCGAGAATCTCTCACCCAAGCAATGTCCAAATCGATAGACTTCCACAAGTGAAATAAACCTTGGAGATTTGGAAGAGGGCTAAAACTAGCATCTTTAAAAGGTTAGGTAGCCATTGGTTGGGATACCGGCACCTACAACGCGAGTATGGCGCATCTCTAAACGCGAGAGTACTTACGAGAGAAAAGAAAGTTGATATGGGCGAGAATGTCCAACCCAAACACTGTGCAAATCGATAGTTTTTTACAAGTGAAAAACACGTGTCTAGATTTGGGGGAGGGCTAAAAGTAGCATCTTAAAAAAGTTAGGTAAGCATTGGTTGGGATGCCTGCACCTAAAACTGAAGTGTAACGCATCTCTAAACGCGCGAGAACTTACGAGAGAAAAGAAAGTTGATATGGGCGAGAATGTCCAACCCAAACACTGTGCCAATCGATAGTTTTTTACAAGTGAAATACACGTGTGTAGCTTTGGGGGAGGGGTAAAAGTAGCATCTTTAAAAAGTTAGGTAAGCATTGGTTGGAATCCCGGCACCTACAACGCGAGTGTGGCGCATCTCTAAACGCGCGAGAACTTACGAGAGAAAAGAAAGTTGATATGGGAGAGAATCTCTTACCCAAACACTGTGCAAATCGGCAGTATTCCACCAGTGAAATACACGTGTGTAGATTTGGGGGAGGGCTAAAAGTAGCATCTTTAAAAAGTTAGGTAAGTATTGGTTAGAATTCCTGCACCTAAGACGTGAGTATGGCGCACCTCGAAACGCGCGAGAACTTACGAGGGAAATGAAAGTTGATATGGGCGAGAATGTCCAACCCAAACACTGTGCCAATCGATAGTTCTCTACAACTGAAATAAATGTGTGTAAATTTGGGAAAGGGCTAAAAGTAGCATCTTTAAAAAGTTAGGTAACCATTGGTTGGGATGCCTGTACGTAAAACGCAAATGTGGCGCATCTCTAAACGCGCGAGAACTTACGAGAGAAAAGAAATTGATATGGACGAGAATGTCTAACCCAAACATTGTGCAAATCGATCATTTTCCACCAGTGAAATACACGTGTTTCGATTTGGGGGAGGGCTAAAAGTAGCATCTTTAAAAAGTTAGGTAAACATCTGTTGGGGTCCCGGCACCTGAAACGCAGGTGTGGCGCATCTCTAAACGCGCGAAAACTTGCGAGAGAGAAGAAAGTTAATATGGGCGAGCATCTCTTACCCAAGCACACTGCAAATCGATGGTTTTCCACAAGCGAAATACACATGTTTAGATTTGGAGGAGGCCTAAAAGTAGCATCTTTAAAAAGTTAGGTAAGCATTGATTGGGATGCCTGCACCTAAAACGCGAGTGTGGTGCATCTCTAAACGCGCGAGAACTTACGAGAGAAAAGAAATTTGATATGGTCGAAAATCTCTTACCCAAGCACTGTGCAAATCTATAGACTTCCACAAGTGAAATAAACGCTGGAGATTTGAAAGAGGGCTAAAACTAGCATCTTTAAAAAGTTAGGTAACCATTGGTTGGCATCGCGGCAGCTAAAACGCGGGTGTGGCGCATCTCTAAACGCGAGAGTACTTACGAGAGAAAAGAAAGTTGATATGGGCGAGAATATCCAACCCAAACACTGTGCAAATCGATAGTTTTTTTACAAGTGAAAAACACGTGTGTACATTTGGGAGAGGGCTAAAAGTAGCATCTTTAGAAAGTTAGGTAAGCATTTGTTGGGATCCCGGCTCGACTCTGGTAGATTGTGCCCGAAAAAAAGGCATATTATGCTTTTAGCTGTGCTCATATTTTTTAGAAATTATGCCAAAATTATGCCAATTTCTGAAAATTATGCTCTCTGTCACCGAAATTATGCTACTTGGATATAAAGGAAAATAAAGATCACCAGTAGCTTAACTCTATCAATTTTGACTTTAATGAACATTCATATAGTCCACCTTCCAGTCTTACAGTCTTTTCCCCTGGGAATTCTTCGATTCGATCACGAGGACTCATGGTCTCATGGTCAGGATTGCAATGATTGATCATGAAGGGAACATATTGCCAACTTCACTGGGATTTACTGGGGAACGCAAGGCGAAACGCAATGGAAAGGGTAGGAGGTTTATCGGGAAACGCGCGAGGACAACAGGGGAGAGGAGCTATATGTTAACGGGCTGGGAAACGTATGAAGAAACGCATCATATAGCAAAAGAACAATGCATAGGAAAATGCAGGAACCCACAAACGCACTGAAAATGCATGGGAACCGTGAAAAGAAAACCCAGCGGGTAACCGTATGATAAAGTGCGAGTTTGGGGTTCCTGGTGTTAGCCAAGGATTGGATGTCAGCCAAGGTTGGTTGTTGGCTAAACTTGGGCCCGGTTGGTCAGACATTTATTTAACAGGAGCCAAGGTGGAGGTGGTCGAAGTAAGGTGTCCGACAACATTGGCAGTCGACACACGTCTGCGCTTGAGTATATAGTGATTTAGGGTTGAGGTTTGGGTTAGATTCAGGATAAAGAAAGAACGAGGGAACACATAGAGAACGCACTGAGAACCTACGAGGGGGATTGTGCGGGCAAACTCACCTGTTGCAAAGAGGAAGAATGGAAAAAGAACCAAACAATGGAACAGGAAATCCGCGGAAAAGCTAAAGGTATTGTAGTGCATAAGGAACTGCAGAACACAAGGGTAATCGCTCTACACAGTTTCTACATTGATAACGCAAGTTGTTACACAGAATTCGTGAATTTATCTTCCAAAGATTACAACCGCGCACTTGTTAAAAGCGGGTAAGCAGGGCACAGCCACTGGCGGGAGTGGGGTGGGGGTCTAAGGAGAAATGGCCCACAATGCCTAGCGATCGTTTACTTTGAAAATTTTCGCACGCGCCTCGAACGAGAGTTAGAGAAGGATAATCGACTATGATTTTTAATTTCTTGGTTAGTGAATGAACTTTCTCACGTCATTTTATGAAGACTTTATCAGCATATGGAAGTCATGTTGTAATCTGGTGGTGTTTACTCAATTGTGGATTACAGAAAAAGGAATAATACATAGGCATTGAGAAACCGCCATATTGGTCATACATATTATGAAGGTCAGTTAAATCTAATTTCATTTCGGGCATACTTTACAAACAAAAAGCTTGCGGTTATATTTCTGATATCGCTCCCTGTCATAATGTTTTGGAGCTTTAACAAGCTTAGCGCGCGGGCAAATGAATTTTACAGATGGCGGCAAATTTAAAACCCATGTAGTCAAGTATTTTGTTTTCATCCCGGGGAGGGGTAGGGGTGGGGAGTACTCCCAGAAACGTTAGGTGGGGGTGTGCGGCCCACTTCCCAAAACTCTTACCCTACTTATGACCAAAATCTGTGATTTTCCTTACCCTATTTATGACCAATGCGGCTGGCACAATTGCTCTAAACATAAGTTATGAAGGGTTCTTGTTGACAGTCCTATTAATAATGATGAAAAAGTAGCTTCTTCTAAGAAACATTCCCAATTTAAGACTGGAGTGCTAAAACCATACCCTATTTAAGACCAAAATGGCCAAAATCGATACCCCATTTATGACCAAAACGGCTGAAAAACTATACCCTTTGGGGCCGCACATACCTATGTAGCCTATGTAAGGGAGTACCCTCCCAGGGGGGGGGGGGGGGGGGGGGGTTCATACAGTAAATGTATTGGCGTTAATCTTGAATATGTTTTCTCGACTATTTAGCAACTTACGGTTAAACTGTCAAATACTTTAAAATCTTCTCTGAGCAATTTTAGGTCAAAGTATTTTATTCCCTTCAAGTTAGGGGGAACCTCTGCAAAAATGGGTATTTGACACTAATTTATGCATACACTGGGTTTGGTTTAGTATTTCTACTACAAGAAAGGCCATGTGAAAATGAAATCCACTGGATATTGTTCTCCAATTATCTGTCTCAGAGCATAGATATCCACTTGAACTAGACAACTGATTTCTCTCTGTGGCTCCATCTTAAGTAAGGTGCATACTTTGCAGTGTTGTGAATAGCCTTAAACTGATAGGAAACATCTGCATTGGGCAACAGAAATACACATTATTGAGGGTTGTACAGGGGGTTCTCTGGCACGGTTCACGAACAGAAAAAGTTGAGCATCATGGATCACGCAAACAAAAATTTTGTTTTCCCAAATCACGAAAATACAATATAGGCAAGTACAGACCTGCCAACTCCCAGTTTTCCAGGGAGTCTCCAAGTTTTTCATCAGATCTCCTGGTCTCCCAGTTAGAGTACCAAATCTCCAGGGAACTACGTACAGTGGCTCTTTTAAAATTTTTTTTCATTAATTTTGTTATTTTCAAGATTTCAAAAAGGAAAATAAAACAAGAAGGGAATTTGTTGCTCTTATTTGAGCTGCTCTCGATCGGAAAACATAAAACAGAGCAATCGAATTGATATAATTTATATTTAATGAGTATCCTACAGTGTAATTGGTCAGAAATCAAACAATCAAATTGCTCAATACATGGTGCAAAATTGACGCAGTTTTGGTACTCTGTTTACATCAGTCAAAGCAAAGATGGCTAGCATGGATTTTGGATCACTGCAAAAAGAAATCTTAGGCACCTTTCCATCGGGTTGTCAGGGAGTGAAGAGACTTGCTTCGCAAAAAGTGAAGGAGATTACTCCTCTAGTTGATGTTCAGCCATCTATAAATACAGTTTTTAATAACCTGTTCTTACACTAGAAACAGTGTTTGAAGAAAGAAAATAGCGAATGATTAAGTCAAGGCTCCATTTTGTAAATCGCATACCTAAGTCACTCTCGATAGACAACCCTAACCATTCGGTGGACTTGTGTCTTAAAATTATGTAGAATAGTGGTAAAATCATGAATACTGGTTAATAATTCAGGTTCTTCACGGGTCACGCCAAACCTTCAGGTCACGAGTCAGGAAGAATAATTTCCTAAATTCACCTTTCATGGAAAATAAAATCAGCTAATCGTGCATTACAATAATACCTATATACGACCCTCATTATTCTAATATGGATAGTGAGAGCAATCACCAAAGTTCTCAAAAAAGCCATAAAATGTTTATAGACATTTTTTTTCTGTGCTGTGGTACTGTTTGCATACAAGTAGGCCTTTACAATTTATGTTTTTCATAAAAGAAACAAAAAGTTTTACTTCACAGTGATACATGTAAAAAGAACAAGTTAAGCCAATCAGATTTCTAGCTCTATCATGTATATTGGCCGTTGAACCCAGGTGATGGCATTCCCCAAGATATTAAATGTACTTTAAAGCTTCATACTGTAAGTGTGTTAGAAATTATTTTGGATGCTTTTCTTTTGTCCAGTCCATACTGTGCAGTCGCAGCACGCTAATGTTTATAAGCATTGTAAGTCTCACTCGATGGAATGCAAATTGATGTTATTCATTACGAACCACATACCTTATCTTTGAGGCCTTTGAAATTCTTTGCAACAGCTTCATTGATTTTTACAGCTGCAAAGTTGTTTCATCAAGTGATAAGAGAAAGAATGAAGCAAAATGTTTCGCATCGATGATGGTGTTTGACATGAAACTTTGAATTTACTTCATGTAACTAGTTGCGAAATGTTTACATTTTATGTCTTACAGGAAACAAAACGAAAAACGTAAACAAACTCTTGAGAGTGCACAGTACAGACTGGAAATCATCTTTAAGAGTGTGTCCACGTGGAAAAATTGTAAAAACTGTACTAAAATATAATTAATGGTATGTGTCTCTGTTCTATCCACAGATGTCTTCACTGAAGTGTACATCGTCACAACTTTCTGTAGTATACTCATCTCCCATGGCAGAAATCCAGCAATGATTGCCTGGTAAGTTCAATATTTCTTTACACTGGAATTTCCTAATATATACAGCTGTATGCATAGGGCTCGACTCTAACTTTTCACTGGTGGCTAGTGACAACTTAGATGTTACTAGCCTATTTTTTTTTTTTTTTACTAGCCAAGTGCTTTTCTTTGAGAATTCCTTGGAAAATATCGAAACCCTGAGAGGTGATTGTACAAAGTGTTGAGTCTTCTTCACAGACAGGTGCCGTAGAAATGTTTCAAAAGCAAAACAACTCTCTGAACAATACTGCAAACTGTCGTTGGTGAAATTTGACTGCTAAAAACGGCTGATTTAATTGTTAAAGGAAATTTAAATCTTTCTCATCCAATTATATCTGTAGTAGTAAATTTTGTCAGTACCCATAGGACAACAAATCACCCATGTGTTGTTACGCTAAATGAAATAGGGAGTTTTAGGGAACCACGACGGTGATGCCAACGAGAACGTCACCAAACAAAAGGCTTAATAAGCAGAACAATGGTTCTGCACCTGCGTTTTGAATCTTTGTACATTTAATTGCCGTCTTCTGCAAAACAACAAGGTGAAATGACAAAGTTGTACGTATTTTGGAGAATGTGTACTGCAATGGCCAAGTTTTTTGACTGTCTTCCTTTGGAATTGAAAGCTGTCAGTACAGTACATTTACTAGCCTGACAAGGGTTTAGACTGATAGGCACACTGAACAGATCTACACAGTTGTGACATTGGAGGGTAAATTATAAATACTGTTTTTACAAGGCATTGTCCTCGGGGTCACCATGGTCATTGCTAAAACTCCCTAATGTTATCCCTTTACAGTTCTGCACGATTTTGTGCATGATCCTATCAGGAAGCTCATGTTTTGTTCTACTTAGTTTGTAACAAAAAAAGAACATCAACGTGTACTTTCAGAAAATGTTGTCTTGTTTGTCAAATATTTCTTTCAACATAATAACATGTTCAGTTACCCATTTATGTACCACACAGCAAAGAGTAAACAAACGTAAATTTGCATTGCACGGTATAAACATGATATGGTAATGAAATTCTGACCTTGTTTCCGAGAAAAGTGTGTGCATTTGTGTTCCTTGAGGAAGACAGTTTTAGTTCGGCCAATTTCATTTTGTCTACTAGCCAAAGTGGCTAATGGAAGTCGAAAACCTTCTAGCCGAAACTAAATTTCTACTGGTCTGTGGTTAGTTGGCTACCATTAGTGTCGAGCCCTGAATGCATAATTTTGTTATATTTGTTTTAAATGCTATGATTTTAAACATACAGTTTTAAGAGCAAAGAGCAAACAAACACAGTAAGTGATGTCCATCTCCGCAAATAACAATCAAGTGATTTTATTCAGTATTTTTGAAACAACAAACTATTCACGTGTACATCAAGACAGTGGTCACACATCCTCAATGGATGAATATAGAGCTGCTGAAAGCTTTAGCCTCCAGGTTGAGTTGAGTCTCTTTCAACAATTTGGAAACCCATCAAGGGAGCAGCTCCACCCTGACCTCCTACAGCAGCAACAACAACAACAACATACTTTATTTTCTCACAGATTACATTTATAACTTAAATTACTACTTTTTAATGTTTACAATACATGTATATGTTGGCCAGAATTTATAAACATTAAAGTTCCTACACAGTTTGTCATGCACTGTTTCCAGTGGAATGTTGTCGGAGAGGAATACATGATGGGACACAAGAATGCCTACAAAGGAGGCTACGTCCACCCCAAACCCCTTGTGTATTCAGTAACAAGGGTCAAGATCTGATCCAGCATATATTTACATTTATAAGTATCTTTCCTTTGTCAGAAAAATGTCAAGCATGGAATGGAAAAAGCTGGAATTAACAAACTCTGTTTGGGAGAGAAAGCTGGACAGTTTCACACGACAGGTGTTGATGAGGTTAGCTGATTATATGTTGTTTAAACATTTGAAGAATATAGATGCTTTTTGGAATTTAAAAAGCACACCTTAGGGGCACCAGAATACATTTTAAAAGGGTGTGGCCTGAGTTCATTCCAAGTAGTTTCCCCAGTTTTAGGTATGAAGGCAAATTTCACTCCTTTGCTATCTGTCTTTCTCTTTCCTTCATGTCCTGTTAGACTTTTAGTCTGCTATGCATGTTGCTAACTGGTGCATAAGCTGTTGCGATTTGATTTTGCACAACTGGTGGTCACTGTTAGAGGTCAAAGTTGCTGAGTTAGAAGTACATGCATGTACATGTAACATGATTTGTTCACCAAGTGATTATTTTTTAATGGCAATGTTTTCTTTTTTGAATTGCAAAGATGGTATTTTTCCAAACCTTCATAGCACTGGTAGTAATTCAGGGCCCAAAAAGTGCTTTTATTGGGCTAGCATTTTCTTATGACCACCAAGCTAAGCACTGTTGGGTGCTTTTCTTTTCTGTGATGCTTGTATACAAATTGGTGTGTAGTGGAAAATTCCTGAGAGAAGGTGCATTTGCATTAATAATGATTGTGAATAGCTGTGTTAAGCCTGGGACTTGACAGTACATGTACTTGCTTAGCTGTTTCTTTAATGATTTGTTTTCCAATTTGTACATGAAGATTTGAGGGCAATAATACATTTGTTACACAAACATGAGTGTGTGTAGTTCCTTGTTATACATCTGATGACAATAACATTTTTTGAATCTTTGTGACTCTTTCATAATAAATTACAATCTTTCCTTAGGTTACTAGTGAGAAAGAAAATAATATTAAAACATGCCTTTTGTCTCTGCTTAACATAAGCAGCCAATTTTGCCAGCTCAGCAAATGTCTCCATGCAGTTATTTTTGAATTACCACCAAGTCTAGATGATTTTTCTCAAAAAGTAACGGGGGTGATCCACAGATCAGGAAATGGTCAGGAAGAAAAAATTCTTCAAGGTCAGGGAAAAGTCAGGAAACTTTA
This sequence comes from Orbicella franksi, assembly GCF_964199315.1. NCBI lineage: Eukaryota > Metazoa > Cnidaria > Anthozoa > Scleractinia > Merulinidae > Orbicella > Orbicella franksi. The sequence continues at coordinate 15,911,098 of NC_138153.1, forward strand.
TTTTGAATCAGGAAAAAATTGTGGAGGTACATACTCATTCAAATTCAGAGGTTTTGGCTCCATGGTGTACTATCTAGCCCATGTTTGACTTAAGGTCATTCCACTGAAATAGAACCTGCACTGAGATTTTTGTCAAACTTTGCCTATTGACTGTTTATATTATAGGAACTTAAATTTGGAAATAAAAATGAGGGGTCCCCATGTTCATTTAGGAGTAACAGCACCTTGTTTATACCATATAAATCGTTACAAAAGGACCATGATTATAGTCACGATTGCTTGCTAAATTCACGTTTCCGACGAATGTCTCTTGCTCAACACTGAGAATTGGCCCATATTTTATTTTACAAAGAGAAATTTATTACTCAATTCAACACAACAGAAAAAAGTGATAGGTCACCGTACTCGTTGTCGAGAAAATGATGATTTACCTCTATGGCGAGGTCCAGCTGTAAAGAAAAAGCCGCCATTTTTTACTGCATGCGCGCAAATCACGCGTGAAATTATACGCAGTAGGGATGCACAATGCAATACTGGGGAATGACCTTAAACACTACTCCAACAATTTTTTTTTCTTATCATTATCTTGTACTGTGTAAATTTTATAATTTGATCTTGAAGCAGGCCTGGGTTTCAATACGGTTTTTGGCAGGCTGACATCAGGGTATCACTCTGACAACCAGACAAAAAATTAATAATCAAGACCCAAAGGGCCTTGCCGAGTTAGTCAGGTCCTGGGGCATGGCCCCCAGAAAATCTTGAAATACTAGACTTTCTACAATTTGGTGCACGGCTTAATTGCCTACAAGAGATCATTGTATAGTAACTATTTGTAAGTCATATTTTGACGCCATTAATCAACAGATGATTCAATTTATTAGTTTTTATCATCTTTTACTGATAGCATTAATTCAGAGGAGGTTGTGAAATTCATGCATGTAAAAGTCATGCATAGCATGTACCAATGAAATAGAAAACCAGCAGTCAAGTTGGAGTTTGTTTGTTTGTTTGTTTCACAGGATTATATATCACATTTGTAATTATAGTAATTTAGACGGATTACCACTCTCCTTAGCTGCAATATTGCTAATGGTAAACTGCTATTGGAAAATGATAGTAAATTAAAAGACAGTATCACAGAAATTTATATATTTCCATAATTACATCTACTACACTTCAATAGGTTTCTAGCAAAAAGAAACTTGGAATACATGGATTTTTTTAAATTCTCTGCTTTCTAGCTACCATGAATGAAAGAATGTGCCATTAACAAACCATGTGAGCAGGTTTTGTAGTTATACCATAGAGACTTCCGTGAAGATGAAGAGCGAGGTGGCTTCACTGATTTCCGTTTCGTAAATGGTCGATGCCATTTTTAATGGTCGATGCCATCATTGGCAACCAAGCCTTTCAGAATGGACAATGCCATATCTGCTTTAGTATAGGCCTGGACAAGGTAGAAACTGATTTTAATTTGTTGATTGAGTAAAACGCACTCATCAAATGCTTGATTGTTCATTCACACTAGTTTGGTTTTGCGGAGATTTGGCGGATCAACCTGGTAGTGTAGTGGTAGAAGAGGGATGTTAGGAAACAGAGGTTTCGGGTTCGATACTGGGTGGTTACTTACAAATTTTCCTTTTTCTTTAATTTCGTAGAGAAAAATTCGTTGATAGTTAAAAAATTTCTAAGTGTCGCGAAATTGGCTTCGACCATTTACGAAACAGACAACTGCAGTGGCTTCTTTCCACCATTTTAAAAATGAATATATGACACAGAATAAAGCTTTTTCAGTGTCCAGGAGAATTATTTATCTGAGCCTGAAAATATATTTACTTTAATTTAGTTTGAATATATTTTAATTTGTCTGCCGTCTATCAAAAAATGAAACTTGAAACCCACACCAGCGGGTAAGAAATTGGCTAGTGCTAGCTGGCAACCACTGAAAACAGCAAACTGATTGAGATGACAGTCTATAATTTTGTTGCTTTGAAGGGCCAGTTGGGCCAGGCTGAGGAGTACTTCCTTCACACTTTATAGACAAGGAGCCAGAAACAGAAAAATATGGCATTCCTAAGTGCAGTGTACACTTGCATACGGCAAGCAATTGAAATTTGAGCTCGCTGGAACCGGAAAGAGCTAGAAATATCATTTCACGCTCGCAGGCTGCGTTCTCTAAATTTGGTTGATTCGTACGCGTGTTGTTTTTTCTATGCGACAAATGCTATGTAATTTGGATTCAAGACTTCAACTCCAGACTAACGATTTGGACGTTAATATGAAATACATGTACTCTTGCATGAACAAAAGGAAGCCGCACGACACGCGGTATTGTTTATTTCTGTTGTTACGATTTTGAGATATAAATCGTTTTCTCAAAAAATTCTTCGAGCGTCTCAAAACTCGAAACTCGATACTCAAAACTCGAAGCTCGAAACTCGAGCCTCAAAACTCGATTTTTGATTCTTGAAATCATTGAGGATCGAGGATCAAGTTTCGAGTCGAAACTGTCAACTTACATTTGACCGGTACTGTACAGGAAAAATTAATCGAGTGATAAATTCTTTGTCACTTCAACTCGAAACTCGAACAACTCGACTCGATACTTGAACGACTCGACTTGAAACTCAAAGGACTCGACTCAAGACTCAATACTCGAAGTTTTCGAGTTTCGAGGATCGAGGATCGAGTCGAGTCGTTCAAGTTTCGAGTGACTGTTAACTTACATTTGACCAGTACTGTACATGTATCTTTCCAAAAAGTTTTGCTTTACCAAAGAAATTTACAGAGATCAACCGTGAACTGGCAAGTTACACAGTACTTTTATTTCACAGCCATTTACTCTTGCATGGGAGTGTGGAATTTTTAACTTGGAAAATTTTTTCACTCCATCCTTCCTTCCTCCTTCCTTTGATTTATGTTAGACTTTTTGCGATCAAATCCGCTGACCAATGTTCAAAGGCTTTCACAGTTGTAGCAAAGTTCAAGTTATATTTGATCTGAAGGTGAAACAATTTCCCTACGGAATGATTTATTTCAATTTTTATTAACAACTTTTCTCATTTTTCTTTGCATTTCTGATGCAAGTACATGTACGCAATATCTTACCGCAGAAATGATCTACCTTGAATAGATTTTTGCATGAACATCTATATAATTATATAGAAGCTAATATATAAATAGCTCATTTCCCATTTCTGATTAAACATTACCAACAGAGTTGCAGGGTAGCACGAGCCAATTTCAATCCTGAGTCAAGTACACAACTCAAGTTTGAGTCAAGTTTTTTTTTTTTATTTTGCTTTGTTACTGTTTTTTGTGAAAACTCCCCAGGGGGAACTGAAACTTTCTAGAAGCAACTCAAGTATAGCTATCTTGAACTGAACCATACTTTGAAACTAATCATGTAAGCTTGGCAACTCAATGACACTGAGAGCTGGTTTGATTTACAATTCAAAAGGCTTTCAGCAATAAGGGCTTGTCATGGAAAAATTCAGTAAAATAACACCAGTCACTGTGTCGCTGTTTGGTTTCGGTTTTTTGCTGTTCAGTACTAATGCTGCTTGGAACATTTTCATACTCCACGACAATTTTCACAGTGTGTGGTTGAAGTGGAACCTCTGCCTCAGTTGTGTGTAATTAATAGAGGTTGGAATCTGTGAGGAAAATTGATGGATGCAGAGGAACATTTTTTCTTTGGAAAGCAGCTGAGAATCAATGCAAGAAATAACTCTAGCAATCAGCAGTAAAGGGTTAAATCTTGCTGTTCTTGTACCTCTGGCACATCATTTTGACACAGCTGAGTGACTTACATGGAAATCCGAAAGACCAAAAAGACAATCAAACAAGTAAATTGTCTTGACTTGAACTTGACTCGTGCTACAATACAAGTTGTACCAACACATGATCAACTGAGGGGAAAGGTGAAATTATTGTCTTGATGTACAACCAGATTCTCAGAATTTACATTAAAAGAACTGTATGGCTATCAGTAAGAAATAGTAAATTTTTTTGACTGAAAAGGTTAAAAAGCAAAATAATTCATGTAGTGCGCATGCAGTATAGATTCACATGCTTGACAGAGTTCCTTGAAAATACAGTTCAAAGCATGCTTTGTGATACCAGAGAGTGATATCATAACACATGGCAGTGGCGGATCCAGACTTTGAGCTAAGGGAACGGGGGGGGGCTGGGTGTTTTACTTGTCCTGCCGGCTTTTCTTCCCTCAGTCATTTCTTTTTTTTTCACCCAAAATAAGGGGGGGGGGGGGGGCGGGACCCCTGGGCTCCTCACCTAGATCCACCACTGCATGGGGAACAAGTGGTGTAGACTGACGGCAACCTGCTGAGCCCAAGTGCTTTTTATTTAGCTCTTACTAACCGAGTAGGAGGTTTGTATGGGAGAATCTTGACTGAGGTCGTGAGTACAGATCGTACGCAGTGAGGTCTGTACACACAACCGAGGTCAAGATTTTCCCATACAGACCGACCAAGCTCAGTTAGTAAGATTTTTATCATATGGTGCAAACAAGAACAATTTAATTTGTTTAATGTAACTGGTTTGTACTAACTAAAATTTTGCTTGTGAACAGTGATGAGCTGAATTTAATTCTGCCTCTTTACTTTTTTTTTTCTCTTCAGTCTTTCTGGCACTTCCATACATGTAAATAAATATTGCTAGATGAAATGATTTTGCATTTTAGTTTGTAACTTTTTCACTGCAAAACATTACCAGTCTAGATGGGAAAACCTAGACCACTTTTAATATCGATTTCAGCCAATCAAATTCGTGAACTTGGTAGTTCCCAGTCCTTGTGAGGCAGAGCCATATAATAAATTGATATAAGAATCAAACTTGTCACAAGTGTTTACCATTTATCAGGAAAGACAAAAAAAATGCTGACAATTTAATTCTTGTTCCTTGTAGGGTTTTAAAATAATAAAAGTGATCACCTTTAAAGTTACCAACCTACAAGTATACATTTTAACATATTGACAGCAAAAATATAGCATTAATTTTATAAACTTTATTTACTTTGTGCTTAAACATTGGTATCTCTTTGAGGTGAAAATAAATTTAGACCACACCCATAAAATAAGAGTCAGGTTCATGTGCTTATTATACAAATTATGTCTTGAAGGTTTCTCTCCAAATGTCTGAAAGTCACTTCTGTCACTTAAATATGGGTAATTTGTAGATAAGAATCTTTTTCTTGAATAGAAAAATTATTGTTCATCTGTGGAGGTCATATTTGTTTTGAAGCTTTTGTGTTGTAGCGCTTGCTACTTTCTATCTTCTATCTTTTCATGTACTTGCATGTACTTTCCTAAAGGAAATGAGTGAAAAATGCAAAGTTCTTGACGTGGTATGACATGGTATAGCCACTACTGAGGCCTTTGAACCAAAACGGCTGCAGTTTTATTGAAATTTTCCACAGCTGTATTTCAATAGGACACAAAATAAGGGGTTAGGTGTAATTACGCCAAAACATTTCCTTATTCTATGATTTTAATCAACTCAGAACACTCAAATGTTTAGTTTTTCTGTGAGTGGAAACCAATTTTTACATGTAATGTCTAAGGTACAATCATAAGGAATGGATTGATCCCATTTTGTGTTGCATTCTGCTACAATATAAGTCTCAGTTTTAATTTGGACAAAAAAAATACTGAACCAGTTTTTTTATTAAGTAACTTAATCTTTTTCTTGTTAATGTTTATTGCACTAGGACGATCACAAACTCGTCTGTATTTTTTATGTTTAAAGTTAAGTAGCCTTTAGAGTCACGCTTTGTTTACTTTGACTGTCACCCTGCGTTACTCTGGTTGTCTCTTGGCGTTACCTCGGTTGTCACGCCACGTTATCTTGTTAGTCACGCCGCGTTATCTTGGTAATCGCGTAACGCTGTCCTGTCAACAGAATCTTTTCATTTTCCGTAAGAAAAAGTTGATATTCTTATTGTGTAACTACTTTCTTGTAGAATTTCTTTTATTGATTTTTGTTTTACTTTATTTTCATGCAGATTGGTGGATGGCTATGATGCTTTACATGTACAGTACGTGCTGCAAGTCAGGATTGACATCCAAGAAAGACAATCATCCAAGATGTAGAGGTAGAGTAGAAAACTTAACGAGGCTTCACTTCAAGATTATTTCAGAAAAATCGAATAGGGTTAAATTCTTTTTCTGTTCAAGAGTCATTCAGTTTCATAAGTCAAGCATCACCTTTATTACCATTTTGAATTGTCTTGGAAGCGAAAATTTACGAGCAATAATTTATTATCAGTATTTATTGAAATGAAGACGGCAAGACTGATCCGTGCGGTTGGTAAGAAAGAAGCGCAAAGGGTTAAGGCAAGAAGCTGGACTAGTATGAAGTCGAAGCTATAATTTTGTAACCAAGGCTTGCCAGGTTTCTACCAACTTGAGTAAGTGTTTGTTACGAAATTATATTTTTTACTTTGTACCAGTCCAACTTTTTGCTTTAATCTTTGTCGTTTTTGTTTTACTGCCGTACGGATCGTCTTGTCAGATAAGGCCAGAGATCTCGTTTTTGCCATTTTTGAATTGTCTTAGATTTCCAAAGTTTACGAGACATTTATTTTCAAAACGCTTGTGCAAGTACAATTTTGAATTGTCTGTCAGGTAAAATTTTTACCAGAATTTTTTCGTTAACAAGTTTTTCAAAGCAGAATCTTTATCGCCGTTACAATATGTATATGAATTTAAACATTTTCAAGAGTTAAAGAACAATTTTTCCAAGCCAGTGTTATGTCAATTTTTTTCGTGAAAGTTGTTTCCTTGTTAACATCGGTTTGACCGTGTTTAATTTTCCCGCCAAAAGACTTAGAAAAAATACGGGCGCCAAAACTACGCATGCGCCAATTTTTTTAAAAAAAAATACTGCTTTTCCTACTTCATATACTCCTTTTGAAAATTTTTAATTTTCCCGCCAAAAAACTTAGAGAAAATACGGGCGCCCAAAATACGCATGCGCCGTTTTTTTTTTTAGTTGGTAATTTTAAGTTTTTTTAATTTCTTTTTTAGTTGGTAATTTTAAGCTTAAAGAAATTGTCAGCAATAAAATTTATTTTTACTGTGTGCCTGTTGTTTAATAGTGTAATTATTACTCGGCAAAGTGTATAATAAGTCAATAACAGTTCATTGTCTTCTTTAATATCTTTAATAAAATATTTCAATAAACACAAACAAGTATTGAGCGTGAAAATTACTTTTATTCGCCTCAAGTATTCTCTAATTATAAGTTAATTAATTAATAGAAATCAATTAAATTATTAAAAAGGTGTCAAGAAAAAAATGTTCCCTGTATATACTAAGACTTTTGGCGGGAAAATTTGGAAAAATTTGCACAGCGTTTCCCCTGGCAACTTTTTCGGCAAAAAATTCAAAATGGCTTCCCTTACAATTTCCCGCCAAAAAAATTGAAACACCACCTCGTGCAAAAAAAGTTGAAAGAAAAACGCCAATTTGTGTACTACCCCTTAAAAAAAAATCCGAAAAAGATATTTTAACTTTGTTGTTTGTCTGAATCAATTTTGAACCGAACAAATCTTTCTCCCAAACATTTTTACTTTTTTCAAACTCTTTTGCACGAGATGATATTTCGAATAACAACCTTTTACAACAGATTTTCGTTTGTAACACAGGACAAATTATACCAAAAACGTCAAGAAATTTACTCGCCTTAAACAATCTGTAACAACAGTTATGAAGTTTTGGAGTAAGACAGACAATTTCAACTGTTGTTTAGCCATGATGCAAAAATAGCTCGTGTATTATTTTAATTTTGACAATAACTTCAACAATTCAGAAATCATCTCAATGTAATTTAATGTCGTATTTAGGCAATGTCCTGTGTTACAACGAGTACCAGCAGTAAAAGATCTTCATCCACTTACAAGTACAACTTATCATAAAACCCAAGTGCCTGGTTACAGCAAAGCGACTTAACTCTGCAACTTAAATCCCACCCTTAACGCGACCATGTGGATAAACAAAAAACGAGAGAAAGGTTATACGGACAACAATAAACACAACGAATTGAATGAGAAACAATTCTCAAAGCAGAACATCGCGACGAAAACACACATCAGAAATAATATAACACCTGGTTGAAATTCGCGACTTCATCTTGTTTGTTCGTCAGTAAACACATTTTAAATTACAATATAATTTACAAAAATCGTTACAGAATCATTGCAGGTTTTATTGTATCGTTTTTTTTTTGACATAAAATGGCAAAGCAGAAATAAACAGTGAAAGCTTTCCAAAACACTGTTGATTTACAAACAAATGGAAACGGAATACTTCTATGTTCTTTATTTTTGCTATGTATGTCAGAAGAAAGCAATCAAACTTCAAAATTATGACGACAATTATATTTCAAGCCAAGTTATTCGTTGCAATTTTTTTCCAGAAGACAGTGTTGATTTGCTAACGAAATCGGTCCAGAAAATGATTCTCAAATCTTTGTTTTGGCTAAGTGTAGCACAAGAAAGCAATTTTAATTGAAAATTATGAGAATAAACAAGACAATTAAGAAGCCAAATTAATCATTGCTGGTTTTAACTTTCCACAATTTGAAAATTAACGGTGGCAGAAGTTGAATGATTAAATTATTCATCAGCGAAAGTTTTTTTCTAAATTTTTGGCCTGTACAATGAGAAAAATGAAAATCCTGACTTTATTTGGACAGCAAACCAGACAATTGTTCAACTGACTAAATGATTGTAAGTTGTTTCTTTTTTGGAACATCTAAAAATTTATCGACACAAATAATACTTGGCAAAAAATGCGGTTAATTTGGTTGTTTTTTGGTGTGATTTTGTGGTCCGTATAACCGAAAACTGGAAATACTAAAGATATCTAGAGCTCTTAATCTCAATATCTCCTGGCCAGGCATTAGGGTTTTATAACAAGCAATCAATACATGACAAGAAAACATGGGCGTCTATAAACTATGAATATTCTCCGCCCGAACGTTTACTAAACAAAGACAAGCCAAAATGGGAACAACATGTCTTCTGTATTATAAAAACAAATTTGTTTTTGTTAATTAATGGTTTGAACCCTGGAGTAAAGTTGTTCGTATGGTGTGAGAGTAGTTCTGCAAACTCACTGAGAGCAGTTGTGGATGACTGGTGTTTCGAGTCCAGTGAAAAGTTGTTTGTGGAAATGTTATGTGATGAAAGACTTGCGTGATGTTTGTAACCCAGCAGTGATAGAAAAGTCAGTTATTGTCAGTTTGGATTCGTATACGGTTAGAAAATATCAGTTGGCTCTGTTCAAGTTAAAGTTCATTAGTTGGTTTAGTCGAGGTGGCGAATACTTTGTGTAACTTGGCGGTCATTGTTCTAAGACAGTCAGGAACCGGCAGACTTTGAGTCATTCGCTGCAAGAAATTTTTGCCGTAATCAACACATTGAGCAGAGAACCAGTCAGTCAATCAGAATTCCGGCCAAAAGAAAAAAACAAAAATTATAACTGACTTGCCATGTTTTGGAGAAATCTGCTTTCTATATCAAAAAGGCCCATATTCTCTTGTCATCTACAGTTGTACAGTTGATGCAGCAAAAGTGAACCTTTTAAGGTGGCTCTCTTCATAGTTTCGTAAACACTAAATAAAAATTGAGCTTTTAAGTACAATTTTGCTTCGTTTCTTTGTTTTTGTTGTTGATTTTTACATCAATAAAATCAATCCTGTTAAATCTCAACTGAAGTTTGTCTATAGTCTGTGGTTTCTAAACTCGCACGTTTTGCAGAGCCACCTTAAAAAAAAATTATTTCTGCAGCATCAAGTGAAGTTGTAAAATATAGCAACATATAAAGCACCGACTGTTTTGCAGACATAGCAAAAAGATCTCGAAAAACAACGCTAAAGAATCGAAAAAGTCTTTTTTGCAAAAGCTAAAATAAATAAATCAAATGACGTTAAAAATTGAGGCTCCATTATTTATAAAAATTGCATCAAGACAATCAAGAATTTGCTCCGCCCGAGATGAGCTGAATCAAAATTATCAACAGTGGAAAAAAAATAATAAGTGAACGTTCGCACTATTGTCTGCAAAAGAATCGGCAAATGGTGACTGATATTTAAACCGATTGAAATTGAAGTACTTTGTTCATTCCCCAGTCTGAAGCATTCAAGCATTTTTTCTCCGATCCAGCCAATTAGTGTACGGTGTGATGAGCCATGAGTAACCATCCTTTGCCGGCAAATTAAAGTACTTCGTTCTATTTTCCAGTCTCCAAATGAAGCCTCATTTTTATCCGTTCCAGACAATCGGTGTAAAATTATTCCCTAGCAAATGTAATTATTCATTGGTCAGCCACCATTTGTACTAGCGATCTGACAATCATAAAGTTCTTATCTTTGAAGAATTCTCCCAGTTCAGTGATTCACGTTTGTCCATTCCATCAGCTTCGTTAGTCTTCTTTCCTCCATGCCAGAATTGAATTACTGGTGGAAACAGAAATGAAAAAGTCCAAGATCAGCAAATGAAGAAATGTTCAAAAATAGTGCATGTATAAAAGCTGCAGTCGACTTGCATACAATGCAAATACTGGAGAGGCTACGAAACCGGCAAAGCAAAAATCTTACAGTTCAGTTATGGTACAACATTTACAAACATTCCAAAAGCAAGGAAACTAAACGAAGGAACTTGGCAAAACAATAACAAATTTTTACCTACAAAAACTAACGCCAGACCTTGAGAAATCTAAATGGCTACAATTTTGTGATCAGGTTAAAATTTCAGCTCGCATTTTTTCTTTGAACAGGTAATGATTTCTCGCGCAAGACCCCTGAATTATACTTGTGTATCTCTATAAACTTCAAGTCCTGACTACAGCGTTTGGTCAGGCCAATTTGACCACTGAACATTCGAAATTTTGGTCAACTATATTACGGAACATTATTTTTGCAGAAGTGTCATTCAAATTGGCCGCTCTTGAAATATTACAAACATGGAATTTAAGATACCGCTTTGCTGTCCTGTTGCAAGATAAAGCGACGCTCAACGCAAACAGCTATTGCACGTGTTCACTCGCTCGAGGGACATTTTGATACTGTAGTGGCTTTCGGAATAAAATAAAGCGACTGTTTCCAAAAGAATCGCTTACCTTCAGAAGGAATCGAATGAAGACTTCTCTCCTGGCATCAAGTCCTTCCAGCATCAAGCATCTTCTTCCCTCAAGAGTAAAATTGGCCCTTGGCCGGACGATACGTCTTCACTCATCAACAAACAGTTTAAAATGTGCAAAACTCTTCGATTGCTATGAATATGGATTAGAAACTCAAGCCAGTCGCTGACAAACATGGCACGGATCCAACGCGGAAATTTGTTTGCACGCTTTTCCTACCAGCGAATCATTAACCGCGAAAAAAGAAAGAAGAAAGAAAATCGTGCGGTTGTTTTTTTGCAAGCGACAATAATTTTTTGTATGTGCATTCCATCTTGTCTTGCTTACCATGTTGTTACTACCAAATTCAACTATTTTTAAAAGATTTTTTTTTCTTATATCCAAGCTCGGCTTGCAATTAATCAGCGAAGAGCCTAAAAATACACCTTTTTACGAGTATAATTTTAAAATGATCTGAACCGACCACTAACGGATTAAAGTCCGTGCAATTATAAGAGGAATTTTAATTTTCATTTAAACTTTTAATTAAGCGTTTTAATAACACTAGGCAAAAGTTTGCAAAGGATAAATTTTAATGCCCTAGGCCGCGTGCACACCACGCCGGAGGAATTTAAAAACGCAGCAATTATCGTTCATTTTGGACTTGTGTTTGAGGAAAACTCGGTCAGGAAAATCACATGATTGTCATGCCAACATCGTTTTCGAAAGGCTCCGTTTTCAAAAAGTTTTCTGTCCACACGAAACCGCAAAGCCGGTGTTTTCAAATACCTCCTGCTTAAAGAGCGTTTCGAAAGGTCACGTTGCCGTGACGGATTAGTGTGGACGGAAGGCCTAACCGTGGAAATATGGCTGCGTTTTTTTTTTTAATTTCTCCGGTGTAGTGTGCACGGTGCCCTATAAAAGAGGTCATGGTTTAGTAAAACATTCAAGGGATTCGAAAAAAATAGATTCCTGGGGATGCATCAGGGAACCCGCAGACGATGCTCGGGGAAAGTAGGCGTGAGCCCACCGGAGGATCACAGCGAAACACGATTGTATTTAGTTACAACACCTGAAAGGAATGCATGAAAAATTAGGAGGAGACCCAGTGAGACCTTATGGGAGAGACGGGAAGGAGCTCCTAGGGAACACGCTATGAGCGCACTGTTTAATGGGCGAGGAAAAGTATGGGGGAATTCACAGATGATGCGTTGTAAAATTAGAAGAGAACCCAACAAGGCTCCGTGGGGGAACAGTGTGACGTACAAGGAAATGCATGCATGGCTGCTTGAGGAAAGTGGAAATGAACCCAACGGGAGCCAATGGGGAAACACACGGTGTAATGTACAAGGAGAACGCATAGGGTTCTCAAGGAAAGTGGAAGAGAACCTTTCGGGAACCCCATACAAGAACAAGAAAGATCGCATTGAGGACTCAGGAAAATGAATGTGGGAACGCTCGAGAAAATGCACTAGGAAACAAACGGTATTATGGCTGAGGAAATTCATGGGAGGCGGAGCTTACCCTGGCGACGGACGATTGCAGAAGTGCTGTTGTAAAAATGTTTTGAATTTCTTTAGGGATCCAGTTGCGACATTTCGGCATTCGAAATTTACCTGCCCTCTACAAGAAAAAGCGCGGGAGTTTTCACGGCTATTGTTCAAAAAGGGAAAGAAGACAAGGGGGAGTGGTCATCCTTTGAAACTTATTGGAGCGCATCCTCTCATCGGTCAATGGGCCAATTTTGATATATTAAAATTCTAATTTAGCCGTTTAACAGGTAAGCAAAGTTTGTGCGGTTTTTAATCGAGTGTCGTTCAATCAAACGAAAGTAATCACTCTGGCTAATCACAAAGGACACGGACTATCCAGTGAACCAAAACGCGAAGCGTCGGTGAATGTGTGCGATCTGAGTTAGGACTGGTTCAGGTTTTACTTCTAAAGTGTTAACTGGATGACGAAGTGGCTCGAGTTTTTGAAGTCAATCACTTAATGTAGTGATGCAAAACGAAAATAAATGCGAATTACTTTCGACATTTTATCGAACTTACAGTAGCTAAAGAGCGGTTTTCGATTGAGAAACAACTGACAAACCACAGTAAAAACTACTGTAAGTCGAAAACATACATAGTAAACTAGAATTATACAAACATAGCTTTATTTCATCTAGCGAAAAGTAACTCTGTGATATAATTATGGTATTTCAGCTGAGAAATCCATTTTTGAAATAACTAACAATCAATTAAGCTTTCTGAAGAAAACATGAAAAAGTGTTTTATAAAAGAATTGTGTAGTTCCTAAGTTTTCCATACCCTTTCAAGTAAAACAAACTTGAGTTCGATCCATCGCCTTTTACGTGCGAGGGTTAGAGAAAACTTTCGTAGAAATGATTCTGGCAACAATGTGCGTTTGTTATACGTTTCAACAAGTTTTTGAGGCCCCGTCCACACTACGGGGGAGAAATTGGAAAACGCAGCTTTATTTCCACGGTTAGGCCTACCGTCCAAACTGATCCGTCACGAAAACGGAGCTTTTCGAAAACGCTCTTCAAACCGGAGGAATTTGTAAACGCTGGGTTTGCGTTTTAGTGCGGACAGAAAACATTTTGAAAACGGAGCTCTTCGAAAATGATGAAATCGCGATAATCATGTGATTTCCCTGCCCGAGTTTTCCTCAAACACAAATCTAAAATGACCGCTGATTGTTGCGTTTTCAATTTCTTCGGCCTAGTGTGGATGGAAAATATTTGATGCGTTTTCAGAGAGAAAAAGTGTGGACGGAGCCCGGGTTTTCGGCATAGGAAATTGAATTTTTATCTTGTGTTTCAATTCGCTGTCCAATAAACGCACTACACAAGAAAATAAAATTCTTTGAAAAAATGTTTTATATACAAGATACAAAACTTCACTCAAAAGCTCAACAGCCTCTTATTCAAAAGTAGTCGAGATAACTGCAGCATATTAAAACTATTTAACTACAGAATTGATATATTTTTAAACTTTCTTTTGCTAGAAATCCTGAAATGCTTTTGATCCTTTCTCCTTTCGTTGTATTCCTTGACCCACTGTGCAATGTAACGTTTCTCGATGTTTCGCGCCTGCACGACAGATGGGGGGTCCAGCGGATTTTTATGTCTCAAGTCCAGGTGATGGGCGCCATCTTCTATCAGCACGGCAACGAGGCTGTCGGTGATGTTCTGGGTAACCCCGCCTGCTGACCAAGGATCCAGGACTCCATTGCTGGGGAAAGGAGAAATAAAGCACTTTTTTTTTATAGGAGTACAAAAGCAGAGACCGATTCATACAACGTAGGATTATCTTTTAAAAAAGCGTGCAATTTTTCGGCTGGCCGAACCGGTCTTCTTCAAGCTCAACGGGACTTTCACATTGGAAAGGGTGTATTTGTAGTAACAAGGTATTTGCCTAATACCGGAAATACGTAAAACTAAAATGATTGACATTGTATTAACGAGAAGGTAAAAGAAATTAATGAAATAACGTAACAACAGGAAATTGACTAATGTGATTTTTCTCGGATCATCGTCCGCGGTCGAATTGCTTTCTTAAATATTCTGTAAGTACAGACTCAAAACCATGGGGCATCATACTAAAATGTTAACTATTGACATTAAACACAATAACATTAGGAATTAGTCGTCAATATTTCAGCAAGGAGCTGAAACCAATTTTAAAACGCAAACCATTAACTGCCACATGTACGTTATGTTTCATATACGTTGTCCTGATTGCAGTATTATCAATCACGTACCTAAATATGATGTTACTGTGAGATTTGATTTTCTTCCCGCCATACATAATCTCAGCCCAGTACTCCAACGGCGTGACACCCTTGGACTTTTTACAATCCTTTGCGTACTCTTTAAAATCCCACTGACAGACGAAAGTAAATAATGATCAATAAATGACGCTTTAATGGACCAGTAAAACTACATGATCCAGCTTCCTAAGTACGAAAAATGCACAGGCAAACGCTCTTATAACTTGTCACACAATCTTTACTCCCGTCACGCAACATTTTCACCCTGGTAAGTGCTACGTACCTTTGACTCAGTGAACATATCGTGAACTCCATCTGAGCAGAGAGGCATGACCATCTCCGTGCACGCCTACAATAACAACACAACATATGATGTAAAAATATAATGGGACAGGCATTTTTACAGTTTCTGTGTCATTTAATTGGGGCATCTAGATTCTGTGGAGCCCGATGCGCTTCCAATCTTTGGTAGAGCACGCTGTTTCCCCTGATTTCTTCGTGAAGAAGTACCCGAACTACTGACACGAGCGTGAAGCCCGAGTCACGCGGTACAGGAGAGGGGCCTCTCCCGACGCACTTCACCTGAGCCCGACGCTTGCCTTTCACTTCACCAAGAACAGCACAAAACTACGCTTTTCACAGAAAGGAAATATCGGTGAATGACCGCACCTAAAGCACTTTTCCACACACTTATAAAGCAATGCCAGAGGTTACTGACCTGAAAATACCAGCCTTCATCTCCAAGGAATGACACAGCCTGCTGTGAAGTGTTGAAGCACTTGGCTTGACCTGAACTGTTGTAATACACACCCACAGCCCGAGCAATTGCCTCAAGAAGTTTGTCGCCTTCTAACGATTCGTCTTGAAGGTATTTACAGGTGACCTGAATGCGGACAACGAAAGCGATTACGAAGGTTAAATGAGACACAGTCCAGATGGTTTTATTGCTAGTGTTTTGAAAGACTAAGTGATCCATTTTGCGCTGGAATTACTGAGCACCTTGTAGACAGTTGCGAGAGGCGCCCCACACATGATTTTGTTATTGTCCTTCCCCCCCCCCCCCCCTCTTCTTCTGCCCTTAATTATATTGAAAAAACAATATCCGTCATACATGTGCCAAAAAGGCGGTACCTTAATAGGCCAAGCTGGAAGAGGCTCCAAGAAACTGGCCTGGTATGGATAATCCACTGCAAAAAAACAAGTGTAGTTGTTAGCTAAAAGGGCAATCCATAATAAAAAAAAAAAGTGTGATTTTTACTTTCTTTACAACAGTTGTATTTTGGGCTACGATCTTTTTAGGTGAGCAGGCTACTGTAAAAGTTTTCAACGAAAATCCCTTAAAAAATAAAGGAAACACCCAATTTCGGTTTGCCTGCCATATCCGTTTTAGAGTTCCAGATTTTGATCGTTGTTCAAGTGTCGATTTGTGATGCTCAGACTAGACTTGTAATGACCAGACTAGATCTGACCATCTGCAATGTCTTGTGTCAAATGGCTGTCTAATCTAGTGTAATAAGATCGGATCTCTGAAATCATTTCAAAACAAGCAATGGACTCAGAGCATCACACGGTGGTTCCTGTCTGTCAATCCTTCCACAAGTTTCTTTCTGAATAATGAAATCAAAAATGGCAGGCTTCAATCATACGACTTACCCATCGCTAAATTGACCCAGGTCTCGGTCAGCCAGTATTCTAACTGAGTAGCGTTGTCTTGAGTTTTCAGCGGCGAGCACAACTTAAAAATCTTTGATAAAGTTTTTCGTCCACTGACTGCAAGAGAGAGGAAAGACTGGCTTTGGTTTTGCTATCAAAATTATGCATTTTATTTGGTCACAGCTAAACATAGAACGCATTTTCTGAAGCATTTCGGAGAATTAAGAACGAACAAATGAACGAACGAACGAACTACCTGACTGACTGACTGACTGACTGACTGACTGACTGTCAGGTGTGTACTTCTGCAACAAACTATTGGCGTGGCTCATATCATCATTACAACAATGACATAATTTTGACGTTATAGATTATATTTCATCTCATTACCTGTTTTTCCATAAGTTTTGACAATATTCCACGACTTTTTCACGGAATCTACGCACGAATCCCCTCCATCACGATGGAAATCTTGGGTGACGATTTGGTAAAACTTCTGCAAATTAAAATCCGAGGGAAATAAGTCTTGTGCAATTCTTTGCATAGGTTCTTCAGATTCTCCTCTTGTTTTGTTTTACTTCCGGTGTACTGAGCCGGAAGTAAAAAGAAGGAAGAGGATTTGCCGAGTAGACTAGAAACGAAACGCCGCTATTCCTTATGGGATACCGATCTTACCTCGCAAGGTGTCATGCCTGTAAATTGAAGAATTGGCGCAGAAGCAGCGAGGGCCCTGGATCAGAAAAACAACAGAAAATATTTACATAATATTTTTAAATATTTTTTTCTGGCAATACAGAAAAACTGATCTAGAAAGGGATTTGACCACCTACCCTATAACAATGTTTGGATACTTCATTCGAAACCATGAAGCCAGCATACCTAGAGCAAAAAAAAAAATTTAGGCTTCCTCTCTCTCACAGCTCACCACGTAAAACATTGACTCAACTTGTTATTTCCACACCGATCAACCCACAGTACCGTACAAAAGTAAAGCAAACGAATTCCCACGAGATAAGGGACTTTTGAGGGTATGTCGGCGAAAATGAACGAAGTTTCACTTCAACCGAAATTTCGGCAAAATTCTCATAAAAATTTCGCAACACAATGGTTTTGCACTGTTGCAAAATTTCGCTCTGCTTTGCGAAACTCTTGAATGAAAGTTCAGCGGCCTTTTTGCGGAATTTAAGCATGCAAATTTTGGGTTGCAATCGAGATTTTTGCGCGTTGTAATTTATCGTAAACGTTTTGTTTCTTACCACCGTATGAGCCTCCAAACGCTACAACGGGACTGTCACTTGCTCCTGGAATGGTATCCTGTATAATAAAAATAATATTCACTATGACAGGAGAATTAGCTTTAGCGCCGGCCTCCGCGGGAGGTGGGGGAGGGGGAGGGATAATAAAACAGTTGTGTTGAATTCTGTGTTTTACATAATTGTCCAACTGTCATACTGAAACAGACTGTTCTAAGTACTCTAACAGGTTCCTCGTTTAGTTTAACTTTATCACCAACAAGAAACGTACTACTGCGTGAATGAGGAATACCCCAGAAAGTTTAAATTGTCTAACCAGCTGAATACTGTTGGACAATTTCTTTAGATTTGAGTCGTATTGAAATCCCCACCTCCGTTGCGTGACGACCCAAAATAAGACTGCTAGGGTAACTCCAGAAACCATAGTTAAGTGAATGTTTACGCAGACCTTATCTGGGTTCGTTACTCAATCTTCGTGATGAGCCAAAGGAACACCTGCTTCCGAGTCTAATGTTTACCTTAAGGTGACGAATGAGAACAGCAAAGTCTGCCAACGCTTGTTCCGATGTCAAATATCCTAAATATTGTGGTCCCTAAATTAAAAAAGAACAGTTAATACCCCTTAAAACAGAAATGTCCTGATGAAGAGACAATCAAAGCTACTACGTGCAATTATTGTTTCACTGATGGATGAGATTTAAATAGCCATAATTGGTTACTACCATACAGCTACAAACCTTCCACCAACCTTGTAAGATTCTTTTCCAAACGGTAGCGATTTGCCGTAGTATCTATGCTCTGCAAACACTAACATCGCTTTGAACTCGTCAGCAATGTCCCACATGAATCCCTGTATAGAAGACATAAAGCAATTACTGTCCACGTTCGATTTCTCGATCCTAGAATTGCAGTCAATTTTATTTATCGTTTGCATGGGCTGATTTAGGGAGAAGGTACATGTTGCCAGCCCTCCCTCTTGCTTCTGGAAAAATTGAAATTTGATATTTCATTCGAAGCCTCAACTTGCTGGCCACAACTTCTGGAAGAATGAAGGAAAAAGCAGCACAGAGAATCTAGTTTTTCCCGGGTTTATTGGAGGTTGCACCGCAATTGTTTTGTAACACAGCATCTTCCGGTCTGTTACAGCTCCAACCATGTTTCAGCGAATGACATAACAGCTGAAAAGCAGCACTGTCTGATTTTCTGATTCCCATAATGTCGTCTCTGGTTGTCACCACTCTACTAATGTCCCAGCTTTTCCCAGAGTTCCAGTCCCCTAATGACTATCATCCGACAGCAGAGGACTGGGGAAGAGTCAGGATTCAACTCCACCCCCTCCCCCTAAACTCCTCCGAGCTGCACCTCAAATAAGTTAACCAGGAATTTATGAATGGTCTAGCTGATTTCACTACTTACTGTGTTATTGGCAAACCAAGTGATATCTCCTTCATTTCCGGTGTAGAAGAAAATCGGTTCTCCCTTATCCCATTTTTTCATGGCGACAAGATAGCGTTGCAGAAAGGTTCGATTGTTGTTAAAGTTGAAGTGATCCAGCTGCGGAATTGTAAAAGAAATTATTTCACTTCAGACCAGGAAAGGATTCAAATCATTTACAATTAAAATTGATGTTGATTAAAGCGTTTTGAAAACCATATCAAAGAGGATAGCGTGACGGTAACGTTAAACCGGTGTCAGCAAGACACCAAAATAACCCACAGGAAAATCTACACCAAAATGTCATTCCGTTATACCAAATATGGAATTAGAGTACTGCTGCTTTCGGTTGAAAAAAAGAAACAGTTTAAAGTTCGTACGATCGAAAGTGAGATCAACGGAGAGTTTTGTGAAATGTGAAGAAGAAATAATGCTATCGTAGTCACGTATCACTCACCTTTTGGCGAAACGTCCTTGTCTCGTAAATGCAAAACTTACACAAATGTCTCTTGGCATGATGCTCGAAATCCTTTCCTTGAGGGCGAGGGAAGCGAGCCTGAAGACGAAACGCTTCTCCTACAGAAATAACCGCAAGTGCAACCACCACAATCTTACACAATTCAGCAGCCACCATCTTGCTTCACACGCTTGCCACCGGCATCTGATGTGACAGCGTGTGACTTCCTCGACTTTTCTTGGCTTTTTTCGTGTCTCGTGACTTCCGTTGAGTGCTATCCATGTGACTTTCTCGTGAGTGGCATGATGTCTTCCGATTGTTGTGAATTTAAATACCTCGCTCTGCTCGCCTTGGCAAAGTTTATATTTTAGTTTCCTTTTTGGTACCTTTTTAAAACTTTGCACTTACTCCCGATGAGAGAATTCGAGTTCGGATTATCTCATGATTTATTAATATGGATTTTTGGTTGTTTTCATTCGTCGGCCAATAGCCGGAATGATCACGACAGGTTGTCGCAGTCACAGTATAATTGGTGCTTTACTTTTATAAAAGTACTCTTCCGTTTTTCTTTAATTAAAGAATACCGTATTTTTTTCTTATTTATTATTTTTTTTTATGTCTTCTCCTGTCTCGCTTTTTCATAAGTGTACTCTGCACGCGAAGAGGCCAGTTCTCGCAAAGCTGTCATCGTCTGAAAATGTAAATATGGTCTATTGTTTCTTCGCCATGTTTCACTCAGCCCCTGTTGCTAGTGTGAAAATATACTGGTGGAGACAGACTGAAACGACCCCCCTCCCCTTCCCCATTGCCCGTTCTCCAGGACTGACAATTTAATTATGGGATCCACGTAAGCAAAAAAATCCATGTTACTTCAAGAGTTAGATTTTTTATGAGAAATTTTCATAGGAACGGATTCTTGCCATCAAACAAAGTGCTGTCTTAAATTCGATCGACAGTCAGTTGGTAAATGTACTCGAGCGATCTCATAATGTAGAATGGCCAAACAAAAAACTACAATATTTTCAATATCGATAAAACAGTCACATGGCGAACAGTAAAAAGTAATGCACAGACCTGAAGTTACAAATGATCAGCAAATAGTTTCTCCAAACAGTTTCAACAATATGTTAGACTACAAGTGATAAGAATAAAGAAATCAATGAGAAAATGTCAGTTTGGCGGGTTAAAATTTTGGTCTTGGACTATTTCAGAAGCAATATTTCCCAGATCGAATGATCCACCCTCGGCAACCTCTTCCCATGTCCCTTCCAGGCGTCGAACTAAATGAGAACTTAAATACGAGGCGCGAAAGTGTCAAATAGTTGCTTGTAAACTAAACGTTTCGGGCTTGTTCTTTCTTCACCAACTGAAGAAGGGTCAATCCCGAAACGTTTATTCTACAAGCAACTATTTGACACTTCAAAGAGCCTTTTGAGCCCCTTAATTCATTGCTTAGTGTCACGCATCTTACAGTTTTTTGCTCATTCCTACTGACTTTTAAATGAAGACTTTGCTGAAATCATAATTCACAAAAAATATATTTATACCCCTTGTTGTCTCTTGCTCGCTTGGTTTTATTGTTCATGAAACGTTTATGCCATGAAGGCAAAACATCGCTCGTCAAACAAAGCGGTATACGTTAATTATTCATAATCATTTCCATACTAAGTCTGATGTTGATTTCCGAATGATAGCGCACAATTAAAAATAGAGACAAAGCAAATTGATTGCCAAGAGATTTATTCCACACTAGAAAAACGTTACATGAACCAGTTTGCCTCAATAACTTCTTCTTTCGCTCGACGTTCTTTTGTTCCATTGACTCTACGTTACATATTACATTACAGTGATCTGAAAAGTTGACTAAATCATAGCAAATAAAACATAAACGTTGCAATCAATTACGAAGAATACAGTTTTTCTGGTATTTTTAATATTGTCTCATCGTCACTGGCAATATTTCGTCTTGGCTTTCAATTTTTAACCTTGTTTCTCCTGTGCGATAGCTAAAACAAAAACAAGTAATAACAGGGATTAATTTCACAGCTGCTCAAATGAGATGAAAGGTTAAAAAGCACTTTACCATAAATGATTTTGGAACACCGAACATGTGATATGCATTATTAAGTTACAGTCAACAAAATAGTGTGGTCGCGCCCAATGGAGTTAAAAAAAAGAGAAAAATTCAGATTCATCTTATGAACATCAACAGAATAAATTCAAAATTGCTTGCTATCCTTGTTATGACGCGTTATTTTTCCATTTTCCCAAAATAGTCAAATATGTCTGCGTTGTTCATTTTCTACAGACAGATAAATACGACTTATGTCTGAATTTACATTCAGTCGCTTGAAAGCATTGCTCATGGAAATACACCGACCCATTACTTACTTTCCTTTGTTGGCAGAGTATTTTTCTCTTCGGTGTTGGTTTTTTTGAGTTTTGAAGTGTCGAACTTGGTTACTTCTGATAAATCCGGTTTGTCTGACATCTTTACTGTGAATATCATACGTGGAATGCAAAGTCGAGTGATTGAAATGTATAAATCGTAAGTGATTAATAAAACAGAGTGAAGCACCGTAAGCGTAAATAGAAGTCAAACCGCACACAAGCTAACATGGATAGTGTTTACCTGGCAGTCTCTAAAATCTCGATCGCTGTGGCTTTTTCAAAGTAGAAAAGCAAAGTGTGATGAAATGTTCTTTCGCTGATCACTTTATCTTAAGAAGTCAGACAATACGTCACAGCTAGAAGCTCGGCAGGGTTCATCAATTACAGGAATTTACAAGAACCAATCAGAAAACGTTTCCTTTGTTGCGTTCCATAATATATTCGTCATCCCGCAAAAAACCGAATGGCTACAATTTAACTGCAAACATTTTAAACCGCGCGGGTGTATTTTCAAAACGCGATAGTAAAACTAACGCAAGAGATTTGCCGAGTTAATCTAAATTGGCATCGCGTTTCGAACACATTTTAATTTGTGAAAGTACAGGCAAGAAATATAACGTCAAGTAACATTAGTGTTTACATAATCTCACCCAAAACACCCACATCAATAAAACTACGACGTCTGTCGGAAATCCGATTATGCGTTGAGTCAGCGTAAAAGCTTGAATCACGCCTTTGTTCAACGGTCACACCCGAGCGACTATGTACGTATGCTCATTTGAAGTGTGTTTTTAAGATTGTTTCCGCTAATATACAAAGCTGCTTTCACGTTTCGCCCACACGTAAAGCAAACTTGAACAAGAGACCGAAAATCACGCGCTTTTGTCAGTCTCGACACCAAGCCGAGGTTTTAAAGCCCGTTGTTATGAGGAGTATTTAGACCGGGTCCGAGCAAAAAGGTGTGATGCAGTAGACTGGGGTCTACTAAAACGAGCAAATTCCGCTTACTTACACTGGAACTTAGATTTCTAAAGAAATTCAACGAAACTCCCGTCTATATGAAGAAGGAAGGTTTTTGGCGCATTTTTGTTCTGAGGCAATGGGAAAAGGTGATCATGAGTTTTTCAGGTTGCCAGAAAACAGGACTTCATATTTCGCGCTGTAAGATCTGCTCGCGCTGGTTGTAAGCGTAATGTTTTGTATTTCTTCTGACTTACGAATAAACGTTATGAAACTCTTTACTCTGATATCGCCGGTTAACTTGTACGTTTCTCAGAACAATCAGAATAATGCTTAATCACAGCCAAAATCTGTTTTCGATCAGTTTCTTATTGTTTCTGCTTGTTTCGCGAGTAGGAAAGTCTGACGCGTACAAGTAGCTAATTTGCATAATGTAGCGCGTGCACTTTCAAGTCCGAGTCGGTGTTTTTTTTAATTAGTACTTTTTCCCCCCATCTTTTGTGCTGGGATGACGCGATAATTTTTGCCAACGCTAAAAGGCTACTAAGATCACGGTTTCTTCATAGTGAAATTTTATACTGCGAAAATGAAGAAGACAAGGAGTTTTGAGAAGTCAAACAACAAAATGAAATTGTTAATCGGGTTGATTGAAAAGTGCTACCGTAATTTTGCTGATTTAATATCTGCTGTCTTCCCACATTTCCAGCTAAACTTTTAACATGCTCTCAAATATTTATCAGATCAGTCAAACATATATAAAGCTAGAGATATTGTTTGAGTTTAATGTATGTTTTTACACGAAAGAGCGTAATGGAAGTCAATTTGTCATGTTTAGATACAAAACACAGATCGCCGGGCGCTCCTTTTCCTCGACAACCAGCGATTAATTGGATTTTTACACAAACAAAACTGAGCAGTATTTACAGACGAAAGTTCTTATGCCTTGATGAGGCATCACGTATTGCTTGCAATTCAGACGAAACTCAAACGATAAACTCTATGGCGAAATCCTTGCAAGCGTGCGGTAAGAGGAGGGAGACTTTGAAGTTCTAAAACGCTGCTATATCCAAATATATCTAGCTGGTTTTTTACTATGTTATGTAAAAGCTATCGATCTTCAACATATGTAAAATTTAGAGTGGAGTAATGTGGAGTACTCGTGAAAGAAGCAGCGCATCACGGCTTGGTCATGATAAGCGGGACATACCTGCATTCGACACTGTCTTACTTCACTCAAATTTGGGTAGCCTACGACGAAGTTACTTAAGCATCATTACAACAGACATAAACGTATTGACTTTTAGGTCTAAAGCATCAAAAAGGCTTTTGAAAATACACCACTGGTGGCTCAAAATAAAGAAAGAAAAGTTGATTTCCGGTTCGTCGAGAGGAGATTTTTGGCAGCCATTAATCTCACCACAAGCGCGGAAGGAGCGCTCGTGCCAGTCTTTCTCCGCATCACACATTGGACCAAGAGCGGACTGCCCGTTACACCGCCCGGCCTTTTTCCGCCCTGCTATTAACACTCCGCAAAACAAAACAAAAAATTGCTGTTCTGTATGCACGTTTTGGAGTTTCTCAAAATTATGCTGAAAATTCGTTTGCTCGCTCTTTCGTTCGTCCGTTCGTTCGATCGGTCGGTCGTTCGGTCGTTCGGTCGGTTGTTCGCTCGTTCGTTCGTTCTTTCGCTCGTTCGTCCGTCCGTTTGGTAGTTCGTTAGTAAGTCAGTTAGCAGTACTCTAGCTTGTCGCTTCAGGTTTTGGTTAGGACAAAAGGGCTCCGAGAACGTCGGTTTACTTTAGAAAACAAAGATAGCATTCAACCAGCCTTGATTCTTATTCTCAGCAGCTGTTTTCAGTTTATTATCAACCAACATAAAACTTCTGGGAACTGAGCACAGTCATAAGATACCTTAAGTTCGCAATATCAGACATCATTAAAAATATTCCAAAATTATAGTACTCGTGTTTTAAAACCTTTAGTCTCAAGCTCAAAAAACAGTAATATAATTCACGAACTCGCCACTAGTCTGCAGAATTCAAAAGCGTACATTTATCTCTCTAATGAAAAAGTTCAAAATTGAAATATATAAATAGCCCCCAAAATATTTACACCGACATTATTTCTGTAATTGGTAATAATTCCAAGCCGACTAAAATGCGGCCGATTGTGGCTTAAGCCTACTTATAACACCAAGAAGTGAAATGTTTAATTACGTTTTGGCAGAAAATTAAATCTTTGGGGTGTTAACAAACCTACGGAAAAAGGGGTAAAGTATAAGCATTGATAAACTTCCTGCACGAAAAGCTCTGATTAGCAACTTAATTTGCTTTCCACTACGTGGGTTTTTGATATTCGCGACCAGAAACTTGCTTAATTTATGGGGAACTTGAAGAAAAATTCAAAAATAATTCGATAACATAAAAAGAGAAATGAAAAAACTCGTCCGTCAAATGATACAAATACAACAGTGTTAGAGACAAAAAGTCGGGTGCTTTGCATTTTTGTAAAAAAAAGCAACAGCTGCAAGCATAAATGAAACATGTCAGAATACAAAACTAAATAAGGCTTAAAAAGAATAAATTAGTCTCACTTCTGCAATCACGATTAGATCATCATGATTATCGCATCATGACTATCACAATTCAATTATCACTGAGTCCATGGTTATAATTATTACTGAAAAGACGGTGAATTAATTTTCGTCGCCTAGGTATGACGCGCTCTCCTGCATTCCCGCCAAAAGTCTGTCAACCAAAAGCGACAAAAACGCGTCCATTGGGTCCATGGCCCCACGCTGAGCCCACTTCGGAATGGTCAACTGCGCATGCGAGAAACCGAGCTTCTGAAGAACCCAGTCAATGTTAACTGGGTCCATGTTCTTCCCAGCCCAAGACAAGAAACGAACTCGAGGCTCTAGTTTCCAGTGCTTGCTCCGGAACTGACGTATCCTCTTGGCTTCCGGTTTGGGAGCTTTCTCTCTGTCTTCTTTTTCAGTCATGCGCTCTTTGCGGACACGCGAGGGTGGAGACATCCCCCGCGGAATGGAACCTAGGAGATACAAAACAAAACTGTGTTGAAAACATTCGCCACATGCACGTTAAGGTACACGTCTCTAACAACTGGCCACCCAGTAGGCCATTTTACAATTGTGTGCTTTGTTACCTGGCCTATGAATGCAAGCGAGCCTGGAGGTGACCTTGCTTTGATAAAGACCTGAGACCTCTCTGCTTTTCTCCTTTAAATGCCAACTACTTAGCATAAGAACAACTTGATTTACACAACAAAAGCAGTGAGTTCTGTATCAAAACAAGGTCACCTGCAGCCTCGCTGCCATTCAAAGGCCAGGGGCCTGTTTCTCGAAGGTCCCGAAAAGTTTTCGTACCCGGAAAGCCGTAGCAAAATCTCATACCGTATGATTACAGAGCTGTTTTATTCATGTATTCTTCATATGAACAGAGGTTCCCTTCATACAAGAAGTTTCAGGCGTATACACTTCTTCGTTTTTAGATACTGATGAACTAAAAATGGCTTTACGGACCCGAAAGGTTTCCGGGACTTTCGAGAAACGGGCCCCCAGTCACTGAACAGAGAACTGTAAAATGGTCTAGGAGCACACACCGTGTGAACCATGTACAGGTACAGACAAAATTAAAAACTACGTACTTCAACGCAATAAACAGGAGTAAATATTTCTTTAGACACGCACCTGAAGAGGTGGTCTCGTTCTCTTTTATGTACGTCTGTACCACGTCATGTAAGAAGAATAAAAGGCCCACATCTACCGTAACACAAAGCCCATCATCAAAGGTTGAGGTCAGGGTTGTCTCCACTACATGTGGGCTTGCCGGTGTCACAGGCAGCGGCGTGACTGACGGAGCACTGGTAACGCAAGGAACACATCTTTAAGTCAAAAGGACTGTTTTTATTTGACAGAAGTTACTGCCGAAAACTACTTAACTGTGTTCAGCTTAGCTTTCTTACCTCTTTTTCTTACAGACCCAATTGGATGCGATTGAAGTCATCGGCATATCGTGTTCAGATCGGAATTCCACCTCAAACTTTGGAATCGCGAAGATGGCCTCCGTCTCGTGCTCGTATCGGAAGCCGGCCGTGTAGCTCGATCTTCGTTCTTTCGACGTAGCTTTACCAGGGCCAGTCCCAGATTCCGGGCGATCACGAGGCTTATCGAAACTTGAGGGCGCGGTGGAATCGGTCGGGCTTATGTCCCCTCCGGTTGCACAGACGTAGTTAAGCCAATCTTGTACCGTGCTGCCCATAGACGGGGGGTTCCTCCTGCCGCGAGCAACCTTTTGAATGATTCCGACGTGTGCTGTGAAAAATGTAAACAATGACGTTTTCATTTACCAACAGTGATTAACACGTAATTTCTCCTGACAAAATCGATGCATTGTCTAGCAGACAAGTGAGGAGAATAACGTATTTCATCATCGCGCGTATTTCTGTATTTGCTTTGCGCGATGATTGTGAGAGCAAAGGCAGTCTCGATTCCGGGGGGATTACCACATAAAGAGGATGGAAGGGCTTGTAGGAAATTTTGAACAGAACTCCTTCGAGGTACCAAGATGCTGTTTTGTGGGCGTGGCTTGAAATGTTTCCCCACCCCACCCCCCCCCCACCCCTTAGACGCACCAATACGAAAACAACACATTAACTGACACTCTCATAATTTTTAAATGGTGATAAAGACGATTGTTTCGAATACCTTCCACTCGTGAAGTTGATTTCCAATATCTCCTTCATATTCTTTCGCGCTCAATACTCTAAAAAGTGCCGCAGAAACTCCCGTTATCGACCTTTTGAAGTTGAATACCCTAAGAGGAACCGAAACCGTTTTTTTTAACCCCTCAAAAGTACGACGAGCTCTCCCGTCCTTTTTATATGGAAGTCCCCCCCCCCCCTCCTCCTGGGGGATCTCGATTGACTTACCTGAGGAAGGCGACAGTTTCCCACTGACCGAGTCCTCCGTGCCATGACCGAGCCTAAGCGAGAGATCCTGCACGGCTTTGACACGCCTCACCTGACAACTCTTCTCAACAGTGCACACCTTACTAGTGAACGTCATGTAAGGTCTCTGAAGTGTGAACAAGACCCAAGACTGAGAGCGGAAGTTTACTCCATGGAAGCAAGCCAGAGAGACGGCTTTGCCATGCAGGGCCAGACTGCCTCCCAGTAGCACGCCTCTCTCTGGCAGGGGGCTGCTCAGGACACTCAACTTGAGGCTTCTAACGGCGTTCAACACTTTACCCCAGTGTTGATACTTCAGGCCTGTAAAAACGAAAAGAGAGAAAGGTGAATAGCTCTAACCGTTAATTTCAAAGAGCGATATATAACACCTACTTTAAATAAGGTTCCTTCTTTTTAACTGCAACTCATTCTAGCAGCTTCATTTATTTAAAATTTAGCAACTCTTTCATTAAGCGATTTCTTTTATTTTGAAACTGATTTTTCGCGATCTCAACTGAAACACCTAAACAATTTTTTAAAAATTTAGAGGGTGCCCGAAACTCGAAAAATATAAATTTTGCTAGAAATAGTCCTCTCAACTTCTATTAAAAATATCAATTCATTTACAAGCAGACTGACGATATTGCCTTACGTTCTCAAAACGAAAGGTCTAATGAAATATACCACAGTCAGTTAGGAGATTTAATAGTACTTCAAGCCTGGAACTAAAGTAATTCTTCTCTGCCACAACAGTGAATACAATATGAAACCACAACACTAACCGTCTTTGTTTCCTTCTTTGCCGGCGGCTGGCGATCCTGTGGAGACTGGTGAGGACAGTGATGACATCACATCGCCAGCTATGTACGTGATGTGAGGCCGCAGAGAGGAAAGTGCCCGGATGCTGTTTCTGTGTTGCTGGGCAACAAATTCTTGAATCTTTGCAATCATCTTAACCATGTCAGGGGTAGTGGAGCGACAAATCATGATCTTGAAATCATTCCACGCCAGGTCACCGTGCATGTAGATTTTAGCGTTAACTGGCTCACGCTCCTGTTCGAACAAATTATCTGCAAAAGAACGAAAAAAGACCCAGTTCATTTTAACACAAAATCAATAACAACGGGAAAACGTTTGTACAGTATCATGTGTAAATTATTGTAGAAATCAGTCAATTACAAGGAACTGTTCTGTTAGACGGCTGGCAGCCGGTCTTTTCTCTTCGGATCTAACGAATGATCATCCTCGAAGCGAACGCAAAAGGGTGGTCTCTATGGAAGAGAAGGTGTTACGGCATTTCGTGAGTGCCTCGGCAATGTCTTGTCCAAATCCTTTTTCGTCAGGCTAAAGTGTCTCGCATAATACTCTCTATTTCGAGAGGAAAACAGACTCCCAGTCAATGAAAATTCTGATCAAAGTACATGAGGTGAGAATAGCTTACCAGTAGAAGGGCTCGTCGTTTCTTGCAGCGTCCACTCATCGTGCAGGTCTGTCTTGAATGCAGACAGGTTTCCCATAAGTATACATGTTCCCATGTAATCAACACGCGCCTCAGCGTACCGCAGGCTCAAGTGGATCAGGTGCTGTGGATTACAGCCTCGCTCTTCGTTGATATCAGCTGGAAAAAATAAAACAAAAATAAAAACCGTGTCAGCGACACAGCCGCACGGTAAAGCAGTGGCGCGCAGATCAATTATTTGCCGAAGCCGAGTTGATCTGCGAGACACCGAAAAATCACGACATTTTGCGACAATCGAGTTCAGTAATTGTTTTATCACTCGATCACCAAGTTTGTTTTCATATTTAAATCCCTCTCTGACAGCTCAGGGGAGCGATCTGCCATTTCTCACACAAGAGGGTGGTTACAAATACACATGAATATTATTCAGTTTTCAGCAAAACACATTTAGACGGTCACACGCATGAGCAGTGGGCAGTTATTTGCAGGTCACGTGGTGCGCTCTCGGCCAATGAACAAGAAGAAATGCGCCGAATGATCATTTCTCGTACCTCGCATCTTGAGCTCTTGTATTTCAATATGTCCGCCAACAATCCCGCTTCGTGCTTCATAGATGGCCTGCCTGACACTGGCTGAACCCTTCAGTTCACGACGACCCGTGTTAGTGAGGGTCAAGTGGCACTGGGAACGAAGATCACTGGTGCTCCAGCTGAAAAAAAAGTACAGTTCAACCCCTATTAAACGGACACCCTCGAGGAAATAGATAGTGGCCGCTTAATGGAGGTACAAACAAAGCCCCTCATCAGGACTTTGATTACTGGCCGCCTAATAGGGGTGGTAGTTTAATAGGTGACCGCTTAATAGGAGTTCGACTGCAAAAACAACGGAAGAATAGTATTCTTAGACCAGCGACAGGCCAATTTCGATATATTAAAATTCTAAGTTCGATTCAAGGTTAAGAGGAATAGCATAAATGATTTTTTTCATGAACTTCGGTGCGAATTTTTTCGGTTTAGTCCACAAAGCGTCAGAGCGATGACAGAATAATTAAAATAATGTGAGTAAAGTGGAAGAAACCATCCATTTTATGCCTGGATCAATGAAAATTTTAATCAATAGCATAAATGAGATGAACAACAAAATGTGCACGCAAAAGAAATTAAGCTGTAAAAAGATGGAGCATGATCTTACAGTGTCTGTCCCATAACACTGCCCATATTTGTCGAAATGTCAAGTCGAGACAAATTCACAGCCACAACCACAAAAGTCTCCCACTTGGACCTAGTCCCTCCGAGACTGGACGAGGAGGAATGGCTCAGAGGTCCGTCAACTTCCGTTTCTGATGAGCCTTCAATGACTTTTAGATGCGGACGTTCAGGAATAGAGTGCTTCCTACCATCTGAAACGGGACATAGATTTTAATACCGTTTATTTGTCAAACTTTACAATGCGACTACACGAACCGGATCACTTGGAAAAGAGTTAACCAATCAGAACGTCACTTGAGTACAAAGGATAGTAATCTTTTTCTCAAATAAACCGATAACATTGAGCAACACGAACATAAAAACCCAACAAAGTGCGAGGTGTTGCGAACCTCTCAGGAAACTTTGCCATTTGTTGATTGGTTAGTTTCAATCCTAAATTTTGTACGCTTTTCAATAGTTTTGATATAGCTGTCGCAAAATGAGTTTTCAAGCTAAATTTTTCGAGCAAGATTTATAATTATGATAACTCGCCGTCAAGGACTGAATCTCTAAGAGTGTATGTAACACAGAGGAGTCGACAGTGTTATTGTTTTCACGCCAAACAGACCGTTGCTTGCCGTCATGAGAAGCTAGCAGTCTTAGGGTCGTTTCCATTCTCAGTTTACGTTGTGATTGGTCAGTTTTCTTCTAGGTGGCCTGGTTCGAGTAGTCGCACTGTAAAGAAGCTGCGTCGCAGAAGTGAAAAGCTAAGCCATAAATGTTTCAATTTTGTCACGTAATCCATCTCAAGCTTTACCATATCCCAGCCATCCTTGTCTCTTCTTATTTTGTTTTGTTTTTATTTACTCTTTCGTGTTTTTCTACCTTAGTATATAATTATTTTGGGATTTTCTTTCATTTTATGACAGACAATGTCACAGTCCCATCCATATTAAACATCACAAAGCCCAGGAGGGTTGGGAACTTATAGACCCTCCTTTGACCTCCTTTCTCCTTCCTGGGGAGGCCGATGATCGAGATCTTGAGAATCAGATGCAGGATGTTTAGTTGGCAAAGAAAATAGTTGTTACCTTTCAAGTTACCAAAAAGACAGAACAGAAACAAAAAAACACACGCTCCTCACCTGATACTGAAGACCGTCTTCTGGTGTTCGAAGGCGAGGCTACCGAGGGACTCAATAACCCATGCCGAGTCCCGCTCATGGTCATGGACCGGAAGAGACTGGGAGAGGTAGGAAGGAGGCCGAAGAAAGCACTGCTAGACGACGCCACTTTACGATGACCTGTTGAATTACAACAATACGAAATAATATATAGGTTTAGCCATGCCTAAAAGCGGAGCTCATGATTACAATCAGTTAATTTGACTTGAGCCTGCGATTCAATCGAAAACCAGTACCTGAGCAACGCTCAACTTCAAAAAGAAAACCACGTGACATCGATGGGCTCTAGACTGGAGCCTGCGATATGGTCACGTGATACTGGTCGATTTGACAGGTGTCAATAGGCGATTTGCAGGATGGCGTCATTTGACTATAACTACCAGAATCCTTCACTTTTTCTGTCTCTTACGCTGATTAGGGCAATTGCTATTTAAACCCCACTGGGAATTCAAAATTTAAACAATAAAGAAAAAACGAAAGGAATTCTGGTAGTTGTAGTCAAATGACGACAACGTGCAAATCTGCTATTGACCATAACATGGATGTTCAATATCAAAGATGTACGCTGTAAACCAAAGTTGCATGTACCGGTCTCGGAGCTCTACTATATATCAGTCAACATAAGGAGACAGGAGGCAAAGTCCACGATAACCTGCAACCCTTAACTTTGGGCCCAAAAGCGATCAAAATGTCTTTCATCGACCAGAGTGCAAAATCTATAGGTACCTCCAAATTTCTTCCTACTAACATTAAATCGACAACCGAGGTCATTTGGTTAGGGTTTGATAAAGGGATCTTTTCAAAGAACCAACCTGGTTTTGGCTTGCTCGCTGGTGATTTAACCGGAGTGGCAGGTACAGGATCATCGTGCGACTCGGACATGGACCGAAATAACGAAAGCTTGCGAAGCCCTGCCGGAGTCGGGACTGGTACTTCTTTCTCGTTAAGGGACGCAGATCTAAAAAAAAGACAAAACAAAACCACGTAAGTCTCGAACTAACGAGAAACGTTCAGATTTCGTCCGGCTCAATCTGAAGAAAAATGTTCACCAAATTACAAGCAATAACAGTGACAACATGTACAGTTGGCAACGTTTTGCATAGTTTAACTTTATGCTACAGCATTTTACTGCTGGTATTTGTGATTATTGTTCAACAAATAGGCCATTTCCGAATTACCTTAAGCCTCTTCCTCAAAGCGAGTCCCGGTGCCCATCCTTTCATATCAAATGGTTGTGCACCAGGCCTCGCTTTGATGGAGAGGCTTAGGTCAACTCGGAAAAGGGCTATTGCAACGATGCCTGTATGTGGTCTGGTCGTCCTTATGGTCATCCGTCCATAGCAGATGCCTTGTGATAAAAGCAGTTTGCTATATTTGGATTTGTCCTCAAAGAGAGGCATCTTGGAAAATTCCAAGTAAGGAAACCACCGTTGTGTATTTCCCGTAAATAGGGGACGCATTTTGAAAAATGAGCCGAATTGTTCAAGTTTGTTGTTTGGAACCTGTCTAGCGTAACGCAGTTAATTATTTCTACATATGTGGCTTTTTCACAGAAATGTTTCATCACATTTTACCTTCTTTTCGAATCCTCGCCCGTACTAGGAGAGGGCACTTCAGGGCTCATTTCTGATCCCGTCGCTGAGGTCTTTGTTGCGTACGAGCCCTCTTTTCCTAAGAACAACCGCTGAACAAGTCCTCTCTTGTACCACGCTTTCGGAAAGTCCAAGATCTCGTTCAGACGTCGCATGTCGTAGTTGAAGGTTGCCGAGCCGATGTCACAGATGCCTAGGCAAAAATCAAGGAAAAAATTTGTACTGAAGGTAAAACCGTTAACAATATCATAATCTGCAGCTGGACAAGGTTCTAGCGATTGTACACCGCGAGTAGTCCCTCTTTCGCTTAGTCCGCGCGAAATCCTGGGAGCGGTAAAGCACGCGCGTGGTTTTCTTTCGCTTCATACACGACGGACTAAGCGAAAGAGAGACTACCCGTAGTCTAAGCGATTGAGGTTCTGACGGTAAATTCAGACGGTTCACTATGTACGAGCCTCACCGAATCACAGCAAGTGCTTTTCATCTCGATCCTGAAAAGAGAATGTTGAAGGAAAATCATTTGGAACGATCGTGCTTACCAGAAACTTTGACAACAGTTGATGACCCAGTCCCCGTCCCGGCCAGAAGATCAGGCGATGGCGTCCTCGTTTTATCTTCCGTCACGCCACCCGCAGAACCAACTCGTCTGCGTGACAGATTGAACTTCACGAACTCTACGTTCAAGCTTAGCGAGTCTTTCTTCCCTGACAAGGGCTGAGAGGAGGCAAAGCGAAATCGAGGGCGGTTGTCTTCGGGGTTTTCTTCCTTATCTGGAGATGTGTTGCTGGGGGAGCGGCCCAAGCCTGTGTGCTGTTTCCCGTAAGGATGGAAGATACAGAACGAAAAGCGCGAGAGACAAACGGTGAAGCTGATTCCGCCGCTGTCAAAAGTCAGCGAGGACGGAGTCAGGGTGGTGTCTAGCTGGTCCATTCGGAGGAAGGAGTAGTCCCGAGAAGAGAGACGAGATGAAGGAGTCTGCACCAATGACTTGTTTGGGCTGGAGTTGGACGAAAAGACCACATCTAAAGCGGGAAGCCGTAGCATACACTCCACCCGAGACACAGGCAGGCAGCTGAAGCGAATATCAGACGGCTGCACTCGGATCACCACCACCACATCCACCGGGAATGAAGAATGCTCCGACATGGAAGATGACACGACGGAACCTCCTACCTCGCCTTCTGTGTCGCTGTCCTCACCCGAAGCTATTCCCCCGCCGTCCACCACCTCGTCTTCGCCTGGCACGCTGATTGGTTGAAGCGCTTGTTCTATGAAATCCAACAAACGTGGCTTTAAGACCATTTCCTGTGGCAATGCCTGGAACAACACCCACACATACAGCCCTGCTTTTTTGACGACTTTCCTGTGACAGGTATTGCTAGAGTTTAAATTATCCATGCCTGGCGTTCCCTGATCCGGCGTCTCGGGGTGAACGGTATTTGAAGACTCGCTATCCGTGGGGCCATCTTCCGCCCTTACTGTAGGAGTAGCCCCGCTCTGCACCGGGGGTGTCCCAGGGGGTCCAACGTTTTCAGAGTCGATGTTAGAGTGGTAGTTTACCCGGACATCCACAGCAGGCAGCAGTATCTTAGTGTCCTCGGGTTGAGAGGGTTTTTCTTGTGTGCTTTGTTTCTGTCGCTTCGGGCCCAGAGTAGTTTGAAACACAGGAGATGATAGTTTACCTCGAGTTGGATCAAATAACTGCAGGCGCTTGCCAGTGTTTCTGAATGGAAAAACAAAAGGTGTTACGATTTTTGCGTTGTGTTTAGCGTTTTTGTTTACAGTACACGAAACGGTAAAGCAGTCATTCGAGTCGTCAACAGCTCTTATCAGTGGCAGGAGGGACAATTTTATTCGCTGTAGAGTATTTTTGCTTTTTGACAAGTAAAGGCTGAGAAGGAGATTAGAGGTTTAACCATAGCACACCGACGAATGAAAGAGAAATCAGACAATCGAGTAATAACATAAAGTATAGGACCGAAACACATTCAAAGATCATTCGAAATGGTTAACGTTTCCTAGAACGTTTAAAATACGTCTCGTTAAAGAAGCTCACTGTTTGCGCATCTTGAAAACTTTAGCCTACATTTTCCAGGTTCGTCATTCGTAACCCGTGTTAATCTTCTTCATCATTAACCATCCTTGTTTCTTTATGGTTTATTATTATATCTTTGGTGTTTTTCTATCTTAGTAACCTATTATTTTCAGGTTTCCTTCAATTTAAAGGTAATTTTATACGCGGCCAAAATACTTTGATTGAGCTCCTCTAAGTGTTGTCAGTTTCAGCCTTTAGCTTCGGCTGACAACAATGATAACTTAATTATCCACGATATTTCAAAAAAATCTCCTTATTATTACTAACTTGGAGTCTGCATTTTCCTCCTTTTCTCCTTCATCTGCGGGATAAAACACGCACTTTCCGCTGTCAATAACAACAGCCACGTCCAACTCAAAATCAAGATTCTGTTGCTGCTGTTGTTGTTGTTGCTGCTGCTGTTGCATAGCAATGGACTTTTGAGACGCGCCGCTGTCATAATCGGACTCACTAGCGGTCCTGAAGGTCACTCTTGGTCCTGTCGTACCCTCCCCTTCCTGGTGCGACGGGCTGCGTAACGGCAACGGGTCTTCGTGATTCACTTTACTGGCGCTGATTCCGACGTTTAAGATATCTGGCAGGGACGGTGAACGTTTACCAAAAATTGCATTCCCCGTGCGGTCTTCGCATATAATCACTGGAGCATCACTTGTTAAATGTTTCCTTGATTTTTGCGGCGTCGATGAATTAGAACCCATCTCCACCATTTCACTCTCCATCTCCTCCACATCACTGCTCGCTTGGCGTCGTACTCGAGAACGCGTCCTGGATCCGTGGATTTTCTCTGACATGGCTTTCTTGCGGTGCAGATTGGCTCGGTCCGACTCCGTTATCTTCGGCAGTCCTGATCGGCCAGATCGAGAATGCCGCCGAAGTTTTTTGCGGACGTCTTTACGAAATTCGTTAAAGACCGCGCTCTCCAAATCTTGAAGCCGTCTTGTTTCTTGTTCCATGATGTACGATTCTACTGCGGTTTTCCTCCTGCAAAAAAAAAAAATGAAAACAAATTCTAAAAAATGTATCAAATTGTCGCCAATATTCAGCGATAATATCAGCTTCGTACTGAATTCCCTTGGCGATCGTTGATTTCGGGAAAAGATTCTGAAATATTGGCAAAATGTTTGGATAATCCGAAAATCTCAGGGAATTGCCAGAAAAAAAATAAAACTCGAAAAATTTAATATAAATCAGTGTATTTAAATTGGTACAAGAAATCGTACAAATGCGAGGGCAATTAAGGATTTACACTACGAGTAACATTTGAAAATTCTCTCAAATTTGCACGAGCCTCTGGCCAGTGAAATTTGAAAAACTTTAAACTTTGCAAATATTACGAGTAGTGTCAATCCTTTAAGTGCTCGACCTTTCATGCAGAGTGCAGAGAAAAAACTAATGATAAATTTACCTGCTCGTAGCCTATCACAATAAAGTAATTTTCTCATTCTCATTCTCATTTTCTCAGTCATAAAGTGTTTACTACTGTTTATTATTTAATGTCACAGAATGATTGTTCGGCGACAGACTGACAATTCAAGTCGTGTTGCAGACTCAATCCCGACAAAATCATAATGCGTTATACAACAACTACAAATCAAAACAAAAGTCAACAAAATTGAAAGAAAAAAAAAAACCTAGAAAAGACAACTAATCTGCTCCTCACCTAAGCTCATTGACTTTACGAGCCTGTTCCCACATGGTCTTCTCGATATTTTTGGATTTACGCCTATCTAAAGCCCCAGCCATGTTGTCCACTTCATCTCGGCCTGTTGCATCAGTGTCCAGGCTGGGGTCCCTGTCCTGTGCTTCCGTCACCGAGTCAATGTTAGCTACATCCGGCTCACCAGCCAGTGCGGTCAGCGTCTGCGCCAATGATGACAGGTGCTTTCCAATGCTGGTGTCACAATGTAACTCGATACCGCACATGCGCCATTGAAACGACATCACCCACTTTCCTGCTTTTATCGTGTCTGATAAGGTAATAAATAACAGTATTATATGGCTTATTCTTGTAGCCGATATAACGCGCGCTCTGATTGGCTAATTGTAGTGTGTTATTCTAACTTAATGCCCACGGGCCGATTATGGGCTTGCAAAAACAAAGCAAAAAGCCATATAATAAACAACTTATTCACGTTCGTTCGGTCTTTCCGGGAAAATCTCAAGCCTCGACCTTGCCGTATTGACCTCGCTATCGCTCGATCAGTAAGGCAAGGTCCGAGATTTTCTCGTAAAGACCTCACTTTTGATTAATAAGTAGTTAATGATAAAAAAGTAACCTTGTATATAGAGCTAATATCATAAACACATTCAAAAGCACTTTAAATCAAATCAACTGACTTACTAGAGCTAAAACTAAGCCCAATACAAACACCAAAAGGGTTAAAAAGGTGGTAAAATGGTGAGTAAAACTAAGACCTACTAGAACTATAAAATGTCATGAACGATTCTAAAAAGACATGTCTTTAATCCGTTTTTTTTTTTTTTTTTTTGTCATTCTAAAGTAGAGTTTGATCCTGTAGACAAGGGTAGATTGTTCCAATAAATGGACCTGAGGCAGCAAAGGTGGGATGTGGGAGAAAAACGAGAGCTTTTTAGACTGCAAATAATGTGTGGCAGGGCAGCCCTAAATGACAGTCGGTCAGTTGGTCGATCAGTCAAAGTCCACAATCTCAAAGTAAATAAAAATGCTCAAGTCACAAAAAAAATAATCAAGAAGCAACAAAAAATCACCTTACACGAGAAAGATGGAAACTCAGACATCACGAGATAACATAGAACAAAGAAATATCAGAGTCTCCGACGGAAATGAAATCAAGGGCCCCTCGCACATCCATTGGAAGTTCTAACCACTGAGCTACAGGAGACTAGTGACGAGCTAAGTGTTTTACTAACGAAAGAAAAAAAGTCTGCTATGTCACAGGCCAACCAGCAAAGTTTGACATCTCACCTGCTGACAAGGGGTACCTCTGTGTTCTTGAGCATAGCTCGTATGTTCCCTCTGGAACAACACCTTCAAGTGACAAGAAAAAATGATCAACGAAGTACTTTAATTAAAAATAAACTAAACTAAAATAACATAATGAAAACCACTGTTTTCCTCCGAATGTCGAAAGGTGCACCTGAACAGTAGGTAAAGCTGCCCCAAGGCAGGCAAACCTAGCCCAAATAGCCTGAGCTCATTCTCATAGTATGAATTATGTTAGTTTATGACAGGTCCCTCTCTTTCAGGTTGCCCCGCCAATTCGCCCCTGCCCACATAGGTCTATCCTCAAAAAACAAAAAATGTTCAAGTGTTGTTGTTTATAGTGGTCAATGCGCTTAGCTAGTTCACAGGCATGCCACTTTAAATGAAGGAAACAAATATATCAACTAAACGTAATAGGCTTAAAAATCCCAACCGGCGGGAGGCAGACCAGTTGGCTATTTACAAGCATGACCGAGGAGCTGAACTAGGGCCACCGAGAAACAACTCCAGCTAAGTGGTCAGAGCGGGACTTGAACCCGCGACCTCCGGATTTCAAGTCCGGAGCCCTAACCACTCGGCCACGCTGCCTCCTCAAAAGGTGGAGAGAGGCACTGAGAGAGTAAATGTCTTGTCCAAGAACACAACAGTGTCCGCCATATATACCAGGGCTCAAACTCGGAATGATTGATCCGAAGTCCAGCGCATTAATCATAATTCATTAGCTCGCCATGAACCTCGTACACCTACACAATATTATAACATAACTAAAGCAAAGCGCGCGCTCTGATTGGTAAATTTAGCGTCTACTATTTGCTCATGGGTGTACGCTGCTGACGTGTGTGCTAATGTTTACAAAGCAAATCTTTTGACAGCATTGTTTCCAAAGTAATGACTGACGTCCTTCTGCCAGAAATGCGCAACTGTCTTCACAGTTGTCTGAAGATGAAACTTTATCGAGTTGCTGGTGTGCAGTCGGTTGCCATGAATGAATTTTCGCGCGCTTGTTTTCTTTTGTCATGTAAGACTACACGAACATTTTTTCCTGTGATGTAGCTCAATAAAAGGATTTCTGTTGTTCCAATGTCTCAATGTTATGTTATAAAACAAATGGTAAACGCCATAGCGTGCACTAGTGGGAGGTGCGGTGGCCTCATGGTTAGTGCGCTCGTCTCCGGATCGAGCGGTCCGGGTTCGAGCCCTGGCCGGGGACATTGTGTTGTGTTCTTGGGCAAGACACTTTACTCTCACAGTCCCTCTCTCCACCCAGGTGTATAAATGGGTACCGGCGAACTTAATGCTGGGGGTAACCCTGCGATGGACTAGCATCCCATCCAGGCGGGAGTAGAAATACTCCTAGTCGCTTCATGCTACAGAAACCGGGATAAGCTCCGGCCTGATGGGCCACTTGGCTCGCATGTAGACTTAACCATAGCGTGCACTATTGAGTTATGGATGCACTTGGGAGGTTTGCTAAGCACTCAAAAAGCTAGAGTCGCACTCGGCTATCGCCTCGTGCGACTCTTACGCTTCTTTCGTGCTTAGCAACCTCCCGCGTGCATCCATAACTCAACAGTGCATGCTATGGCGTTTACCATTTGTTAATTGTGTAATAACTTCATATATACAGTAAAGAATTGTCAAACACTGTGAAAATCAGTTCGTGGCAAGTCCGACATGAGACTCGAGAAACTCAAGAGACTTCGAGAGAGGGTATAAGACCTTTCAGAATTAAACAGCAAACACGTTAACTATCGCGCCCTTGGAAAATTGAACATATTTGCAAGCAGTCTGGCCTTCTATCGCAGGGACTGAGCACGATGCTCAACGAGTTTGCTGTTGAATTCTGAAAGGTTTCTGAAGGGTCTCTTGGCCGAGACGAAACGCCGCGTCAGACTTGCCACGAACCGTTTTTCACAAATAACTTCATAACAAGAGAATGCAAAAGTCCATGCTATCCCATGATGCCTTACATCTGCTGCATCTGATCATTTCTGCAGTCTCGAAGTTTGGTTTCCAGTCCTCCGTGTCCGTGTCAAATTTGTCGGCGAACCACAGCAAGAAACTGCTGAACTTTCCTTTGCTGACAAAAGAGACGCTAGAACAGCAAGTTAAGAGCATCTGCTCCACTAGTAATACCATAGCAGGGCCGGGTTCTTGCTCTGAACAAATATAAAACAGGATAAACCATTCAGTTGAGTACAATAGTACATGTCAACTTCGTACCCAGTGTCTCTCTTCTTCTCGCTCCCTGGAGGGGAAGACCCTGGGAACGAGGTTGGAACCCACAAGTTCTGTACCCTAAGAAACCGGTTAAATCTGTTGTAGATCTCTTAGGTCTCCTGAGCGTGCGCAGCCCAAAACACAGGTAGAGAAGTTCGGTTTTCAGAAAATAAAAACTTTGGGTAAGAAATCTCACTCTCTTAATAGACATATATTTTACTCTCCATTTGTATTTTGACTCACCCGACAGGCTGGAGGACTCTATTTACAGCAATATTAGATATTTAAATGTTTGATAAGATCTATGAAAGTGTAACAAAGTGGAATAACAATGCAGTGCAAGTCAGCGTCCTCGCACTCTTCTCCTAACTTACCAGGATATCTCATTTGGAAACCTTGAGCAACAACCTAGAAAAAGGCAAAGCAAAACTTGCTTTCAGATTTGGAATTTGGTTTACATAGTATTTTACTTTAGTGAGATGTCTGTAAGTTTGGACAGATACTGATACCATATATAGATAGAGGGTGGTAAAATGTGAGCTAAAGAGATAAAGAGGTAAAGAGGTGCGAAAAGCACTAGGAATACTTCACACGTGTACAATTACATCAGAGCGAAAAAACGTAGTAAGCATGCGTGAGTTTTGGCCGCGCGCCAGGCTCCAAGTTTGAAAAAATCGCGGAAATCTCTTCGATCGTGTAAACAAAAGGTTTAAAGGTTACTATGCTCTCCCAATTTTCATGGTAAATAGCAACATTTTCTCGTCACTAATGCAAGCTGGTGTATTGTTTTTGCGGGGAATCAATTTTTTCGGACAACATTAAGAAGGTTTCCGAATCCTTTATTTCTCCACGGCATAATAGCACAAGAAATTTGGGTGCGGAGACACACTTTTTTCCACAAACCCTCTTTACATATTGCATCCATATAAGCACACAACCTAATATATAAGAAGTAGAGCCTCAGAGCAGGCAGGGGGGAGCCTAGTTTTCTAACAGTGAAATGTCGAAAAAATTCATGCTTGCTCAAGTAGAAATAAATCAACTGAGCGACATTCTCGCGTTCCTTATGACAGTCCGCCTTACGCTATGCCATTGAAACCACATTATTGCCTTAGCCCGCAAGTGGGGTTAGGGGTGCGCAGAAAGTTGCGCAGTACGTTTTTCCACTCTGAATACAGATACAAGGTCTTACAAGATAAGCCGATGAACGAATGCTATTAGAACACTGAGCATACCTTTCTCCTACCGCACTCCCAAAATCTTATTACCCTCTCCCCCCTCCCTCGACCTAACAGTTCTGAAGCGTCCACGTCTGCCTTCGCTTAGCTGACGGGCCACGCCTGTGAGTTCGTAGATACTTTGCACAGAAGACTGAAATATACCGCCACAAAGAAGTGAAAGTCTGGGATAGAAGTCGTCCATGACCATGGGGGTCAGTTGACCTTACAAACCTGGTTGCCATTGTAGAGCGGGATGCAAACTCCAAGATGATCGACTGTCAGTTGGAGGAATAACGATCCTGACAGCTGAGAAGACGGAGGTCTTTGAGGCAACTTGTCCAACACTGCTTGGGTAGCAAAGTGAACCTGAACAGAAGAGATATGTAAGATTTGTTTTACTTTGATTTCATCTGTCCACCAAATTGCGAGCTCTACATCTCCAAAACTATTTCTGTTGCATAGTGCATTTGAAATTGTCTGACTACACTGTCTCGGCTATCTGACTCGTAAAATCAAACACCTTCTATTAATCAAAACAAATTTATACTCGTTTGTTCCACTTTCTGCATGTCGTTTTACCTCACTACGAGTCGCGCAACTCAGTTCTTAGGACGAGAGCATTCTTTTCCCCACGGCTCTTAGAATAACCTTAAGAGTTTTCGCCATTTGCTCTTCTTACGAGAGTGGAGTAACTCACTGACTACCTTCTTAAAGGAACTACGTCACGGTTTGTGCATCTTGAAAAGTTTTGCCAAACTTTTC
Source organism: Orbicella franksi (assembly GCF_964199315.1). NCBI lineage: Eukaryota > Metazoa > Cnidaria > Anthozoa > Scleractinia > Merulinidae > Orbicella > Orbicella franksi. The sequence goes on from NC_138153.1 coordinate 15,953,815, forward strand.
AAGTTCGTCGTTTGTAATCCGTGTCAATCTTCTCCATCCTTAACCATCCTTGTTCCTTTATGGTTTATTATTATCAGTTTGGTGTTTTCCTATCTTAATAAACTACTATTTTCAGGTTTCCTTCAATTTAAAGGTTATTTTGTATGTGGCCAAAATAACTCGAAATGCTGTAATTGAGCTCCTTTAACACCTTCATTTTATCAGAGGGGTAGGGATTTTACAAGTTGAGGTAAATGAAAGGGTGGGGAAATCAGACATTTAGGTAAAAGGTGAACGGGAACTGAATAAGTGACAATTGATCTTTTCGTTAACATCTCTTCTAGTAATGATTGGTGTTCTCCCGTAGTATGGTTCATTAACTTCATTCTAAGGGTTTAGAAAAAGGATGCAGTGTTCTTAAGTAGGTACGCCGTGAAAGAGGTAACTTTTTTCTAACAGGTATACAAAAGTGGTACCTTTTCTGTCAAAATTGTATACAAAAGGGGAAAGGGTTGAACCTCGGGGCGGAGCCTTCCCGTGCAAAACTTTTTAGAGTTTCGGGCTATCTATTCACTCTAGCTTTCTACCAAACTGACTCACCGACCGACTGACTAGACGACTGGCTGTCTGGTACAGTAGCTGTGAATGAATGTACACACACTCACATGAACAACTGAAAACAATGGAAATTAGTACCTATGTTCCGTAGCAATGATTACTAGATGTTCACATCATACTGTCTTAAAGGACAGCTAACAAAAACACACTCAACCCCAAGATCATTGAGTTTTTTTAATGAATGGTTAACAGCTTGGCTCGAAGATGGTAGACAAGGATATAATTAACTTTATCCAAACGAAATTTGTGCACTGATCAAACCTACAACCTCAATTCTCCATCCCACCTAATGCCATTTTCCATCCCCAATATTAAAAGTCCGCAATTAGTAGAGGGGTGTTTCCTCTCGGCTAGCTAAGTTTCGACACGTTAATAAAGCGCCTGACTGATTGATAGAATGATTGATTGATTGATCGATCGATCGATTGATCCCATAAAAAGCAAACAAGCAAACAAAACAAGCTTCTGACGAAACAAGCTCCCGACGATTCTCAAAATTGAAAACGAGCTGCTTCATTTAAATTTCCTCTGATTAAATTTCAGTTGCAAATAAAAAACAAAGAAACGCACGTGCACGAGGAAGTACGGAACAACACACGTTAGCGAATACAGTCTGGGTTGATGCGTATAAACGAGGTGGACAGCGCATGCTCCATGCTATTAAAATCAAAAAAGCATTACTAACATTACTTGTGGCGTTCATCTCAAATTGCTGTACAAAAAAAGGAAAATCATTTAGAATAGTCAATTGTGAATGTGTCCCGGGGAAGTATAACTTAGTGACTTCAATTACAGCCGAACCGCCACTAACGGGCGCCCTTGAGCAATCACTCGCTTGTGTGTCGGCCGTTTTAGGCAGCGTCCACACTACTCGGCAGGAATTTGAAAACGCACCTTTATTTCGACGGTTAGGCTTACCATCCACACTAATCCGACATGAACGTTTTTCGAGACTGCTCTTCAAACCGGTGAAATTTGAGAACGCGTGCTTTTCATCTTCGTGTGGATGGAAAACATTTTGAAAACGGAGGTTCTCGAAAACGATGGCGTCACGATGACCATGTGATTTTCCTGACCGAGTTTTCCTCAAACACAAATCCAAAATGACCAGTGGTTGTTGCGTTTTTAAATTTCTCCGGCGTGGTGTTGACGGAAAACATTTGCTGCAATTTCAGAGTGAAACCTCCGTTTTCAAATTCCTCCAGCGTAGCGTGGAAGGGGCCTTTTAAGGTGGCTGAACACAGTTTTTGATACCTATGTTTTATTCACCTTTTTCTCTAAAACCCTTGATCCCTCGGTCGTCAAAAATGGCAGCAAGCTAGTTAACAACACAAACTTTGGTTTTTTGATGGTTAAGCTGACGTATGTGCCGTTACCATGGCAACATGAATAAATATAAACAGGCCTTTAAAATCGGTTTTGTTTATTTGCAGAAAATCTAGTCATTAGATTTTCTTTATAATTTGCATGCAACAAGCTTGTAACGATTCTCACAAGTTAAGGTAATTCCTCTGAAATAAAAGTGACAATAGATTTTTGTTCAAACTTTGTCCACTGAATATTTGTCATATGATAACTTCAATTTTGAAATAAAAATGGGGGGTGCCCATGCTCATTAAAGAGCAGTGAGGCATTGAAAATGCCCCATTTTGGCATTATTTAATGCTTATCATAAAAACACATTCCCAGTAATTTTAAAATCTTTGTGAGCCCAGACTCATAAGAACACGCATTAAACTACAGTCAATACATTGTGTCGGACACAAATAAACATTTTAAGTTTGATTCAGACAGAAAGCTAAATCCTTGATTAAAAATTTGAACCAAATTTCTTGACGTGGTTACCGACTGCAAAATAGAAAAGACCACAGTGTATCTGCTATTTTTCTTATTTATTCAATTTTCAGCAATAGAAATTAGATCAGTCTTTTATCACGCAACGCTTATGATTAGTTGATTACAATGACGGGAAAAAAAAGTGGGGTGCCCGTGCTCGTTGGTGAGCTAGAGTCATTTTTCAACTGACAGAGCTCAATATCAAGGTAAATCCGTCATGTTTTCAATATGCGCGTGCACGAACGCGCGCTAATGACTTCATAAATTATGCCCAGTAAGGATGTGCAACGCAAATGTGAGGAATGACCTTAACACCATTTTGCTAATAATTTAACAGAGAGATCTTTAATTATCCCTTGTTGAAGGTTCACTGGAATATCTAGAATTTCCTTTGTTAAAGTTCAATTATTTTCAATACTCCAGTTACTTACTTCCTAAAGTATTTTCGTGCCAAATTATGTGAAATTCTAATGAGTGGTTCTCGAGAAATAGGCGTATTTCCGAGAGTGCAATTTTCATTCAATCGCAATTTTTTGACTTAGTATGCATGCGCTGCATTTGACTGGGTTCTTTCGGTAAGAAAGAAAAAGCTGAGAATTGCTGGGTTCTTTGCATCGTTACCTTTTCTAATATATCTTTGTAATAAAAGACTAAAGCCATCAATACGCTGCGTTCAATTATAGAGAAAAATAGTACAGATAGTACGAGTGTTGAGTAAATAAAATGATCACTCTATTGACGGCATGTTTGTTTTTTGCAATCCTTGTGCGCGCGCTGAATTGCATCAGCAAAAGCGCGCGCGAAAACTGTGTTCGGCCACCTTAAAGGTGTAATTTCAGTTAGGCGCAGGCACACACTCTTTTAGGTCATTGAAACAGAGAAACTCGGTATTGTAGATTCGGTTTACTCGAAGAAGGCTGAATTAGTCTATGGTTAACACTTCTGAATTATTTCTGGGCTCATCCACTCTATACATTTGCCAGCCTGCTAACCACAGTGAGGATTAAAGAGGGGCGTCCGCGAGCGGAAGGCTCGACTGGTTAACTACGTTAGAACTGAATGCAGCTAGAGTAGTGCTTTTGAATGATGTGCTTAGTAAAACAACCCACGAGTGACATCGGCCTTCAAGGGAATGCGTATACTGTTTAGTAGCACAGAAATGATTCCACACTGAGGATTTGGCGCGAAACAAATAAAAGCTGTTATGAACAGATTATGGAATGAAAACAAAACTAGAAGCCCATGACGGGAGTGGTACATTTTCGCAGGAAAACAACTGAAGATCATCCAAAACAATTGACGAAAACTATGGCATATCCTCAAACTGAATGAACGGAGCATGTATTTAAAAGTAACACACCTCTTTATTCAGAGCAAGTCGCTGCTCATTCCAGTGTTCGTATGCATTCTTGTAGTTCAAATAAACTAGAACAGCTAAAGAGAAAATAATGAACACAAAAGATATGAGTCTGAAAAAGTGATACTCAGTCCAAACGAGAAAACAACACATTCCAAGCTCTCGTTGTTATAGAACCAATGTATGTTCATGTGACTATTTCGTGCTCTCACCTTTGTCAAAAGCCACCTGTTGTACGTACAAACAGGGTTTTGTCAGCGTCACAAGAAAAGTCTCCTTATCTTCCGTTCCAGCTACTGACCTGCTGTCCTATAGTATGAATAGACACACAAATTGATAATTGTGCCCACCGCAAGCTATTTGCAGTGTACGAAATTAGTTTTCATAGTTGAATTTGCTGACACTTCAAGTCAACTAATCAGTCACAGGGCTCGAAAAATATTTAAATTCCAGTTTTCCCTTCGATCAAGTAACTGTCAAATTTTGCTTACCCAGGCCAATGGCATACTTAATTTTGCATTTCTTTAATTTTATGACTTAACTGGCAAATAACTTACCGTAAGCCCTTGCCCGTCGGACAAGTGACCAAAAAAAGTTAATTGCCCCACAGGAAAATCTACTCAGTGTCCCTGAGGGCCAGGCGGCACTCTTCGTGAGCCCTGCAGTCAGTCGGTGTGAAAAAAACATCTTGTTCCTTAATTCCCTGAATAAATCCCTTTACGTACCTGAAATGAATTGCTGACCCCGATTCTGGTCTTGAAGTAGGCCAATTGTTGGAAATCAAATTCGTTGTCTATGTTACGGCTCTGAGGAGAGGAGAGAACAATCAGCACAACACTGCTCTCGTTTGATTCACTTCTTGAGAAGATCGTGCACAACATGCAAACAAATTATTTCTTACCTTAACAAATTGACCAAGGGAGAGATTCACGTCTACTTGCGCTTTCCCAAAGAGTTTCACATAACTACTGCCTGTAGATAAACAACAGCATGGAATTAAGACAATTTTTCAAGCGTAGCTTAGCAGATATTGATTAAGGAATTCAATTGTTTGTTTGCTTATCTTTGCTGAGCTCTTTCATTAGCCTAAAATCCTTATGCAAGATTCTAGAACCAATCAGAGGAAACCAACATATTTGTTAACCAATCAGGAGCAAAATAATTATACGCATTCTGCGCCTGGCATCGGTTGCATGTCTTCCCGCGCTTGGCACCAGTTACATGTCTTCCCGCGCTTGACACCGGTTTTCCAAAGCTTAGAAATGGTTACGTGATTTTGCGCCCTCGATTTTGGTTGCATGTTTCCCCGCACTCGACACTGGTTGCATGTTTTCCTGCGCTTGGCACTGGTTGCATGTTTTCCCGCGCTTAGCACTAGTTACATGTTTTCCCGCGCTTGGCACTGGTTTTCCCAAGCTTAGCAATGGTTACGTGATTTCGCTTCCTCGACTTTGGTTGCATGTTTACCCGCGCTTCGTACCAGTTGCATGTTTTTGCTGACATCGCACAGGTCGCGTTCTTTGCCTTGAGTTAATTCTGATTGGCTCACTATGTTGTTGGGTTCATTGTGATTGGTCAGATGTGGTTCCTTGGGCTGGGTTTTAACGAACATAATAAGATAAACCCCGCTCCATTCTAATCACTGATTGAACACATACTTCTCTTTAGCTGCCCAGGCAGGAGATTAGATGATGGCGCTGAATTAGACACTTCCAAAGCCATTACACCCGTATCCAATCTGACAGCGGTCGACGAAGGAGTTGTCGCTGTCACTTGAATACCCTGACAGAGACAAATTGGTGAGCAAATAAGTATTAAGAAAAACCTTTGGGTATAAGGCTCCGTCCGCACTACGCCGGAGAAATTTAAAAACGCAACAATCATCGGTCATTTTGGATCTGTGTTTGAGGAAATCTCAGGCAGAGAAATGACATGATTATTGTGACATCTTCTTTTTCGTCCAATTCCTTCGGTTTGAACAGCGTTTTCGAAAAGCTCCGTTTTCGTGACGGATTAGTGTGGACGGTAGACCTTGCCGTAGAAATAAAGCCCCGTTTTCAAATTTCTCCGGCGTAATATGGACGGGGCCTCAGTTAATTTAGTTTCAAAGAAAGTGACTGAGGCATTCCCTCTAAACAAGAAACTACCATTATTACAGAGCTTCACAGTTAAAAAAGACTCCAATTCAATAAAGAAAGAGTGTTTTGTCACATTTCCAAACCCTTCAAAGTTCGCTATGAATACTCCAACGGGTGTCGTACTTCCAACTCACTTGTGGATATTTGGAATACGATGACACAATGTGTTCGGTTTTTGACATGTTACATCAAGAATTTAGAACAAAAGCAACTTGCAAACCGGCTACCTTCAAATTGAGTCGGAGGGAATAAAATAAAGGAAACTCTTTCTCTTTTATGTTGTCCAAATCTTCGGTTGAAGCTGTTCTCCACAAAGGTACAGGTTGACTTTCACCAGAAACGCGCTGAAGGACATCATTCACCTCCTGAAAATCAAAACATGGATTGAAATCGTTGGGATTACTAAACACTCAATGACTATTCCCAAGGAAAACAGTCAGTTTTGTTTCCCCGAAACCCTCAATGTTGGAACATTGGAACATCGAGGGTTGAGGGGAAACAAAACTGACTGTTTCCTGAGGGGTTTACTTCCCAACTCAAAAATAGAAAAAACTGCGAAAAGTTACTTGCTTGACGTCGACTGCCACACATATTTGCCGCGTCTTCAAGGTGCACGACCTGATCACGTGCGAGTCAAACGTTCAAGGTGTTCTTTCCCTAGCGAGCTAGTGAGTTTTGACGATGGCTTTGACCTATGGCAGGTGACACGTTCTCCTCCAATCGGAAAACGTATTTGAGTTGGGAGGTATAATAATGTTCATTGAGAGTACAGCAGAAGAGGCATTTTTACATTCACTAAACTGCCTCGTCTTCGGAAACATGTACTGTAGCAACCTTAGAGAATCACAAACTCTCTTATTCCACATCATCATATCCCCCCATTACCCATCACTGAATCTAAGCAACGAATCGTAATCTCAAAAATCGTCTCCCAACCGTCCACACCTTCATGAAGCTCTTCTGTACAAACACTAGATGATTCAACAGATCGGTCGTCAGGCTGTGTTGGAAGGCGCCTATTTCTGCGGACATGTACAAATGCGTTTTAGCCCTGGAACGACTCCGAAAGCTCTCCTCAGTCTCCGGAGGACCATCCTTGGTTCTGATAGCCCGGGGAAGTTTGGTTACGAGCTCGCCATGCACGTGGACTGGTGGTAGTTCTACAACAGTGGCTGGTGGGATTGTATTGTCCACGGATTGGACCTTTACATGAAGTAAATAACCAAGTAAGTTATAATTAAACGAGCTACGGAGGAATATATCAAGTAGTATCCTGGACATTATCTGCGACGAAAAGAATAACCTTCAAGTCAAAGGGAACCTCAAATAGTATCATTCTAATTGAGTGAAGAAAAGCCAAAACCGAGTAATCATTCTGCCAACCATAAAGAACACAGACAATTCAGTGAACCAATCAAAACTACAACCTAAGTCATAAGGGTTGGAAAAATTCATTCTATACGCATTTTGCCCCTCTCCACCCCTGTGCAATGTTGACAAAAAACTTTCATATACCATAAGTTTGCATTTTACCATTTTCCAACATTGAAAGGGGAATGGGGGTACTGACATTTATTCTGGACGTATAACGGTTGTTATTCCATGTTTTTGCGCATTTTCCAACACAATTTGTCCATGGTTGTAGAAGTAACTACATTTAGCTAACACAAAAGCGCGAGAAAACTTGTGTAAGCGGGTCATGATTGGTTCTGGTTTAACTTCTAATTAGCTGAGAAAGTCGCGTGAGTTTTTTAAGCCAATCACCAAGCGCAGTAATGCAAAACCATAGTAAATGAGAATTGCTTTCGCCACTCCAGAGAAAACCTCTCTAACATGGTTGAAAAGACTTAAGATGACGCAAAAAGCCCTAAAAGAATAAGGATGGCTAAGATAGGGAAAGATTGGGGTGGATTACGCGACAGACTTTATGGATTACGTGACAGACTTAACGGATTTACGGTCTTGGTGGATTACGTACAGACTTTACAAACACAACGAACCAAGTGTTAACAACAGCAACCGAGCCTGCAAGCCTCATTTCCACGAGCTTTCTTTTTCCCGGAAAAGAGGTTAAGCGCCTCCTGCAAGTGAAATAGACCAATTTCGATATATTAAAATTCAGCTGCCGAACACAACAGACCTCAGCACACTCTGTAGTTATTCCCCAGAGCCTCGTACTGAGGTCTTTTGTTTTAGACTGAATTTTAATATATCGAAATTGGTCTATCACGTAGTCCATAGCATAAACCACGTGGGTCCATAATATGCGTCGACAAAATGACGTGTAGCTTACCTTGGAAGTAAAACTCAGACTGTGAACTGGCATGGCCAGCTTAAAAGTACTGTTCTTGTCAGTGCGACCTGATCCAGTTATTTTTCCCATCTAAATGAAAATTAATTTAATCATTTAAATAACATTACAATGAAAAGAAACTTCTCCCAGATAGCTTACCATTTCGAAAATTTATCAAGCTAAAATAAAGACAATCACAGCCGTGACGGTAGACTAACGCCTTTGGTCTAACGATTTCCTTCCTCTCCTAACCACTCTATAACTAGCAATACTGGAAAGGTCCTTTGCGGTTCGGTCCGACCGGAATATTCGGGACCACATTGATCGATCGGACCGGTCGGTCCGAAACTTGTCGTTCCATTCTCACAAACCGGTTCATTGCCCTACTTTTCTTCAGTAGATTTCAATTCCGTAGGGAATTCGGGAAAGGAATAAAAATGGTCAGAGCCATTCCTCTTGGTTAGCCCGGTTTGATCGGAAAATGTCGTTCCATTTTCCTCGGGTAATCCCACTGGTCTCTGACCGGTCGGTCTGGCAAAATGAAAGCACCCAATGTTTCACATGGCAACAGCAGGGCTAGTCGAACCTCAGTAGGCAAGGCAGCCGCTTACACGGCACTACTGAGTGAATTGGTACTAAATATTGAACCTTCCACATTTACCGATATACAAGCGACACTACTTTCCCGGCAAGTATGTCAAGACTTTTATTCTCTCTTTTTCACACATAGATTACTGACGTTTACTTCACTACTTTACGCTACACAAAGGAAGAAAAGCTAAACGCTGATTGTCTGACCTTGTATTCTGCTCTTAAAGATGGCAGTAACGAAGCTCCTAAGCCAAACCCTTTCAACACACAAGTGAAAGAGATCTTGGAAACTGAGGGGAGTGGGGACGGGCCATCGACACGATCCAACAGAGCAAATGGCTTGGGAGTTGAGGGAGACATGAGCTGGGTGAACTTTGAAATTTCCGATGGAACACCCGACAACCTATGGCCCATCAGACGGGACTGGGAACTAACTTCAAAACTTGCCATAGATCTAAGAAATTGAAGAGAGAAAAATGGTGGAGTTGTTAGGAACTTTTGGGGTTTTGGTTTCCAAGACAATAGCAGCATCACATTATAAAATTCTCGCACTAACATGCATATGGTCTAATTACCACAGCTGCATTCAGTGTTAAAGTAATAATGAATTACCGCCCTTGGCTTTACCCTAGTGACAAAATTCAATGCACGAGCACTTCCGGATTTAAAAGTTTTGAAAATCACTGCAAACTGTCGAGAACACCGAATGAAACAGTACATACTGTCCTTTTGAATTCCCTTTTCTGTAAAAGAGTCAGGGACACAGCAATTCCCTAGCTTGAACATTTTGCTTTGAAAGAACAATTTTTATCATTCAGTCAATCAATCAATCAAATCAATCAAAAACTTTATTAATGCATCGAAATTTAGCTAGCCGAGGGGAAACACCTTTATACTCAATCAGACTCCATCCTGTCGATTCGAATGATTCAGGACATCTGTGAGCACAAAGTTGGTGCAAAGTGTACCGAAGCCTCAGAGGCAAAGAATTTATCATTTCCCCCACCTCTACTCAGGCTCCTACGCAGGGACAATACCTACGGACAGAGAGACCTTCTTATTACTTACCTTATGACTGATCTCTGGGTCTGAATCTCCGAGATGTGACGTGATATGGCGCGTGAGCTGCGCGTCATCATCGAATGTAACGCAACAGGGTGTTGAGGGATATCGATATCAATCATACCCAATGTCACCAATGCGTTACCTTTCTCCTCACTGCCTCGCGTGACGGAAGAGTAAAGCGCATGAGAACGAGACAAACTGCAGCTTACCACAGTCCTGTAAAACAATCAGTGAAACAATTCAATATAGAATGTGCTTGGAAGCATACCTTTTCTGTGCTGCACATTCCGTCTATACACTGTACCCTACACTACACTGTACTCTGTACCCCGTCTATGGACTGTCCCTCAGACATTACAAGATCAGCTCTACGTAGAAGAGGGGTGCTGCTAAAGATCAAACCTTTGAACAAATGTTTCCGAGGAACCACAACCTATCAACTCAAACATCATTCACTCTTGTAAGTTATCCATTACCCTGTGACAAATTTCGAAGTCTCCTTTAGGTCCACTTTAGTCTTTCCCACATGTCCCGTCACGGAAGATATCACGTGTCCTAAACGAAAAGAAGAAACTACATCAATAATTCTTTAATGCAGTCCTTGTTGAGCAGTGATTCAGGCATAACACCCACACGGCTCGTGTTAATACCCACGAGAAGATTTGAACCTGTAAACTTATGATTAAACTAGGGAGAGCAAGGCGACACTCGCGCGCGTCCCTTTTCAGGAGAAAAAATCGCGCGCCAGTTTCACGAGCATTTGCCAAAACCGCGGACCTTTTCCCCGACCACAACACGACATTTTCGTCTACAAAAGATTCAAAAAAATTCGCAAACCTTCACAGTTCTTCTCAGCTTCCTCTTTCCTAGAACAAGACACACTCATTTCTCTGATCTCCGTCTCCAGAATGAGCCCACCAATACTGGCCAGCAGTTTAACTCTTGGTAACGTTACAACACCGAACACTATGGACAGTGGTATCACACTTGGCGCATCCTCCTGATCTGTAATGATCGTTGCCTCAGTGGTGCTTCGGCTGGCGGCTGAGCGCCTTTTCTCGGGACTGCCTGGACTGTGAGCGCGGCGTCTTCTTCGATCGTCCGTCGGGCCGTCTTCGATGTCAATTTTCACTTCCCAGGGCTTATCTGGTGACATTCTGTCGGCTGTCAAGGAGAAGCAGAACAAAAAGATTCTTTTAAAAATTTACAGACCATTGCGATTTTCTTATCCAGAACATCACCTCACTCGACGGAACAGAATAACTGGTCAAATCAATGATCACGTGATCAGGACCTTAACACACAACAACTGCGCATGTTTGGCATTTTACCAGAAAATGGAGGGAAGCAAAACAATTTCAGACACACACGTTCCGATATGCACATCTTGAACTAAGGACACCTGAACCGTCTCAAAACAGACAGACTGTTTTCGCTTTTCTTTCCGTTTAGAAAATAGATGTACTACTGTTTTTTTCTTTCAACTGGAAAAAGGTATCAGTTAAATTCACATGGTATGACCAGTTTTGAATATTTCACGGGAAGGTACACAGGTCAAGAAAAAAGACAACCACTTAACACACCCTTAGCAAGGGAATATTAATGGCTCCCTCGCTCGCCTTCATGGAGACCTATCCACGGCAAATTATCAGCTTGTGAATCTTTTGTCATTTCGTTAGCACATCACCCTACAAGCTACGAGTTTAAAGTAAATAAGACTTACAAACCTTTTTACACCCAAAAGAGATCGAAATCTATTTTTTTTTTCTTAATAAGAGTACGTCATTAGCAGACGGGTGATTAGAATAACGAAAATCATCAACTTTATGTAATACCAAATTCTCAGTACTAAAAGTGAAGAAAACTTATACAATCAGTATGGAGAATTAACATTTCGAGTTCGTGTCACCTCCTAGTGCTCTCCCTATGGTGCTCCGTCGCATGAAGCCCTTATTCTTGGCCTCGCGGGGAAGTGACGAATAAAGGTCCACAATCTGGTACATTATTCTCCAACACTTCACAGCACCATGGGGCACTTTTGACTTCAACACCTGAGCCCCATCAGTTCTATCCTCAGCCGACATCAAGCTCGGGTCCCCAGATATCAAAGGTACGTCGCTCTCATTGCTTTTAGAAATGACATCTGACAGCAAATCTAGCATGTCTACAACTTGAAGGACTAAACGGACGAACGACAGGTTAACACGCTGCGTGATATTTCCGCAGCCCACAGTAAACTTGATTTGAGTTAGCTTGGTACTGTCCTCCTCCGAGTGGAAACTGCTGTTCGGGGTTTTGTTACATGGAATGTCCAAAGGAGTCTCATCGCAAAGAAATCTGACAACGAAGTCTCTTGCAATGAATACCGGATCTCTCTCCTAAAAGCAAAATCATAAACAAAATTAGCGCAACGAGTTTGAGCGCCACAATAAACAACCGAATTTGGGAATATTTCGTTGAATATTGATAAGAGTGAGCTCTTAAAAAACAGGATAAAGTAGAATAATTTTTTCTGTAATGTGCACACAAAATGTTATAAATGTAATTGTAGGGGTCAGTAAATGATTGATCTTAGGCGAAGTTTACAAAAACACCAATCTGAGGGTCCCTAGCAACGAATTTGGGCGCCACCATATGGCCTAAGGAATTGCTTAAAAGGAAAAAAACGCTCAACGTAAATGTGGCTTAAAATTTACAGTAAAAAGATTTGTTTACCTGGCGCCGTCTCTTGGTTCGGTCTTCAGCCTCTACTCTATTCTTTCCTTTGCCCTTTCCTTTCTTAGCCAAGTTATCGAACCCTCCGTCTACCAGATGCACGTGGAGGTACCTCAGCTTGGTGCTCACAGAGAATGTGCTGGCTGTGTCCTGCTGTTTAGCGACCCTAGGCATTAGATTAATGGCCTGTAGGAAGTTCTTGAAAGTCTCGCGCTCGTCTTTAATCTGTTTACCGCTGGTCGGTACGCTTACCATATCACTGAACAGAACTGGCTGTTCAGGGGACATCGGTTTGGAAATAGAACCTGGAGAATCATAAAGAAACAAGGCGGTGAGGGAGAAAATTTAGAAAGAAGTTTGACACTAATGTTGCAGCGAAAAACGCTCTGTAGAACAGCAAAGGTAAACAAAGGTTAAAATCCAAAGCCAAGATGAATGATCCTTAAGCTTCCTAACGGTCGGCTCGGGAAGGTACCTATTCTTTTTGTTTTAACTTCGTAACATTTTAAAACCAACAGAGTAAACCGCGGGTTCTCTTCGACTTTAAAGGCTTTACATAGTAAACTTCCAAACTTATTTACGCGTCGTGAGTTACTTTGCAATAAATCACTTTGACAGCTTTAACGTTAATGTTGACCAAGCGTTCGTACCTTTAATGAACTCTGCTGTCTTCCTCTCCCGTCCTCCCTCGACAGTTGACTTGGTTTGCGACGTGGGAGGGGAGGTAGTGGGCGGTGAAGACAGCCAGCTGTACAGACTAAGCTGTTTATGATGGCCCATCTTCTTTCCCTCAGTGTATGACGTTCCCTTGGGAGGTTTCCTCACGGTTGTTGGTGGTGAGTAATCTGAGTCTGTGTCACTCTCTTGTGAGGCCTCTCTCTTTGGTCTTGGCAGATCCAAGTGAGCAGGCGCCGGAGACGCTTTAGCGGCAACCAACGGTTCGAGCTCCAGTGCTAGAGAATCTTTCGCAGTTTTGACTGGCGTGTCGGCTGGAGATTCTCCTATTGATAACAAAAAGAGAAGGTAAATAAACCAGTGTTCTGACTGCTCAACTAAAACCAAGTAGTGATACAGACAATTGTTACGGTAATTGCCCGTTTGCTTCTACGTTTCAGAGGTTTAAGAGTTGTTCATACTTTCGCCTGTCCGTTTTTAAAAACTAACTATGAGCAATACCAAGACCAACATCTTCTCATATCCTGTTTTGGCTTAACGCCGTTTTCCCACGCTTGGCACAGGTCATATGCTTTCCCGCGCTATTCAACGGTTGTCTTTTTTACCCACCCTTAGACCGCTTACATGTTTTCCCGCGCTTGACGCCGTCAAATGTTTTCCCGCCAATGCCATATGCGCCGGTTATCAATTTTTCCCACGCTTGAAGCCGGGTATAAGCTTTCCCACACCTGGCACTGTTTAATTGTTTCTCAACGAGATGGTCGCGTGTCATTGCGTTTAGCCCTGATTGGCTATTGATTCAATTAAGTTCGTCGTGATTGGCCAAGAGTAATTGTTTCGGATTTCATTTTAAAAAAAGTCAAGACAGTGGTTTAAAAGGTGCGATAACCGAAGCGCAAGTCAGCAAAGTCGTTAATCATTTGGTTTGTAAGAAATAACAAGCAAGAAAGAAAGAAAAGTAGAGAGTAAAAGTAAGCCATGCAAACCTTGATCTTTAGACTGCTTCACAGTGGTCAACTTAGGGCTTTCATGTACTGTCTCCAGTATCCCAGGAACATTCACATTCAAAGGGGTGTCTTCTTGCCTACTCGCTCTCTCCTCCCTCAACAAAATAGCGCGGTCCCTCTGGGTCAGTACTCCACGTCCAACCACACGACGCTTCAGGGAACTGGACCCGTAAAATGCGACCTCGCCTTTCTCGGTTCCCGCCAAAAAGCGCTTCCACTGCCTCGCCAAGGCAAAGATCCCTTTCGTTAGATTCTCGTTTTCTGGGATATTTGCTTTCATGGCAAGAGCTTGTTTGATCTTGTTGAGTTTGGAGCCTGTTAGCTGCCGGCGAAGAATGTAAATAAGTTGGCTGGAGTGGTCCTCCTGTAGAAACTTAGCTTTCTCCGTGGAACCACAGCTTACTGTGTGCTGAAAATTAAGTTGGAGATAAAGATCAGGTTTGCGTGACGCTAACGTTAAGCCGCAAAATTCAAACTACCACAGTCACGCAAACGCTGACACTCGAAGCTCTAATTGCGGCGTACTGCAGGTAATATAACCACGTATAGAAGCAGCCAATTTCTTGTAGCCCCCATTAACGGAATAATACGGTATGAGGTATAAACCCTTACCCTTTTATAAACTACGCACTACGCCGGAGAAACTTGAAAACGTAGCAATCACCGGTCATTTTGGATTTGTGTCTGATAAAACCTCATGAAGGGAAATCACATGATTGTCGATCGTGACGCCATCGTTTTCGAAAAGCTCCGTTTTCAAAATGTTTTCCATCTACACGACGATGAAAAGTCGGTGTTCTCAAATTTCTACGGTTTGAAGAGCGTTTACGAAAAGCTCCGTTTTCAAAATGTTTTCCGTCCACACGCAAAGCCGGCGTTTTTTCAGATTTCTCCGGTTTAAAAAGGGTCTTCGAAAAGCTCCGGTTTCGTGACGGATTGATGTGGACAGTACGCCTAACCGTAGAAATAAAGCTGCATTTTTAAACTTCTCAGGCGTAATATGGACGGGGCCTAAGGCTAAAAGAAAACATCGGTTATTCTTGGAAATCCAGACTTACCGCTTTCGGGATACGCCCATACTCGGGAAGAGCTTGAGCCAGTAAACACGCAAACAAGCTGTTTAGAAATCGTTGCCGATTCTTCTCCAGTTTATCGAGAACTGACTTAAGTTGTGTGACTGGTGGGATCCATGCTGTCACGAAAGGCACAGCAGTCGTGACAAGACTGTTGTATAAGTGATAGTTCGAGGGCACAGTCTTTAATGAGGACGGTGACGAAAGATTGAACCAAATGTTGGAGAAATTCATTGTAACATCTGTCCTCCGAGCGAGTTCTGCGTCCTTTGGTTCAATCTCCTCCAGTTTAGCCGAATCAGAATTATCTCTTCCCTGCGCGTTTTCAAAACGATCTCCCGCTCGTAGTAAAGGTTTAGTAACCTCATCGTCAGCGTCGCTTTCCTTGTCTGAATCATTTCCACTACTACTGCTGAGAGAACCGCGACTAGACGGCAAAGAACTCACGCGGCTCAGAGATGCATCTGAACCACGCTCCTGCTCGAAAAAACGCAATCCTAAGGGGCCTAGCTCTCTGTCAAACATCGGATTATTAAACCCGTACGTCTCTGCGGTGTCCGTTTTACTTTGATCTTTGCCAAGGGAAAACTTCCGAAATTCACTTTCTTGACCGGAAGCGCGCCTTTTCTCTCGGATCTTCGGTAATACCTCACTTCCACTCGCGCACTCACTTCCAGCTTTGAAAGAAACGTTATCAAGACCACACT
This sequence comes from Orbicella franksi, assembly GCF_964199315.1. Taxonomy (NCBI): domain Eukaryota; kingdom Metazoa; phylum Cnidaria; class Anthozoa; order Scleractinia; family Merulinidae; genus Orbicella; species Orbicella franksi. The sequence goes on from NC_138153.1 coordinate 15,969,869, forward strand.
CCAGCATAAGTAAACTGAGTATTTTGTCAGCATGGACATCGTGAGTTTCAAAGCCCTCCGTAAAGCTTATGTAGCTGCTATTGTTTACTTGGAATTTACACCTCGAAGACTCTTCCGGTATGGTGGTTGTCACGCAATTCCCAATGTCCTCTTCGTCACACAACTTCCGAAGCTGAAACTGAATCTGCGCGCACGTCGCACGACCAGTCGTCATGGTGTTTCGATGACGTGGCGCCTTCTTATTGGGAAAACTCGACTCCTCGTTGGTCGGGGATTGTAACTCGACAATTTTGGCAGTTTGTTTTGCACTCGGAAACACGACCGGAGCAGACGCGTTCGACTCTCTCCTCTGGACCTCGGCTTCATCGCTCGCAGGTTTCCGTATGACCGACAAAAGCTCCGCTGTAATACCGCTTACCGTTCCAGCCAGTAGAGACACTGACGGGGGCTTCTCCTCTTCAATGACACTGTCTGGAGAGCGCGGAGACTCGCTGCTACTGTCGACAGATGCCACTTGGAGGAAACAAAAGTTGATTTTAGATGTGTTAAAGAAGACAACCATCTGTTTTTGCTTTGGTTCTTCACTAGCAGGGGGGAGACCAAGTGTGCCATCTGGTACTACATCAAGTGGTGCTTCTATCATGCGCCTGTCGTACAGACTTTCAGTGACATCCACACATTTGTCATGCACCAGGTCGACGACAAGAGCTGGATGCAAAATACTGTCTTGTCGTGATATTGAGGTCAAATATCTATGAAAAAAGAGATGGTGCAAGTACATCTTTCAACGAATATTCTTTGATCATTATTCAAGTGTCTGTGTACGAGAAGCGTCCAGTTTTGGAAAGTAGCAAAAGTAGTGTCCCCAGTTAAAGGAGCTTCATCACGGTATCGCATCTTAGTAAATCTCAATTTAGCCTAAATTTTTTCAAGTTCGTCATTTGTAATCCGTGTCAATTTTCTCCATCTTAACTATCTTTGTTTCCTTAAGGTTAAGTATTATCGCTTTGGTGCTTTTCTATCTTAGTAAACTATTATTTTCAGGTTTCCTTCATTCACTTTGAAGGTGATTTTGCACGTGGCCAAAATGACTCAAAATGCCGTGACTGAGCTTTAAGCACAAAAAGGGTAAATATATCTACCATTTTTTTAGCGTCCCTGTATGGTCTCCATTTATTCATTAGGGGTTTTAAATTTAGTACCTGTGTAATGCAACGTTTCCCCATACTACACTTAGAGCTACTTAGAACAATGAAATACTCAGATTAAAGTTACACGCGAGGATACAAAGATAACAAAGATAACACTTAAAATTCTGAATAACACATCTCGCTAACTGTCAGTGGCCTCCTAAGCGGACGCTCTTGGCGCGTCACGCATTCCTCCATTGCAAGACGAGCTTAGAGATGGCTAGCCTCCTGCGCAGACGCTCTTTGGACTCGTCACGCAATCTTCCTGGGAGGAAGATTGCGTGATGAGCCCAAAGAATGTCTGCGGAGGAGGCTAAAAGATGGCTCGCACAGGAGACTAACTGGCCGATTGAGTTCATATTGTTTTGTCACACACCTCTGCAGGGCCTCCAGCATCAATGGCGTGACAAGGATATTGATGTCTCCAGCAAAGCGTAACAGTACCGTTCCTTCGTTGCGTGATTTCTTTGCCTTTTTCAGGGTGCTGTTTGGAGAACATTCTGAGCTGGAGCTGGCCGAGTTTCTGTCTTGCTGATTGATAGTTGAGTTCCACCGAGTTTTGCGATTGGAATCGTGTTCGCTTGCGTCCAAAACTCCAGAACTAAAACACAAAATCATTATTTGCTTTTTAGAGGGAACAACTGGAGTCACTTGCAATGGTAGGCTAAGTTTTGGAGCTTTACGAAGTCCCCTTTCCTAACACCCTCTCATTATAGGTCCTTTCCCTCTTAAATTATTCATAAACCGTCTAAATCTAATGCTTCAACATCCTTGTGTCGTCTCGGTTCATCCCCAAAGCGGTTTTACGACCCTCCAACCGGTTCTTTTGCTTTGTTACCTTAGATCACTGTTGTGCTAAGCTTTAGTGCAATTGGAAGGCAATCCCGTTAGTCCAGAAACTGATTCAATAAATTATGAATCGGCAAAATGGAAAAAGTTAACGACCAAAATCGCTTAAAAGGTTGAGGTAAAATCTGCATGCGAGCCAAGTGGCCCATCAGGCTGGAGCTTATCCCAGTTTCTGTAGCATGAAACGACTAGGAGTATTTCTTCTCCTCCCTGGGAGGGACGTTAGTCCATCGCAGGGTTACCCCCGAGCATTTATATTAGCTCACCGGTACGCATTTATACACCTGCTTGAAGACAGGCACTGAGCACACTTACCATGAGGCCACCGTGTAGTAACAGGAAAACTCACCTAGCATCTTCGTTTTTAGTCTCTCCCTGAGTGTCCCGTGCGGGGTTCGCTGCTTTCACGGTAGCGTTGTGAGAAAACACCGATTCGCTGCTAGAAGATGAATCGTCCTCTTCTTCATGCCAGTCGTCACGATCTGTCCTCCTCTGGGTTTTCTTCACAAGAAGTGGAAACTCGATTGTTACGCCATTTTGATAAGTGAATTGCGGCACTCCAGGAATTGTAAAGTCCTCTTGTGGTTCTGTTTCCTGTGGCGACAGTAAAAAATGACAAAAAAGTTAAATCATACATTACTTGCAAAAAATTTCGAACGTTAATTTTCAGACAGTTTTTAGCTCACTTCGGACAAATTTCGGACAAAAATTTAGGACACTCTGCTGAAACGTCATAGCTAATGCAAATTTACGCCTACAAAACACGTTTTAGACTGAAAAAACATCTGTGAAAATGATAATTTTACTGCACCCTCAAGCTTTTACAGACACACCGACGACAAAATAAGAAAAATTCTATCAAGCCGTTACGTATCTAAAACAGTGTCTCAACTAGAGTTCGCCCCATAATGGAAACTAGTGGCTTTGGAACTATTTAAAAGTTTTATACTGTACTATAGATATTTCGGACACTCCAAGTTTCGGACGGTTAAAAATTTCGGACGGTTTTACTTTTGGACACTTTTATGTCCAAATTAAAATCGTCCGAAATTATATTGCAAGTAATGTAATGTCATTAAAACATTTCTCGTCTGATCTGAAGGTAGGATTGTTCTCACAGGTCAAAAAAGGTGTTTCAAGTGCTACTCCACCCAACATTCTGCTACTTGAATAACAATTTTGTTCCAGAATTGTATTGACAGCGGTTTTTTTTAATTATTTGCCAGGCGTTTGTCAGGCAAAACGCTTCCCTGCTCCAATGCCTCTTTTCATCGCGGACTTTAATTGACATCACTATTCTTTGTAAGTATGTCAGACTTATATGTAATACTTCAAATTCTATGTTTTCCTATATGTTTTTCTTGATTCTTTCTTGTCGTTTATGACTATTTTTTGCATATTCTGCCCAAAATTTTCTTTTTCTCTCAGTGACTCCCTCCGCAGACGAGCAAAAATGGTCTACCTTTTAAACCTTTCGTTTAAACCTTTTGTTTAGCGACGTTCCCGTTACCGTCGTTGTTTTCTTAAATTCCCTGATAATTAATAGAGAAGTACCTTCAAGTTGTTGTTAATACTGAAGTAGCGCTGCTCAGGACGAATCATCAGTGGTGAATTCCAGTTCAAGCATTCTAACTGACCCAAATGCTGCGAGTATTTGTAAACCAGACTCGGAGACGTGATAACAAAATGAGACGGGGAAACTGACTCGTCTTCGAACCTTATCAGATCGTCGGGTTCTTCCACGGCAGATACAAATGATTCAACAGAGTTTACTCTTGAACTGGGACTAAAAAAAAATGTTAGCAATGACATCATTTTCAGAGAGTTAACAACAGTCGAATCCCTATTAGGCGCTTAATAGCGGTTGGCCGCTTAATAGGGGCTCGTGTACTTTGAATATTTTTAACCATCGGGTTAATTGCTCAGTGAACAAAGAATCACGTCAAGACAGTCACGATAACTGTGTGTTTGAATGTTTTGATCAGTGGCCACTATCTATTCCACACTCTCGTCTGTCATCTTAATAGGGGTAAGGACAATAGAAATTCCTTCACCGAAACGACCAAAAGGTGGTCAGTTAATAGGAGTTTTATTTGCAGTATTCTACTGCCCGCAATAGTTTCGGAACTTTGATGACTGGCCGCTTAATGGGGGGTGGTCGCTTTTCGACTGTAGTACTGAAGCAACATTCCACGCTTAATCTACAACCCTTCCTCACACGGATTTTTTGCTTCGCCTGAGTTACCGCGTACCGTGATATCAGGATTCTACCGTACTAACACTTGAACAGTCACGTGAATGTATAAGGTGTACCTTACCCCATATCAATCTCATCCAATAGGCTGCCGCAGGAATAAAACGAAGCTTCACTACCGTGGGAGAAATGAGAACCAGTCCTTTGCAGCTTTCCATGAGGTGCCTTGGTGGTAGACTGGTTCTTACTCTGTCCCAGGCTCTGTTTTGACCCTTGGAGACTCGTGCTCCGCATTCGTCGCATTTTTTCGTGCATGTTGGAAATACTGGCGGACTGGCGCTGAAGTGAACTACACCAGCTAAGACGAGAAGGCATGGGGCTGACCTCATCATCTGTTCAAAGAGAGATAGAAAATCATTGTTTAGTCATTATTTCACAATCCGAACCTATCGCGATATCAAAATGTTGTCATTAGTAGCTTCCATAGAAACAAAAGGCACGAAGCCGGTAAATTGTTGCGTTCTTGGATGCACTAAAAAGTACTGCACAAATTCAATATTGTTACTGGATTGCTTAGGGCGAAAACCGAGTAGAAATAGTCTTGCGGTCATAAAACAACCATCATAATTTTCTGGTTGTTTTTTTCATCTGTTTTGGATCCTTCCGCGCCCATCAAAACGATTTCAGAATCAAGGCCTAACATAACTGCGTTACGAGTAGGAAAACGCAACAACAGGATTAATTTGCAATTCTCTGTAAAAAAAAAAAAAAAAAAAAAAAAGATGGCGACCGGTATTTTTATCCATAATTAGCACACGAAAACTATAACATTGTTCTAACATCTTCAACCCAAGCATACACTATGTCGTTGGCACAGCGACAAATTTTGCAAAAGTATGGCTTTCCTCGTACTTTACGGGCTGTGTAAGGTTCGCATGGTACTATCAGTGGTAGAATGTATAGCCGCCATCTTTTTTCCTACGGAGGATTTCATCTTCAACCCAAGAAGAATTTTTGTTGTTGTTGTTGTTGTCTTGTCTTTTTCTTTCTTTCTCTTTCTCTGCAACGCAGAGCTTATCACACAGATACCCTAAAACATTCAGCAATATTCCACTTGGCTTGTCAAAAACTGAGTTCTATGATCACTCACAAAATAACGTAGTTTTCCTTGCAGTCGCCTTCAATTTATTCCCTTACCTATGCCAAGTTCCAAATACGCCTCCTCGTTCGTTGGTGCATGCATGGCCCTCCTCACTTTCGGAGAGCTGCCCTCTGACCCTGACACGTGGTATCGCCGGCGCGTGAAAGCTTCTATTGATCCTACGGGTGTTCGATCAAAATAATTCGAACCCAAGGCATCTAGGTCGGCACTGCGAGAATACATCAAGGGCCTGGCACCACTGTCCACAATATCACCATCGTCATAGAAACCAGTCTCGCTTCCAAACCCACCAATCCCCGTGTCGTTCTCACTGGCGTCTAATTTCTCAGCGGTGAAAAACCGCGGACCGTTGGAATTTTTGCCAAAAAAGTTGCAGCCGCCGGCACAACCACAACAGCCATGCCTCTTGCCAGGAAACTTCTCCAATGGTTCCCACAGGAACCAAAGTCGTTGAAATTTTGCGTCGTGCATCTCCAGGAAGTCTTTTTGCTCCTGGTAAAGCTCGGGATTGGAAGTAGCGCTTGAAACATCAGATACGATCGGTCCGAGCTGTGCCGCAGCCGCCTGAAGCCAGGCGGAATTTTCTACAAGGGACAGAGGTCGCCGGACATCGCTGAGAACTTGCTGGGTTCTCTCAGGCCATGGAGTGCAAACAAATTGACGCAATTTGATTGTCTGTACGAACAGACTGACACCGGAGCTGGACTCCGAGCTGTGAAGACTACACGTGGCTAGCCTGATCGGAAAAATCTGAAAAATGCATGGAAAGCGTGAGAAATTAGTGGCTAGCATCCGAAGACAAGAGTGGAAAAGATGTAAGATCCGTATGATTTAAAAGTTACAAATCTTTTAGCCCAAGCACGAAATGTTTATTCCTTTACTAGTTGCCCTACAGCTTTATAAATTATGTTAGTTCTGATAATCTGGCGGACGTGGTTCATTAAGAAAATATCCCTTAGTTGACGTCATCTGTAAAAAAAAAAAAAAAACCTGTACTGGTTGAGGTTGCCAATGCATCTTGAAATCTGCTTTATGCCATAGTTCTCCAAGACTGCAGAAGAAGCTTATTGCAAAATCAAGTACGTCTTCACCCATGTCTCCTTGAACCAACAACCCGTTTCACAGGTGGACGGCAAGTTATGGCCGTTCATTTGCACTGAGCAACCCTAGTCCACCCCTCTGAAAGCGACCACGATCAAATTACCGCTTAAGATAAGTGTCCCTTAGCAGAAGTTAAAGTGCACCTAACCCCAAAAATTTTTTTTCGCTAGAACGAATCTACTTATTATTTGAAATAGTTCTGCGAAAAAATTTTTGGATTCCGTTAAATCCTCGATTTTCTGTGCCACGACGAAATCTCGAAAATAGCTCCAAAACACCGCCATTTTGTTTCACGACCGAGTTTGAGGAGAATGGGTCCAGCGGCTCTTGTGACGTCTACCCAGGAAGGTTGGATATCTCATTTCCTCTCATTTCCTTCAGGATGGTGCAATACACATTCGAAAAGTGCGCAGAAACGCCTTCCAGAGGCGCTATCGGCTGTTGCAGCAATATTCCAGATTTAAAGAAAGATATACTGTACAATTTACTGACGATGATCGGCTAATGGTGCAATAAAGACGTAAACGATGGTTGATTTTGTCGAACCGAAACAAGCGAACTGAATCTGTGAGAACCATTGAAGAACTCTCACTGGAATTTGTTCCGCAGACTTTCGAACGCTATTTTCGTAAATTTTCTGCTTAAAGCTAACCAGCAATTTGTAGAAATACCACCGACAACCTATATCTTCCAATCCCGCAGTATTTATAACATAACCGGCAACGTTGTGTGATCCGGTCATGATCAAGAAGCGTTATACTGATATGTAAATAGATCGCAACTGTACGCCGCTAACCAACACTTATTTCTCTTTCGATTTAAATGAAAGTCGAAGATTAATCCTCTAGAATTACATGATAACAAAATTGTTAGACTCACAGAGTTTTTCGAAGGTTTGGAAATCAGCAGTGTGACAAAGATTCTGTGCAATAGCGTCGAAAATATGACCGCGTAACATTATCTGCGGACCGCTTAGGGAACACACCCTTTTCGCTTATCCGACGAATTTCACTGCAAACTTTGAGAACAATTTACATTGGTTATTTGGAGTTACGACTTAAAACGTGTGACAATGTGAAATCGGTAATTGCATGAAATGTTTCCTTCCGCCTTGCTTCCCGCAGCTTCAAAAATACAGCTCCAAACAATACGATTTTCAATCGATCGAAGCCAATGTTTTGGAGGTCATCAAGTCTCGAAAACTGCAACACGTACGTCGCTCTTATAAACATGAAGCATTCAACTGAAAGTAAAACACAAACTGGATTTAACAGAACCTTGACAAAATACATTCTCGGTAAGGACAAATGTAAACGGGCTATAAACACGCGTGGGAATCTTATGTTTAGTTGACGAAATTACCATCCAAAGCAGTCCTTGAGTTTTCTTTCCTACTGTTCGTTTGCCTGCTCCTCCACTTCGTATCTAGCTTTCCATTCCTAATGTACAAGCAGCTCGTCCGCAAAGACGTCTTCCCCGTCGTCGCTTGAAATATTGTAAATTACTCTCAAAGCTCTAAGCAGTGAGTTCAGAGTTGTCGAACGTGCTCGATCGAAGTTTATTTCGGAGCCTTCCGAATCGAAACTTAACTCTGACTCCAGTGACGAAAAAGAAATGATTCTGAGACAAAACTTGGACGTTTTAGTCCCAAAATACATCGGTACGATTAGTTTTGCATTCTATTTTCTCGAGCAAATACAGTGAGTTGACTGAGGCGCTATTGTGTTTGGTTCCTGAGTAGACGTCATCAGGTACCGCCGCCCCAGACTCCCTAAAACGCGGTCGTGAAACACTTAATCGCGACTTTGAAAGGGCATAGAAAATCGAGGATTCAACCAAATTCAAAAATTTCTTCGCCCAAATGCTTCAAATAAAGTCTAGATTTGTTTTAGCGAAAAAAAAATTGGGGGGTTAGGTGCACTTTAAATGAATTCATTCATTAGTGTTTAATATTTCACGTATACTTTCTAAGCATGGAACCAGAGCTCATACATACTTCCAGATTACACGCACACCCCGTCTCAACTAGGAACAAATTGACGCTCTCTAGAGAGACCCTCGTCATCTGATACTTGACGTCACTCTCGGGTATACACAACTGCGAAGATCTCTTCACTTTATTCAAGGTCCCTTTTGACAAGGACCCCTCGATTGCCTCTCCGTTGGGGTCCATGTCTCTTGGCACCTTTCGTTTCTTGTGTCTTCTGTCGCAAACATTTTGCTGCTTGCCGTGAATGCACTGAACATACGGACTACTTGGCCCCAGGTCGTTTTCTTTGTTGATGACGTGAAAGGCGAATGTCTGTGCCCAGTTTCCCAAGCCTTGAAGCTAAGATGGGAAACATGAAAACAGAGAATGAAATTATCCCTTTTATTAAAAAAGAGGCGAAAGTCTGTGCTCAGTTTCCCAAGCCTTGCAGCTAAGATGGGAAACATGAAAACAGAGAATGAAATTATTCCTTTTATTTAAAAAAAAAAATTAAAAGGTTTGAATTGATTGATCTATTCATTATTCAAAAAGTTTCAGAGATCACCACACTTGATTAGGGAGACAATTCCTGATAGATTACATAACAAAATGTACCTGTGGCATGGTGAGCCTGCCAGTCAGCATGCCCAGCTGGATCTCTACAAGCCATGCGTATTCTAGCGTCTCACAGTCAGGCGGTCGATCAAGACCAGAGAACATGGCGTGACCACGGAGCTGAAATCCAGATAAACTCAGATGTCCTTGAGACAGATTCTGATTGACGTTTCCACGCTGTAGAATAATAACAAAATTATATCACAAAGTTACATCAAAGCTACTGACGTCAACTTTTAAAGGAGCTTCGTCACGGTTTGCGCATCTTGAAAAGTTTAGCCTAAATTCAAGTTCGTCGTTTGTAATCCGTGTTAATCTTAATCTTAATCTTAATCTTCTCCATCCTTAACCAAAATGAAATAGCCCACGCCAAGTTGTGTGCAGACAGAAACGGACGGAAATGCATCGCTCAGCAGTCTATAACTTCGTTTCTTCTGGTTTTTTCTTTTTGTACATCGATAACTAAACCGTTCCCCGCCTCTCCCCTACTTCCCCAGGATATGCCTTCCCCCGATATTCGCCCAACCAAAAGCCCTTGCAAATGAATCTGTAAATCGTCCATAATATGAGACGATCTCAGGCAGAAGCTTAAAAATAACGCGAATTTCTAGCGTTGTCCGCACGGTTTCATGTTGCTTTGCTTACTTACCTCATTTCCATCAACAAGCACAATTGTAGCTGGGCTGAGATGTAGCTGAAGACGAGTCTCTGTGTAAGTCTTGTGCATCTCAAACGACAGTCTTTCCATTAACAAGAGTGGACTGGACGGTTCACTACTACCACAATGCTGCAAAAAAAAAAAATTAATGAAAAAAAAAGCAAATAACAGTTACCGATGGCAGAAAAACATCGAACCTGCCGCAACGTAACGCACGTGATGTTATGCAACGTCACGCACATCGTGTCACGCACATCTTGCCACGCACATCATGTCACCCATTCCCTTTACATCATCTTTACCTTAGTTAGCTCCACCTTGATATCGTACAAGGTAAGGAAAATGTTGGCTTCCATTGGCCTCAGAGTCTGTAAGTTGATTATGTCCCTGCTGCCAGAGCTCAAGGTACTCTCGCTCAAGGCTTCCTCTGGGTTTGTCCTCACACCCAACTCTTTGAACTGCTGATTTATGCCAAAGTAGTTTTCCTGTTTCAGTAAAATTTATGGTTAGAAATATTTGTTTCTCTGAAAGTAAAACGAAAAGTGACAAAAACGGCTGTGGCAAACTGAAGAAGGGGAATGAAAGTAACTGCTAATTGTACAGTCTCGTTCGCGGAGGCGCCGTGGCCTACTAGCGGGCGGGGCTTGACCCCTGGCGAGACAGATGGAAGTTGTGTTATGGGGCAAGACATTTTCACTTTTCACTCTCACAGTGCATCTCTCCCTCAAAATTGGTACAAGGCAATTGTTAAGGAAGCCTGCCAAAATGTCGGACTAAAATCCAGTCGAGTGCTCTCAGGCACTCTTTACGCTATTGCAAAAAGAGTTGAACATTTTCCTCTTCAGCTGTTACGCTCTATGGAGGATTCACACTACAGCTGTTTTTGGTCCTTTCTAATACTGCTATGGCTTCCTTCTCAATGTGTTTTCACAAACACTATACCGATTGTTGGGGTGGAGATAAGGTCGCGCTAGCTAAACAAGCAAAACTACTAACGATTATAGACTTTGATATCAAACCTTGATAGCCGCCAGCATCGCTAGCAATGAGCCAAACATTCGTAACGCTGCAGGTCCTGCCTCGAGCTCTAAACTGATGACGTCAGGTTCCCACTGAGTAGGGTCACAGGGTAGGGGATCACCGCGGGGCACTTCGTACTTAGGGCTGGGATACAGTGGGTGATACATGTACCCCAGGGACAACCCTAAGATAGGAACAGACATTACATCCACCCATCCTAACGTGAAAGAAAATATAACAATAAACATCAGTTGAAACCTGAGTTATGTCGATACAACCTATTCTCACTGCATAATTAATTAGCTCATTGCAAAACATGCTGTCATTCCTTCACATTCCCCCGTTATCGCCCGTGCTGGTAGCGTCGGTTATGCTCAACGCCATTTGAAGTTTAAATTTTGGTCGCTCCGCTTGAAGCGTGGTCTTTTCGTCCTGTACTCCACAAAGACAGTCATCTATTGCGACCCACCCTCCTCCCCTGGTGGCGGTTGACCAAGCTCCTATGTGTTCATGTCCTCGTTGCGTGCCTATTGCCGCTCTGGTTTCAAGGCACTAAATTGACATGGCCTCTAAGAAATTAAACGTCCGTCTAACCTAAACTCTCATCTGTATGCCGCCTCCATCCACCGCTAATGGTTCCCTCAGTTGTGCTAGTCACGGGCTGTTCATCTGCACTTTCCACTGCCTCGTCTATGTTACCCGTGGTGGTTGATGAACGCGATCTAGAGCCTTGGTCCTTTTTCTTCTCAGTTGTGCGAGCGAGCGACAGAAGGCTGCGCCTGAGCGTGTTAGATTCTGGAACAAACATTCTGGCGACCAACTTCTCAGCCTGGAAGACAACAATACAAAGAAATCTTTGCTAAATCTGAAACAATAAATTACAGTCGAAGCTTCACCAACAGCTACCTCTCTAAAACGGCCTCTCATTTGGTCCCGGTGGACAGTCTATCCATTCACTTATTTTAACCTCTCTACAACGGCCACCTCTCCACAACAGCAATGGCCACTAAAGCACGTCTCTGCCACAATAACCTCTTGACTACGGCCAGTGTACACAAAACCCCATTTCGATACCAAAAGGCCACCAAGTTTGATCCGTACCGCGCGTCGTTTGTCTCTGTTTTTGTTTATTTCCTGTTTTATTGATTATCTTGATTGCGTTACGTACACTTTAAATGCTAAAATAAGCATTTTTTAAGAAAAGAAATCACCCCCAAAAAACAGGTGTCATGTTACACCCCTCCCCTCCCATAACGGCCACCTCTCTGCAACGGCCACTTTCCTTTGTCCCCAAAGTGGCCGTTATGGAGAGGCTCGCCTGTATAAGTTTCAATTGGGTCTTACCATTAAAATTACTCATAGAACTGCTGGAGAAGCGAATTCAAAAGAAAAAACCGACACATAAACAGTAACCTAAGTGACAAAGTATTTTGAAAACAAAACAGACTTCACAACCAACCTGTAGAAAGAACTTGATCTCCTCGATTTCCGGTATGAACCGGAAGTACTGGAGAACAAACGTCAAGTCAAACACCTCACCACAGAAAGCAAGCTCAGCTGAAAACAAAATAATAACATCCAGGGAATAAAATAAATTAAATCACGTCTCCAAAGCCAATGAAAGTTCGGCTATTTTTCTTAATTGCGACTTAAAAGGAAATACACAATAAAGAAACATTCTTCCAAATAAAATAAAATGAAACTTTTTGTTAGGGTGAAAGCAGCGTTAGTTGTTCCAAGCTCCGAGATTTTAGAACAAAGTGGAAATGAAAAACAGACTATGACGGCATCCAGGTTCTACACGACGTTGTTTGAAGATTAGTCACAGCAAATTTTGCGGACAAATCGTTGGTTAAAAAAAAAACCCGAATTCAACGCACCGTTTTCATGTTTGTTTGAGGTACATTCAATCCAGTTATGCTGATTTCCTAACCACACCATCTCAAAGTCCCGCAGTATGATGTTAAACGACCATTCATAAGGCACAAACGTCAGCAGATCGGGCTTGTAGTTCAGCGTCCAGTCTTCAACCATTTCTGTGAAAAAATGAAAATTACCATCAATCTTAGCCTAATATACTTGCTTCACTTCAGTGCAAATCTTCAGTAATTTTGGCCTGTCATAGCCTCGCCGAGTCGTGCTGTGTTTCGTCCCGAAGAAGAGAGACCCTGAGATTAAGGCTGTACCTCTCTTCGGCCCGATGTATAACAGAAACTAGCAAATTGTTGGGTGGGGATGGTGGGAAATCTTGCGATAAAATACCATCCCACCCGGAAAGAATACCAGTATCTTAGTACTGCCAAAACTGCCTCGGACTACAGAAACAGAAGTTACATACCTAGCAAGTTCTTCTTCGTTCAGTCTTAATCAACTCATCTAATAGCGAGCTAGATTTTGATTTCAGTGTGTGTTAGTCTCACCTTGGAAAAAGAACTTGTGTGCAAAGATAAAACTCCAGGTGACTTTCAAGAGCGTGATGTCACATGACCAGTGTTGTGTTTGATTCCAAATGCGCGGAAAAGACATGTGAAAAGCCAGCTGAAAGAACAATGAATTTTCCACACATGAAACAAGCAAATTTCAAATCCATCCTAATCAACGTAGAGTCGAACCACTAGTAACAGACATTTCCTGTAAGGAAGACAGCTCCTGTAAGCGGACATGATCCCAGTAGCATGCGATTATGCCCTTCTCTAGAACCTCTCATAATTGGGCGTCTCTCTCAGTACACATTTGTTTTGGTTTCAAGGGTGCCTGCTTACAACAGGTTCGATTGCATTTGTAATGAAATGGAGGAGACCTGGAAAACGATAGTTAACTCAGTACAGTGTAAGCTAGAAACAGCAAAAAGGTACTGAGTGTGAAAAAAGGAACAAGGATTTTTGAGGTTAGCGAAACATTCTTAATCGCCCCTGACTTCTAGCTGTTTGACAGCTTTCGATTGGTTTACCAAGTACCTCAGCCAATCCAAATCACGCAAATTCCATACGCGAGGTTATTACTTTACAGACTTCCTATTTTTTTGTTTTAACCAAGCGATAACCAAGCGATGGTCACAAATATATGCATGCCAACTAATAACTTAAGTAAATTTTAAGGGGTTAACACCATGGCAAATGTTACTGTACAGAATCGCGAAAATAACTCACATCCATGACCTCTGCTTCAATGAGTTGTCTGTAAGCCAGGCTGGTTGTGGCTTCAACTTGGAATAATTTGGCCACAACTGACGTGGTGTAACCATACTCATTCACAGTCCACGGCTGGTAAACTCGTACATGGGACCCAGACCCCACGCACAGATGGACAGCTTTGGTGACCTGTTTCAATGAAAATAACGAAAACAACAACATGCTCTTCTTGCTCCCACATGTTAGGTTTGAAGTTTCTTTGTTGTTTGAAAACACCAAAGAAGTCGTAATTTTTAGCCGTAAAACGAAGTCAGTTTGAAATACTCGTAAATTTAGCATAACACAACCCAACTTAGCTTCAACTTCTTTATAGCAAACGTAAAATAAAAAGAAAAATATTTGTAACACATGGTTAGGGAAAAGACTAAAAAGATATGTGCGTGGCAACCAAAGAAGCCATTGGCTTTCGAGCTGGTTACCACCATGTTAAGCTAAATGCGATAGTAACCAAAGCACATTACAGAAGAATACATTAATTACTATAAACGAAAGACACTGTTGGCAGAGGACTTAGGCTGAAAGTAAAATCGAAAACAGATATATGTTAACTTTAGAGCTGGTTGGGCTTGAATACTACTCCTTCGTAAACTAACAGCATTGATACTACCTAACGTACAAACCCAGAGTAGCCCAGGGAAACGTACCCTGTTCTTGGAAAATAAAATGTCCAGCGTAGAGTCACACTCAAAGTCAAATTTGACATCCAGCCCGGTGTGGACACGCCTCTGGCCTGGGACAAGTGGTTTAGTGGCCTGAATCTCTTGATAATCAAACGGGTAAAAGAACTTCTGTAGTGCATCTCTGTTGATAGCAAAACAAAGCATCTAAGGATTCATGTTAATACCTTTAAAATATGTTTGACAATGAAGAGCTATGCATAGACATTCAATAGGCAAGGTAACAAAAGGACTTCTGCAAATAAATCATGGTTACACCACCCTTGGTAAACATGATTTCTCCAGTGTAATTTTCCTTTGGTTTCAACTGGTACCCAGGGCAAGCAAAGTTATACCGATCCCAGGAATTCAGGGAGGTGGTACACATGTCTCGTCATATCACTGTAGAAAGAATGTGTGTCTACACATAGTTCATTTTTACAGCTACCTGCTAATCACAGAAATAACCTGCTGAGCTTTCGTCACCCTAGCTTGCTTGGTGGTATCACTGAATGTAAAGTGTGTACAATGTTGAAATTTTACACTGCGGTTTTGGTGACCCAGAAATTAACCCTGGGGGGACTACCAAATGAAAAGCTCGGGCATGCCCATCGGGAAATTCGAATTAAACCCCTAAAGGAGACCAATCTGGGTGTGGCTGGAGCTTTATTTGACCCCTAAAAGATAAACCACTTAAAACGGAGTAGGTCTGATTACCAGCCGTTGTTCAGGAAAGGAGGCCGCGCTAGTAGACCGGTCTCGAGAGACCGGTGAAAATCTAGCCTAAAATCGGATTCTTTTATCATTATTTGTTTAAGTGCACCCTAAACGATACTTTGACTGCTAAAAACAGAGGCGTTTCATGATCAACACCCTACGTGTAAGTGAGACCAGAATCCTTGATTTATAGCCCTAAGTGAGATGATGGGCATCCGCAACCTTTTCATAGGGGAGTCCCCCAACCAAATGATTTCTGATATATCTGCTTTATTCTGACCCACTGGAAAACGAAATAGTCTTAACCAGGAGGAGAGAAGAAAATCCAACTGTTTTGCTGTTGTTTCTACCTCTGTCTGTCCACCCATGGTCCATAACATAGTGTGGTATTCTTCAGGAAAACAACATCAATTCCCCAGTGAGGATCACTGTCAGGTAGTTCTTCTTCATTCTCAGTTTTAACTTCCGGAGCAAACCCTGTCAGATTAGGAAAAAATATTTAAGAAATAGAAAACATGTTGTGTGTTTCTATCAAGTTTTAGTAGAAATCTACTAGTGTTCTATCACGAATGCCGTTCTCTGATTGGCTTCACTACCTCACTATCTATTCTGTGATAGATAGTGAGTAGCATAGCAGTGTGCGCTTGTTAACAGAATGACGGCCGCTTCTTTGGGTTTTCAAGGTGTCTGTGAAGAGTATTTAGATAAAATTTTGAATGACTAGTAGATTTATACTAAAACAATTAGATTATTCGCTCTCAATTTCTATGCGTGATAGTTGACTCAGGCTGCGCCCTCATCAACTGTCGCGCGATCGAAATCTCGAGCTCATAATCTAATTGCTTAATAGATAGTGAGTAGCCAAGCAGTCTGCGGTTGCTGACAAAAGGACGCCCATTTCTTTCCGATTTCAAAGTGTCAGTGAAGAGGATTTAGATAAAGTTTTGAACGACTAGTAGGTTTATATTAAAACAATTACTAGGTTATTCGCTGTCGATTTCTATGCGTGATAGAAATCTCGAGCTCATAATCTAATTGTGAAATAGATTATACACGATTTTTAACCAATCAGCACTTGTGTTTTCTTTGGGCTATTTTCTTAATATCTATGATAGGTCCTCAAGGGCAAATTATTATTTTCTGTAACTGCTCTTTTCAATACTACACAAGTACCTAACAGAATGCCTAGACCAGGTTACCATCAAGGGTATTTCAACAAAATACCTGAGTTAGGTTAGCTTTAAGTGCTAACAATATTTCCAATATTTCTGATTTCAGTGTAACAGCTGAAATGGCCAATCAGATCAATACCATATAGCTTAAGTCCAACATTTTGTAAGTACTGGACTAGTTAAAGCTTCTACTACTCTTCTTTTTCTTTTTCAATCATTCAGTCATATAATAAGTCTGTTATTGACACCTCTTGCACGGCAAAATATCAAAGGTCAAACTGGTGTCAACAAACCTGGTTCATCTTGATAATATGTGATTTTGCAGTCAGCTGTCTGAAGAACATTGAAGCCTTCTCCCATATATCGAGGTGGTCTGTTGCAGAACAACATAACAGCTCATCATTTTCAAATTCAGCATTAATGAAATCTTTGTAAACAATTTTTTGAGGTGGATTGGATGACAGGAGCTGGGAGAAGTGGTCTACAGGGCCTGAAAAATCTTGAACACCAGCTTGCCCTTCACACCAGCAGATTTCAAATTTTGCTTGCCCTGGGAAAGTCTCAGTTTAAGTTCATTATGATTTAGCTGGGCAGCAGCAGATGACTTGCCTGGGCCCTTGCCCATCGATCGGACAAGTGAGAATGAAAAGTAACTTACGCAGCAGAAAAATCTACATGTCCCAGAGAACCAGATGACCCTTTTTTGAAGCCCTGGGTCTCGATACCCAGAACAGAGCCCAAAAAGTGGTTTAAGCCTGTGTGAGGTCATGTTATTGCTGGATGCCCTATGCTCCCATATGAGAGTGAAATTATGGTAATTGCCTGTTAAGCAATAACATTTTGGGTGAGGCATTACTACATTGTATGTAACTCAGAACTGCATCAGTATGGAAATGTTGAAAACAAAAGCCATTGTAAAGAACACTTTTCAAACAATCATCATGTTTTGGAAGACTTAAACCTTGACACTACGAAATCAAGTAAAACTAATCTTTAGATCCTTTTCAGTCCACAGCTTAAAATGTACATTCTCCCACCGAATGCATAGGTAAATGTTAGTTGAGAGAATTTACTGCTATAATTTATCGACACAAGATTGCCAAGTTGATTAAATTCTATATTCTCATTTCCTGTCTGCTTGAAAATGTATTGAATTGTTAGGAGAAATTAGATGTTGATGACAGTAAAAGAACTTACTCATCTCTCGGTCCATTGTAGGATGTACTGGGTGACAACATTACTCGCACATTTTTCCCCTGACACTTCACAATGTGCATGAACTCATCCAGTGAAGAGTTAGCCTGAATAAATAAAAATAAAGTAAATACTGAAAGGTCACCCAGCAGTTGACACGTGGCCATTATTAACAACAAGGCTCTACAGTAAGTTACGATAAACCACTAAAATTTAATGAAAGGCGCAGTGGTCTAATGTTTGTTGCACCAGACACCAGATCAAGCAGCCCAGGTTCAAGCCCTGTCAAGAGTCATTGTGCTGTGTTGTTGGGAAAGACACTTTACTCTCACAGTGCCTCTCTCCACCCAGGTGTATAAATGAGTACCAGCAAATTTAATCCTGGAAGTCCTGCAATGGACTAGCATTACATCCGGGGGGGGGGGGGGGGGGCGAGTAACATTACTCCTATCCACTTAATATTAGGGAAACCAAAGATAAGAACCAACCTAATAGGCCGCAAGGCTCTAACACAGACTTAACTTAATTTGTTTACCTTGCTTCGCTTGCAAAGTTGACCAAAAGAATTTTCATTTTCCTGACAAAAGCCACATTGAATCAAAAAATATCTTCAAACAGTAAACAAATTTAAGCCACTTCATGAACGTTTGTACTTAACCAAATACCAAAATTATAATACAAATATTAAACATTTATATAACACAACTTTCCATACGTGTGCTGATCAGCAGTACAATAAATGTTTATTTAGTTCCACAATGTGCCAATAGCCACATATACTTGTACCTGAGAGGTGGTGTAAATTCCTGTGGCACTCTCAAACTTGAAACACAGAGTAGTCTCCAACAGCTTGTTTCCAAATGCTATTCTTCCCTGCAGTGAAATCAAATATAAAAATTATGAGAAAGCAACATTCAGGAATATATCGCCAGAGCAATGTTGACTGTGCAAATGAATGTATGAAAGATCATATATTTGAATTGCGGAGAAAGATATTGAGACATTGGTGATCATTGCAGTTATAAACACAACTTGAGCAGCTGTGAAATTAAAGCGTGAAAAAATTCAGGCCTGAACAGCATTCGAACCCATGACCTCTGCGATACCAGTGTAGTGCTTTAACAACTGAGCCATCAAGCCAACTGGGGGCTGGTCACATTGTTAGTTCGTGATATACCCATAGATGGTGAAGAATGCAAATGAATATATAAAAGATCATATATTTGAACTGCAGAGAAAGATATGAAGACATAGATGATCATCGCAGTTATACACACAACTTAACCTGTATACACAATGTTGACTGTATTTTAAAAAGATTGTCTGATGTACATACACTGTACAAGTTAGTGCGAATTAAAACTCATTTGTTTGATGGAAATAATTAGTCAACCCTCTCTTAATGGACACCTCTATAAGACGGACACCTGTATAAGACGGACACCTAGTGCTGGTCCCGCCCGTTTCTCAGTCATTTTACTATAACCAAACTCTCTATAAGACGGACACCTCCATAAGACAGACAATGGACAATTTGAAATCGTCAACAGACACATGTGAGGTGTTGAATGTGACATCTTTTTAGACTTGGAGCCGCGAAAGACAGTCCTGAGTCATAAGATGCTTATGCTCTCGGCTTGCAGAATGTACTGTTCACAGTTTGGACTCTAGTTAACCCTTTAACTATTGATTGTAATATGACAAGAGACTTAATTTTATAAATATGTTTTAGTTCCAGTTTGTAGGTTTCGTTCAAGTAAATAACTTAAAACAAACTTTAAACAGATGCGTATTCACTGTGCACAGGTTCAGCATTATTACCTTAAAATTCCTGGGGTCATGTTATGTTGACTCTCTACAAGCCGAACACCTCTCTAAGACAGACAGCGAGGCCGGTCCCGATGGTGTCCGTCTTAGAGAGAGTTGTATTGCTAATACATAAATTCGCCCTTATGCTTGCGGTGATTATCACAAACTCAGCACTTCAAGACTCATTTGTTAGTTATCCAATGCTGACTCATGAAATAATTGTAAAATAATCCTGCAACATATTTTAAAATCCTGAGACAGCACTTTTCCCAAAATGAAGACTTACATTATTGATATCAAACTTGACAGCTGGAACCAGTTCCAAAAGCCATGCTGGCAAGCCACTTTTAACCTCTTCTTGGCTAAATCAGACACAGAAATCTTTAGATCAAAGTAAATTCCACACACAACTGCTAAAATCATGAAGCAGAATGACAAGATGTTATGTGCACCTTTAAACCTTATCTCTCAAGGCATTTAACCTACTTTGCAGGGTTCAATATCCAGGCAAATAACTTATAATAATAAATATGTACATTACAACTATCACATTGCTGTGTAGAAAATACAAAAAAATGTACTGTAAAATAAGTTCAAGATATGACAAAATGTTATAGAGACACACCCTTTTTCAACATCTGCTTTTCGTTCTACTGCAGCAGCATTGGCTACATGTATATTCTGGGCTGATTTGGCAGCATCTAGATGTAATGCATAAAACAAGTTTATTCAGTTATGTTAATGCTGTCAATAAACAGGGATCTCTAGATCATGAGATTACATGTACTTTAAGACTGGAACATGATGATGATGACCATGAAGACAACAGTGGCATCAATGACAAATTAAACCAATTATTAGGAGGAGGAAAAAAAGGAGGAGAAGGTAAAGAAAACCAAAGAGGAGGAAGATGACCACAGCTATGTGTTAGAAGATGACAATGATGATGATGATTTTTTAATATGATAATGATAATACTGTCAAAGCGAGACTCAAAAATTCTCTATGTTCTAAATTTACATGTACTCTTACCTCCATATCTTTCAACTTTAAAAAGTTCTTCTAGTTTGTTGTACAAATGTGACCTGAAACATGACACACGAGAAGTAGCTAAGTATTTATACTGTTATCATACATCTGGTAACGAGATTAGAGATGGTGACTTCCTAAACGCTTGAATCTGCCTTGATCTGTGCTACAATCTTGGTCAGAATAAAATAAGGAAATAAAACCACAACTCCCCAGCTAATCAATGATGAACTCACATTAAAGCCAAACCACACCATTGTAGGGATACATGTAGGTGGCCTTAATTTTTCAGCTAAATTGACCAAGATTGTAGCTGATTATTTGTTGCATTTTGATTCCAAATTGATTTTCTGCTCTTTTAATTATTTCAAATTGTTAGTTTACATCGCCTTTGGTTTGTCATTGAAAATGAAATACAGACATTTAGTAATGTCTCAACACATGGCATTCACAAAAGCAGAAATTTAAAACAATGCACAAATTATATTGTATATATTGTATATTATATACAAAACTTGTCATCAGATGAAATGCATTTAGTGTTTTGTTCTAACCTGTTATAGACATGGTATTCTAAGCCATTTAACCACACAATAAGGCGTTGCTTTGCATCAACCTCTGTTAAAAAATAAATAAATAAATAAACAGATGTATAATCTACTATGCTAACATTACAAACTCTGTTACTTAATGAATTTCCTGATTACAGCATAGAGGAAATACAGTGTACATGATGAAGCACAGCATATAAAAGCTGGTAAAGGTAAATACATGTATAAGTCTGCATTGGAGCCTAGTGGCCCATCAGGCCAGAATTTATCCATGGTTTCCTAAGTGTACGCAGCACTTGACAAGGGGTAAGACTACATGTACTTCCCCCTCCCACAATCCCCAGATAGGATGCTAGTCCTAAATACACCTGTGTAGGGCTGTAAATAATTTTTTTCTCTTGAAAAGACATATGTCCTACTAAGACACCATCTTGGTCAGACAAAACAAATTGTGGTTGAACATCAGATTTACTCAAGGTAGATTTTTATTCATCCTTACTGCAAAATGATCTACAACAAAAACAGTTGGGATTTCGTTGGACAAGAGCAAATTTTGGTCGTCCGATGACCAACTGTTATATGCAGCCCTGCCTGTGTGAAGAGCAACACTGTGATATTAAAGTGTCTTGCAACATCACAATACTCCAACCAAGGCTCAAGCCTGGAATGCCCAACGCAGAGTCTGGAGTGCACTTACATGTACATGTAACCATTAAGGTGGCCTGTCTCTCAGCTCCCAGCTTCTCGGATTTATTTTGGGTTATTTATTAACAAATTTATGACTTCGTATGAGGGAAGAACTGCAAAATAAGGGGGATTCCTTGTATTCTATTGATACTTAAGTGTGACTCCAACTTGGTCTCCCAAGAGAATTTAGGGTAGAATTTATAGAGTTAAGGGGAAATCTTTGTTGAAATTTTAATCGTTTTGACTTCTGTGATTTCAGCACTGTGTATAAATTTGGAACTATCTAGGAAAATTCTGTACCAGAAAATTATAACAACAAATAAATCTTCCAGTTGGTAATTAAAAAAGCTTACATGTAAGAAATAATAAGTCCTTGAGCTACAATGCCATGTTATTGCAGTAGCTTTAATCGCTTAGATAAGTACTACAGAAACACATGATCTAGATCTGCTATACAAACCTATATCTGATGGTACAGGTTGGTAAGGCTTCTGCGACAATGCTGGTTTATAGGGCATCCAATACTTGAAGATTGCTATGCCATCAGTAACCCTAATCACAAAATCATAATGACAATACATGTTATAAACTTACATTAATAGTGTGAAAGAGGCTGTAATCCTGCTAAAATTGGCTAGACTTAGATACAATTCCCTGATTAACTATTACACATAGAAATCACGAGTGAATAATCTTATTGTTTAATGTATAAATCTACTAGTCAATCAACAAAATTTATCTAAATCCTCTTGACAGACACTTCGAAATAGTAAAGAAGCAGCCACCATTTTGTTAACAACTGCACACTGCTAGGCTACACATTAGATACAACAGAATAGACAGTAAGTAGCATAGCCAATAAAACAACAGCATTCGTGATAGAATGCTGGTAGATTTATACTTAAAACTTATATGTACCAGCTCTTCAGCTGTTGATTGAGGCTACAGTGTTTACAAGCGATATGTGTCCTTGTTTAATCAATACAGCAGTAGCAGTAAAATACTAGCCAGTGGATTAACAAAGAGTTTGAAAGTTAGATGTGCTAGCCCAATGGAAAATAGTTCAGGCTAAAAGATGACATATGATAAACATGGCTATTGATTCAGGTTAGGAGATTTCTATTCTTACATCCTTTTCATAGATAGGAAGACTTGTACCATATGGTTTCTAACAAATTGACTTTAAAAATAGAGCAATACTTGTGATGTAAATGTAATAAAATGAAAATGAAAATGAAAACATTACATGAAAAAAAAATGGAAAATGCTTTACCCACCTGAAACTGAGATCTTGAGTCACATAGACAACATCCCTAAACATGATCTTTCCAGATAATATGGAGAAGGAAAAGGAGCCTGTTGAATCACAAAATAAATTTTAATGGTAGTTTTTACATTGTTACATTAAATTAAAACTCTTGCCAAGCATCTAACTAGTATTGGGATCCTATTATATTGGTCATCACGTGAATTCTGGAAACCCTGAAAAAAACTTTTCTCTCATCGAAACGTGGTGCAGATTGTTTTTTGGTGCAGAATGACTTTTGATGGGAGCTCAGCACCAATTTTAAGAATCTTAAGGGAGTCAGTATCAGAAATGGTTTCCTAGTTAACATTTACCACAACAAAA
The DNA here is from genome assembly GCF_964199315.1 of Orbicella franksi. Classification (NCBI taxonomy): domain Eukaryota; kingdom Metazoa; phylum Cnidaria; class Anthozoa; order Scleractinia; family Merulinidae; genus Orbicella; species Orbicella franksi. The sequence continues at coordinate 15,993,263 of NC_138153.1, forward strand.
TGAAAACAAAATTGAAAACAAATCAGTCTGGTACAGGGTAGGGGTTTGTCTGTAGGGTGAGTCCAGCTGCACACATACACTTTTTTGCCTTGGAGCCTACAGCTTGAAAACCATGGGTCAATAATTCACTTTTAGCAAAATTTTATTCTGTTTAAAATAAATAAGTTGGTGTGTTAATGGTATAAACTAACATGGTAAGACAACTCGCTCTTAGTTTCTTCAACTCTTTGATAGATTTGATAGTCAACAGAAACCTCAAGCTCACAGTCTCGTTGAGTAGAGTGGAGGTGGTATGGCTGAGTCGTTTAGGGCACTGCATTTGAAATCTGGAGGTCCCTGGTTCAAATTCTTGACACCCTACCACTATCTGGATTTGTTCTCGGCAGTCCCAAGTTCAACTCCTCAACACCATTGTGTAAATAGCCAACTGATTGGCCTCCCACCAACTGGGATTCTGAATCATTTATGTTCTATTTGAAATATTTTTTATTTATTTACAGTGTCCCCAGTTAGTGCAACAGTGCTAAATACATTTGACACTTAAATAAAATTATTTATATTTTATTTATTTATTTTTAAACTTACCAATCTTGAAGTATTGTCCATTTTCAATGTACTTGAAATTGATCAGTCGTGTAAGAATGTAGCCCAATACACGGGAATGATAGAAAGTGATGTAGATAACCCACAGGCTGGCACACAAACAAGACAGGACAACAAACACTAATCCACCCTGGTCATTGCCAGCAGATGGAGATACTGTGGTTGATGGCAAGGTGCTGCTGATGTTGCTGTTGTTATCCATATTCAGCCAAAAATTGCTAGTTTTATTCTGTGTGATGGCTACAGGTTGTCTAGTGAGTTAAGTATCACCTTTAGAAATAACAACTGGCAGTGCAGTTTAAGAAGTTTGCACTTTCCGCTGCCGAAAATATCATCTTCCTGGTTTGCCTTCGTGCAATCAGCTGGCGGGATTACGATCTACCGAGAAACAATTTTTATAGACAAATTCAATTATTTGCAGAGGCTAAACATGCACTAATCTCAGCGAGGCGCACTTATTTGATTTATAAACAACTGAAAATATTAATTTTCCTTCTTCGGCACTATTAATCAATATCATGACAGCAATTAAACCCCGCCACACTTAACGCACTAGAAATAACACAGAGAAAGAGTCGAAGGTCAACTGAATCTCTACATAAGGCCCAACCCTGTAAGAGACTTCACGCTTAAATGAATAGAAAAACAAACCTGTCTCGACAAATGCTTCAAGCGATTGCATATTTATCCATGCCCAAAATTATAAGTCTAAGCTCACAGTTTTTTCGTTGTGTAGTTTCCACAGAGTTGTCCAGCTATTCAACCTGGTAGGATCTTAGCCCACAAAGTGTCTGCATACCGTGATTTGAACAGAGATTGAGTGATACATTTGATACTTGTCTATTCATATCGTGGAAGCCATTTTGAAAAGCAGATAAGGCTAGGCTCAATCTCCCACGGTCAATTTTGGCAATTCGCGGTTTCAGCCTCTTTGCGGTCAAACAGTTATGCGCCTGTCACTGGGGACAAGATCATAAGACAGACCAAGACACCAACGATCTGATTTAGTGCGTCTAAAAGGAATCCAATATGCTTACTGGGACGAACTAAGGGCTTACATGGCCTAATAGTTCTCGACTGTCTTTATACGAAACCATAAAACATCCGAGAAATAAAGTTCGTCTGGGGAGTAAAGCGCATTTTTCAGAATGTGGAGTACACACGTACAAAGCGCGCGCTAAAGGCGCGAGCCACCAGCGAGCCGTCAACCAGCGAATCTAATTAAACCAAAAAGAAATCTATATCTAAATATGTTTATTTTTTCTGAATTTCCGGACTTACGCACGTACGTACGTGTGTATATGCAGGCTACGCTCCTGTTCGTTATATAGACGGGTCATTGACTTCTTGAAGTTTTAATTTTCGAGTTAGAAGACGAGGTGAAACGACTTCTAACTGAAAGTCCGATGTTTATTTTTGAATTGCTTGCGTCTGGATTCCACTGATTGACTCCAGAAATAAACATTTCCTCATCGTGCGGGTTGACAAATCGCATATATCTCACCTTGAATGCGGAGGGGCACTCCCACGTGAAAAGTTTGCTGTTGCTTTGCTCGTGTTCTCCCTTTAGGGTGTAAATCATGGACTTGGGTCGCACTATTTTTATCTTTCAAGGTGTATTTTAGGCTTGCACTCGAGGCCGGACGTGACAAACAAAGGATGTCAAGTCCCTTTTAAAGTGGTGTCTTATCATATGGGGTCAAATAAAGCTCGCCCAGATTGGTGTCATCCTTGAGGGGTTTGATTCAATGTTGCGACGCGTTCCCCGACCCGTTTACACCTAGAAGTCCCCTCAGACCCTCGTAAAACCCAACGCTTACCACATCTTCACGCAAATCAACGGAACCGGCCACTATAATCATGATAATCATCTCCTTTCAACAGAAATGCCATTTTCTTCCTTCATTTAATTTTCTGTCGTTAAAGGCCATCAGTAGTAAACAACACCGCCTTCAATATGTTCTACGTCCAAGATTTCCTTGATTAATATCACTATCCTACATATAGCCATTGACAGTAAAAATTTATAAAACATACAATTTACTTTCAAAAAAAGGTACTACTAATGAATTACCTTACAGAAGAAAAAGTCCATGACATAAATAAATGAATCTTAAGTGTTATATGATTGTATTGTGATGAAAATAGTCCAAATGTGGCTTCATTCTACAGTTAATCTGACATCGGACCGAAAATAAACATTACTTTTTTTGGACGAGGGCACCAAAATAGGAAATACTACGCTTTTACGCAACGAAATTCTTATTACAATTATTATCATTATTGGAGTGAGTTTATATTTCAAGTTTTTTTCATTATCCAGGATAGCTCAAATGATATCGATAAGGCACCGCTCATAAATCATGTACGAATGTACTTACAAATAAACATTTCTCTGAAATTATGTTGTAGTCAACTCTTTGGTAAGAAATTTAAATTTTCAGACAGTTTCTTGTTGCACTTTTGAAACAATTAATTAGCTTCTTCCCAATCTTTGTCTTCTGCACCGATTAATTAAATTATAGACAGAGTATGAGAGGCGAAAAAAAACGCCTCATTAAACTATCAACGGAAAACTACCATTAGCTCTTGAAAAATAATTTCATCCTTTCTCACGGCGCACAGTTTATTGACAAAATGAAAGTTGGCAAATCCCAAACCTGACAATTTACATAATGGTAAGCATTAAGTAATTGAAAAATACTAAGATCTGATTGCAAGTTTCCTAAAATCGACCGACAACCTATCATTCTAGACAAATATTAAATGGATGAAATGACGTCTTCATGAACAAATATTATCCATGTAAGGTATATACAATAACAATCAAATTCTCACTTGAAATTAATATTTTTCGAGACTTGACTTCGATTAGTTCTGGTATCTTGAGCACAACAAAGGGGAAAAAATCTGGTCGAAAAAATGGCCTTAGCCATCAGTTATTTACTGGTATCCGTTCGTTATACTCTTATGGTTTTGTTGCCTGTGAATCTTGTTGGAAATTCTTTTGTTGTAGTTATCTTCTTAAAAATGAAGGCGGCGCGGCAGTTCTCCGACTTCTTGCTTTTCAACCTCGCCATGGCGGACCTCTTGTTTGGGACTGTAGTTTCGATCTGCAACCTGGCTTTCCACTTCGCTGGTACTGCCATCAATGATTTCTACTGTAAAATCACAGGTGGAGTTGTTTATCTCGGCTGTGGAGTTTCCGTGTTTACTCTGGCTGCAATCGCTATGGAAAGACACGGCGCAGTGGTTAAACCCGTGCGCGCAAGGGTTCGATTGCGCGATTTGAAAAGACACCGCAAAATTGTACAAATCATCTGGATAGTCGCCCTCGTTTTCGTCAGCCCAATTGTCGTATTTCTGAAGAAAATAGACGTCTCCGAGAACATTGTCGACTGTGGCTTTGTGCAAAATGATGGCATGGCGGAGTTTGGACGAATCTACGACGCTCTGGTGGTTCTTTTGCTGTTTTTTGTTCCTAACTGCTTTATGTACTGTCTTTACGGAAGGCTAGTTTACAAACTCTGGTGCGACAATCAACTTCACAGAAAGCCAAGACTTGCCCTGATGAACTCTCGCGATAAACTGACGAAAGTGTCTTTCGCTATCACGATGGTGTTCACAGTTTGCTGGGCGCCCTATTATTTGCGAACCCTTTTGGCTCTTGTCTTAGGCAGACGTATGTTAATCTTGAGTTTAGTCGTTTGTCGCATTTTTATTGTCGTCAATTCTTGCGCAAATCCAATAATATACACTTTGCAATGCACTCGATTTAGAAGGAATTTAAAGGGATTACTCGATTGTAGGAAAAAGGGAAGAAAGATCTCACCCCACAAAAAATTAAATAACCGACTATCATGATTTTACAGGAAATTCCCTGTCACACTGCTGTGCAAATGAATAAAAAAAGCACTGCCTGAATCGATCAGTGCAAGACAGCTTTTTTTCAGTATGCTTGGAAAAGTCAATAAGGTGCTAACTTTCGCCCCCCGCTATGCTTTAAGAGGTTGATTTAGTTATTTACTGTCCGTGCGCAATGAAATTAATATAACTTAATGCTCAAACACGCTGGTTCAGTCCGCTAAATCCATGTCTGAAACACTTTGTACTTTCCCCTTCTCACTGTTATTTATATCTCCTTCCTCAAAAAATATTCAAAGATGTCCGTGGATGCAAATATTTTTTTCACAATTTTTTTTCACTTTTTCTTTAATCTGGTACCCACCAAGCCTTAGTGAGGAGTCGTTAAGGCAGGCGAAAACATCCTGCGAATTCAAAAGGATCTGTTTGAGTCCCTTTGTGAAACGTTTGACTTGTGTTTATACCTACTAGCATAGTCAGTAGAGGTCGCGCAGGTCCGCCCAGGCATTGCAATGTTATTACGTAATGAAACAGAAAGAGTGCACTATGGTGACAGCGCTTGATTCCCATCAATGTGACACAAGTGTTCTCTCTTCCGCAAAGGTTGGAAACGTTCGTTATAGAAAGCCAGTGTGCGAGATGAGTGTAGGCGCAATTGCCCTTCACGTAACCCTGGCCTACCTCGCACTCATATCGTTTAACGGATTCTCCCCGCCCGAAAAACCCATTTGAGTCTCTGCGGAGGAGAGAGACCCGAGTGTAAACCCTGAACCCTCCATCATTAGTGGATTAAGTGACGCTTGGTTGTTGCTTCTCGTTCTTGTTCTGAGGGGTTTTTTTTTCTGTTTCCCTGCCTCCACAAAAACCAACCCTCCAGGATGGCTAACACCTTTTTAACAAGTGCATATGCAGGAGCGCTCTTCTGTGTACAGTTTCAGGGGTAAATCAAAGAGTACATTGTTACTTTCTTTGCAAGCCCCTTTGATTGCTTTGAAGTAAAACAAAGACAGTGCCCCACCGGAGGTGCTATAACAAGGTGACTTTATTTCAACTTTCTGAACTTTCGTCACATTTCTAAGTAAAACGATCTGGATCAGTTGAAGTTATGGGGCGAACACTTAAGATTTTTTAATTCATGTTTCGTTACTATTTGACTACCCTACGCATTTCAGCCACTAAGATTTTATCCTCAGCTCGCCATCAAAAGAACAAATTTGTACTAGGTCATATTTAAGCCACTGATAAGTGAGTTCTTGGTAGCTCGGTCCTCATGGTATAGACCCCGCGATGGCCGGATATGGAAAGCAAAAACCAGCTAGGTAGTTATTACCTCGCTACCATCAACACCATGTCTTTGACCATTTTTCCCTGAACGCTTGTTACCACACAATGTCTTCTAAGCATGCAGGAAATATTTCCTGCTGTCTATAAAGGCTTGTTTTCTTACACTTTCCCTAAGAGGAAGTTTTTTTTTTTTTTTTTTTACATTTTTGCAACCTCCTTGGTAAGATTCGAAAGACTCTATCGGTCCCTGCTGCCGGTCATTCTCGTCCCCAGTGCTACTCGTCTTAAAATGCCGTTGACGAGTAGCTCTTGACGCACCCAAAAATTCGAATTTTTTCATTGGCTGACAAAAAATGAATGTGCAGCAGAAATGAAAATTACAAAGCTCTACGCATTCCATTTTACTTCCGGCCCGGAGGCGGCACCTTCGCTCAGTTGACACAGGCGCGCTTTACGAAAAAACAAATGGTGACCTTTCCCGATCGATCCGAAGGAATCGTTAAAGTTTCCACGTAACCAAAGGAGTACGTCGCCTGCAACGATGTCATTCACGATCGTAATCATCGTCCTTTGTTGTAGCAGCGGAGAAGGTGGGAAGAAACGTTTAGAACTCGGAGAATCAACCAGCTAATACAACAATTACTTTGTTGCTGACCATACCCCAAGAAATCATAAAATTAAGTTCGAATCGGCAGTGGGTTTTAAGAAACGTTTGTCTTCCTTTATGAAAAGCTCAAAAGGAAACTTAGAGCCAGGTGAAAAGACGAAGAAATATCACTCTTGCTAAGCAAATGTGGCACTGGAAATGCGAAGGTGAGTGTGTTTTTCTCTCTCTGAAAGATCAAGGAGATCAGATTCTAGCAGTCCAAAATGTATTGATATTAAATTGCCAAAATGAGTCAAAGGTCCGTGTTATAATACTCTGCTACGTACCTGGATGCTGTAGCAAATGGTCTGAACATGAAGTTTGGTTTGTTTCTTCCACATACTGTTATGTATGTATCTTTTACTATCTGTTAAGAAGCTTCTGCTGTTATAGATATATATAATATCTTTTTTTTTAGCTCCCCTCTCTTTATTATTGAGACCTCCCCTATAGTCTCCCCCCAAAAAACACAAACAAACCTTTTGTGGTCAGGCAAGAGTTTAGTTTGCTTTAGAGCCTTCACCCAAATTTATTATTATTTTTTTATAATTTACTTGTGGAAATGATGTGTAAAGGTAAATAACCATAGATAACCATAGCTGAAATTTGAGGCCCTTTCCTCTCTCCCCATTTTAGTTAGGAAGCAACTGCAACTAGCAAAACTTTATTCCATCACAATAACATTAATCAGTAAATAACAATAATTTATCATCCATGCAAATAACTGTGAACAAATATAAGAGACAATTATTTATACATGTATAACTGATAACGAATCATCAGGACTAGTGGGTTTCCAAATGTAATGTGGGAATTATCTCTACTAAAAACAAATCAAACATTAAAGGTGTACAGAGTTACATTAATATCCCCATAAGAAAAATATCATAATCTTTTTGTTAGCCTTTGAAAGATAATTTATTTCCTGCCATTATTTACTATTCTTTGTTAATTTTCAGACCATAATAGTGCTACATAAATTCCTTGAAGGATGACCATTTATGGATAATTCAAATGGGAATGTTGCTCTTGCAGTTCAATAAATACTACTGAAAAAAAAGGAGATGGAGAAAGAACCATTGTTGATAGTAAAGCTATGTGGCTGATGTTCTGATCAACCACAAGACGTAGAAAGTATACATTGAGATTTGTTGTTGCACATGGTTGTATAACAGGCTGAAGAGCCTTGTTACCATGAAGTAACATGAATTGTAAAAGAACAATGTCATTGCATTGTTTCCCATTCATTTTGTTCATGCAGTTTCCTAAAAAAAAATCTTCCTTAATGTACACTGAGGCACACCAATATGAATCACTCTCTTCACATCAGGAACCTCCACATGTATACCAATGCCAGATACTAATGTTATAGTTACATCATTTTAGCTGTATTATATTTTTGGTAACACCATGTACTCATATGGGAATACTGAAATAAATTGGTGTTGTTGTTGTTGTTGAAAGCACCCAAAAGATTAAGCTTTATATAAGCCGGTTGAAAGGTATAAAATGAACAAAAACAATTACATCGACAAAAGCAGTGGGGGACGGGGGACAAAATGGTGGAATAGCCCTATATCTAGTTTTGTAATGTCTACAGGCTTTTCTCAAGCCTGAATGTACAAAAACCATCATTAGATGTTCCAGATAAGCTAATTAAAATTGCTGCAGAGCCATTATGGAAGCCCCCAGCACACATATATAACCACTCAATAACAACTGGCATAGGACTTTTATTTTTTTCTTGGCGTTTTTCTTAACATGGTTGTAACCACTTCAAAAGGCCAATTGCTACCCTATACCCTGGTTACCACACACATATTTTTTTATTCTTTCCATAGCCATATGCAAAATAGATTTCTCTTCTCATATTTATTTAATTATAATACTGATGTAAATTAATTCTGTAAATAATGCACAATAAAAGTTGATCGATTGATTTAATTTGACAGTTTAATGATCTGTTGATTGTGTAAGACCCTTTTTTGTAAAAAAAATAGAACAGAATGGGGTTACTTGAAAAAATGAGGACATGAAAGATCCTATGAAAGTGAGCACCTTTATTACATTCCTTGCAAGGAAACATGAGCAAAACTCCAATACAACAAAACTCTTCTGAGTTCAACAGATTTTTATTCTACTGCAGCTTACAAACCTATGTAAATAACCAGGAAGTAAATAGTTCTTACCATTAAAAAATTTTCCCTTCATCTATCAGCACGGCTTATATTTAAATCCTCTGGTCAGTGATGTAATTTCCACGGCTGATTTCCACAAACGCTTCCGTGTGTCCATAAACAAATTTTACCGTGTCATCGATAGACGTAATACATGCCGTATCCTGATTACTTTGCTTGAAAGCTTTCACAACTGCACCTCGCTCTTTAAACTTCTCCTTTTTATCGAATATGAAGAGAAGAAACAACAAGAACACAGCTATCGATTCCTGAATTTTTCTGGACGGTCCACCACAAAATGCACCGCGAAACCCGTTGGTAAAATATTACACACGCTGGCAATCGTGTTTGAAGCGGCGACGGCATTTAAGGCCGCTTTCTACTCTCTTTTTAACTCTAAATCACCTAACTTCAGCGAAGTGAAAACACATGTCAGCGTTCCGATCTGTTTACATCTGAAGAATACTCTCTATTCCTCTCTCCCCTCCCTCAGGATCAGTTTCTGAGCATGAGCAGATATACAGGCCAAAATTACGCATGCGTTACCGGATGTCCGTGATTTACGGACATCCGGTTATGGCTGCTACCAGAGCCCTCCGTTTCTCCGACCACGTGACCAAAAGAAACGGAGGCTCTGGGGACGAGAATGGCTGCCGGTCCGGTCGCGTTCCCGAACAGCGATTGCGCGCCAGACTTTGCCAGACAGCATGATTGACAGCACAGTTACGTACGCGACCGACCTTCAGTTGGCTTGAAAATGAATTTGGATCGATAACCAAAAGTAAAATTCGACATTACCTCAAATCTACATCTACAATGTGAGAAACCCGGCTTGTATCTTTGCAACAAACTTTCTGGCCTTTCTGGCCAAAGCAACTAGCCGTTGTTATTTTCCTAAATGGCTTTTAAACTTGGATTGAGGCTTTAGTGCTTGCTTTCACGTTCTTGTCGACCACATGAAGAAATTAGCCATGAGGACTTCCTCACTTCATTCAAGCGTAAACTCATCTCCCATCCAGCAACACAAAACAAGAAAAACAGCTTCAATACCATCAAAACGTATGGCTTCTGATCTTTGGCAAGTTGTCCATTATGTTTGAAAATATCCACACTATAACAACCAGAGGCATGTTTACTTTCAAACTAGGTGAGTCTGCTTTTAATAGTTTAATTAGCAAATTGTGAATTAATTGAGCCTAACTTAAGATAATTCCTCCATCGAGTTGCACTTTAATTATTTAGAGATTCATTCAAAGTTCACAAATTAAAAAAACTAGACTTAGTTTCAAGTGAATTTTCTCAACATCTGTGGAGCGCTATGCTGTGCGCGAGCAATCGAGCAAGTAAGACCTGCTACAGGTTGTTTATGACGAAACGATCGAAGACGGTTTCCATGGATCTGAGACAAAACTCAATCATTTGCATCAGCTATCGGTGCGGTCAGCATTGAGATTCGTGGCAAGAGAATTGTGATATTTTTCACGCTCAAACCGAAGAGAAAATTCGCAAAGTAGAACAAAACCAAACAACAAAACACAGGAGCAGTTTAGAGGAAGTTGTTGTTTTAAGCCTGGTGTCAAAAACCACAGTTATAAAACGCGATGGCATCCAGTAGCCGAGAGTTTGAAGGTGACAAAGATCGCCTCTCTTCAGTCCAACAAAAATCCAAAATACCAGTCCGTAAAGTGATTCGTTTGAACAACAACAGCGGGAAAAGTTCCTCATCTAAAGACGAAGCCGATAAAAACCAGCGCATTCTGAGGGATTCCGCAGAAAAGCCGATTGAAAACAAGCCTCCATCCCGGATTCCGATCTTGGTTCCTCGAACAAACAGCAAGACTGCCAGGGATAAACTCCCTAAGAGGGTGATGGCTGCAACCGGGAAAAGACCTATAGGAAGAGAATCAGGTACTGCCGTAGTATGGTAATATTTTTCTTGTATTTCAGCGAAGATTTTAAACACTTTTAAGCATTTTTCGCGGAGTTGCGCCTGTCGTTACTTCGAATTCGGCTCATACTTGGTACACATTAAAAAGTAGTGTGAACTTCTTGGCGAAATTTATCAACTTTCAGGGTTTTGATTTAATTATCACTCATCAAACTATACGAACTATTTTAACCTTAACAGGTATAAACTTACGAGAAACACAAGGAAAACAGGCAAGAATGAGGATTGTCCATACTTCCAATCGTCCAACCACTGCTAGGCATAGCAATCCTGAGCCTGGCAAAGAATCAACGCCAGCAAATCGAAGAATGCTTATAAGAAAAGTCAGGCTGTTAAATATGAAACAGGTAGATAACACACAATTTATGCTTCTAGATCTTGCTGAAAAGTTTACAATCCATTCAGAGTTGTACTTTATGAGTTTCAGAGCATTTATCACATGAAAAACAACAAGGATATAATTTAAGAAACACTTCTGGCATCGACCGCCCATGAATTCGTGGAAGTGAGTGTTGTCGAGTTTAGCCCCATCTTCAAATTCATGCTAGGGAATCAGTTGTAATTTCAGCCTCCAAAGAGTCCCTTACCCTTGCCAGAATTAACGAAAAAAAGCACTGAACAAATTAATAGAATGAGGAATACTGTGTGTGATACAGGATTGGCCCTTGTATTTCTTATAATGATAAACTAATCGAATAATACTATCACAGAGGAAAGAGGAACTCTCGGTAGAGGGTGGGTTGGTTGTGAGGATAATAAAAAACCTTTTGGGGGGCAGCTTTAGTATTATTTCTTTTTCGTTTCTTCGTAGCTAGTTAATTCTAGTGTACTGCGTACTTAAGTTATGCATAGAAGACACAATTCTATTAGCAAACAGCTTTATCAATGCTTCTCCACGCGGTTAACATAATAAGTAACGGCTGTACATTTATATTGGTATTCACCGTATTTATGAATATAGGCATTCCAGTAACTCGCTTTTCAACACGTAAGACCATTCACCCCACAAGTCCCTAGTAGAGAATCTAAACCCTCCTCCTACCCACCCTCAGTAAATTGCTGTATATTATAAATCCAGATGTTCCTATATCTGTGTTTGCCATACTTACTTGTCTTTGATTCTTGGTCTTAAGTTTGCAATGTTCGCCTTCCCCAGATTTAAGATCAAGAAAAATAGTAGACAATGATTGATTGATTGATTGATTGATTGATTGATTGATTGATTGATTGATTGATTGACTGATTGAAATTCTCTTAAAAACAGGTCTCCAAGGATGAGAAAGAACCATCTACAGAAACACCCAAGGCGCAAGATAAATCCGTTCAGTTAGTGAAGTTGAGTTCTGACTGTAAGCTACAAAGTGACCACCGGGATGATGTCGTTGGTCAAGGGGAGGTCTCTGGAAGCGATTACGCTTATTTACGCGAGGAAGTGGAACTATTGAGGGGATCTCTGGATATGTGCAACTATCGAGAACAGCTGTTAAGACGCGAGGTTGACGCTTTGAAAAAAGGTCAAACTTTCAAAAGCGATGTAGAAACCATAGTTCTAAGTTGTGAGAAGGGCCATAAGCAGGAACTTAAACAGCTTGAAAAGGAACATTCCGAAATAGTAGAGGAACTTCAACAGTGGGTTGAGGACGGAGACAAGGAGAACAAAACTTTGGAGGAGATCATTGAAAAAAACAGTGATGAGAATGTGAAACTCTTGGCTCAGATCAGTGTCTTGAAGAAGGAATTGAAAGCTTTGGAGAGAGAGAACAACACTCTCCAGACTGAGTTGGAAACAAAGAGCACGGACTTGAAGGGTGTAAGGTTTCAAGTAGACACTTTGGAAGCCGAAATTTCTCGCTTTAAAACCAGCGAGCTGGAGTTTAAAAGTCTGAAGGATGAAACTTCGAGTCTTATTGACAAGCTTGAGATTCAGCTCAATACATTCATGTCCGAAAGCGCCAGAATAATTTCTGAGAAGGACCAAGAGTTAAACAAACTCAGTAAAGAAAAGTCGACGGCTTTTGGCCATCTTAACCGAAGGCTAGCTGCGTTCAAGAAGGAAAAAGCCAGAATCACCTTGGAAAACGATGAAGAAAAGAAAGAACTTAAAGATAAAAAATTGAAAATTATTGATCAACTTAACAAACGGCTTGTCTCCAATGAACGAAAACGCCATAATTATTTCAGAGAAGGATAACAAATTAACAAACAAAACGGAGCCTTTTTCCGAATCGAAAAATTGTAAATTTAATTATGGCAAATGCCTTTGCTTTCAAAAGAAGAAGTTGATATTGTGTAAATTGTTGTATACTTGCATGTAAATGCAATAAATCGTGTATAAACTTATTTGGCTCCATTTCTGAATTTCCGTTCTTAACAGTAAACCCATTCATTATATGGCTTGCACTGTAAGCGTGAGAAGAAACTAATTCTGTGCTGTGATTGGCTATTTGAGCGGGTAAGAAGACCTGGCTCTCATGCCCGCTCGGGATTACCCGCTCTGTCCTGTAAGAGGAAGCACAATAAGTTTATTGACTAAGCCTTTCGGCCAAGATGGTTAGATCATGGTCTCCTTTTCTTTTAGCATGTTTATAAATGGACCTCGATAGCATCTCAGCCCATAAACTCCCAAAAAAAAAACTTGCCCCAATCTCCACCTTTGCTACATGAGTATGTTACTTCAGAGGGCCAATAAATAAAATCAACCAATCAGATTGCTCCATTGCTGGTTCAATATTCTTTCAACGGCACTGTTCCGAATTTTCCCGAACGATCACTCTTGAAGATTATCTGGTTGTTTTATGACTTCTAGACTCGTCTTCTTTTTCTTCCAACTCTCTTTCCATTCTGTTTTGTTTGACATCAGACGTTAGGATATGCTGGTCTGTTCCTAATAAGAACTGCGCACTTGAAGTTTACGATGTTTTTCCAAACATAGTTGTGACGTTTTTTGTAAACATTTTCAGCATGCTCGAGCGGGCTCTTGCTGCGTTGGATCCGTACTGTAAAAACCTAGAGCCAAAATTTTCCCAGTACACTACTGACCCATAGGCGTACGGACCGAGGGAGCCGGGCTGCACCTCCCCCCCCCCCCCCCCCCCACTTTTAGAAACTTTTTAAATTTGGGGGGCAAAACGCTGATGATTCGAGCAAAACTGCTTGGGAGAAAACATTCTAAAAGGTAGTCAAGGCCAGGCTTGTAGGCTCCTTTCTCTGACGTTTGCCTTGTCCAAATGTAGTTAAGGTCAAATTATATAAGGATACAGGTATTCTGTTTTGGAAAAGCCACATACCGTATAATTCCGAAGGTAACCGCCCCGTTACTTTCGGATTTAGCAGGCAAAAGGGGCTGCTACTTTCGGGTAGCCGTCACCCATGGCTAGGCGTTACTTTGGGATGGTCAAAAAACGTTATACAGTAACAGCCGTTTCAGACAGAGCGGACGCGTAACAAAAGAAATTAAACGTTCCGTTTATGTAAGTTTCCAACTACCCATAGAAACAAAGCAGACTGTCTAAACAAAAAAAGGCCCTAAACCGGTTGGTACTTTAGGACGAATCGAAAGAATAATGGTCGCATTATATCGCAATGCAACTGATTACCCTATGCCTTCAGTATATCATTTGACTCTGCTGCTAGACAAAAATAGTTTACAAATCATGTTCAAGTTTCAAGAAAAATTCAGTAAAGTTAGGAATAAATAGATAAAAGCACAGATAGCTCTTCAAGTCAATGTTCAGTCCTGCAGTCAGTCCCGCATGACCCGCGGTGGACAACAGAGACTTTCTCTTTTAGTGACATCTTCAAAGGGCCGCTAGTTTCGGGTGGGCCGTTACTTTCGGGGTTCAATAGGAAGGGAAAAAGATTAACGTTACTTTCGGGAGCTGTTATTTTCGAGGCGGGGGGGGGGGGGGTGGGCGGGGCGCTGCTGAAAAAAATCAGGGCTTCAACGGGATTCGAACCCGTGACCTCCGCGATACCGGTGCGATGCTCTACCAACTGAGCTATGAAGCCACACATTGGGAGCGAGGTCAATTCATTGAGTTCATATCTTCCCGTCAGGATCTTCCCGGGTTCGAATCCCGTTGAAGCCCTGATTTTTTTTTTTTTTTTTTTTTTTTTTTCAGGCTTCTTCTTTCCAATTGCTTAAATTGGACAATTTACTACGATGATCATTCTTCACTTTCATCTACAACCGCAGTTCAAATATGAATTATTTCATATATACTTCACATCATTTCACTCCTCACGGGAAGATATGAACTCAATGAATTGACCTCGCGCTCCCAATGTGTGGCTTCATAGCTCAGTTGGTAGACCATCGCACCGGTATCGCGGAGGTCACCCGTTCGAATCCCGTCAGAGAAGCCCTGATTTTTTTCAGGCTTCTTCTTTCCAATTGCTTAAATTGGAAAATTTACTGCGATGATCATTCTTCACTTTCACTCATAATCTTACGTAAGTTTCATTTTGCTTTCAAACACGGCTTCCTTGTAAAGTAGGTTTTTTATCATTTTTCTTATTGCTGTAGTTATTAGTGATTTATTAGTTAGGTAGTTAGATTAATTTAATTTAATATTGTTAAGTCGTGAAGGAAATACCGTGTCTAAATAAAGATTTTACCTTTTCCTTTACCTTTACCTTTACTCAAGCTTTCGGGCATTGTGTAATTTTTTTTTCGGGCAATAAGCCACATAATTTTTCATCGCCCCCCAATCCGAAGGTGCCCGTACGTTACTGTTTATTGCTTAGCCTGAAATATAATAATAACTGTCGTACAGAGCGCTACCAAAGTAAAAGCCTCGTTGAGTTTTGTCGAAGTATTTGCGAAAACGTGCCATCGTTATCATGACCACTAAATGCTTGAAAACTCCCCATCCCCCTTTTCAACAGTCAAAAAGTGACAACGTGCTCTTAACATCAGTTTTAAACACCGCTAATCAGGGGTGGGAAACAGTAAAACTGGCACAGATCATGGTGTTTCAACAGCAGCGACGACGTGTATTACTTTAATGTTAGCGGACCATGAACGCCACATCAATAGCACTGAGAGCACTGAGAGGATTGTGGCAGGTGGAACCAGCGAAGACCTAAGCCTGGTTCACACTTGTGAGATAACCATAACACAAGTGAAATAAGCATAAGCGCAAGCACAAGAAAAAAGGAACATGTTTCATTTTCTTGTGCTTATGTTTATTTCACTTGTGTTACGCTTATCTCACAAGTGTGAACCAGGCTTTACCCACTAGAGTATAAGCACAAGCACAAACATAAACATAAGCACAAGTGAAAACAGCCGCGACATAAACATAAGCATAAGCAGAAACATAAGAAGAACAAATCCACTTATTTGTCTTGTGCAGTTTTCACTAGTGACGCGCTCGACATAAGCATAAGCATAAGCACAAGAAAAACAAACAGTTCCGTTTTTTTGTGCTTATGCGTATGCTTATGTCGAGCGCGTTACTAGTGAAAACTGCACAAGACAAGTAAGTGGGTTCGTTCTTCTTATGTTTCTGCTTATGTTTATGTGTATGTCGCGCCTGTTTTCACTTGTGCTTATGCTTATGCTGGTTCTTGTCCTTATGCTCTAGTGAAAACCAGCCTTTATGAAGACGTCTAGTTAGTACTGATTTTGTGACCGAATTGAACTTTACAAGGGCATTGGAAAGAGTCTGGAAGAAGTCAGTCAGAAGAATTAAGCTTTCTCCTGTAACCCTTGATATAAAGTTAATGTAATTAAAGGTGTTGAAATGTTTAACTTTACTCTGAGTAAACGTCTGCACTACTTCTGCATCTACAACAGGGGATGGGGAGGGGATCCTCAATCGTGGTTCGCGAACTCTCTTAGAAGACTGGGTTCAAGTTGCATATTCGCAGAAAACATGGGGGCTGAACAACTGACGAAGAGGGAAGAAGGAAAAAAAAAGTAACCTTGATTTCTGTGGTATGAAAAAAATCCTGTGAAAGCTCCACTTGTTTAAAAAATGTAATCTCTTTAATGAATTGCACCTGATGTTTACAGGGCGGGGAAGCTCACTCGGAATTTTTCCCCGCAAGACGGGGCTTTCACCGCATAGTATTGACAGTAAAAGTGAATGCCCCGGGTATCCCCTAATTTGGGGGGGGGGGATGAGGTTCAAATGACTGGTGCATGATTCTTTGACTGATTTGGGACAGTGACCAAGATTTCTTGGTATCCTTAAGATCCTCGCTTTCCCCATTTCCCCTCTCCATTTTCACCCGTGCGAACACTTACCTAGCTAGCAAAAGACATAAATTTATTTTCAAGAAGAAACCGTACTAGAAAATTTACACATAGACTGGAAATTACACAAAGACATTCACCTCGGAGACCCAGGAGCGGTGAAAATTGTAGAACCTTTTCGCGCTGCTATTGGCAGTCTGTTTGTCTCTCAAATCAGGGACATTTCAGACTAGAAGGTACTGGGACAAGACATGGATGAGGCACTAACGACTCGAGAAGAAAGATATCTCTGAGTCTCTATACCGCCCTTTTGCGTTTGTGTTCACTGATAAAGAAACGCGCGCGACTAGTGTCCACGCCCTCTCGAAATTTCTCTCGTTCCATTCTTTTGCAGTTTAAGAATGGGAAGCCGATTGAAGGTTATCTTTCCTCGTCTCATTCGAACCATATTCACCACGCGGGCTATGGCTAGCAGAAAAGAGATCGTAGTTCCTCCAGCAATCCCTACTAAACTTCAAGAACTGATTTACGCTTTTCGTGAATCCAAAGCGCTGTTCGCAGCATGTGATCTCGGTATTTTCGATTTATTACACGAGTCCGATGCACCACAGTCAGCTAAAGAGATATCTTCAAGGATGAGTGCCAATGTGGATGCTACAACACGTTTAATGGACACTCTGGTTGTTCTAGAATTGTTAGAAAAGACCAAACAAGGCGAATTGTGGCTGTATTCCAATACCGAAATGACCAAGGAGTTTCTGATCAAGTCAAGCACCAATTCCGTTGATGGTTACATCAAACACTCGAATAAACTGTTGTACCATCTTTTCGGTAATTTAGAAAGTGCAGTTCGTGAAGGATCGAATCAGTGGATGAATACTTTTGGCCAATCATCAGAAGATATGTGGAAAGCCGCTTACAACACGGAAGAAGACCGCTTACGGTTTCTCGGAGCTATGCATTCAACGTCACGCCATTCCTGTCACGGCGTGGTAACGGCATTTGACTTGAGTAAGTTTCAATCGTGTTGCGACTTGGGAGGTAGGTACCGAGTGGAACTGTTTACGGCCTGTGAAAGAAAATGCATTATCAACAGAGTCTTCATGTCAGCAAGCTAAGAAATCATAAGTAGTGTGTAATGGCTTCGTATTTCACACAAGAGATAACAAGTTTCAGGCCATTTGTAGTTTTTGTGTAACCCTTTAATCCGGTCACCAACGGACCAACGGGGCCGAAAAAATGGGTTTAAGGGGAATCACTCAATTAAGTGTAACAACAGCATCTACATGTATAATAGTGCCAAAAAAAGTCTTCCAGCATGCCTAAATTAAATGTTAAGCATTTCCCAGGTTCTGGAAATTCAAGTTTTCCTAGAGGAACATGCCTCCCTGACTCCACTACTAAGTTATGTACCAAACAGCAGCAAATCTGAAAATTTGTGACAAAGAAGAGGTCATGATATATTACAAGGACCATCTATGAAATCCCGCCAGCTCCCCCACCCCCCCCCCCTCCTCTATCAATTCATAAAAACTGAATGGTCTCTAAGAAGGTGTCAAATTCAGATGGGGGATTTGCCATTCCCCAACCCCCCCCCCCCCACCCTTTCAGGGCCTTTGAACTGCTAAGCTCAAGCCATCCGTATATTCTTGGGTGGAGGAAGCACTGTGAGGGAAGTGTTTTTCCCAGGCACATGTGTAAATAATGTGTGAGTATAATTAAGTGGTGTGCAGTCACAAAGGAGACATGTTCTTTATTCCAACCCTCACCTGTCGTCTTTGTAATTTGTTCTCTTCAGATTTAGTCTGTACCTAGTATGCAGGACAAGTGTCTGCATTATTGTCACATGTCTGCTGTACATTAAATGTTGCCCTTTTTATATCCAGGTGGAACAGGAGCTATGGCATACACGTTGTGTCAGTATTACCCTGACATGAAGATCACAGTGTGTGAACTGCAGTCAGTTATGGATGTAGCTCATCATTTTCGTCCATCTTCAGAAGATTGCCCCAATCAAGAAAATGTTTCTTACGTTGCAGGCAATTTCTTTCAGCCTAACCTACCCAAGGCTGATTTGTACATATTGTGCCGTGTTCTTCATGATTGGCCAGAAGAAAAACTGGGCTCGATACTCTCAAATGTGTTCAAGTGTTTGTCTCCAGGTATTTCATTTTTTGTTTCAGAAAATATGATTCCAAACCCTTCTTTTGGAAGGATGTTTAATTTGGACCCCCCCCCCCCCCCCAATACCCCTCTGGAAATTCTTGTTGAGCTTCATACCTTCCTTTACTCTCCATGGATGAGTATGGATATTTTCTGGAATTGCACATTCAAAGTGTGGGAAACTAGCTAGCTCAAAGGTCTGGTTACTAGAGGGTAAAACGTGAAAAAGTCTTTTTCGTGATTAACTTTTCCCATTTGTATTATAGTATAATCTAGCATGTACGCAAGACAATTTTGTAGTTTCAGCCCGAATTTGTCTTGCATCCACATTGGACTACCTTGTAATACAAATAAGAGAAGCTAACCATGAAAAGGGCTACTCATTAGTCTTGAGGGCCTTGTACGCACAAGGTGTGATAAGGGTGCAGTGCACAGGAGAGGCTATGTAAGTTGGACATACCGGTAATTAAGATAAAGGTAAAGTGTGCGTATGACTCAAGTGGCCTATGAGGCTGGCGCTTATCTCCGGTTTCTGTAGCATGAGTTAACGAGGAGTAGTATTTGCACTCCCCATGTATGGGTCACTAGTCCATCACAGGATCCTCTCCCCAGTATTAAACTCGCTGGTACCGATTTATACACCTGGATGGAGAGAGGCACTGTGAGAGTTAAGTTCCTTGCCCAAGAACACAACAAAATCTCAGTGGCCAGGTCTCAAACCCAGACTGCTCAATCCAGACATGAGCACACTAACCATGCAGCCACCATGCCTCCACACTGGACATAATACTTGGTAGTAACTTGATTTGTTATGTTTTGCAAGGTGGTGGTCTTCTCATTGCCGAAAGGTTCTTGAACGAAAACAAAACGGGACCCAGAAGTACTCTTCTGCAGTCCCTTAACATGCTTGTGCAGACCCATGGCAAGGAACGAACGGCGACAGAATACAAAGAGCTTTTAGAGGAACAAGGATTTGTTGACATTCAAGCAAAACAGCCCAAGTCCCCTTCAGGATATGTTGCCATTTTATGTAGAAAGGCTTGAAGTAACTTTGACTGTCTCCTAGCCTTGTACAATAATCTGACTGATGATGCAATAGAGAGCAACAGGAACAGTTGGAATAATTTATGGTAGGAATGGTAGGATCAGAGGAACTGTAAGAATAGTAGGGACAGTAGGTTCAGTGGGAACAGTGGGAACAACAGGAATGGTAGGAACAGTAGGAACAGCATGAACGACACTACTGTTCCCTTTCTTATTACTATTCCTATTGTTCCTCCCTACTGTTCCCCTGTTCCTACCATTCCTCCTTCCCTGCATTCCTACTGTTCCTTTGTTCCTACTGGTCCCACTAAAATAACAAATTCAAATTCATTGTATTTTGAGAGGAGGCCTCCAATCACCTAGCGGTGGTTTGCAGGAGGGTCCTCTAAAAAATTAAAGTCCAAAATATACATCAAATGTCTAAAATACAGAAGTAATAAAAGCTAAAAACTGTTCCTCTGTTCCTATGGTTCCTGCTGTTCCTCTGTTCCTTCCATTCTTCATTTCCTCCATTCCTACTGTTCCTTCCATTCCTACTTCCCCCTACTGTACTTTTTGCCTTCCTTCAAGATCCAAATGTGGGATCCTTGCTTTCCCCATTTTCCCCTCTCCATTTTTCACCCGAGTGAACACTTACCTAGCTAGCTCAAGAGAAATGTATTTTCAAGCAGAAATTGTTCCAGAAAATTTAAAAAGTATGCTGGAAATTACACAGAGAAAGCAAGCCCCTTTTTGGGGGGTAAATTTTTCACTAGTAAGAAACGTGAGGGGGGTCAAATTTTATGACACAGCAACGGCAGTCTAACATAATTAAGAATATGGGAATAGCTTGCACAATGGCTGTTTTAAAGTTTCTTTCAAAACAGTCACTGGAAACTAAACCTTCACAATTTTACAAAGTCAGTCTCTTGAATTGGTTACTATTGTGACTGTAATCAATGTTGTTATTGATTGATTTAGTGGAGAGGACTTAAAATGATTGGCTCATGTTAACTGTCTGATTCCAGGTGTCCGATTACAGCCAACTGTCCAATTACACTGTATAACTTTGCAGATTAATTAGAGCAAAATACACCAGTTTATGCACCAATCACATTTCAGGAAATTGTAATTGTTATGATTAATAAAGGAAAATTTCTCACTGGTAGTTCTTGAAGCGAGAGTGGGGATAACAGGGGAAAAAGCATTTCCTCATGCAGGCAACAATAATTGCTAGGATTAATGAGCCCAGCGAGTATCAGATGATCGGTAATCGACGATCCAGCCCCGTTTTTGCTGCAGCCTGCAGAAGCCTGGTCGCTCAGCAACCCGGCAAGTCAAAATGGCATCCTTAAATTGGAACGAGATTGTGTAAAGCTCCAGGTGATGAATATGGATGAGAAATCATGCGAAGAAATGTGAATGATAGTTTGAAAACCACCGCCCCTCCCTAGGACGTAATAAAACGATCCGCCCCTTAAAACTTGTAGAACCTTTCCGCGCGTAGACCTTTGGCAGTCTGCGGACCCCCTGTGTTCCTCTCAAATCAGGCAGGGATAATGAGGTGAGACATTTCAGACTAGAAGGAAATAGGACAAGACATGGATGACGCACTATTACATGTGAAGTCTGTGAAGGAGAAGAAACTTTCATAAGACCTAAGAGACTACCCGTGTCCAAGCCCTCTCGAAATTTCGCTCGGTCCATGCTTTTGCAATCTTGGAGTCCAATGGGAAGCCGATTGAAGGTTGTTTTTCCTCGTCTCGTTCGAACTATATACGCCACACGGGCTATGGATGGCAGAAAAGAGATCGTAGTTCCTCCAGCAATCCCTACTAAACTTCAAGAACTCATTTACGCTTTTCGTGAATCCAAAGCGCTGTTTGCAGCATGTGATCTCGGTATTTTCGATTTATTACACGAGTCCAGTGGCCCTCAGTCAGCTAAAGAGATATCTTCAAAGATGAGTGCCAATGTGGATGCTACAGTACGTTTAATGGACACTTTGGTTGCTCTGGAGTTGTTAGAAAAGACCAAACAAGGCGAATCGTGGTTGTATTCCAATACCGAAATGGCCAAGGAGTTTCTGACCAAGTCAAGCCCCAATTCTGTTGATGGTTACATCAAACACTCAAATAAACTGTTGTACCATCTTTTCGGTAATTTAGAAAGTGCAGTTCGCGAAGGATCGAATCAGTGGACGAACACTTTTGGCCAATCATCAGAAGATGCGTGGAAAGCCGCCTACAACACCGAAGAAGACCGTTTACGATTTCTTGGAGCCATGCATTCAACGTCACGCCATTCCTGTCACGCAGTGGTAACGGCATTTGACTTGAGCAAGTCTCAATCTTGTTGCGACTTAGGGGGTAAGTACAGATTGGAACTGCTTCCTTCGTGTTACAGATATTAAAGGAGAAACAGAGCCTTTCTGTCAGCAATGCAAGCCAAGGAATCATAAGTAGCGTTATCAGCAAAAGTTAAGACCTTTTTTTTTTTTTCAAAAAATGATTTGTTTCTGGAATTGCCATCTTCTGGCTGGCCCCATCTTTTTGCTCCCATCCTTCAGGTTTTTCCAAGTTTTAAAAGCTAACACCATTTATAGCGGTTAGAGGAGGATTCAGACCATTTTACGAGGTTTGATCTCAAAACTTTTTCCGACCCTTGGGGCCACAAACATGTGGGAGCCCCCAAAATTTAAAATCAAGAGTCACTTGGAATTGTTCATTTGTTAATTTCCTTTGTTCCCTTTTCTTTCATTCTCTCTCAACCAACCAACACACTTTTACAAGAGAAGGTGCAATGGGAAATGAAACATTTTTAAAGGTTTCAGGCTGATAGTTGTATATGATGACTTATGTTTCTAACTTGTTTTACCCTGCATAGCAGATGCAGGAGTAATAAAATAAAGCATAAAGTAAGTTCATTTTTTTTTGCTGCCTTTTGTGCCAGCCATTGCTATGGGGATAAATGAGAGAGTAAGTTCTTTTCTGGGCCTAGTGGCATGAAGTGGCAATGAGTATTTGCGATTCCTGTTGTGTATGTCACATTTCGACAGGTTGGCTTAACTGAGGCCTGGGGTTAGGGTAAAATTCTGACAAATGAATAGTGTTGAAACAGCGACATGCAGGCTGTTGAAATGACAATGAATGACATGACAAATGTTGAAATGAGGTGACTGACACATTCAAAAATCATAAGAAAAGGTTTGAAATTTAGATAGCAGCATGTGGTAACCCCCCGCACCCCATCACCACCACCACCTCCCCCACCTTGTTCCTACCAGGACCTCTAAACCACTACGCTTTAGGTATCCATATATTCCTGGGTAGACTGAGGAGGCACTGTGAGGAAAAAACAAGTATCTAGTCTGGGACATATAACTAATATATGCATGCATCTGCCCAATCTCCCTCATTTGTACCTGTCAGATTTAGGTACTACACTTTGTGCCTGGTATCCAGGCTAACTTCCTATGTTCTTGTTATATTTGCTGTACATAACATGTTGCCCTTTTTATATCCAGGTGGAACAGGAGCTATGGCATACACTTTGTGTCAGTATTACCCTAACTTGAAAATCACAGTGTGTGAACTGCAGTCAGTTATGGATGTAGCTCATCATTTTCGTCCATCTTCGGAAGATTGCCCCAATCAAGAAAATGTTTCGTATGTTGCAGGCGATTTCCTGCAGCCTGACCTGCCTAAGGCTGATTTGTACATATTGTGCCGTGTACTTCCTGATTGGCCGGAAGAAAAAGTGGGCTTGATACTCTCAAATGCATTCAAGTGTTTGTCTCCAGGTATTTCATTGTATTGTTTGAGAAACTATCCACACCCTCCCCAAATGGAAGGGTTTTTGGTTTAAACCCCCTATACCCCTCTGGAAATTCCTGTTTAGCTTCATACTTTCCTTTAAAACTTTCGGCTTTTGAGATACCCCACCCCCTTCGATTGTCCAATGACCCTCCATGGGCAGGTGTGGATATTTTCTAGTACCACACAATTCAAGGCATGGAAAACTAGCCAGCTCAAAGAGACCTTGGGTTATGAGAGGTTAAAGCATGTCTCACCAATTCATGTAGCATTGAAGGTCTTACAACTCAAGGTATGTAAAGGGTGCAATGCATAGAAGAGGCAATCTGGCTGTTTAAGCAATTTTGCATTATTGCTCTCCAGGGGATATACTCTACAAAGCTTTGTACAAGGAGGCTTTGCTCAGAGGTCAAACCTTTTACCCTTTTGTATACCATTCTGACAGAAAAGCTACCACTTTCCTATACCTTTTATTGAAAAAAGCTACCCCTTTCACATATCTAGTTAAGACCATTGCATCCCTTTTCTGAAACCCTTAGAATAAAGTTAATAAACAATACTACGGGAGAACATTAGGCATGTTAACCACACAATAAGGTTTCATTTATTCATTTCCTGCTCACGTTATATCGAAACGTCAGATATTCCTACCCTTTCTTATACCCTGAAGGCTGAAAAAGGTACCTCTTTTGGGCGAGCCTCCCTGCATAGGGCGTTATAGGGTGTACCTCCCCCCCCCCCCCACCCACCCACCACCACCACCACCATATTGCTCAGGCCATTATACTTGGTAATAATTTGATTTGTTATGTTTTGTTAGGTGGTTGTCTTCTCATTGCTGAAAGGTTCTTGAATGGAAACAAAACAGGACCTCGAGGTACTCTTCTACAGTCCCTAAACATGCTTGTGCAAATGCATGGCAAGGAACGAACGGCGACAGAATACAAAGAGCTTTTAGAAAAACAAGGATTTGTTGATATTCAAGCAAAACAGCCCGAGTCCCCTTCAGGATTAGTTGTCATTTTAGGTATAAAGCCTTGAAGTTACTTTGACTGAAAAAGAATTGCTCACTGATACGCTTGACACTAAAACAAGGCCACAGCAATTAAGACCTGCTTGAAATATCTGGTTTACTTTACTACGCCTTTCAATAACATGCGGACTCTAAAATTTAAAGCTCAACCGACAAATGCGTTTTTTGCTACCGTCAATCAAATATTCGGCGGCTTCTCCCAGATTCCGACTACTGCCGAGCGGGCGGCAATCAAATCAAATCGTTGAGCACAGTTCAGACAACATAGTGGGAAGCTGGGAGAAGCCGCCGAACATTTGATTGACAGTAGCGAAAAAAGCATTTGTCGGTTGAGCTTTGAATTTTAGAGTCCGCATGTTATTGAAAGGTGCAGTAAAGAGCAAGGATTAACTTAATAGTATAGCTTCTGAAGGTCTTGAAGCCACTGCAGTAACCATGTACGATCAAGGATCAAAGTTGATCTTGACCGGTCAAAAAATACTTAAATATTTAAAAGACTTATATGTTCACTAAATATGGTTATGGTTCTCGTATTCGCGAAATGTTGTTCGAGGTCGTCATTTTTGCAGAATGAGACCAAGCTAGTTCAATGAAGTATTTGTGATAATGGCTCTTTTTAATCTGCTGATAAATTGATGCGTCTCCGCGATCCATTCTCGGTAAACGCGCGCGCGAAATTGAAGGTCGCTTTTGTGATCATTTAACTGAAATCGACCTCCAAACAAGAAGGTAAAAAGATTTCTACTTAACAAAAACCTGTTTATTTTGTGCAATGAATTGAGAGAAACAACTCGCCGAAATTAAAGGTTTGTTTTCAATAGTGCATAAGCATAACCATAAGCCAACATAACCAGACGCAGGGGCGTAGCTAGGGGGGGGGGTCCTGGGATGCCCGTGACCCCCCTTTTTGTAAGCCTTTTTTAAGCAAACAGCCCACAACAGGTAGCGAAAACGCCATGACAATCTGCTGAGTACCCTTACTTGGACACAGTGTGACCCCCCCTTTGAAAAATCCTGGCTACGCCCTGAGGCGCAATAAGTTGCTGATAAATGGCACCTTTTGATAGGAAAATTTCTCTACAAAAGGCTACTTATGTTGCTTATGCGTAGTAAAAAACAGTCTTAATTCGTGAGCGGCACGTCTTTGCGGCCTGCACTGCAATAAGGGAACCAATCAGAAGCTTCCTTTTCGTCACAGACCAGTTCAGCCATATTATAAACGAAAATACTGCAAGGCCAAAGATTGGTCAAATAACGTGTAAAAGAGCGGAGTTGCTTTACAATATTTCACCTGGTCAACACCAGCCTCCTTCAGGTTTATTGTTTTTCCGCGTCTTGTTGGTGAACAATCTAACCTCTAAGCTTTTCTTTTTCGCAGAATTT
The DNA here is from genome assembly GCF_964199315.1 of Orbicella franksi. Taxonomy (NCBI): domain Eukaryota; kingdom Metazoa; phylum Cnidaria; class Anthozoa; order Scleractinia; family Merulinidae; genus Orbicella; species Orbicella franksi. The sequence goes on from NC_138153.1 coordinate 16,019,404, forward strand.
TTCAATAAATTATTATTATTATTATTATTACTATTGTTATTATTATTATTATTATTATTATTATTATTATTATCATTAAGTCTTCAAAAGTAAGATGTTGCAGGTTTTTAGGACGTCTTGTTGGGTCCTTCTTCACGTTTCGCTTTGGAGTACTGAAGCATTTTAACATTTATTTTTCAACTGGGATTTTGTAATGCCGTCGTGATCGGCTCCGGCATATTTTACTTCAAGCTCAAGTTTATGTTTTTGTCCTCACGGTTTTTGTGTTTATTTCTTATCTTACACAATTCACGATAGCTAGTTTAGTTATTTGTGCTGAGCTTTGTACTCTGCTTTGTTATGAAGTCTTTGCATTAAAATTTAGATATAAGGTTTCAATCTTCGTCTAGGTAGTTTGTGTCTGCCATCTTGTATGTCCGAGTTCAGTTTTGTCCAAGCTCTCAGTGATTATCAGTTTCACCCGGGTCAGTACAAAACCTGGAACCCTCTCTCTGGACCCTCTCTCTGGACCCTCTTTTGGACCCCTTCTGGACTCCATTCTAAACCCCCCCCCCCCTCTGGACCCCTTCTGGACCCCCTTGTTTCTTCATGAAAACATGGGCTCCCGATTTAAATTGTACCATGGTGAAGTCTACTTAATCCGTGAAGTGCAGGAAAAATGTGAATGAACAAATTCACGCAGCGCTACAACTACCTCGTCGTCTCTTGACCTTGACCAATAACCAACTTTCTTCGACCTTGAAAATGGGGGCTCTTCAGATTTATACGTTAACCAGTTTCAGCGTAAATAAATAATAAAATTGTTATAAAATTACCAACCAAGGTAAGATAGGTTCATGGTGGTGAATAAGCAGAAAAAAATTAGAATCCAGAAATTATGACGTTGACACAGAGTATGACTTGAGCATGAAGCTGTATTATAATCAAAGAATAATGAGAGACGTAATGAATTATTTGGTGGATAATACCAGAACAGATATTTCAAAATTGTCCAAACTGTTACGAGCCAGTATTTCCATGAAATTTGCTGAACGAACGTTATTTGGGTTCGTAACATGCTCTTCGTAAAAATGTTAATAATTGTGGTTTTTGTGGTTTTTATTTAGTTTCTAAGATTTTGTCATGATTGTGTAGCGATGGTTCAGAATAAACCAGATTGCGCGTCACTGATATAAGAAACAAATCTGGAAAACACTCACCTACATTTTCTTCTTTACACGCTCGAGGAAAAATAGGTCGGCGATACTTTTGAGTGAAAGAGATGATGACGCAATCGTCGCTTTGCGATTCTAGACATAACGCTGGGTGAATCCATTAATTTCTTCACATTTTGCTCACTGATAAAATAGACTTCATTGTGGTATGTTCTAAGTTTCATTATTTAAATCAGGAGCCCATATTTTCTGGAAGAAAAATAGGGGGTCCAGATGGGGCCCAGAAGGGGTCCAAGAGGGGTCCAGTAGTGGGTCCAGATGGAGGAGTCCACGTTTTGTAGTGACCCGTCTCACCCTATTGCACTCAATTTAACTTTTCTGCACTGATGAAATTACACTGATTTGTGATTGATTGACCTGTTCTTAGCCAATCAGCTGATACAGAAATTGTTGCTTGTATATTATTTTAAATCTTATAATAACTTCGTCCACCTAGATTAGCCGAACGCTACGAGCGGATCAGTTAACAATTGTATTAATTTTCTTATTAAAGTGTGTGTAAGAATGTGTTCGAGGCTGCTTCCTCCACAGGCGGGCAAGCGAAGCGAAACCACGACGAAAAACTGCTACTTTGCACTACCACGACTACTTCAAAATACATGATGGGCCATCTCAGTTACCTGGGGCCTGTTTCTCGAAAGCCCCGGAAACGTTTCGGGCCTGCAAAGCCATTTTTAATCAATCTGTATCTAAAACCGGAGAAATGTATACCCTTGAAACTTCTTGTATGAAGGGAACTTCTGGTCATATTAAGGATATGTAAATAAAACAGCTCTGTAATCGTAAGGTTTGAAGTTTTGGTACGGCTTTCCGGGTGCGAAAACTTTTCGGGATCTTCGAGAAATGGGCCCCTGGCCTGTGAATGCAAGGGAGGCTGGAGGTGACCTTGTTTTAGTACAAACCTCTATGCCTTTCTCATTTAAATGCGAACTAGTTAGCATTAGAACACCTTGATTGTTGATTTACATAACAAAAGAAGTGAGGTCTGTATCAAATTCAACACAAAGGTCACTGCGGCACGTGATTGGCAGCTAAGAAAGTTAACATCCAAAATCAGTCTATCAGAACGCTTCGTTTTTTCCGGTGCAATGTTTTCAAATTTATATGCAGCTCTACTGTCACTCTACTCGTGAAATAAAACTCGCATCTTTTAACCATGTTCGACAGCGGGGCGGTTTCGCCTAATGTAAGGACTTTCTAAAAGTTTTGCCAAGACTTCGGGTGTTATTGAGAAGCGCAGTCAACCGAGAAGCCTTTGAAGGAACCTAAATTTATATTGTTATAAGCAAGAATAGAACAAAGCAATAAAGCAATGTTGAGTCTACGTTACTTTGTGAGAATAAACAAAGTTAGAAGTCTAAATCTGCGTGCGTTTTTAGTTGTGTGAGGCCTCCTATGCAGATTCAGTCTTTTGTTTGGTGGAATATTCAATAACGTCTAAGTACCTATTAGAACTATGCACGTTGTTTACTAAGTGACCGAGAGTAATAATTGTGACGAGGCCAAAGAATCTGGCTATGGAAGGTAGAAAAGAGATCGTAGTTCCTCCAGCAGTCCCTACTAAAGTGCAGGAACTGATTTACGCTTTTCGTGAATCCAAAGCGCTGTTCGCAGCATGTGATCTCGGTATTTTCGATTTATTACACGAGTCCGATGCTCCACAGTCAGCTAATGAGATATGCTCAAAGATGAGTGCCAATGTGGATGCTACAACACGTTTAATGGACACTCTGGCTGCTCTAGAGTTGTTAGAAAAGACCAAACAAGGCGAATTGTGGTTGTATTCCAATACCGAAATGGCCAAGGAGTTTCTGACCAAGTCAAGTCCCAATTCCGTTGATGGTTACATCAAACACTCAAATAAACTGTTGTACCATCTTTTCGGTAATTTAGAAAGTGTGGTTCGGAAGGATCCCATCAGTGGATGAATACTTTTGGCCAATCATCAGAAGATTTGTGGAAAGCCGCTTACAACACCGAAGAAACCCGCTTACAGTTTCTTGGAGCTATGCATTCAACGTCAAGCCATTCCGGTGGTAACGGCATTTGACTTGAGCAAGTTTCATTGCTGTTGTGACTTAGGAGGTAAGTAATCACTGCTTGGTAATACATATAGACGTACAAACTGGGAGGGAACGGGAGGCGGGGGGGCGAGGGGGGCTGCAGCCCGTCCCCCCCCCCCCCCCCCCAGCTACGGAAATTATGTGACTTTTCGAGCAAAACACTCATGACTCGGGCAACGACACTGGAAATTAAGAAAACATTACAAAATATTGCTGTTGGCGTGATTTCAAAACTCGTAAATAAAGTTTCTAGTTAGTTACCTTTATTATCAGATTATTAGAACTTTTTCCTTTAATAAGTTTTAGATTTTACTAGATTGAGACTGTTGATAGAGGTCATTGAGTATGCAAGCTTTGAGTATAGCTATTTTTGCAATTATAGTAGTTTCATTAGACGTGGGAATTGTGAATGTTTTTGTTTTTCATGCAATTTGAGTGCGTCTGTATGCCGATTTCAACTCGCACGCATTCGGGCATTGCGTAAAATTTTTCGGGCAAGAAGATCACCGCCCCCCTCCCCCAAGTCCGAAGGTTCCGTTGACATCTGTCCACACATATTGTGTTTGAGTATTGGATAGCCCGTAAAATGAACCCTAACTCTCAAATTAGCCTCCAATGGATCCTATCCGCGTTAGTTTTACTGTAATTTTCGAAACAGAATATAATACGGTCACCAATGCGACAATAGCCTTTCTTTCGGTAACGCTTGCTATGCAGGCTACTGACCACATACGCTTGATTACTGTTTGATATCCAGGTGGAACAGGAGCTATGACATACACTTTGTGTCAGTATTACCCTAACATGAAGATCACAGTGTGTGAACTGCAGTCAGTTATGGACTCTGCTCATCATTTTCGTCTATCTTTAGAAGATTGCCCCAATCAAGGAAACGTTTCTTATGTTGCGGGTGATTTCTTTCAGCCTGATCTGCCTAAGGCTGATTTGTATGTATTATGCCGCATACTTCATGACTGGACTGAAGACAAAGTGGACTTGATACTTTTAGATGTGTTCAAGTGTTTGCCTTCAGGTAAGGAATTATGAAAAGTGGTACTGTGGTACTGGGTCTGTCTTTTTCCCTCCCCTGGAGGTAAAGTTTCCTCAATGCCCATGGTCCCTCTTCTCTCTGTATACAGCCGTTTTGTGAAAGGCTGTCCTCCAAAAGCATATAGCGTAGGCGACAATGCCAAAAGATATTGTAGCTTAGTAACGGTGGTTAACTGTTGGTTGATCGAAGCTCAACGCGTTTCAGCGTGATAGAAAGAAACAGCACAAACACATGCATTCATGCTTCCCCTTGCTTATTACTGAAACACCGTGAACCTCAACCGCTACCCATAATACCGATCGGTATTATCGCGTACGCTTTTGCGCTTTTGAGGGACAACCTTTGTCAAAACAGCTGTATATCGCACTAGCTTTCGCTTCGGAGGTCGGGTAGCAGTCTGGGAACGAAGCTGCACTTGGTGATGGTGACACCTATGATGTCAAACTATCTCTATGGTTTTTAACTCGTGAATTGGGTTGCAGCTGGGAATCAGATTATGCAACTGAAGGGTTGGTCTATCTTCTGTTCACTTTTCGCAATACCGTTGTCTTGCGGGCGCATATATCGTTCGACATCTCTAGGGCAAAGATTTACACTTGGGCATGCGTCAACTAAAAGTCATATCACAGGAAAGAAAAGCGAGAGAAAAATGGTCTTATGAACTCAAATCTTATGTATAATCGCCAATAATTCACTTGCAAAAATACAAATTTATAGATTTCCTCTACACCGATATGAAAAATTCAATTCACTACCCAGACGTCCATTAGGTCTTGTCGCGTAAGCTTGCATTTGACGCTTTCATCCGACAACCTTTCTTGAAACAGCTGTATGGGACTTAACCTAACTTAGCACAATGTAATGTGATGGGACGTGTCAAAACCGTGCCAAATAAAGAAAGTTAACGCGGATGAGATAATACGTAAGGAGACTGTTCACAGCCCTCTATATTCTCGTATTTTTATTCGATGGTTGAACACGCGGATAGAATCGCGAGAGAACTGGACGCCAGCGCAAAACGGAAGACTTGACTGGGTAGGGGGTGAGGACCGAGAAAAATAGAGGGGTTGTAGACATCTTTGGAAAAAAGTGAATTCCCCGTTTCCCCAAAAACGGAAAATTCCCATTGGTTGAAAGGCGAAAAAAGTGTCATCACCTTGACAACGGCTGATCATGATTACGTCCAGGCGCGTTTTGCGGCTTGCAGCAGCTGTCATCACTAACATGTGCTGTGATTCAAAATGGAGCGGTTGTTTTAAAAATACTGTAGAATCCCGTGAAGAGAAATTTCAACGTTAGAGATAGAGACTGCTGTTCACCTTCTTCGGTCTAAAGAAGTTGCTTCAATTTTGCCTACCGGCTTTGAGGAAAGTCTGATATATCAACCCTACGCAACGGTAAAAGAAATGCAAATATGCGAAGGTTGAACTGCAAATATAAGGGATGTCAGGGATGAAAGAGCTTAGGATTCCCTCCATCGTTGTTTCAGCAAAGGAGGACTTGCTTTTGCCGATTGGAGAAGTGAAAAACAAGCTTGTTTTCCGAAGACAGCGGAGGACTCTTTGGATGCAAAATTCGAAACATGTTCTAGAATGAAGATTTTCCGCTAAACAATTGTGTCACGCTCATCGTAATTGACAAATGCCACACCGTGCAACGCCTTCGGAATAAATTCTCCGCAGATATGTAAGACGTCTTGCCAAGATTCCTCAAGCGAATAGCAAAAGAACGCATATCGTACAAAAAGTGGAATTACCGCTTGATTTCGGCTTTCTCTCCTTTTAGCAGCTTTTCTTGGAGTTGAAAAAGTCGTCTCAGACGACATTCTCGACACACGAACACACGTACGTGTTGTTTGCAAACTGATACTTGTAATCAATTAAACAAGCAATTTACCGCTCAAATTTTACTGGTCTGATTTAGTTAATTTGTCAATGGGTGGAGCTGTGAGTAACAAGGCGATAACAGGGGGAGGGGCCTAATAAGTCACTTTCTTCCAAAGATGTCTACAGCCTCTCTATGTTCTTGCTCGCTTCGCTCGCAAACCCCAACCCCCACCCCCGCGTGTTTCGCGCTCGCTTTTTCTTTCGCTTGCGTGAATATATAGCCTGCGAACGCAGACTTTTTTCCGGCTGTCACTTGGTTCCGCCGAAAAATAACGTCTGCGAACCCGAGCCAGAAAACGATTCGTAGGAATTCTAAGCCAATCCCAGTTTAGCTCAAATAACCCCAGAACTACTGCGCGAGGTATTCGCAGCGAGGAGTACTTGAGTTTCATTCTATCATGGAATCTCATTGGCCAAGGAGAAACAAAAGTCATTACGTCACAGAAATCGTTTCCTGGCTCGGGTTCGCAGACGTTATTTTTCGGCGGAACCAAGTGACAGCCGGAAATACGGCTGCGTTCGCAGGCTAGTGAATATAGAGAGGCTGTGAACGGTGTAATACCTAAGGAAAAATGCATCCCTTACTGATGTCAGTTGGCTACCAAGATGGTTATACCAAGATGCAGACAAGCCGAGCCTATAACGACATAGTAACGCTTTAGGTGTCCTCTCGCCCAGTTACTGAGTTTATATAATAAGCTCACGAAATTTAATATGTTATGAAGTTGTCTTGAAGTCACCAGCGTATGACATGCATACTGTACAGCGTCCCTTAGGGAATTCCTAAATAGAATTTCTTCCATAACGTAGAAACTCATCGATTTGAGAAAAACGTTAGGTTACTTGTGGCAGTATAAAATGCTGTACGGGTAGTTCTATTTAACAAATAAAGAAGCCTAAGCCGTGTACTACACCGTGATAAAACACGACGGGCATCTGAGAACACGAGGGAAATGTTTTCTACATTTCTCGAGTGTTCTCAAATGTCCGGAGTGTTTTCTCACAGTGTAATACACGGCTCAGTCTTCACCATTTGCTTTATGATATAGAGGTAATGTGGCGAAAAACAATAAAACACGCTTTTTCTATGTTTTTATACCCTGATAAAACATGGGTTTTTGACCAATCAGAGCGCGCACAGGGTCCTATCTATATTCTAATGGTAGATAATTGACTTGTGAGGGGACTAATCGACTTAAAGACGTTTAGATTGGGAGCTAACAGGCTAGGGGCTAATTGACCTAGGAGCCAATCACTTACATTGAAATTAATCAGTTTATTGTGTTTTTGTTACAATAGGTGCTGGCCTTCTTATTGGTGAAAGGTTGTTGAACGAAGACAAAAGTGGGCCTAAAGATGCTCTTTTACAGTCCCTCAACATGCTTGTGACAATTGAGGGCAAGGAAAGGACCGTGATGGAATACAAGCAGCTATTGGAAAAACATGGATTTGTTGATTTTCAAGCAAAACAACTTGAGTCATCGTCAGGATTAGATGCTATTTTATGTAGGAAGGTTTAAGGTGACTGATGAATTTGGCACTAAAACAAGGTGGCACTTGCCGTCAGCGTTAAATAGGCTCGCTTTTAACTAAGGGTTGCATGAATTAAACATACCAACATATGCTATATCTACACATTGCATGCAGAGAAACACATTCTTGAACACTTTTTAAAATGTACGTACAATATCGCACAATTGCGGTAATTAGCTATAGTACGCATGCGTGATTGACGGATAAGAAAGCTAACATATAAAATCAGCCTATCAGGATACTTCTTGCAGTTCCAGTGTTCTTAAAGTATTAGAACACGTAATTAATTTCTAACAGCTCCACTTAAAACTGGCGAAAGATAACTCGTACTATGATTTTTTAACCAAACTTGCCCGGCAACGTAGAACTGTTCTAGTTAAGGTAATTTTGCATTTACAGGGACTTTCTGATAGTCTAGCCAGGACGTTGCGTGTTATTGAGAAAGCGCAGTCAACCGAGAAACCATTGAAGGACCCTAACTTTAATTTACATGTAAATTGTATTGTTATCAAACAAGAATAGAATAAAAGAATTAAAGTTAATGTTACTTAGCATGTATTCGTCCCCTTTCTGCATGTGTATCTTGTTCATTCAGGCGTTAAAATTTAGGCTTTGAGATTCAGAGGGAGGCCACAGGTCTCTGTTTTTGAGATTCGGAAGTGTCAGGTCTTTGAGATTCAGAGTGGGTCTTAGGTCTTTGACACCCTATTTACATGCGCTGAGAAAATCGGCATAGGCCCGGTTACCTTAGCTTTTGTTTCAAGTTGTGCCAGCGTGGCAGCTAACGTGTATCGTGAGCCTGTATTAAACGCCTATTGACGAGACCAAAGGAACTGGCTATATGGAAGGTAGAAAAGAGATCGTAGTTCCTCCAGCAGTCCCTACTAAACTTCAAGAACTGATTTACGCTTTTCGTGAATCCAAAGCGCTGTTCGCAGCATGTGATCTCGGTATTTTCGATTTATTACACGAGTCCGATGCTCCACAGTCAGCTAATGAAATATCTTCAAAGATGAGTGCCAATGTGGATGCTACAACACGTTTAATGGACACTCTGGCTGCTCTAGAGTTGTTAGAAAAGACCAAACAAGGTGAATCGTGGCTGTATTCCAATACCGAAATGGCCAAGGAGTTTCTGACCAAGTCAAGCCCCAATTCCGTTGATGGTTACATCAAACACTCAAATAAACTGTTGTACTATCTTTTCGGTAATTTAGAAAGTGCAGTTCGCGAAGGATCAAATCAGTGGATGAATACTTTTGGCCAATCATCAGAAGATTTGTGGAAAGCCGCTTACAACACCGAAGAAGACCGGTTACGATTTCTTGGAGGTTTACATTCCACGTCACGCCTTTCCACTCACGCTGTGGTAACAGCATTTGACTTGGGCGAGTTTCATTGCTGTTGTGACTTAGGGGGTAAGTAATCACTGTTTCGTAATACGCATTTATACCTCTACCGAGACTCCATCTTCAAATTGACAGATATTTTTTTTTTGTTTGTTTTTTGTTCTTTTTTGTTTGTTTTTTTTTTTTAGAAATTTTCATAAATTGCATAAACACGTGCAGGTATTGTACAGGCCCTAAAATTCTCTCTTAGGGCCTGATTACATGAGCCGAGCTGAGCCGGCTAGCCGGGCTGCTTCGGTGTGCCGAGATGACTTTCAGCCCAGTATTACATGAGGCGAGCCAGCCCGGTTGATGGCTGGTGCGATGAACCGCGGGAGACCGGATCGAGTTTGATTTTTTTCGAGTTTTGATTTTCTGTACTCTTGCTGGCTTAATGAGCCGGGCTGACCCGGCAAACGCGATTACATGGAAAAATCTCAGCCCGGTTAGTCGGGATCCCGGCACCGCGATACCGGGATCTCTGCTAACCGGATTGGTCCGGTTGTCATTTAATCGCGAAGTTGATTTTTGTTGCGTTTAACAAACGTGCCGAGATCCCGGCAAACTGACACCAGCCCGGCTCATGTAATCAGACCCTTACTCCGAAATAACCTTCAATTCGATCCGTTAGTTTAAAGCCCCATCCACACTACGCCAGAGAAATTTGAAAACGGCGTTTTCACTACCGAATCAAATGTTTCTCGTCCACACTACACCGGAGAAATTTGAAAATGCAACAATCACTAGTCATTTTAGATTTGAAGAAACTGTCTAAATAACAGTCAAGTCACGTGTTTGGTCTCTTAAAGAAAATATTTGCAGAATAGGGGATTCCAGCAGTAGCGCACACAGATCAAGGAACTCAATTTGTATCCGGAGAGTTCAGAGCATTTGCTGTTCAGTACAGGTTCCAGGTGCAGCACTCAAGCCCTATAGGTACCCTCAGTCGAATGGTTTCATCGAAGCCATGGTCAAAACGGCAAAGAACATCATGGAAAAGGCAGAAGAGTCAAGGTCTGATCCACATCTTTCAATGCTGATCTACAGATCCACACCAATAATACCGGGTCAACTAAGTCCAGCAGATCGAGTTACTCACCCCTGCTCATTCATCAATATCTACATCCTAATCTGGAGGAGAGCAGAGAAGCGCATATAGCACAGCAACAGACGCCAGCTGATTACTACAATCAGAGAGCCAAGCAGCTTCAAGATCTAAAGCAATACCAGAGTGTTCGCGTTCAACTGGATCCCAACAAACCAGTCTGACAGAAAGCCACAGTGATTCAGCAGCCCATTGACAGATCACTGACCAGATCACACTCTAGGCAACGACGAACTGTTAGTTTCAAAATGTTTTCCGTCTACACGAAAACGAAAAGCCTGCGTTTTCCATTTTTCCGGCTTGAATGACGTTTTCGAAAAGCTCCGTTTTCGTGTCGGATTAGTGTGGACGGTAGGCCTAACCGTAGAAATAGACTGCTACGTTTTTAAATTTCTCCGGCGTAGTGTGAACGACGCCTGAGGCGCATCGTAGTATTTATGCGTCCAGCCTCTTCAACAGATACGTTGTATCCTCTTTCCTGCATCGCTTGTATACATTCTATTTCGTCTGTTTCGCAGGCCATCATCCTTTCTAATCACCTCTCGGCTTGACATTGTATTGACGTTCAAAGGAAAAATCAGAAGTTGCTCACTTTTAGAATTTAGGCTATTTAGTCACTAACCCCTTCACTAACCACCTAGCCTACGTAGGAGCGAAGAGCTTTTTCCGCATTCTGGCCGCGCGCAAATTGGAGCGAGAGCAAAAAAGTCGACTATTCGCTCGCCCCTCCCACCACCTACTTCATCGATTTTTTGCCCTCGCTCCAGTTTGCGCGCGGCCAGAATTTTACTCTCAGTTTGACATTGCATTGATGTTGAAAGGAAAACTTACAAGTTGCTCACTCTTGAGAATTTTGTACTGTTGAGGCACTAACCACCCATACTTGATTACTGTTTGATATCCAGGTGGAACAGGAGCTATGGCATACACTTTGTGTCAGTATTACCCTAACATGAAGATCACAGTGTGTGAACTGCAGTCAGTTATGGACTCTGCTCATCATTTTCGTCCATCTTCAGAAGATTGCCCCAATCAAGGAAACGTTTCTTATGTTGCGGGCAATTTCTTTCAGCCTGATCTGCCTAAGGCTGATTTGTATGTATTATGCCGCATACTTCATGACTGGACTGAAGACAAAGTGGACTTGATACTTTCCAATGTGTTCAAGTGTTTGCCTTCAGGTAAGGAAGAGGCACTTTCCCTAGGTCTACCCTGTTCTTCCCCGGGGTAAAGTTATCTCACTCCCCGTGACCCCTATTCCCTCTTTATATCTCTCCAACTCTTGCGCTTCAGGGGTCGGGTGTAGGTCTCGCAACGGAAATACTACATTCAGAAATGCTACAGCCTATCTATAACGTCAAGATTTCAATAACTACGCACAGACATAACACAAGTGCGTCACTGAGCCACGACTAGATTGGTCTCCTCTAGGGGTTTAATTCAAATTTTCAGAGGAGCATGTGAAGATCTACGCCCCGAGGCATCTCTTTCTAAGGTCAATTGGCTACTGACCCTAGCCTATAACGATAGAGAAAGGCCTGAGGTTACCCCCTTCCCCCCCCCCCGCCAAATTATCGAGTAAAATTCCCCCAAAGTCCTGTTACATTAAGTTCATTGAAGTTGTCTTGAAGTTACCAGCCTATAGCATATTGTCTCTGATGGTTTTTCTTAACATATTTTCCATGATAGTGTAGAATCTCATCCATTTGAGAAAAACCTTAGTTAACCTGTAGCAGAAGACTGCTTTTGAACTCCAACTTAATCAGTTTATTTTGTTTTGTTCTTGTTACAATAGGTGGCGGCCTTCTTATTGGTGAAAGGCTGTTGAACGAAGACAAAAGTGGGCCTAAAGATGCTCTTTTACTGTCCCTCAACATGCTTGTGATAACTGAGGGCAAGGAAAGGACAGTGACGGAATACAAGCAGCTATTGGAAAAACATGGATTTGTTGATTTTCAAGCAAAACAACTTGAGTCAACTTTAGGATTAGATGCCATTTTATGTAGGAAGGTTTAAAAAGTGGTAGGAATTTACACTAGCCTTTATTAGACAAGAGTTAACCATAGCAACATATCTACACAGCAAAGAGAAACACATTCTAAAACACTCTTTAAAATGTACGAATAAAAATGTATGGTTACATCTATAACGTAATTACAAGTTTTGCCTGTTCCCTGAAATATAAGGCCGTTGTAGCCTGAGACCTGTAAAAAGTCAGACTTAAATTATTTGTCCTGGTATATATACAGACCTATACAGTCAGCGATGATTCACAAGTAAATTTTATTTATTGTCATGTTGACCTGCAACAAAAAGAATGAATTATTTAGTTGTTTTAAGTTAACTGTTAACTTAAAAAGAAATGAAAATTGATACCGGCAATCACAATATAACACTTGGTAAATTGTATTTTCAAAACGCAAAGGGTATCTTTCAAGCATGTGATCTACTTTTCAATCATGTTCACTGAAGCTGTACAAATTTAAAACAAGACCAAATTTTGGTATGAAGTCCCAACCCTTCAAACCTGGGTGGAGAGAGGCACTGTGTGAGTTAGGTGTCTAGACCAAGACAGCCAAGAAAACATTGCAATGACCATGGCCTGGAAACTAGCGATAGTACAGAATTCGACCTCCAGTGCTGAAAAGACATTTGGCCTCAAATTAGACACATTCTTTTCTGACGTTTCAATGATTTGCGAAAATTAACAAGGAAATCATTCGTTGTATCTCGTGTGTTACATTATTTGAAACTGTATGAAAGTGTAATTGACCCGGTGTGACCGTTAAATACAGGTCAAGACGATAGAAAAAGTCCCGTTGAGACTTCGCAAATGTTGACCGCGACCGCTTAATAGAAGTGACCGCTTTTAAAATAGAGCTCTAAATTATAGTTATTGGGGAAGATATTTTCGGGACTTTGAAACCTGATCGCTTAATAGAGGATGACCGCTTAATACGGTGCCGCTTAATAAAGGCTTGACTCTATTGTTATGACAATAGTGACAACTATTGAAAGAAAGCCCCATGTCCTCACCCGTGCATTGTTCTTCCAGTTAGGTTCTGACTCTTTAACTTTCTGTACCATGTCGGAGGATCAGACTTTGCCTGCAAAAAAAAAATATTCAATTTATCATATCAATATGGCTAGCTCTGGGAGCAGTCCATAAAAATGTAAAACTAGTGAGACAATCTCAGATAGTGCAGAGCGCAATTGATAGCTCTGGTACAGTAGTCCCATAAGTACTCACCCCTACTCGGTTCACTTCCGGTTTGTGTCTACCTTGGTAGTCTGCTACGGCTTTTTCCCTTTGCAGTGTGTATGTTTCAAGGTTGTATTTTCATTTAAGGTCCAAACATTACGCACAAATTACTACTGGTGCTTTAAGTTGATTTTCGTTCATTTTAAATTCAACAATACGCTGAAGCAGCAAACGTGACAATTTAGCTCTTCACGCCAACTTTGTAACTTGATACTTTTGTTTTCCTCGCAAAGCCATGTAATATGAAACCCTTGTTTTCTCCAAAACATACGGAAGATGTCCTTGTTTTTTAGAGATAAATGAAAGAAAGTTAAATATCTGATGTAGTGATGAAGAAACGGAACAGAGACGATGTTTTACTAAAAATGCAAATTTTTACCGATGAGCAAGAACTAATTTAATTATCAGATAGTCACGAAATACCACTTTCTTTTTCTGTTGCCACCTTTGTTGTTAACAATAAAGCAATTCAAAATTAACACACAACGATATTGATGGCTGAGAAGCTTTTCAACGAAAAGTATTGAAGATAAACAGCGCTACTTGGCCGATATGAATGAGTCTCCTCAAAGACTGATTAAATTAATTTGCGCTTTCATTAGGTGCCACGGCGTCTGCAGCAATATTTGAGCATTTTCCTGGTTTCTTTTGTTACAAATTCACAATTTGCGGAGTATTAACGCCACTAACTTGAGAACTTTTTGGTCTCTCTTACAGACACAATTAAGGCAAGAAATAAACAAGTCGCTAAGTAGAAGCAATATATTTGAACTCCGACAAGCACACTATTGTAGATTGAAAACAGCAGATGATAGTTGTTGAACCGACCTGTTTGTAATTCTAAAAGCTACGCAGCCACAGTAACGTTTCACTTTTGCAATAAAAAGGGACAACTGGCGCTACCTGAAAAATAACTGCCGTCCTTGGTCGCATGACACGATATATAAAATACTGCGCGTAAAGATAGTGTATAACACTAACAATGCTAGAACGCATGCGTCTTACATGTTGAGCTCTACCATAAGGAAAACTACTCAACATTTGTGCGTGATTCCGTATGCAATGTATCCTTCACCTAATATAGAAGCCACGAACCCTAACTAATCTACGCATGCGTTTAGGGCAAATTAGTTTTGTTCTAAGGAGAATGGTACCACAAGGAGAGCAAGGGGTTACCTGAAACAAATATATAGCTTTGCGATGTTCAAAGTTAAGCGACGGCGATGGAATGTGTTTTACGTAGAGTACACATGTACCTTCCCACCCTACTCCCATTACTTCCTTGCCTCTAGACTAATTAATTAATTGAAATTAATTAATTAAACAAACATTAAAGTTTACACCTTAGCGCCATAGCGTCATAGCGCCTTAGTTCCTTAGCGGCAGGCAACCCCCATAACCATCCCAATAGTGCACTCTGCACTAAAAAGGACAAGAAAAGGTCAATGTTTGATTTAGCTTTTGAATTCTTCATGGTTGGGGATGAAGGAGATGCAAGTGAGTTTTAGGCTGAAAAAGGTAATTATTGATTGATTGATTGATTGATTTGTTTGTTTATTTATTTAGAGCGGTTTTCAATTGAGTGTCGTAAAACCAAAACCAAACCAATTACGTACTAATTAGACCACTCAGCCAATCTCAAACCATAGTGAAACCAAAACCAAAACCAAAGCAATTGCCTGATCACTTTCTGCACTCAATTGAAAACTGCTCTATTTATTGACCCCTTTATTGCAAGGCTTACAACAATCAAACTGCCCCTGTGATCAATAACCACAGCCAATGGCTCGAATATAACTTCGGTTCAAGGGTACATCGCAGAAAAATCCAACAGTTTTTTCAGGCATCATCTAATTCATTTCAATTACTATTCCAGACTCTTCGTAACGAATGAAATCAACTCAAGGTCCTGAAATGTGTTGAAACGGCTACCACTACAGTCAATTCTAATTATTATCGCACACATCCTTTAGACCGTAATTTGGTGTCTAATCGAGAGAGACCGCAATAGTGGGATCTGATGAAAATGACCCGATTTCTGGTTGTAAAGTGTCACATGTAACATATACTGCTATACTGTTTTAAGATTTCCAGTTTATGTTAATTTGCAGACATCTACTCTGACACATAATCCTCTAATATAGTAAACAGTCCAAGACTGCAGAATAATTGGGTCACTCAATATATCCAAGTTGTCTGTCATAACGAGAGAAGAACAATTAAATTGTTACTCTGGGACCACAGGAAGTGTCTGTAATTCCGTAATAGCGAGAGTCAGTAATAACAGGAGTTGTTTCCATTCATTTCTTTGGGGCGTGTTTAAAATATGAAATGGCGAAATGACGGAATAGCACTTGACAATTTGGCATAAGGTGAACCATAAAATTATTGAGAGCTAACCACCTTCAAGATAATGATATTTAGGCTAACGGTAGTGCCATTTTGTTATTTCACCATTTCCTGTTTTAAACATGTCCCTTTGTTTGTAGTTTTGGCCCAGGATGTAGCTTCTGTCCCTAATAGCCGGGTGTTTGCAAGGCGAGAGTTGACTCTACATCACTCTACATAGCTCTCTGCACTGTTGTGTGCCTAATATACTGGGCGATAACAATATTGCATTTGGCTAGAAGACACACACTTGGAAATGCATTTAGAAATAACAACTTGAATCATCTTACAACAGCAGCGACTTCAGCAAATTTCTAGACTTTGCCATTAACATTTTCATACTGCTCCCTAGTCTGGAAAATTAGTCATAAGATTCCTTACTATTCCAGATTTCCATACGCTGCAATAAAACCAGTAATATATTGTGGCAACAAAGCGTCCATGTACATGACTGTCATGCCATCAACTTACAAACATAGTTGGTCTGGGTCGATGAGTTACGTGGCTTGAGGTATCTTGGGCTGCAGAAGTTCTAAGATGTGATTCAGGGCCATGGACACCCGTGGAGGTTCTTGTAACTTGTGATTTTGAGCCTCTTGATGAGTGCAAACCAAGAATTGCTTGTTTCATCACAGCCATCTCCTGCAAAACAGAGAAATCAGCCATTAATTTCACATTACAAAAAATGAAGTACAGGTTTCTTCAGACAGTTATTTCACATATTGTAAAGTATTTTTGTGATTTTGTGTGTGACCAAAATAACTCAAAGTACCATGACTGCTTTAATAATTCATTGAGTTTTAACAAAGGAAATCGTGACCATGGCAGTGTTTGGATATCTGATCTTAAATAACATAGATTTTTACAATTTCATTTCTCCATTTCCTCCTTAGTTTTATTGTCGATTGAGAAGATGCATCAAACACTCAAGACAGTGTTTGACGACATTTCCAAACACCTTGAAGTTCATCAAGAATACCCTGCTACGCGTCGTATTTTCAACGCTCTTCTCAGTGTTTGGAAATGTGGTCAAACACGGTCTTTCGTGTTTGATATATAACATCACCCATTCTCCTAGTTTAAAATTGGGCTGTAGGCTCTCTACCTCCAGGCTGACCCTGTCATCTGTAGCAGATACTGCCTCTGCCCACAGTTAATAGCTCTAGGGGAATGAATAAGAAACTCAGCAAAGTTCATTGTTGTATGTTTTTGTTCTCTTTTTTGGCCTGGACCATGCACAAAACACAATAGTTCTTTGCTAATGACCGAGGAACTAACCAATAGAAACACTTTGGTTACGTAACTCATGTAAAGTGTATGAGCGCAAAACAAAAGATTGTGCATGGTCATGGACCTTCCAACATAAATCTTGGCATCTTTGTTTGCTCCTTTGATGTTCGCCGGGCTTCATAACCAGTGCCTTCTATTAACTATGCTTTTCACATATTCTTATCAAAGCTCCCTTTGTACTGTCTTCCTCCATGTCTACTGTAGTCGACCACGTTCCTTTTGCTTTCTGGTTTCCACGTGAAACCAAACCATATATATGAGTGGTGATATTTTCCGAGAACTATAGCTGACTGGAACTGCCTCCCAAAGGAGAAAGCAACCTCAAATTCTCTAGACTCTTTTTCTGTTTTATTTTATTGTTTTAGATTTTTAGATGCATTATTTTGTGCGTGTCTTAAGAGTTTTACCGACTTAATTCATGTGGATGTAAGATGCTCTTTTAACTTTATTCATGTGTTATCATTACCTCTCGTTGGTTCAGAAGTCTTTCCAAGTCTGAAGACAACTGATTGCGAGACTTTATAAGGTCCTCTTTTTCTGCTTTCAACTTCCTGTGAAAAAATGTTTCATCCAGGTTCTCTTCTTAGGCAGTAAAGAATTTAATTTAAGGCAGTTCTGAAGTAATTTTGATGTTAACAGGGGTGCTACACTGTCTAGAGAATTTTTGACTTCAATTGCTTATGCTCACGAGTATATCCGTTTGCTCAATTAACAGTTCCAGGGAAAATGTTTCATAACAAAACACAAGATATGTCCGCTTTTGTCCTTTTAGTGCAGTGTGCAAAAAGAAAGTCCTGTCAAATAGCCCGGAACTGGTGGATTTCCCAGTCAGGCTAGTGGAGTCTGTCTGTCACTTGCCTGATAGGCAGGGGAACTTTCTCGGGAAAATGTTTGAGAAAATTCAAATTACAGAGGTACCGTTTGGGAAAAAATAATTATTATTATACTTTCATTTCTTGACAGTGCTTCTGTAATTTGAACTATCAATAATAGTGCCAAGTTTTAAAACAAGTTCCAAGAATTTTGCAACGTGTCCAGATAGTATTTATGTTGTTCAGCAAGGAGAGGTTAGATGTTGCATGTAATATTATTATTGACCTTGTTTCCTCCTCCATTAATGCTAGCTGTTCATTAAGACTCTGATTCTGTGTATCCCTTGCTCTTATACTCTCAATCAGGTAGTTGTATGGCTGTTGAGCTTCATTTAACAGTGACGTGGCCTTGGAAAGCTGCAAGAAGGAATATTGGCTCAATCAATACTATAGACAACAGCAGATGAACCAAGTAGCTACATTTAAATCTTGTGCGGTCACCTCTGGCTTGGCATTGGGTATTTTGTTTCCAAGAAACTATTTTTTTCAACACCAACATTAGCATATTTACAGCCCTTCTCAAATGTTTATGCTAATGGCAGCCATTTCAGACCAGTTAGCTGCAGTCATATATTAGAGCCATGCACACAGTATCCACAGTATCTCAGAGAATTGTTTTCTCTCAGATCTGTGGACTATTTTGAGAGCAGCTGATATTCTCACCCTTCTTAAACCTTGCACTACCACTAACATGTATGGCTTGAATTCCTTTACTTATACAGCAGCTAAGTTCTGGAATGCTTTATTGGCTCAATCAATACTATAGACAACAGCAGATGAACCAAGTAGCTACATTTAGATCTTGTATGGTCACCTCTTTTCCAAGTAAGTCTTTCTTTTTCTTTTCTCTTTCCATATCATTTCTAAGTGACGTGTTCGCCCTTTCCAACTGAAGTACTCTGCGTGCCAAGTGAACACTACAAAAATAAAATCAGTCAAACAGAGAAACCAATAACTTGATATTAGAAAGTAATATTAGAGAGTAATAAGAGGTATTGGGCAGGTCAGTACTTTATACAACATAGTTTTAACACTAAGAAGAGCAATATGCACATGTAATAAGTCAGGGAGTCAGTCATTCATTCATTTAGTCAGTTAGTCAGACAATCCATCAACCATACAGGCAGACAGTCATTCATTCAGTCAGTCAGTCAGTTGGTAAGTCACTCCTTCAGTCAGTTGGCCAGTCAGTCAGTCAGTCAGTCAGTCAGTCAGTTAGTTAAGCAGGCAGACAGACAAACAGTCAGTCAGGCCATTATCACTCAGATCATATCAGTCATTTAACCACACGGTAACTCATTTAGTCAAATAGGCAGCCAGTTACATTCTTGACCACTCACTTAGCAAAATATAGCAGATCATAATTGAGCAATGGAGCCTCGACTGTTTGTTTATGAAGTGGGTTTATGTGTTCAGTTTGACAATTATTTTAATTAGTAAAAACAATGTTATTTACATTTTAATTAGAGTAAAGTCTATGCGAATGTGCATGTACCTCTGCTGCATTCTCCTCTTGGCTGTGCTTGGCACATTAGCACCATAACCATATGAGAACAAGACACGCTCAGCATCTGATTCATTCTCAACTGAAAATCAAGTGTACATTTATTAACAATTAACAAGGTCTGGTAACGAAGGAAACTCCATTGATGATGCTTCACTTGAGGAGCTCTGCAATGTATGAGCCCCTCCCTCCAGAGGGTACTCCCTAATATAGGCTTCATAGGTGTGTGTGGACCTAAAAGGTGTGGTTTTTGAATAATTTTGGTCTGAAAAAGGGAATAGATTTTAACCATTTTGGTCTGAAATAGGATATGATTTTCACTCTGGCTTGGCATTGGATATTTTGTTTCCAAGAAACTATTTTTTTTCAACATCAACATTAGCATATTTATAGCCCTTCTCAAATGTTTATGCTAATGGCAGCCATTTCAGACCAGTTAGCTGCAGTCATATATTAGAGCCATGTACACAGTATCCACAGTATCTCAGAGAATTGTTTTCTCTCAGATCTGTGGACTATTTTGAGAGCAGCTGATATTCTCACCCTTCTTAAACCTTGCACTACCACTTACATGTATGGCTTGAATTCCTTTACTTATACAGCGGCTAAGTTCTGGAATGCTTTACCTAACAGATTAACAGCTATTTCTTGTCTCAGTGACTTTATTGGTCAAGCAATTTGACAACATGAATTAATTGGCTAAAAATGTAATTTCTTCAGTTAATATTTTATTCAATATACACAGTGCTACTTTATTTTGACTTTAATTTTCTCAATTTTTGGGTTAGGTCCGAAATAGGGGATGGAAAATCATAGATTTAGGTCTGAGGGTGCAGGTTTAAAGGTTCAGGCTGCACACCCCCACCAAAAACGTTAGGGTATGAGCCACAACATCTGATTTCAGACATCTCAGTATTTTAACACCAAAGTTCACGGCATGTGGAGGGAATTCAAGGGGTTAGCACTTCCCCACTCGAGTCTCAATACCATAAAAAAAGTTACACAACCTATCACCTCCTTGCCATTTAACATGTTTTAAAAAATCTATTTTAATGAACCAATTAATAAACAGAAGTCCTAATCCTTACTCTCTGCAGCCTGCATGATAACATCATCGAGCTCCTGCTCAAGTTTCTCATAAACAGCCAGCTTGTCTCCCTGCTCCTTACACTTTGACTCCAGTTCCACAAGCTGCTTTTCTGAGGAGTTTTGCAAACTGTAGTATTGTTTATTTAAAATCTTGAGAAAAAAAATTATGAATCATTTAGTAGGAGTGATCATTCCCAAAGAGAAAATACAGTTCAACCCCTATCAGATGGCCACGCTCAGGAAAATGGATAGTGGCCGCTTAAAGTGGGCTGGCTACCTAATGGAGGTAAAAACAGTAGAAAAGTCCTCATCAGGACTTTGATTACTGGTTGCCTGATAGGGGTGGCCATTTAACAGGTGGTCGCTTAATAGGGGTTCGACTGTATTTCAGTTATTTTTTTTAAGTGTAGCACATTTGACATATTTTTTTCTCCAGTTAAAATACGTTTTTCACTACATTTTTCATTAGATTTCACTTCTGAGCAGCCCTACAAAGTATCAGTGCTCCTGGCTAACTGCATGTCAGGGTAACTGCACTAAGACAAGCACAGTTCTGAATAATAACATATCTCTGCTCCATAGCTCCTTTCCAAATTCAGTTCGCAAGGTCAACTACATTCTTAGTCATCAAAAATCAGTTCTGACATTGCTAGTCATACCTCACTTTTGCTCTGGTACTTCTCAGCCTCTAGTTTTGCCTGACGAAGATTATTTGTTGTTTCATCAAGGATCATCTGCAGTCTCTCCAACTGAAACTGTTTGACGCTGATCTCTTTCTGCAAATCGGACTGCCTGCTGTCAGCAGTCAGTTGTAATTGACGATACCTTTGGAAGACACAAGATAAACATTACTTCCTGTTTCCTTAAAAGAGCATGCCAAAATCATGGCAATTCTCTGTGATCAGTGAACACTTCATAAAAAGGACAAAAGGTAGAGAGGAGAGAGGCACTGTGAGAGTAAAGTGTCTTACCCTAGAACACAACACAAAGACTTTGGCTAGGGCTCAAAGCCAGACCTCTTGATCCAGTGATCAGTGAGCTAACCATTAGGTCACTGTGCCTCCCACAATGACATCATAAACATGGATTACTCCACTTGCAACAATAACATTCATCTAGTCACATAGTATTTTGCAAGAAATCTGTAGTGAACATTATGCACTTTAGGAGGGAATGCCAAGGGGAATCCCCATCAGAAGGTTAACCACCCTTTTTCTCCAAGGACAAACTAACACCACACAGTAATCGATAAAAATATATATACTCTAAAGTGTTAATATTTTTTTTACAGAAATATTTTCTTACTCTGATTGCAAGAGATCATATTTTGAGGCAGTTTCCTTCTCACTGGCAAATGCTCGTTCTTTTTCCTCCAATGCATTATCTCTTGCTTCTTGAAGATTCCTACAGTAAGGGGTAAAGCCTTTCAAGGTGGCTTGCAACAATTTAAAGTATGTTTCAGCACTTCTACTGTGACAAATTAATACAGCCACCCTTTGTCAGTTAACAAACTACTGACAGCAAATACATCAAAAAACATGTCCAACCATTGAAGAGCAAGATGTAGAGTTGTAGCCATTTTCTTGACATTAAAAGTTATTTTGCTGGGATAAGATGATGAAAATACCCTTAAATTCAGCTTTGAGGGCTTACAACAAATAAACAAGACTAGTGACCTCCATTTTGTTTTATTGAACTGTTTTCAACATATCAACATTCAACTATTTATCAAGTTTAAAAACATTTCTGGACACAGTTTCACAGCCACAAGAATAATTTTTTCTAAATTTGGCAAAAAGTTGCACATTATTTTGTATTTAAAATACTGATCATAGTTCATTTGTAAAGAATGGGGGTCACCAGACTTGTGTCTAAGTTATAAGCCCATAAAGCTAAAATGAAGGGTGCATTGATGGTATGCACTGTTGCTATGGTAACCTTCTGCATTAAGAAAAAGGCCATAACCCATTCACCAAGATTGGGCATTTGTTTGATGCCATTATTGTAGTACCAATTAAATCTAATAAATCAGTTGGACATAACTCTGGTTTTCAATTTAGCATGAAGCAAGGATGCTAGACAGACTTCCATTTCAGGTTCCCTCCCCCTCACCCCCTCTTGCCATTGACACTCTGTCAGGTTGCCCCCAACAATATTTGCTAATCTAATGGCAAGGTTGAACTGAAAGTCACAAGCCAAAGTTATCTAAATTTAAATTTACTGGTGAAACATTCCATTTAACAAGTTCATAAGCTACATGTATGATATCAGAACACACCTAAAAATTAAGTTTTCCTGATATTAAATACTAGCCTGTTTTCTCTCTCAAACATATCTTTAGTGTCACTTCTTATCTTGTCCAGTTCCATGGAAGTCTTTCCTTTGATGTCATCCAATTCAGTCTTCAGTCTCACCTCATACTCTGATTTGTATTGTTCTCGGACACTGACGTACTTCTCATACAACTCCTCTCTAGCCTGCTTGGTCTCTTCAAGTTGTTTTGATGTCTGCTCTAGTCGTTCCTCAGCTAAAGTACAGCGGCCTCTCAGCTCCTGCAGCTGTCTGTTCATGTAGTCCTTGTCTTGTTTTAGCAAGGCAACAGTCTGCTTACTGACCTGTAACTTAACATAGTGAGAAAAGAGATAGGTTTTAATTAAGTAATTGACTCCAGAAGTACCAAATGAATTAACAATTTTGCCATGTTAATTCTGACAATTTTTTCTACATCATTAGCCTGAGGAGATGGAGAGGAGTGAACAAAACCATCATGCCTGCTGGTGCAGAGAAGTCTGGACCAAGCAGATCTGATTAGATTTTGATACGACTTGCATAGATGATAGTGTTTGACTGTGACTGGTCTGGCTGCAATAAAACCTTTTGACCAAAAACTAGAAGTTAAGCCAGAAACTAATTTCAGTCTACAGCTTGCAGTGTAAAATAAAGACCGTAGACTGCAATATGCTTTAAGGTATTTTTCAGATCAGCCAGCATACCTCTTTTTGTACTTCAAGTAAGTTGTCTGACTTCGACTTCAATGCAGCCTCTAACAGTGTATTACCCTTCTTTAACTCCATGATGTCTCTATCCAAAGTATCCCGCTCACTGCAAACAAAATAATACATGTAAATGAAAGCAAAATAAGAAGACTAATATACACCAAGTTTTCAGATCCCTGCACAGTGTGTAAAGAAAGACCTGTCTGATTGTGTGGCAGTGTTGGATTTCTCTGTTGGACTAATACATCTTATCCACCACTTGCCCAAAAGGTAGGCCAGTAACATTTAAATATTTTTTTAGTTGGAAGATGAAGAAAAGTCACTAAGAAAGGCCTTTGGGGAAGCACAAATGGGTACCGGCGAATTTAATGCTGTGGGTAACCCTGCGACAGACTAGCATTCCATCCAGAAGGGGATTTAGAAATAGCCCTAGTCGCTTCGTACTACTAACAAAAACCGGAGAAAAGCGCCAGCCTGGCTCGTATGCAGACTTTACCTTTCACCTTTGGGGTAGCACACAGTGACTTCAACTTGCCCAAAGTGCCACCTGGAGTGTTACTGCCATTACGCGTGATGTCACACACTCTTTAGTTACGATCCCTAGATGCGTTGCGAGTCAAAAAAGCATGTGCTCAATCGAAGTAGTGTTCACGGTGATTCGTTTAAGAGGGAATCGTTTTCAATGCCCATATACTGTTACCGTGAACATTATAAGGACACAAACATAAGTTTTGGTTTCTTTTCTTGCCTGTCTAGTCTTTTCCTGTATTTATAGCAAGGTAATTTTCCTTTTTTTTTTAGTTTTCGAAACTGTACAAGATTGTAAAAGTCGTACCATCGTACAAACAATGAATTACAAGGGCACATATTCAAGTTTGTGCAGTTTAATCGTTTCATGCGTCCACATGGAATATATCATTTTAAGCATGCAGAGTGTTTAGTCATACCAGTATTTTGAAAGGAGATGGGCATTTCTTGTTTTTATGGGATTTATTTTGCAAGGGATAAAATAAAGGTCGTCCAAATGAAGAATGCAAATATGATATATTGACTGAACCCAGTCACATGTATTACATCCCCTAAGAGCAAGGAATGCAACATGTTTTCACTATCTTCACCTTCTGACTTGATCAAAGTTTGTGATCTTATAATCCCCTTGATTGACTTGAGATTGTAACTTCTCCAGCTGAAGAGACAACCTTTGTACTCTGTGTTCCATCTCTGCACGTCCCATGCGTTCATCCTCGGCCTCCTATATTTGAAATTTTGACAATAAAAGTTTTTTTTGTTAATTCCACGAAATCCACTATTGCAGTTTCTACTTATACATTTCATGGCCTAGTCATATTTAGATTACTATCATTTTTCAAATGAAAATTCTTTCTTCAATTAAGCTGATATTATTGAGCAGTTGTAATGTCATACACAAAGGGACATGAAAATGGTTGGTACTAGACTAGCATATCAGTCATGTCCAATACATCAAAATTGAGTTGATTCATCTATGTTAGTTGATTATTCAACTAACCAGAAGTCAATAGAAATAAAAATAAATCATAAGATTTGGAGAGGAAGCCACATCTGCCCTAACTGGTTTTCATACGAGTCCTATATCCTGACCGAATTGGAATTTGGAACTGTTGCTTTTTCAGGCAAGAAGAAAATTGGAGTACTCGGAGTAAAACCCTCAGAGCAAGGCCAGGACCAACAACAAACTCAACCCACATATGACAACAGGTCGCAATCAAACCCAGGTCACACTGGTGGGAGGCGAGCGCTCTCTCCACTGTACCATTCCTGCTCCAGTTCAAGGTTAAGTCATCTTGTGATACCGGAAATCTAAACAACATGTCCTGCTTAAGGTGGAAATCTCATACCAGAAGTCAGAATGCAAGACAGCTTGCTTCTAGGGAGTGTTGAAAATGTTGTTGAATTGACTCGATTCAACTCGAATTGAATGACTCGTCTCCTTGGTAGTGGCTACAAAAGAGGGTTGAAAACATTCTCTAACTGACTTGATTTGACTCAGATCAAACGATTCATCTCCTTGGAAATCGTCCCGCCATAACAGAAGTTGGTTTTGCAAGACAGAAAACATTCTGGAGCTTGCTATGAGGAAGGGTTGAAAATGTTGTTGAATGGACAAAAAGCCATATAATTAACAACTTGTTAACCTTGAACGTTCGGTCTTAATGGGAACTGGTTTGAGATCTTCCTGAAAAGACCTCACTCTCGGTTAATATGTAGTCATAAATGATTTACTTTGCCTATCAACATTACCTTGCAGTAAAAAGCAACTTCTTCCTCTCTAGTGTGAAGTTCATGAGTCAAAGTTTCCACTTGCTGTTGAAGGCTTGTACATTCCAGCAACAGAGGATGACTGGCTTCATAAACTCTTATCTAAAAAAAAATTAACCCAGAGTTATTATTTGCATGATTTAACTTCTGTGATTAGTCAGACTAACTCTGTGCATTAGAATGCTTCCTATAACAAGCTTCTCAATATTTTCCTTCCTCCCTGAAAAAAACGAGATTCAAACCCAATCTACTCTTCCTAGCACAAGCTCACCCTGCTCCACAAAAAATTCAGTCACAAACAGCCCCCTCATAATAAGTCTTGAGATAAAGCTAAGAGCTGGCTATTTTCACCAGCTGAAAGAGAGCTTAACACTAGCCAAAATATAACTACTATCAAAACAAAGACAATTTTGAATTTGCATTACAACTTCACACCGCTGTAAATATGTCTTTCTGAAATGGCTTAAACCACTGGAAGTTGTAGCTTAAAGACTGAGTTTATTCCTGATGGCATTACTTTCAGTAGCATCTGAAAGCATCTCCACTAATTTCAGTTTTATTCGGTTTAAAAAAGTGAGATATTTTGAACGGCAGATCATCACTCAACCATAGTTTAAAAAGAATATTGCTACGGATCTTGATCATGACTAATAAATATTCGTGACAAAATTGGGGCTACAGAAAAGGTCCAGATAATCGAGAAATCCAGATAATTGAGGTACAGATAATCAAGGTTTGACTGTACAAACTTTACTGACAAACTAGGTTTCCATTTCACTAATATATCACTTGAGAATGTTCGAAGACTTACCAGTTCTCACCTTAATTAATCCCAGGTTTCTATCACACATATGCCCTCCTCCTCCCCAACCCCATTACGTTCCCAGGGTCTCTTGTTCCCGCCATCCCAGAGGGGACAGAAAGAAGAGAGACCCTGGGAACAAGGTCAACTGCCTCTCCCCACCCCCAACACCCCACCTGCTGCTCCAGAGATTACTTTAAAAACTAACCATCACAAATTCTCTCAAGGTGAGTTGTTCAGGCTCAGTAGATTTCAGTTCCAAGTACTTTTCATCAGACAGTTGTTCTAGATCATTCAAGCCCCTTCTGTAATCCACTGCCTTTTCTTGTAACTTTTTGTTTTCGAATTCCAGTAGTTGTTGTCGTTTGAAGATTTTCGCCATTTCCTGTCTCGTTCTTTCAAGAGAACTCTTAGATTCCTCCTGTTGCAGTTTAAGCTGCGACTCGAGCCTCGCCTGAAGGATTTGTTTATCGTGTCGCGTATCGGCCAAGAGTTCCTCTAACTCGTCCACTTTGCTCATATGATCAACTTTCATGTTGTCAATGATGAGGTTTTTCTGACTCAATTCGATACGGAGAAGTTCTAAATCATGCAGCAGTTGTTTTCTTTCGATTTCATGTTTAGTAATCTTGTTTTCCACTTCACTGTCGACTTGCGTGGAAGAAAGAGCCGAGCTTGTCAACAAAGTTGAAGATTCAACGTCCGTCGTGTTTTCCAAATTTCCAGTAATGTCATTTTCTGTCCGTAAGGTGCTATCTCCATTATTGTCGCTGGCATGAGAACTCCTTGCACTATTGCTTCCTCTTTGTGACATTTTAGAAGGACCATGAAGTTTTAAGTTTCAATAATTCAACGATGTTTTGGTAAAAGAGCAACATCAAGCGTTTCCCAAGCCGCCATTTGTAAATTGTGGCATAATTACGTGGTGTAACGATCATGTAGTGTTTTGAGTGGTTTTGAACCATCTTCAGGAAAGGTCCTTTAGTAACAACATAACACTATATGATTGTTACACCACCTATTTAGTGACTGTGAGTTGATTCCAGATTTCCGCGGGACAATCGTAAAAATGGCGGGAACATGTTGGTTTTCTGTGCGAGGTTGTAACATAACTATGGTTGGAATGAAAATGGAGGAAATAGCAAAAGCTGCTCTCAACTTGCTCGTACAAGAAGAATTATCCAACAAGCATCCTGCTCACAGCACCTGATCTCTTAGCTCAGCTGGTCTGGAAGTTTCGAGTTCAAATCCACGCCGGGGTATTTTTCTTTGTAGTTCCGAAAACCTCCTACCTAGACAGTACTGGGTGGTCGTCCTTCTACAGTAAATGGGTATAGTGCCAGCCAACAAACAGGACTCTTAGATCATAGAGGGGTCTCCCAAACCACATCAAGAGAGACACTCTGGCCAGGATGGTCCAATAACTATTTCTCATGATAAGATACCAGCCCAGAATCCAGGGAGTGGGGTGGGGGGGGGGGGGGGAGGGGGCAGTGTCATTCTCGAGTTTCCCCCTTCCTTTCCCCGGTCTTTTTGGTTTCACGTTTTGTCAATCTCTTTACCAGCATTACCAGCTCAGAGTGCAACATATTCCGAGTACGAAATTAACCTTCTGCTTTTCTAACTTGGCTTGGAGGTCATAAAATATCTAGAAATTGCCCCTCCCCGTCCCCCTCCCCTCGTCCAGTTTGCTCCCGAGTCAGTTTACAATTTTGCGTGACTGACTCGAACGTTACTTTGCTCCTGGGTCAGGGTCTTTCAAGGCGAAGTTTCTCAATTAAAACTGGGTTGAATTAAAAAAACGTACAATTCGCATTCAATGAGACTCAAGAGCCGTTAGCTGGTGCGAGAGGCCGTCCCGCCCCAATTAGCTGCCCCTTTCCTTGTGCCTCTCCGCGACGACTTTTTAGTGGATTCAGAATATGAAATCGAAGATAAGTTTTAATATTCTCTATCAGGGGTAACAGAGTTTAGTGCGTTGAGATTCAGACAGGGAAAAAACACAGCACTGATAACTTTCGGAAGTGGGAAACGTTAACAAAACATTAAAAAAACAGTGATAAAGATACCGCTTCCAAGGCATATTAAGATCACCACAACATTCATTTTTCAGTGAACCATTTAATACATAAAATTTGTTGTTTTCAGTTTTTTCCCTTTCAAGCTCCGTGTTAACGTGTTGACCAAGGAAGATGTTTCTACTTTATCTAAAACTCAAAAGCTAAACAAGCGACGAACGAACGAACGTCATTAATTTTACTCTAAATATTTACAAATTTCTTTGAACGCTATACGACATTTTACCTCTTAACTTATCAGAAACCTACGATCTTTTCTGCCTGGTCAACCAAAAACAAAACCAAACCAAAATAAAACACAATTTTGTCAGCCGCAAGTCTTAATTGGCGACGCAAGTACTGACTCGTATTAAGACTCAATTTTCCCCTGTCGAGTAGGCTGTCCACGCCTGAATTTTAAAAAGTTCTTCGTGATTACATCACTGAAGAGTGACCGTTACAGCACATGAGCTCGACTCTGTTGCATCAACAGCGATCAGCGGCTGCGGCGATTGTCAGTATCCAAATACTGGGCGAAATAAACCATTCCTGGCATTCAGGAAGTAACATGATCAGGCTCCAGTCCATTTTCGTATCTTCTCCAGACTTTGAGCAGAAGACCTTCAAGGCTGTGGGTATACTGCCTCGTGTTGAAGAGCGGACTGCGAAGGCGAGCGTTCCAGACTTTATCCTTCACTCTTTTTAGGCTGAAAATAGAGAAAAGAAAACGTCTACGCTACTGCTGCATGCTTAAGGAGCTACCTCACGGTACGCGCATCTTCAAAGTTAGACCTAAATTTTTCAAGTTCGTCTTTTGTTATCCGTGTTAATCTTGTATATCCTTAACCATCCTTGTTCCTTTATGGTTTATTATTATCTCTGTAGTGTTTTTCGTTGTTAGTAAGCTGTTATTTTCAGGTTTCCTTCAATTTAAAGGTTATTTTGGACGTGGACGAAATAACTCAAAACGCTGTGATTGAGCTTCTTTACACTATCAACACCTATTAAAAACCCATTAAAGAGGACAAAAAGCCGTTCTTTCTCGGGTTAATGCTTGTAGCACGGGACCTTCCTGGTGAGAATAAATTAATACTTATTACAGTGCTTCCTCGTACAAAGCACTTACTAGTTCGCATCGTTTCCGAGTCTGATAGCGATGTTTTCGTAATCTTCTCGATTTCTTGCCACAAGCTCCGGACAGCCAAGAGCTGACAGCTGAGAAGAGGCTACTCGAGAAGCTAACGTTTCAAGCGGAAGGGTCACCATAGGACAGCCGGCCCACAGGACATCCATCCCTGTTGTGTGACCATTGCACAGTGGGGTGTCCAGACAGACGTCAGCCAGTTGGCCGCGACGCACATGCTCTTCCTTAGGTGCGACTGGCGAGAAGACAATACGCTCTTGGGACAGTCCCATAGCCATGGCCTGTGCCTTGAGGTTCGGTTCCCCTACAGCAGGAAATCTCAGTAACCACAGCACGGAGTTGGGGACGTGTTTGAGGATATTCACCCAGCTGCGCAATGTCGGTGGGTCGATCTTGTACAACTGGTTAAAGTTGCAGTACACGGTGGCCGTCTCTGGCAGGCCGTAATGAGAGCGCGTGATTATGGGTACGGTTGACGGGATGCGCTCACCGCTGTCCTTGCAACCGGAGTACTCTTTCTTCTTCTCCTCGATCAGCGCGCCGACTTTAGGAGCGAGGTTTGGATCGTTCTTCTCATCGTCCAGCAGCACAGCAGCAGCATGAGCCGGTACCAGTCCGTTTTGCGTCACCTCAGCGATGACTTGGTTACTGGAGGCTCTCAGGTATTGTATAAGGTGTGGAAACATCTGTTTGTGATCACCAACAAAGAACGTGTGTGGCATGTATGCGAGCTTCTCAGAGTACTGATCGGCGAGTTCCAGGGGTGAGGTAACTTCATCTGTGATGATGTAGTCCATGTAAGGAGCACCACTTGTGCCTGGATATCCCAGCCACATTACCTGCAGGTGGAGCAAGAACAAGTGGAATAAGGCCACAGTCTACAACCTCGCATTCACTCCAAACAACATGTATGCACGTTTGAACAAACTGCTCATTATTTGAAGGAACACATTTCTGCCACCATAAGTAAGAATGAAAACCACTTTTCGAGCTGATTCTATATAATTATACACCTCAAGGATAAATTGTCTCCTGCCTCGACAAACAATTCTGTTTAAAGTGATTACAGAACCCTAACGCAAGTTTTTTTTCTTTTACCTGGACTGGAGCAGGGCGAAGTGCAAATATTTCATTTCTGGCTCCTTTCGTATAACCATTCATGTTGACAAGCACATGAATGCCATCAGCATTAATACGATCAGCAGCTTCTCCGTGGCAAGGGATAGAAGATAGATCAACGAAATGCTCTGAATCTCCCTCAATCTTCCTTCTGAAACTGGTGCCATCATCAGCCGTCAGAGCGTAGCAAAAGATCTGAAGATGAACAAAGTACATGAGCGGGAAATAACACCTATAAATAATGCTAGTCTGAAATGTTAGCCATCTCTTGCCCATAGCCTAATCCCTGGGAGACGGACAGGGAATTAGGCTGAGGGCGGGACTGACTGGCATTTCGGGCTAAAGTAATGTAAGACAACAATTCATTTCAACTGCAGAGATCCTTAATTAAATGCAAATTCAACAGCGAAGGGTACAACTACTTGTCTCGTGAATCTCTGCAGAGAGTTTTCTGGGTTGAATAAGGAAGAACAGGAAACCATATTTGTAACAGACTCTACACAGAACTCTTGGAGAATGAACACCAAGTTACCAACCTCAACTCTACTACTGTCATGAAATCCAGGAACACTTTGCATCAGATGCGAGGTAGGATGATTTCCAAAATCACTGGAAACGTAGCCTATTCTCAATCTTCCACCACTTTCCTTCAACGACTTGGGATACGAGTATGGTGGCTTGTGTAAAAGAGCAACCTTAAAAAAAACACACACAAGGTAGGGTTAAAAATTCCTTCCACTTTACTTTTTTCCCTTCATGAACCAATCCAAACCAACTATGAAAGCAACATGCAGCTGACTGATAAAACAAAACAAATAACACATCAGCTATAGAGTGGTTTTCAATTGAGTGTACCTACTTGTAAAACTAAAACCAAACCAATTACTTACCAATTAGACTACTCAACCAATCTCAAACCGTAGTAAAACCAAAACCAAAACCAAAGTAGTTGCCTGATTCCTTTCGACACTCAGTTGAAAACTGCTCTAAGAATGTCTTCAAACATAAGCTACTAGTGTAAGAATACCTTTTCAACACATAGATTTCCGTGTCTGTTAGCAATGTCTCTTCTCATTTTGTGTGTAAGTGGATACAGCATACTGTGATGAGGGTGCACAGATGGCAGTCGATTGTTTTCCAACTGGTCTGCCACAATAGACACTAGTTTCTTCATGCGCGACTCATAATCTGTCCAGTCACAGATTATCTGTCAGAAAACAAAACAAACTTATAAATACAAATTTTTTGTCATAAACTTGTAAAGTGCACCCTTATTTGTAAGTGAATGTATGAAAGATCCCATTCAAGCCTGATTTTTTTTCAGTCTTTAATTTCACTGCTGCTTAGGTTGTGAACATACATGTAACTGCAATGATCATTCATGTCTTTACACCCTTATTTATAACTAAACTACATCTTGCAGGCATTAACTCTTGTTTTGGCATCTGATTCACGAGGCCTTAAGTAGCACTATGTGCTATATAATATGTTGCAAATCCAACTGCACTGCACAGACATCCTCTGCTTAACAGACAGAAGGACATACAAATGCATAGATTTTTTTTGTGTTATCACAGTGCAGTGTACACAGGTTACCTGTAAGCAATGTGCAAGGTTACAGTATGCATCGGGAAAGCTTGGCTTTAACTTTAATGCTGTCCTGTAGGACTGTATTGCCTCAGGAATGTTACCAGAATCCTAATGGTGACAAGAACAAAATGGAAGGTCAACATTGTATGCAATAATTTTTGTTCCAAAAGAAAGTGGTAAAGCAACCTGCCAAATGTTTACAATATCATTTTGCTACATTGTGTTCCTTTATTAACTCACAAACCTATCACTGGCCAACTAAACAACAACAAAAAGACAAGATACTTATCAAATCAGTACGGTTTAAAAAGATCAGCTCACCTTATGAACAGATGCTAGGTTACTGTGAGCATCAGCAAATGCTGGGTTGATCTGTATAGCTCTTGTGTAACACTGAATGGCTCCCTGAATGTCTTGCATTTCTTTGAGTGTGTTTCCCATGTTAGAATAGGCGTCAGCAAATGTAGGATGAATCCTATGAAAGGATTACAACATTGATTGAAATTAATCAGAATGTCCTACATGGAAAGAAGAACAAGGTTTGGATCGCTTGTGCTCCAGCTAAGGTCTAAGGACTAAGGACTACGTCAAGAGAAATCTTTATAAAACAGAGAAAAAAAAAAACAGAAAAAACTAAATTGTTTTACCTGATGGCTTCTTTGTAATGCAGTAGTGCTTCATGAAGTTTCCCCTGTTGTTGAAGAACACTTGCAAGATTTGAGTGAGCCGCAGCAAATTCAGGAAATATCTACAGGACGAGTTACAGCAAATCAGTTTTATTTTAAAACTTAATTTACTTAAAGTGGTACTATGATGAAAATCGCATCTTTCCTATCGAAGCCATTTTAAAACATAATTAAGGTGGCTTGCTATAGTTTTATGATCGCACGAGCGCTGAGGAAGTAATCTGCATGCACTCAAGGGAAAACGTCAGTGTTTTTCGATATTTTATTACATCAACATGAGCATGAAAAGCAAAACTGACAATGAATTTTCTTGCATTTCCTTCAGTGAAATTCCGTTAAATTTGGCAGATTGGTAGTAAATATTTTATTTTAGTCAGAGCTCGTTTTTCAGGGAAATCTATAAGACTAGATTTTTTGCAGCGGTAAAAGACATTAATTTGAAAATATCGAAAGAACTGCCTTTACAAACCCTACTTTTTTCATGTGTAAAATTCGTATCCCACTGGAAGTTATGTCATGTAAAAATTTTGGAAGATTTCACCGAAGGATTTTCATGAAAATCACAAATAAAGCCATAAAAACAGTAAAAAACAGATTTGTTTGGGCATTTATAATTTAAGACTAAATCCCAAAATTTTAACAGAGATGATAGCAAAATACTATTTAACCATTGCTTATTACATGTAATAAGTTTGAGAGGACTAGGTGTAAAAACGAATGCAAAAACGGTATTCAAAACATGACACTTGCACGCACAATGCCATAAATGATTACCCTATGGAGACACCTTACGTAGCCTGTATGAGAAGAAAAATGCTGTTAACTATTTTCAAATATCTCCTTTCGTTCTAGAGATATTCAAGTTTTTAAAATACACAACTTACCCAAGTGATGACATCAGACACTCAACCACATTTTGATCAAATATGATGAAAAAAGATATCTCATCCAATTTCTATCAGAAATGTTTGATTCTTTGCTGTAAGATTCTTTTAAATGTGCTCCACAATACAAGCTTAACAGTTATATCATCATGGCAACGTACTGGCTTCCAGACTTTCCCAATATTAACGTCATTTCTGGCTACCTTTGCCACTCCATTTTGATATTTGCAAATGGTGCCTCATATGCATGATCCAGCAAGCATATAAATGTTAGCTCGAATTTGTGGCCTCATTTAACACTTTTCGAGCTGAAAATCACTA
Organism: Orbicella franksi; assembly: GCF_964199315.1. Lineage (NCBI taxonomy): Eukaryota > Metazoa > Cnidaria > Anthozoa > Scleractinia > Merulinidae > Orbicella > Orbicella franksi. The sequence goes on from NC_138153.1 coordinate 16,053,946, forward strand.
ACATATTGAAATCAAGTGGGTGGGGACTGGAAAAGAGTGAGTTGCCATGGGAACAGAATTATTTATAGCCGTAGGTGTGTTTCCTGAAGAACTGTTAGCCTACCAAGTTTCAATAGTCTGCGCTGCAAATTGGCCAAGATAGGTCTATTTATTTACTTGATATAGTATTGGGTTAAGTGTATGACGTCATCAGTCATCTCATTTGCATATTTTTCACATTTTTCAAACTTAAATATCTCCGGAACTAATGCAGATAGTTGCAAACCATAAACGGCGTTTTTATTCTTTCATGGAATTTTATGTGATACACCTAAAAAATCAAGGGGTAACAATTTCATTGTAGTACCACTTTAAAAGGCAAACAAATTACAGACATACCTCTAAAGCTTTGCAGTACAGCCTGACAGACTCCTCGATCTTTCCTTGCTCTCTCTTGATGTTCGCTAGGTTGTTGAGGGAATCTGCGTGGGTAGGACATAATCTCAAAGCAGTGTTGTAGCACTCTTCTGCTTCAGATACCTGTGGGAAAAATACACCACGATTAGCAATTAAAACTAGTGAGACAATCTCAGATAGTGCAGAGCACAATTGATAGCTCTGGCACGGTAGTTCCATAAGTACTCACCCCTGCTCGGTTCACTTCCGGTTTGTGTCTACCTTGGTAGTCTGCTAGGGCTTTTCCCCTTTGCAGAGTGTATGTTTCAAGGTTGTATTTTCAACCAAGGTCCAAAAATTACATATAAATTAATTACTACTGGTGTTTACGTTGATTTTCGTTCATTTTAAATTCAATAATACGTTGAAGCAGCAAACGTGACAATTTAGCTCTTCACACCAACTTTGTAACTTAATACTTTTGTTTTCCTCACAAAGGCATGTAATATGAAACCCTTGTTTTCTCCAACACACGGAAGATGCGCTTGTTTTTTGGAGATAAATGAAAGAACGTTAAATATCTGATGTAGTGACGAAGAAACGGAACAGAAACAATGTTGTTTTACTAAAAATGCAAATTTTTACCGATGAACAAGAACTAATTTAATTATCAAATAGTCACGAAATACCACTTTCTTTTTCTGTTGCCACCTTTGTTGTCAACAATAAAACAATTCACAATTAACACACAACGATATTGATGGCTGAGAAGCGTTTCAACGAAAAGTATTGAAAATAAACAGCGCTACTTGGTTGATATGAACGAGTCTCCTCAAAGACTGATTAAATTAATTTGCGCTTGTCATTAGGTGTCATGGAGTCTGCAGCAATATTTGAGCACTTTCCTGGTTTCTTTTGTCACAAATTTACAATTTGCAGAGTATTAAAGCCACTAACTTGAGAACTTTCTGGTCTTTCTTACAGACACAATTAAGGCAAGAAATAAACAAGCCGCTAAGGAGAAGCAATACATCTGAACCCTGAGAAGCACACTATTGTAGATTGAAAACAGCAGATGATATTTGTTGAACCGGCCTGTGTGTAATTCTAAAAGCTACGCAGCCACAGTAACGTTTCACTTTTGCAATAAAAAGGGACAATTGGCGCTACCTGAAAAATAACTGCCGTCCTTGGTCACAAGACATGACATTTAAAATACCACATGGAAAGATAGTGTATAACACTAACAATGCTAGAACACATGCGTCTTACATGTTGAGTTCTACCATAAGGAAAACCACTCAACATTTGTACGTGATTCCGTATGCAATGTATCCTCCACCTAATGTAGAAGCCACGAATGCTAACTAATCCATGCATGCTTTTAGAGCAAATTAGTTTTGTTCTAAAGAGAATGGTCCACAAGGAGAGCAAGGGGTTACCTCAAACAAATATATAGCTTCGTGATGATCATACCTAACTGACGGCGATGAAACGCGTTTTGCGTAGAGTACACATGTACCTTTCCCACCCCACCCCCACCACTTCCTTACCTCTAGACTAATAAATTAATTGAAATTAATTAATTAAACAAACATTAAAGTTTACACCTTAGCGCCATAGGGCCATAGCGCCATAGCGCCTTAGTGGCAGGAAGCTCCCACAACCATCCCAATAGTGCACTCTGCACTAAAAAGGTAAAATAACAACATTTGGCACACCACCCAATATTACTTCATTCTGTGAAATGCAAGGACATGTAAAGTCATTTTATTGCAGCAATTCAAAAATTTGCATCAATGGGTTTTTAACTCAAAGGGAATTAAGATGATTGCTAACCTTTCCTTGTTCCTTCAAAGCATTTGCAAGATTACAATAGGCATCTGGGAAGTTTGGTTGAAGTTCAATTGCCCTTCTGTACGTGTCAACTGCCAAGTCAATAAGTCTGCAAGAACAAGATGAAACAGATCATTATCATAACCAAGCACTTAAAATCTTCCATTAGACAAATGAATATTACAACACCTCAAATCACTGCCTGTTAAGCTCACCCTTGTTCATAATAGACACAGGCCAAGTTTCCGTGGACAACGGCATGATTGGGGCTCAAGTTTAAGGCTCGTAGGTATGCAGCAACAGCTCTGAAATAACAAAAGAGGAAAAAGTAAGCCAATGATATTTCCATGGATAATAATTTAAGCACAAATTAAATTCTTTTGTCAATAAAACACCAACCTGTCAAAAATCCTTGCCTCTTTTAAGACATTTCCAAGGTTGATATAGGCATCAAGAAAGTTTTGATCCAACTGGACAGCCTTCAATGAGAGAAAGAGATTCAAAAGATAAATCAATATTGTGGGTTAAATTATAAGTGTGAAATTATTACATAGCTGTTCTTTTATTGTGTAAGTTACTGTTGACAGATCTTTGACAGACAAAATTAATTCAGGATTAGTTCTTTTTCAGCTGAGTTCTAAGAATCTTTGTCAAGGCATTGGATGAGTACAATGTAATTTGCCTGTCAACTACAGTAAAAACTTGCATGTCAGAGCATACATTTTAGGTTCTTGTATTCTGGGTTAGTTATCAGCATTTTAGGCTAGGTAAGTTCTTAATTAGGTTCTTAATTTCCATGAAGGAGATATAGTTGTTGATTACCAGTAATTAAAGTAAATAAACTTGGGTTTGATCCTTTAATATACAGTATTTATTCACAACTGTGTTATGTATCTTCTTGAAACATACATTTGCAATCTCAAAGTTACACTTCTTGGTTAAAATAACTGTAACCCACATAGAAGAACCTGCTTGATCTTGCTTGGCTAAACAGGTTCTTATATTTTTTGGTCTTCTAATGGCAAATTTCTGCCAGCAGGTTCTTACACATGGATTTTCACTGTATGTTCTTGTAAGACACAATATTCTGTTTTCAGCAAGAATCACTGAAACTGCACACCAATTAAATTGTACTGCAAGAATTTTCTTGAGAGTTTGTTTAAAACGTTTACTGGTTCACTCATTGCACCCAGCAAATTCTTGTCAAATCAGCCTTACGTGTGCAACTTGTGCACAAACTAATCTAGATCACAACAATTTAACTATGAACATTTACAACTAAGAAACCATATTTTTTACAACTTTTTACCTTCTCAAAGTGATGAATGGCCAACCAGATCTCTCCTTGAGCGTTGAAGACACAGCCAAGGTTACTCCAAGCCACTGCAAAACTGGGCTGCGTTTCTATCGCTTTCAAGTAGCACGCCTTTCAATTTAAACATGAGCAGCAAAAACGGGGACAGCACAAAATGCCGGGAAAGGCACAGCAAGCAATAAGAAAGCAGCGGGCAGCAAGAGTAACAGCAGAGAGCAAGAAAAAATTCAAAGCAAAAACAAGAAATACACGAACACAAGCAAAACAGATTGCAATAGCAGAGAGCAAAAAGAGACAATCATGGTTTTGTTCTCATCCTTTGTAACAACGCAATATTATTCCGACATTTTTCACCAACAGTTTTGTTGGGCTCTTGTTTTGTCCTTTCTTGGCTGAAATGCAATGCTAGATTATAGTTTCCATTAGTTCACAGAACACCTTGTCCCTTTGTAGAAAGCACACGGTTGCCTTCAGAGAGCATGTGCAAGAGAAAAACAATCTTGACTTGCCTCAGCGCAGATAGTAAATAGAGATCAAAGAAGTAACATTGTGACACAAGTGCGTATCAAAATGATATTCCAAAACAGAAGATAATAAATTTGTCTACAGACTAGTTGTTCATGGCAACAGTCAACACAACTTTAAACTTAGCCACACTGGCAAACAGATTAAAATCTCACTCAGTTCTGTGTCAAAATGTTAGTTTACAACTTCCTTTACCTCTGCAAAAACAGAACCCAAAATGTCCAGTGATTGCAATTTACACTGCTTGCACTTGATATAACTGTGCATTTGTTTCAAATGAAAGCAGTGAGATGCTCAATAACTGGGCACATGAATCTATTTCAACAAAGCTTAAAGCTTCATTACTGTGAGGAGACAAGGCAAGACATTCGTTCTCCACACAAAACTGCGAGAAAAAGCTGTTCAAATTTGTCACCATTGCCAAACCTTTTCCCAACCATGCTACGTACAGCTACGCTTTCAATCAGAAATTGTGCAACAAAGGCAACAGAGAGTTCGTACTAATTGGGACAAGGTGTTGAATGGATAAACTGTCGTTTTTCTTTCTTCCAAGGTATGAGATCAACCACATGACCAAGAGAAAAGGATGCAAGCAGCCAACTCAAGCCAGAAACAGGAGTTTTCAGGGCAACGCTTCATTTACTGACAATTTTGCCAAACAACTACTTGCAATCAGAATACAACCAAACTGTTTTTTTTCCTGATGTGTTTTAACCGAGACATTTTGAATGGAAGAACTAGTTTGTAAGATGAAAAGCTGACTTGCAACTCCTATTTTTGCTTGAGAAGTCTGTAACAGCAAACTGGGCAAGCATGGTAGACAGGGAAAGCAAGTATGGGAAAGGGCCAAAGTCGTGCTTTGAGAAGTTCATCTTTCTGCAAATGGTTTCCCTTCAGCCGGTGTACTCCATCAAGACCGTACGTACCCTGTATAAGTTTACTGGGAGAGATAAATAAAAGGGGAAAACAAGGGAAGATTGAATGTTAGGGATCAAGAAACAACGTATCGAGGACCAACTGCTGATCACCGGTACTCTGCAAAGCTAACCAACACAACTGTGCCTTTGTTTGGAAATTTTTGCCAGCCAACAGAATCTGACATCTCAATAAGTTTAGTGAAAGTACCAGACCAAGAGCCAAGGAGGAGACTGTATACGGCCAAATTCTTCCTCTTACAAAGTCAATACACTAGTATGCAGTCCAAACAAATTTGCACAAACATGTTGGTCTTGAATACCTCCCAAACAACAGAGCTCATTATAAAATACTAGAACCAAACAAACCCTACCCCCTTACCCTCTCCCAATCAAATTTAACATGTTATGAGAGTATTTCCAATAACCCTGCATTAGCACAGTAGTAATTTCAATTCTGTTCAAAGGTGTTGAAATAAAATAATGAAAAAACTTGCAAAATTCTAAACAAAGCAATTGAATACAATGCAAAACAATCCAATCAACTATTTCAACATGCTTGCCGCAGTTAAACTGGTTAAAAAGTAATGTAAATCAAAGATTTATTTCAAAAGAAAAAAAGCTTGTAAAACATAGGTTAACTGCAGAGCTTCTTGAAAGTCACTCTCATGCATTCAGAATTCCACTACAGTACAGTATGTATAAAGTGAACATGGAGCACACACAGCTGAAGACTATTCCCTTAACTCTTAATCCCAAGATTGAAATAGCAACTCTCCTTACCGAGTGTCTTAAATTTTTTATCATAATACTTATGAGAATTTAGAGGTAAACAAAAACGCAATTTCTCTAACTGAAAGCACCGCCCTGCTGTAAGGAGAAATTAGTTGTTCAACATTCTTGGGAATTTAAGTGTTGACACGGTAATGTCAACTACATCTTCAAAATAAAAATCAGCTGAGGTGCACAATTCTCAACCTACGGCGCAGATACCTGTTTCAACAAGCCATCGGTGCCTAGTTGACAAGAGCATTTTATGCAGAACTTCAGTCCACCCCAACTGATATTTATTGCATCAGAGAAAGTTATTCCCTGTGTCACGCAAACCTTGCAAAGGAAACATTTACAGTCAAGTCCAGATAAGACTGCCTTGAACATAAATGTCAGTCCTTGGTTAGTCATACAACATTTACTATACCTTAGCCTCTTCTAGTCTACCAAGAGCCTTCAACAAGTTTCCCAGATCGCTTCTCACGCAGTATAGATCCTAGTGACATAAATTACATACATGTAAACGTCAATATGATGACTAAAAGCAAAGTAACTTTTAATTGTTTAATACTTGATTTTCACAAGGCTGAACTAGAAAGAGGTATTGGCGTTGTCCCACTCTTATTCCATTTTTTCCCTGTCAGTCTGACACATTTTTTTTTAACCATTCATTTTACACTCCATTTTTTTCAATCTTTTTAAATCTTTTTTACCCTTCAATCTTTATTCTTAGCCATTTTTGCACATAATGATTGCTTGTAAAACTAAATTGAATGGATGAACCACTGGAATATTAATAAAATGCGGTCAAACGCATGTGAAGGCCAATAAAAATTGAAATTATGCCAAGCCATTGACAGACAGTCAATCTGTATCAAGGAAATATCAAGCAGGCGGTTCCTATCTCGTATTATTCAAGTACATGCCATTCATTTCGACCAAGCCAAATATTACTTTTTTAGATTTCTCTCACAGGCAAAAACCAGGCCAAATATAACCGAATCTACATGTACTTACTGAAATCGCAATGTGGGAGACTGTTTCCACTTATCATTCAAAGGGAAACAAAAACGCGATACAAGAGAATTGACTTATTTCACATTTCACGCGTCAATCAGAAACGTCTCAGAACATACTAGCATGGGAGGAATTTCATAATACCGTGGTACCAATTAGGAAATATTGTACACTGTGCTCGAAGCTGTCGAAACATATCCGTAGTGCATCAACGAGAAACACGTTTCTTCGCGACACAACTGACATTAGAATAAATTTGTTTGCACAAAACAATAGAGGCATCGAAGGTTAATGAACGAAAGAAAATTCAACTAGAAATCAATTTCACCACGAAAATCCGCGACAACAAACAAGGTAGAAACTGCGCACAAATCTGTTTTCTTGAGTTGTGAAACACAGCTGAGAAAACGACAGTTACAAACCTCCAGAGAGATTCGTATCTAAACATCGCGTCATTTAGTGCAAACAAACATGACGGGCAAAGTACGGATTACTCGCAAACTCGTACCGGGTTGTACTGCAGTGCCGTGGCATAAGCATTAACTGCCCCTTCTAAATCGCCAGCAGCTACTAATGCCGCAGCCAAGTTGATGTAGCCATCGATGAAATCCGGTTTTAACTTTACAGCATGGCGATAGTTGTCCAACGCGTCTTTCAGCTGACCTCGCTCTTTGAAGACATTGCCTAAGTTAGAGTAGGCCTCGGCAAGAACTGGGTTTTGTTTTATGGCTAGCGTACTAAAATGAGCCGATCTAGAAGAAAGAAAGAATGGAGTACATCACATTAAAGCATTTTTCGCCAAAACCTACGTCATAAAGACATGAAACACTTTTGGATTGCGAGCGCAAAACATTACAACAACAGAATATTGATCTGGTTTACCGGTCTAATCGACGGCATTGAAAGTGTATCGATGATAAAAGAAGTAAAACTCCGGTGTTCTCGGGTTGTTGTCTCCACAACTGCATACAGATTTGTTCGGCGCGATCATAGCTCCCTGCCTGGTATTCGCGATGAGCCAACTCCGCCAGAGTGGCTGTTGAACGAGAGAGAGAGAATGGGTTATGGTCAGACAACAATGAACTTAGTTCACCAAACAACAAGTTCACGAAACGACATTTTCTAACCAGCATCGTCAAGAATGGTCGTTCCCATGACCATGACGATAAAAAGAGAGGCAGAGAAACACAAAAGTGTCCCCTTCGAGATTGAAATAAGAAAACGAGGGCATGAAGAAAGATGGCGTGTATTATTGTATGCATAAACGCGACGTCATGTGCGCACACGCAAAGGAAAGACTCACCGCCATAATGAAGCGCCTCTGGTTGAAATTTCATAATTTCGGTCCAAAGAAAGGTTTAAAACATTAAATTCCCATTCATCTCAGATGGTTAAGATTCAAATAACTGCCAACTGGCAATACTTCGCCAAATGACGCATCCTTGACAGGAACAAACTCGATAATTGCTGTGATCAATATCGAAATTCCTGCTACTCGTAATGCTCGTTCACCCGATGACGTAATTTTAAGTTTTGCTTGACAACCCACGTGGGTGACAGGTTGAAAGAAAAAGAGAAAATAGTTTTTCGTCATTCAAAAAGTGGGAATTTCGTGTCCAGAATCATGTCATATTGTGCCGTTGAAAGAACTAACTGAATCGGCTAATCTACATTCAAGGTTTAGATAACTTTTTTTCTTAAATTAATAATTCATTTGGGAAAATTGTGTGAAAATATCACGAAAGTTTCCGATCATAAATGCAAATTCTTTCAACAAACTTTTCATAGCAGAGCAATGTTTCCCACCTATTTTAAAACCATTTTTTAGGAAATTTGAATCTGAAGTCAAAACTTTTGTTTACTCCGGCTAAGAAAGTCTCCTTACTTCTTACAGCGAAGAAATTGTGTTTTTTAGATCGAAGTCGTGACAAACAAGACACCTTTATATGAGGACGTTCCGTGAATCCATTTTAGGAATTCTTCTTGTCTCAGCTGACATCTGGCCTTTTGACATCTTTGATATCACGTGTTCCATGTTTGATTGACATGGCCAATGAATAAAGAGCCAAGCGGCAGGAATCTGGAGCGGTTTTACTTTGTCAAGAGACCAGAGCGAACGGTTCATTGTCTGTTGTGCGGCGAATTTCTCTCAAGGTAACCACGTCAATCCTACGTTAGTTTGCACTGACAACGTGTTTCTTTCGAACTTCATTCATCCGTTTCTTATAAAGATATTTTTTCACAGCTCTAAGCGAAAATGAGTGACAAACCAGACGTGTCCGAGGTAACCAAGTTCGATAAAGGGAAGTTGAAGCACACCGAGACCCAGGAGAAAAATCCTCTCCCAACGAAAGAAAGTGAGTTGGCTGTACATAATTTTGGCTGTATTTTGTACATTTTCGTCCATCAGGGCTAGAAAATCTAACACGTAGTTGCAATTTCCTTACCAAGGGGTGTGTCGTGCAATTGAAGTCGAAAGAGACACGTTATTCAAATTCCGCAGTCATTATTTTCGAGGAGGTTTCGAGCTGCTTAGCACAGCGCGAGTCCTGTATAACTTCATTGCGGTTGGAAAGGCATTCTCATCCTAAAACTTGAGAAATCTTTCCTTCTGCAGTGTGTTAATGATATTTTCTGACACACCCTGTGTGTTCTTTCGTTTCAGCAATCGAGCAAGAGAAGAAAGGTTGACCCAGGAAATTATTTAAAACCCACTAGCAAGTTTGATGTTACTCAAGAATTTTGATGTCTTCATTTGTGTTTGCCTCTGCCTAGAAGAAGTTGTGCGTTTATAGAGAAATTAGATGGATAGCTGACTGTTTGTAAAGCCTCGGATCGTCGCATAATTATTTGAAGCAAAACCCACCTCGCTTTCCGATCTGCGGTTTACAATACAAGATGCTAATGTATTCGCTTACACTTTCGTTGGGTATAGACAAACATAATTGTAGTAAAATATTTTTGCACAATTTAAAAATAAACAGTTGAATATTGAACTTTTGAAACTCGTGGTTTTGAGTAGTTTAGTTGGCTTTGTAATAAATTTATTTATAATATTAAAAACGTGGGATTAAGAGCTTTTATAATCACCATTGCGTATTCTGGAATGTACAACTTAGCTTGCATGTACAATATCCCGATTATCCATCCACCGATTTTTGTTATTGTGCAGAAAGTGGACGTTGTTTGTGCCTTTGACAAAATGGCAAGGATGCCCTCGAGGGACCATCAGAATTGAACAGTTCAATGCACATAATTTAATCTGACAGAACTGATTGTCTACGTTAGAGAAGTCTCTTTGATTATTCTTGTAACAGGAAAATGATGAAGAAACTATATGATACATGCCACACACTCGTGCCAATTTAGTAAATTTGGTTGAAATGATTTGAGGTGTAAAAAAACATACCTTGAGGAAATGACAGTATCATTTACATCAAAGCGGGTGGGTGAGTGCTAACAATATAATGCAGCTCTGGTAAAGCCTGAAATTTTAGGCCCTATTATCAAATGGGACCTTTTTCTGACAATCATGTCTTCCAGTAGTGACAAAATAGAGGTTTGCACAGAATGAACAAAATGTGACTATTAGAATTGCCTTGAAATTTGTGTTATGATAATTTCTTGTGGGGGTTTTCATTAATTTTGGTGGTAGCAGGAGATTTTACAACAACTAAATATATATATTTTTTTTTTCCTAGAAGAACTGGTAATATTACCTGAAACATAATAAATATCATGTCTGAGTATTACAAAATATTACAGGGCATTGTGCAAGCTAAAGATCCCATTCATAAATTAATGGCTGCCAAGTTGAAATTCCTTTTTATACATTAAAATAAGCCTCACTAAACAAGTTGAGAGTAAAAATTTTTTTGAATTATCAACTTGAAAACGAGGTTAGAAGGGTAAATTTGAATACTTAAAAGGAATTTACTATTGGCAGCCATTTATGAATAGAGTCTATAACTCTTAGTACATGCAATTAATACTATTCTTTAACTGTGTTTAGAGGTTCAATGTAGTTTTAAAAAAATAACAGTAATACATGGTATTACATAATAATACAAATTCCATAGTAATTTTGTTAAGAATAAATTTTAAGCTAGCAGTTCATTCACATAGATGGTGCTGCTTTGGTATCCAAGTGTTAATTCATCCAAAAGGGTGAACCTCTAAGATTCCTCCGTGATGGAGCTTCTGCACTCTCAGGGTGCAGGGAGATTTAAAAAGTTTATTTTAAAAGCAACTTATTTCCTTCCTGGGCTTAAAAAGTCTTTTGCATAGGGTAGCCAAATAAGGGACTTATCAACTTTTGCGAGCTCTCAGTGGCGGGTCTAGGGGAGGGGGCCCAGGTCCCCTCCTTATTTTGGGTGAAAAAAGAAGAAATGACAGAAGGAAGAAAAGCCGGCAGGGCAAGTAAATCAAAACTGACCCCCCCCCCCCCTCCCCTTAGCTCAAAGTCTGGATCTGCCACTGGCTCTTGCACAAGGTATGACACCTTGACCTGTGCATTTCATGTAAATTTATGGGCCCTAGATGCAATAGACTAAACATCCCATCAAGGGGGAAATGTAACGCTTTTGGTGCTTTTTGCTACAGAATCTTGGATAAGCTACTTGGCAGACACTCCCAGCTGTGGGATATTTACATTATACAGGGAAATTTCCGTCCACAATGCAGGCTGTGGAAGACTGGACCAATTGGCTGGAGCGCAACTCCTGCTGAGAGTTCACTGGGGTCTGGTGAGGTCCAGCTCCCTCAAATGCTTATATTTATTTCTCTTCCTATTTGAGCAATTTGATTTTATGGCAGCTGCACAGGTTTGGTGCTGGAAAACTTTACTCCTAGCTGTTCACAAGGAGAAATTTAACTATAGAAGTTTGCATGTGTCTAACTGACTTGGTCCAAGTGGTCTAGAAACCCCACCCAACGTCTGGTTGGTTCTGTGCAATTTTATACAATAACAATTTCCGTTCAAGGGTATTCCCTGTTTGTCTAAAACCCCAGGAGTCAACCCAACAGCGGTGGATAATCAGGCCGTATTAGGGATCTGGGTTATTAATAAACACGTTTATCTTGATTTACGCAAATCCAAAGCGAATCTGCTGACATTTTGGGAGTCATTTTAAACCGTACGGTATTAACATAAAATAAACTGGTGGTGTATTCAGCACCTAACCATTTCTTGCAGCCTTTGAAGAGTAGGTAAACATTGCATGGATTACATAGCTGTTTAGTATACGTGAAGGAATGCGTCGCCTCTTCCGCCGCCGGGAAAAAAATGAGGTCAAAGTGATTTTTTTCGGGATTTTCTTTTTTAATTCCAGTTAATTTGTTTACTATTTTCAGTTTCGTAGCGGCTCTCTCTCTGAACCCACACCACGAGACAGCTGGGTGTATGGGTGTAAAGCCAAATGTGAGACAATGTAAGCCATTTTCTCCCAAAAGCGAAGGCACTTTATAAATAATGTATTGATAGCTTAAAAGCTTCTTGTCACATTTGCGCCAAGAATGCGACAACTGAGGTCATTTGGCGGGGAAAAGCCTCTAAATATACGCCATCGTGACTGTGGTTAAGTAAATAACGTTAGCATAATTTCCTATTCAGAAAGAACGATTTTATTATCTGTTTTACATCGAGTGTTAAATTTGTTTCCATTGTTTTTCAATTTTGGTCGCAATTTGGTCAATTTACATCCGTGGTCAAATACTTGTTAATAACGCCATGTTGGGATTTTGTTTCAGTTATTAGTTTGTCGACATAGGATTATATTTAATATTTTGGTTTTGGGTTCCATTAATAAAGAATACGCCAGCTGACAAGATAATTTACGAAAATTATCTTTTACACCTTCAAGGGATTAATTAGTTTAAATCAAAGAAAAAAAGAATTAAATCAACGAAAGTGAAATGCAACTGTAGAGAAAATCGACAATTCCCAGAACTCAGGACAATAAGCCGACAGGAAAGAAATCGCAGATGTTCTGTCATACGAGTGTAATATGTGTAATTTGTAATTTGTCATTATTTTTATTCTTACTCTTCTTGAGACATCATATTTAAGTATCGGTAGTTCCACGTTTTCGATGTTTGATATCATATTCCTTTTTTTGTTATTTTTGGCTTTTGCGCTTCTGCCTCGCCTTACGAACGAAAATGACATCAACTGCGTCCTCGTAATTTGACCACACCCTAAATAAAAAAAGAAAAACTCAGTGGTGCTACTGTTACCTTAAAAGGCCAGACGGCTGACGATGTTGAAGTACATTGATTTACCGAACAGAAAAGAGGGCATAAATATTTCAATTTCCCGGAGCGGTTGAAAACTGCTATCTTGCGTTTGATCATAGAGCAAGAAAAAATCGTTCAAACTGGTTTTGAGCCTTGTTAGCTGACCAAGCGGTCATCAGTGGAAAATAATATTGGCAGCAAAACAACTGAGAAGCCCTGTGGACAGAAAGCCCTGTACCCGGATAAATTTAGAAATCAATTCACGGTTTCCTGGGTGTCTTGGGCTAGACACTTAATCTTACGCCCTGTCCACACAACGCTGGAGGAATTATATTTGAAAACGGAAGTTTCACTCTGAAAACGCTTCAAATGTTTTCCGTGCACACTACTAATATAAAAACGCAACAATCATCGATCATTCTGGATTTGTGTTTGAGGAAACCTCGGTCAGAGAATTATCGTGACGCCATTGATTTCGAATTCGAAAAGCTCCGTTTTCATAATGTTTTCCGTTCACACGAACACGAAAAGCCGTTGTTATCAAATTCCTTGGGTTCGAATTCGAAGAGCGTTTTCGAAAAGCTCCGTTTTCGTGACAGATAAGTGTAGACGGTAGGCTTAACCGTTGAAATAAGGCTGCGTTTCAGGAGCCCATGGGCTCCAGCTTCGGCGTAGTGAGGACGCGGACTTAGCTAATAAACATGGACCCTGTAAATGAGTACCCACTGTGAGGGAAGTCTGAGGGTTACCGAACTTCGATTCATGATCACGCTATAGACTGGCCGGAGCACGAGCATCTACACTGATGCTTGGCTTGTCCATTCATATTAAATTGGATCAGACAAATCAGTTGTTTAGAAATTATCTTGAACTACATTTTGTAAGGTGTAATGATTCATTGAAGAAGAGAGTTTGTTAGCTTGCAAAGTAAACTGCTCAGCTCAGCTCTTCACAACAAGCCAGACCTTACAAAAGGACCCTTATATACCGCCTGTAGTTTTAGCTGAAACGCTCCTTGAATGTGGCGTCTTAAAATTCTCAACATGCAACCGCAGCCGATTTCTTTTCCCATTTTTTCTTTGATGGGACGATACTGTTCTACACTGTAAAATGTATTTCTTTATAGTACTTGACTATATTCCGATTCACAGTAAGAATTTGTTGTTCCCCTGAAATAGCGTTTATCGGTCTGACCAAGAGACCATGGGCTGACAGTTATTCTTAGCGCGCGCCCGAGCGGTGCGGCTACTGAAAACACCCAAGGAAATATAAATTTAAATTGTATTCAAGATAAAATTCTTCTCAATCGTTCCCATGCATTTTACAAATCATCGGAAATCTCTGTATGACATTTTGGGCGCCGTACTTTCGGCAAGGCATCTTTAATTCTAATCTTAACCAGTGGCCAATTAATAGTTCCAATTAACAATTAATGGTTGGAGGTATGGAATAGAAAATGACGTTTTGATGAAATAACTTGCCTATGAATTATTTCACCGTTAGGCAAACGTTCAGTCATGCAGTTTTCGTCCCCAGGGCTTTTCAGTTGTTATTTCAAGGAAAAATCCCTGGGATCGAGGTTGGTTTGTTCCTATGGCACTTCAAAGCAACTACTGGCATGCTCTCTCTCCTACCCCACTCTCTCTCCCCCCCCCACCCCCCCCCCGTTATTTTAGTGGAGACCCTGCTCACCCTGGCTAAGTCTAATAGTTATGTTATCTCATCATGATTACGGACAGAATGCAAGGTTGAACAGAATATAAGTATCGCCGCAGTTTATGAACAAAATGAATTATTTGTGCATTTTTTTCGACAAATTTAAGATGAAAAAAGAAGTTTAATTTAATTTTGTTATGTTTTTTTGCACGACCCCATAAGCTACTGAGCTTTAATTTTAATCACGCTTAATTAAATAAAGGCTGTCTGTCTGTCGGTCTGTCTGAGACGCGAACAGTCATTTGTTTGTTGTAAGCAAATACCGTATTTACTGGAATGAGCGCCGCGGGACTTATTAAATTTTTCGAGCCACAAATGCGGCGCTTATTCGAGGGCGCACTTATTTGAGGGCGGCGTTTATTTAAAAAATGAAGCGAAAAAGAAGTTTTTTTCTTTTAATTTAAAGGTACATTTTCAATCTGGGAGAAAATTTAACAGTAACGAACTGAAATGTCTTTTTTATTGTCACCATTCGTCCCTTCGCGCACTTTTCAATTGGCGTCTTCGGTCAACTTCGATTCCCCGTACATCACTTTTGGTGAAATAATAATAATAAAAAAGAAAACTTCTGTGTTAGACTTGCTTTGTAATGGATTTTTAGCTACACCGAATTCCTCGAATAAGGGCCGCATTCCGGCCGCGGTGCTTATTCGGAAACGGCGCTCATTAACTTGTTTAACCCAAATGTGACGCTTATTCGAGGGCCGTGCTTATTCGAGGGCCGCGCTTATTCGAGTAAATACGGTAATCGCAGATTTGCAAGACACTAACAAATCACAACATTTACCAGCAGAGAATAAGTTGTAAGATGTTATTTGCAGGTGACGCACTTGTCCTTCGATTCAATCTCGTTCCCAGGACTTTTCCCTTTGAAATTTCAAAGGGAAAAGCCCTGGGAACGAGGTTGTCTTCGATTTATTAAGAGCAATAAAAGAGAAATAGGAGAGTAAACTCCAGCCAGGCGAAGTAAATAACGAGGAAAGCAAATAGGCTTTTGTACATCATGCTAGCATTTTTTCGAGCATTTTTGTGAGGCAAAAGCATTAAGCATTATTCGAGCATTTTATTGGCATTTTCCTGGAAAATTACTAATATTTTTTCCACAGAAAATAGAAATAAAAACTATTTTTTTACGAGAAAATGAAGACTTAACTTAGCCTCTTCACTTAAAAAAGGGACAAAGGATTAACAGAACAACAGATCATTTAGAGAATTATCTTTTGGTGTATTAGAACTATTGCATACGTCGTTAAGCACTCTGAACTGTAATTGTGTTGAAACGTTGAAATTATTAAAAATTAAAAAACCCGTATGTATGAGCATTAACCGAGCATTTTAGTGACTTTTTTTTTTGGGGGGGGGGGGGAGGAAACCGAGCATTTTAGTGGAAAAATGGAGGACTAAGGTGGAGCATTTTAGAGGGGAAATAAAAGCATAATGTACAAAAGCCTAAAAGCAAATCTCGAGAAAGACCCGTTATATGAGCGAGTTAAGCAGTTCCCTGGCGAGAATTTGATTGTCAGAGAAGGAAAGTTGTTTTACAGTGGATGTAGAGAAATAATTTTCTCCAAGAAAAGGCTATTTTCAATACTGAAGGCCGGGCGTCCTTCAACGAGCAACAGAATTGTGCTCATGTTGATTACTTCCCTCCAGGCCAGCGTCATGTCACAGTACAACAAGCGCTAAGGACTTCGAACATTAATTAACTGTTTATCATTGAACACGTTTTGGCGGTATCAGAAGTGTTATAAACAAACAATTAAACACTTTTCACATTATTCAGTTGCAGATACGCCCATGACGCCTGAGTTTCTACGTTTTGCTTGAAATAAAACAAAGCATTTTCTGGAACCAAAGCAGCACTATTTTGAGAATCGAGCATAATTTGAGCAATTTTTTTTGGCCCAAAACGGAATTTCTAGGAACATAAAATGCCAGTTTTACTAGCATAATCGGGAAAGGCCTATCCGTAATCCTCTAAAGCGCCAAAAACTTGATTCACGGCCCAAAGTCAGGAAATTATTTTCCTATTGCACATCATTAGAAATGCAAGTGGAATAATATAATTTGTAGGCCTGGGCATAAATTATGCCCCTAGTGCCAGTTTTCACGTGACGTCATCATTTTCCAAAATTGAAAATTACTAATCCTGATGAAAATTTAGATTCATGAAATGTAAGAACCTCTAATAACTTGGCGTTTTACAACGTTTAAGCTCGACAGCGTTCTTCACTTTGCAACAGAGCGCGTTTGAATTTCCAAGTCTCTGCCTTGCGGGACATCAAATGGCGGTCCGCGCCAGAGAAGCCTCTTGCGAAGGTCAAAAGATGAGTCATCGCGTAAGCTATTGCTAACCGAACAGTTCTTGAACTAGAAGAAGCATTAATTTCAATGTGTCGGAGCTCTGGATTATTAACGTTTCTATTAAATAGCAAAACTCAATGACGGATGTTTCTGTTACTTTATTTACGGCCGCCTTGTTGGTGCCCCTCCGAGGGGCACAGGATACCCCATTTAAGGCCCATATACCCGAAAAATGACACACAAGGGAAAGACAAAAACTAAGAATAGCATGACTGGTTCAACTTTATTTGTTTCCGTAACATTGGAAGGCTACGAATAGTTCAGTTTTAACAGATCATATGTTTTCCATTTACCTGATCATTTACGCACTGCAATTAATTTTAGCTGATATAATTTAGGTAAGCTATCTAACGATCATACCGGGAACACCGTGAATCCAAACATGATACCCTATTTAAGGATCGAGAACATCAAAAAGCCTACCCTATCCCGCGGCACATACCTATATAGCCCATATAAGGGAGTACCCCCCCCCCCGGGAACAGTTACGCATCAATTGCTGTCCAGAACTTTCTACTCATTGCGTCATGTCTAGGCGATTGATCGCTAGTTTAGTTTTGGAGAGCAGCAACTACGTTTGGATTGTTAAAACGTGTACGTCCCACACGTGTGTTGATCCATCTGGCAATAAATATGTGATGAATAAATATAATAACTATAAATATATATTATTACTGTTATTATTATTACTATTATTATTATTTTTAAATAAGTTTAATATACAAAATAATATACAGAAGATAACTCGTTAAAAAGGATGTAAAAAATTCAAAAATAAAAGTAACAATTTACATCATCGAATATCTTGTTTTCATATTAAGTTTGTTTCAAAATTATTGTTCATGGTTCCTTAGATCGACGGAAATCCTGGATAAAAGAATAACACTAATAACAATAACACTGAAATACTAAAATCTTGTTCCTTATCGATTTTATTTAATTACCATTATTATTATCATTATCATTATCATTATCATTATCGTTATCGTTATCGTTATTATTATTATTATTATTATTATTATTATTATTATTATAATGCATTCAATGCACTTAACAGAGCAACTTCACTGCATAATATCCGGGTTCTCTGCCCTGTAATTGCAGCATATGTCATCAATACTTACAGGAAGTCGGCACGCTTGTTTATTACCGGCGGCAAAGAGATCATTTCAGCTGAAGGAACAACACAGGGTGACCCACTTGCTATGGCCCTCTACGCCTTAAGTGTGCAGCCGCTGATCACAAGCCTGCAGGCGGCGTCCAGTATTAAACAGTGCTGGTTTGCTGACGATGCCTGTGGAGCTGGCTCTGTACTGGAAATCAAGAAATGGTGGGATGTCCTCAACAGCCTTGGCCCAGTCTTTGGCTCAGGCAATGAGGAGTGAGAGAGCAACGGTGCTCCAAGACAGGGCAGAGCATATCAGAGGGGTAGCCCCACAGAAAGTCCAACGGGCACTTGACCTTGCTGCGGAAAAAGGGTCATCTGTTTGGCTGACGGTACTCCCCCTTCGCGAAATGGGTTTCAATCTAAATAAGAGAGAGTTCCGCGATGCAATCAAACTGCGCTACGATTGGCCGGTCGATGATATCCCCTCCACCTGTGTATGCGGTGATGCTTTTACAGTGGACCACGCAATGATATGCAAGAGAGGTGGGTTCGTTACCCAACGTCACAATGAGCTGAGGGACTTAGAAGCCGAACTCCTGAATATGGTTTGTACCGATGTTGAGATTGAGCCTGTCCTGCAAGACATCTCGGGTGAACAGCTGGGAAGAGGTTCTAATCGAGCTCCAGATGCGAGATTAGATATTCATGCGCGCGGGTTCTGGGAGAACCAACGATCAGCATTCTTTGACGTGAGGGTTTGTCACCCTAATGCTGATTCGTATAGGGACCTAGAGCTCCAACAGATGTACCGCAATCATGAGAACGAGAAGAAGCGTCTTTACGCGAGGAGGGTTTTGGATATCGAACGAGGAACTTTTACACCCCTTATTTTCACGTCAACAGGCGGCATGGGAAACGAGTGCCTGCAATACCATTCCAGACTGGCGCAGCTGATCTCCATCAAGAAAGGAGAACATTATGCTGAAACAATCTCCTGGATAAGAGCAAGGACATCCTTCGCTTTACTAAGATCCGCACTAATCTGCCTAAGAGGTTCAAGAGCTAGAAGGAAAGCCTTTTGTGACTTTAAGAACATTGATATTGACGTTGAAACCCAGGAGGGAGCCATTATGTAAACACTGTTGAAATAGGTTTTAATAGTTTATTTCTTTTATTTACTTTTACCTTGTATATACCTTATTTATAAAAAAAAAAAAAAGTAGTAGTAGTAGTAGTAGTATTAGCATTAGTTGTAGTAACCATGATATCATGACATATATGATATGACGATATGATAATAAATTATTATTATTATTATTATTTTGATATTATTATTACTATTATAATTACCGAAAACTTAAGGAACAACAGAATTTCTGAATTTTTTACCAGATACATGTAAGATTCAAGTTTGTATGGAAAAGTGCTCAATAAAGTTTGCTTTAAAAAAAAAAAAATTATTATTATTATTATTATTATTATTATTATAAATGAATTATTGAATTATTATTATGTTACACCAAACAGAGAAATTTTTTGGTATACCAAATACCTTGCCTAAAAAAATTACCTCACGAGTTTGGTTCCGTTTGTTGTAGACATATAATTATATAACGTTTGAGAACTATGCTCTGACGAAGGGCTTACGCTAAAAACGTCTACGGCGGTTAATTTACCATTATACTCATTATCAACTTTCAGGTTAATAAGGTGACGCGTGTAACAGTAGTTAGTTTTCTCCTTGTTTCGGACAGCCCGTACTTACGGCGGAACAATTCTTTCTGGATTTGATGAAAAGCCATGAAATGATATGCTGGGGTCTAACGGGATAAGAGTGAAAATAGAGGCGGGATGCGGGATGAAGGGAATTTTCATTACGGGATGCGGTACGAAAATAGTTCGGCGGGAGCGGGATTTGCTCATTCTGACAGGCGGGGTGTGCCCCAGAGGGGCTGCGGAAAATTTTAAAATTGATAGATTACGAACTCACGCATAGAACTGCGACTCTAACCAGGCGGGATCGGGATAAAACATTCTGACTGGGGCAGGATGAGGATACCGGATGCTCTCGCAGGCTACGGGAAGACGGGATTGGATCAAAAATAGCGGCGGGATGCGGGATTGAAACCCTCTAAAGTACACGTTTGCAACATGTGACCAAGATTACCCAGAACTCTTTGCCAGTATTATTCTGACGCGCCGTCGTTTACTGTAAAATTTTGCTCAAAATGGGCCTCGAAACAGTCGTTTCTCCTGTGTTAAACTTTATTAAATCTCTTTCATCCCCAGTGCAAATCCTTGGCTTGGTAGTAATTGTTATGATTATACGTAAACTTGTGCAGGCTAAATTTCGCAAACCGCCTCCCCCTCCTCGAGAAAAACCACTCGAGCCCATGAAGAAACGCGACTTCACTCCTGAAGAGTTGCTAGAGTACGATGGCGTGAAAAATAAGCGAGTGCTACTAGCTGTTAACAGCAAGGTGTTTGATGTAACCAGAGGAAAAGACTTCTATGGTCCAGGTTAGTCTGTCATGTGCGTTTTTTATGCTTTACGGTTTTGGAAATGTACAAGATGTTTTAAGCTAACTGACGTCCTCACGAGCTCTGTGAAAGCAACTTGAAACGAGCGTGAGGTGTTTTCAAAATTAGTTTGCAGTTTACGCAGTTCAAAGGTTGGTACTTTTTTTGATTGATGATGAAATAGTGCAGGGTTTCAAACACGAATGAAAGAGGTTATCAAATGTAAGTTGAATTGCACAATTTTATTTCTCCACCAACACGCAAGATCGCGCGTGTGCAAGCGTATTTAAGCTTGATTTTATTTCAGATTACCCTGGTATCCTAGAGCGAAAGGTATTTTTACTTAGGAGAAATAGTTGATATTCACATTCAAATGCCATAACGAATTAAATTGAGGGGAACGTTTTTCAAAACACGACGTTAAACTCTTGATAATGACTTGAAATTGGCGCTCTCGTTTACAGCGTGAGCCTCTTGTGATATTTTGGATTCATTGTTATTCAAATGATGTAGAATCTAGCTGATTTTAAGCTGCGTTTTCTGCATTGAGACTTCTGGTACATAGGTCATGTGCGTTTTCTTGTTTAGTTCATTAGCATAAACCTGATATGATTCGCTAGTTTCTCTTACTATTGTTCTAGTATCGAATCTCACGAGATCAACATTCCTTTATGGTGTCATGAGATTTTCACTTGCTTGAGCATCTTACCTATTTCATCTTCCAATGACAGAGGGAAGCACAAATAAAAGTAAAATTTACATGTCATAAGTACTTCTAGCTACTTTTAACAAGATTTTTTGGTTCAAAGAAATAATGCACTAATTACATAGATCGTTTTATTGCTTTACACAAGGCCCTATCAGGGGGGACTGAGCATCCCACATTCTGTGGATGTTTGGCCTAAATAGCCCATATTCCATTAATTCCAGTAGCAAAAATTTAAGATTTGGGCTGTTCCGAAAATGCGGAGTGCGGAGTGCAGAGTGTAAAAGAAAGAAAAACAAAATTAAAAAACAAGAATTAAAAGAAAAAAATTGAAATAAAAAAAAAAAATTCTCAATTCCATGTGCAATTGTGGCCATATAAAATTATTGATTTCAATTTGGAAATAAAGAAAGGTTGGTACATACAACAGGAAGGCTTTTAACACAAAACAGAGAAAAAATATCCTAAAAGATGCTATTCACATCCGGAGAATGATTTGCGTGTGAAAATAATTGAAACATGGGAAACTAGGAATAAGTTAGCCTCTTCCAGGTGTTCAGTTAGTTGGGGCACAGCACGTAAAACAGCAAGTGAAAAAATAGGGGAGAAGCGCTTTCTCTCGCCGCGTTTCTCCCATGTTTTTTGTTTTTTTGTGTTAAAATCCTTTGTGTAGTGTGTACCAACCTTACTTTATTTCCAAATTGAAATCAATAATTTTACACTGGAGAAGATATTAAATTCCAACAAAAAAAAATACATGGCCACAATTGCATGTGGAATTGGTGAGAGAAGCAGCGCTGTGCAGTTAAATGCCTCTTTTGGGAAAATGTTTTATTTTAATAATTTGTTGTCTCAAAGTGCAACTTTACCTGTGTATTTATTTGTTTCTTTATTTGTCAATCTAGATTTTTTTTATCTTACTATTTTTCAGTGCTGAAAAATTTTCAAGGTTTTAGTTTGAACTTCATCAATCAAATTGCGAGAACTTTAGGACGCCCAGTTGACAAGTTGTTCAATGGTTCAAGGGTAAATTCACACGGCAGTCTATTTTTGGAAAGTAAAGCTTGAGTTTGTTTAGAGGCGTTCCAAGGAAACCAAAGGTGTAATTTCTCACATTTTCTAGCCATGGTCAAAACTGGACTGTTCTTTACTTTTTTTTTCCTAAAAGTGAACTGCTAACTACGAAAATCATGAGTTGAATATACCAGTTGGACTGAATGAAATATACGTGATATGAGCAGTCCACTTCAGGTGGTGTGAATTTTTTAATAATTATTATTTTTATGTCTTAAAATGATATTTCTAGTTTATTTATGTATTAAGTTATTCTTTTAATTCTCTTTTAATTCACTTTTTTTTTATTTCTATTTTTTTAATTTTTGTTTTTAAATTTTTTTGTGCACTCCGCACTCCACACTCTGTACTCTGCACTCTGTGTTTTTGGAACAGCCAAAGATTTGCCTACCTGTCTCGTGTCCTCACATGTAAAACCACCCTCATTTCATAGAAGTCTCTTTCACAGCCTAGTCGTGCATGAAACTAAGGAGACTAACATCAGCTGACAAGTAGGAGATAAAATATTCAATTGGGGGGAAATCACCAACTATTCCTGAAGATTGCTCTTGTCGATCCACAATAAAGGCCAGCAAAAAAAAAAAAAGAGTTGTGTTGCTCCAATCACAAGCATTCATTTTAAATTTGTGAACATATTCTGATGTTTGTGGCAAAATATTTTGTCATATTGTATCATTATTTAGATTCTTTTTCAACACCCTTTTTAACAATTTACCTCTTTCAGACTGTAGTTCAGACAGTTGAAAGTTTATTGTTAAAAAAAAAAAAAAATTGGTAGCCAGGGAGCATTTCTGAAGTTTTTACTGAGATTCAACCTGGCTACGGTAAATCATGGCAAAATGTAATGGCATGTCAATCAGTTACAGCATGATGATGAGTAAAAAAAGAATGTAAAAAAAACACCCATTGAAATTTTACATTGAAAATTTGGATTCAAATCTTAAGGAAAATCGTGCAAAATTGCTCCTCCGTCTCCCTGTGACAGAGAGCCTCTTTGTAGGAAATGTGTGATTTATCAAATCTTCCTTGTTTAATCAACTTTTAGGGGGACCTTACAGTGTCTTTGGGGGACATGATGCAAGCAGAGGCCTGGCTACTTTTTCAGTTGGAGCTGATGCCGTCAAAACTGAATACGATGATTTGTCAGACCTGAACAGCATGCAAAGGGATCAACTACACGAGTGGGAAACACAGTTCCTGGAAAAGTACGACATGGTGGGACGGCTTCTGAAACCAGGTGAAAAACATCAACAGTATGAAGAATCAGAAACGGAAGAAGAAGATGGCAAGGGAGCAAAGAAAGAACAATAACAAAAGAAGAGAGAACACACACAATTCCAAAGTTGTAAAAAGAGAAGAGATATATGAACAAACTGCGCCGTTCAAGTCTTATCTTGACAATACTTCTAGAGAGAAACTATTGGACTTAAAAAAGTACGTCAAGAGTTTGGACTAAGGCCTGGTTCAAACGTCAAACTATTCATGAGCTGAACCTAATGCCCCAATCAAGTACATGATGAGATCGATGTTTGAATCAATTAAGTTTGTCAGATGTTATTTGGGTCAACCTGAGAATTAAGTTCGACATGGCCAGTTTGACTACGTATACTGAGCAACTCCGATTCAAACATTGAACTTTTCCTGTACCGAATGTAATGCATAAATTATTATAATACACTTTTTGATCCCATAACCCCATTTCTGTCGCTCAAAGCATGCACACCAGAGTGGGAAAAGATGGCCAGATGAGTGAAGAATACCAAATCAAACATGGCGTCAAAGCTAAAAGATTGCAGTGTTTGTTTTTGTGACATGAAATATGTTTGCATCGACTGCAAGATACCTATATGTAACAGGTGCAGTGATGTAGAATTTAACGAAGATATAGAAGGCTGGATTCCAGGAAAGCAAGTCAGATACTGCTATGGCTGTATGAGAAAGCTGAAATTTAAGGGAAAGTTCAAAGAAGGGAAACATGATTATAACAAGGACGATAGCAGTAAGCTTAATACAGAATTGGATGGCACGAAAAACAAAAGCTCTTCTTCACATATCACAACTCTCTGCAACATCCACCATGTTTGTTTGCCTTGGGCATTGAACTGCTGATGGACGGCTGACTATTGTAAAGCTCATAAATTAAGTACGATGAGATTAATTTCGACATCTGAATCAACCGTCAAACCTTATCACTTGGATCAAGCCAAATAGGTATTAAGTTCTGCTCATGAAAAGTTCGACGTTTCAACCAGGCCTAACTTTATTTTTTAACAATAATATTGATAATGAGCTTGTTTCTGAAAGGATTTGTTAATAATAGTTATTTCAACTCAGTGTTAGCAGTTTTAAACAGAATTGGTTTAGTAGACCTTGCCGGAACCAAGTCTTGTACTCTCTTTCTGATTACCAAATATGTTTTTTTTTATTGTTGAGAGCATGGGGTTAAATCAGATTTTGTAAGGCCACCTCCTAGTTTACATCTCCAGATCACAAGTTTACCTCAGAATGTATTTAAATATAATAACTGAAGAATCTCTTGGGAACGAAATGGTTACACTGTTATGTGAGTGCACTATACAAGGAGTTATACTCCTTCCACTTTTCTTGTTGTCCAACTTACTGTAATGTAGCTTTGCATGTGGAAACATGGACCTCTGCTAAACAAATGTATTGCTTTTCATAATCCATCAAATATTTTTGCATGCGTAGGATTGGTCTAATTGCGCCACGTGACTGAATGTGCCCCAGCTAAAACTGGGGTATATCTGAGTGATGTGTCCCAATTTTCAAAAAAATGCTGCATGGTGCAAATATATTTGAAGGATAATAAACACAGTAACCTGCACTTGACTTTAAATATATGCTCTGGACATTATCACATGTTCCTTAAAGCTCACTGTTTTACTTTTCTATGAAAACTGTGCGCTTCTGATAACAGATTGTCTGGGCAAATATTTTTGGGCTAACTGGAGGCTACTGTTTATGTAACTTTTTTCTCAGCCACCTTATTTCTCAAAGCTTGCTCAAATGCGGAAATTAGCCTGCAGAACATGCAGTTTAGTGTGGCAGTGTGTGAAGCACGATCCACAAACACAGAGCTGTTCTGCAAGCAATGACAGCTTGAACATGTGAATCAGCACTATGGGTGACACCACTCTGGTGGAGTACTTAACTGAGCACTCAAACTTCTTTTTCTGTTGGTTTGTAGTTATGTTCAAAGGAAGAACTCAAGTTTTCATTCACAGCTAATTTTGTCTGGGTTATTGCCTCATTCACTGATAACAGATGAGTGTAGCATGGTATTTACCTTTTACAGCGCACTTTCATATTTGACATGTGACACTGTTAGCAAGTCTTAAAGTGGATTAATGCACAGTTAAGTGAGAAGTATGAGTTGATATTTGTTGTGACTTACCAATCAAAACTTTTTGGAATACTGTATTGCCTTCGAAAACATTAAGAATTATTTTAATTTTGTACAAGTTAATTTTGTTCATATTTTAGTGTATCATCCAGTCACCAGAATTAACTTTAGTTTATTATTTAGCCCGTGAACAGAACTGTTTTCCAGGTATGTTTTAGGTTGGATGCAGAGAGCTTGCTTGATTCTTTGTATGATAGGTTACGAAATGTGTCACGCAAATACATGTATTGTCAATTTTACTTTTTTAGTGATTTATATTACATCATAAGAGTGGTTTTCAATTGAGTATCGTAAAACCAAACCAATTACCGGTACTTACCAATTGGACTACTCAGCCAGTCTTAAAGCCATAGTAAAACTAAAAGTTACCAAGGTAATAACCTGATTACTTTCAACACTCAATTTAAAACTGCTCTATCACTAGTTTGTTCACAATAATTATTTGTGGCATCTACTGTAGATTAGGGGATTGGGGAGGAATTGGTGGGAACAGACAACTCAGGATTGCTAAATATGATGATGAATGAATATTAATATTTTTTTTAGCTCATTTTGGAAGAATCAAGGGTAATGATGTTTCTGTGCTCGTCAAAATCAAGCAAACTCTGTAGCTGAAGACCCAACGAATGATTGAGATTTTTTTTCATTTAGGGACTGGTCAAAGAGTACAGGGGGGGGGGGGGAGGGGAGGGTGGGCCAGAGCATTTGAAAATGTGGTGGTTAGAAAACATGATCCATTCCTTCCATTTGGTGCAAAACTGTGTGACCCACCCCTAAATGAAGGTTTAAAATTACATGACCCACCCCCACTATAAAACATGACATTTTTGGTTGCATAATCAACAAAATAACATTTTGTGTATGAAATTGTGGTTTTTTATGTTTTAGATTTATTTCTTAACAATGTGTAGTTCCAGAAAATATTCATACCTCCCCCAGTGAAGGGATTTTTTCCAAGACCTCCCCACCCCTCTGGAAATTCCAGTTGCACTTCATAGATTTCTTTAAAATATTTTTGGTCTTCCAGAACCCCCAACTCCAATCCCTTCCGTGGGAGGAGTATGGATTTTTTTCTGGAACTGCCCAATAATACAAAATCATCTAAAAATAATTTTGTTTTCCTTTACCCTTGCAACTTTAAAGTCATGTTCGTAAACTCTAAAAAAACCATGACCATAATCCTTTCACACCTGGCCTCCACCCCCACTATTTGTGGAACAGTAATCCATCTAGAAAAAGGCCATACTGAGTCCTAGGACTCACATAGCCAGCACGTCCCAGATCCATGAACATATGTTCCATATCCCTGGGGACAAATAGCATGTAGACACTAGTCAGCCATTTGGTGTTCTTGAAGACTAGCATGTTGAAAGAGCACAGTATTTTGAAAACTTCTGCCCTGGGACTCCTTGTTCATTCCATTAGACTTCTTTGCCTTAGTGCAGCCATCTCTATTGTACACCAGCCACATGTACTTTTCCAGCCATGTCTTGAAAAATGTATGTCCTTTGGAACTGGAAGGAATTACCTCTGTTGTCATTGTGTTAAATGACTGTGCCAATTCCTGCTATAAACAGGATGACTCACCCCCTATGGATAGCTGAAAATTTAATGACCCACCCTCTACCAAGGGCTCAAAAACTGATGTCCCCCCCCCCCCAATACTATTTGACCAGTCCCTTAGAGGAGGTATTATTAGACCCTCATACAAATATTTCAAAGAGAATCTTTTCATAGGGAAATGAGTTTTATCACATGTTCATTTTCATACAAACCAATCCTCCAATGAGAAAGTATGGCGAGTGATACATTTACCCATAATTCTTAGTGCACAAAAACCCCTATACAGCACTCATAAAAATGTACAGAAAAGTTCCAGCATCTTCAAATCTATTATAGTTAATCCCATTAGTAAAAGGACAAATACTGCAAAACATGGCTTTCCTTGTGCCTAATGGTCGGTGTTAGATTCATTTAGTAAAATATACAGCCTCTATCTTTTTTCTTACAGAAGATTACATTATTTTAGTTCACAGGAAAGGATTTGCACCCAGGTACATTCTGAATTTAGCAAAAGTAACTCCAAAAATTACACCAAATTCTTGATGGATGGTAATCCTGGATCAGCTTAATCCTTTGAAAAACAAGACCCTAGTGTTTGAAAATGAGCAGTAATGCCATGATTGCAGAGCAAACTTCAAGAAAGTGAAAAGTTCATGCGTGTGTTTGGAAACAGCCCCAATAAGCGTTTTTCTCTCCCAGGTTTTATAGCACCATTGCCAACATAGATTCTGATTAACTCATCTTGATACAGTCCTTAAGATCAAGTTCAGTCTTTTAAGAAAAGTTGCTTTGAATTCTATGTCACTGAAGATTATTTCATTTTGGTGATCTTTACTTAATTCTCATTACCTGCACGTTTGACTTTGAATCGAAATCATAAGAAGTAAGATGTTCATCCTTTTTGGAAGATTAAGTTGTCATAACAACAGTGAATGCTTTATTACCACTTTTGTTGCACTTGCAACCAAATTGTTAACCATGTCAAGGTGGAACTCTGCAGTGTGATCACCCTGACAGTACGCCATGTTTTGCCTGAGGGTGTGGCAGAAAACTATAATTTCGGTTTTTTAACCTGGGCCAGATCCCGGGGATTATGAATATGGTGATGATTGCTGTGGTCCACAGTCTCAAAATCCCAGTCAAGAAAGTTTAGGCAAACATAATTTATATAATAATCTTAGTAAAAAGGACCTGCATACCCGTTGATGGCATCTTGCACAAAATTTCTTCTTTATTTGATGGAGTTAGTGTGCTCTGGGCAAATAGGTTATTTCCCTGTGAATTTTTTTGTTTCTCCTACCCCTTCTGTGCGATGGAGAGTGCATTATTCAAATAGTTATGAAGCAACAGTTTTTTCTTTCATTACTATTTTTTTTGCCCATGACCATGCACTTAACAGGGGTTTTGTACTTCATTCACAGTATAAGAGCATGAAATAAGATTGTGCATGGTCATGAACCCTCCAACATAAATCCTGTCATCTTTGTTTGGTCCTTTGAATTCGAAGTTTGTCAGGCTTCATAACCATTCCCCTCTGTTACAGTGTGACTACTCAAACCAGGCCACTTGGAAAAGAGTTAATCAGGCCCAATTGTTTGAAAGGTGGATAACGCTATCCACCAGATAAATCGCTATTGCTATTGCTATATAAACATTGACAAAACAAACCACACTATCCACTGGATAGTGATTTATCCAGTGGATAGCATTATCCACCTTTCAAACAACCTGGTCCAGAATGTTACTTGAGAACAAAGGATACTGACCTTTTCTCTCAAATAAACCAATAACATTGTTCGTTTAACATACAAACAAGATGAAAACCCAACAAAGTGCAAGTTGTTGCCAACCTCTCAGGAAACTGCCATTTGCTAATTGGCTTGTTTTGATCCTAATTTTTGTACACTTTTCAGTGGTTTCAGTTTAGCTGTTGCAAAATGAGTTTTCACACTAATTTTTTCAGGCGAGATTTATAATTATGATAATTTGCCGTCAAGGATTGAATCTCAAAGAGTGTGTATAATGCAGAGGATTCAATAGTGTTTATGTATTCACATCAAAGAGACTGTCAGTTGCCATCACAAGAAGCTACCAGTCCATTGTTCTCAGTTTCTTCTATGATTGGTTAGTTTCTTTTAAGAGGCCCAGTTTGAGTAGTCACAGTGTAATTACAGATGGACTGGTCAAGACAAGTGAATGGATGCCACCAATGACATTGATATCAATGGAACATTGGGGGTGCATGTGTTTGTTTGTGCTATTCAAAAAGGAAACTTTCCTTTTACTGTTTATTTGTTATTTGCGTTTGATGGCATGTAATCATTTCAAGGTCATAAAAATCGTTCTATATCACAGTGGTGGTTGATTACTTTATGCCAAAGATGGACATAATTGTCAATACATAAATAATAAATAGTTACTTTCCAGTGCAAGTATTACTAACAAATGATGTTAGCTTACGAGTGTTGTTTGCGATCTGTTTCTGCAAAAGCTCTTTTTTCAGTTTATCTCTTCTCTCTTCCATCTTTTTTAGATTTTGAATTAGTTTATCTCTCAGTTCCTTTTCTTGTTCTTCTAGCTTTTCTTTTTTTCTTCTCTCTTCGTCTTCTCTTCTTCTCTCTTCCTCTTCAAGTTTCCGCTTTTTTTCTTCCATTTGTCTAAGCATTTCTAATTCCTGAACTCTCTTTTTTCTTTCCTCCTCTAGTTTCCTCATCTCCTCTTCTTCCTGTTCTTTCAATGTGGCTATGCGTTGGAGAAGTTCCAATAACAATCTCTTAGCACATTGTTTTCTTTCAGCTTCCTTCCTTTCCCTGTCCTTTTCCAGTCGTTTTATCATTTCTTTCCGTTCAATCTCCCTTCTAATCCTCTCTGCACGTTTTTGTCTTTTCTTTTCCTCCCTAGCCCTTTTCCTTTCTTCTTTCTTCCTGATTGCCTCTTGAAGCAGCCTCTGTTGTTCAGCTTCCTTCCTCTCTTCTTCTAACCGTTCAAGTTCTTTCCGTCTCTCTTCTTCCTCTCTCTCTCTCTGTTTCCTCTCTTCCTCTTTTCTTTCCATATCAATTAACTTTTGTCTCTCCTGATCCCTCTTTTTAATGTTCTTAGCTGACAAATGGCCTGATTTGTCAAAATCTACTTGAATGTTAGCAGTTGCGGCACGTCCCTCTTCAGAAATGTACATTAATTTCATACCTTTCAGTGCTGCCATGGCATTTGAAAACCCTTGATACTGACTGTACTGAACAAAAGTGTCGAAGTGAAGGTGTGAGCCATAGTAAAACGTTTGAAATTCACTGTTTCCTTTTGATATCTTCTGCCTGTAAGGATCCAAGATGGGTATATCCACAGACCGGATTTTCCCAAAACGACTAAAAACTGACGCCAAGACTTCTTCGCTTGGTTTGTTAGCAGACTCATCATTTCCGAACCATTTACACGGCAATCCTTTGATGTGAATCGTGTCTGGTCTTTCACCTGGATTTCGTTCATCTAAACTTTCGGCCTCTCTGAAGAAAGAATTCCAATCATGTGCAGTGGGAAATTTCATCTTAGATTCTGCTGCTCGAACTTTGAGCGGTTCCGCAAATCCGCTTAGTTTCATAAACTTTCCTTCCAGTTTTGAAATAAATTTCGTGATTAAACTTTTGGTGTCTGTTTCACCTTCAAAGCGAATGAATTCCATCGACGATTCCACAACTTTTAACACAGTGAATTGATCGGGGGCAACCATGGATTTTAGCCTCTCCATTACCTCCCAGTTTGATATCGATACGCCAGCGACTTTGATCTCTGGTAAGGTGACATGCACGCCAAGTTTGGCCACAGGTTTAAGGTACAAGCGCTGTAAAGATGAGAGTTCGGTTGCCTCTGTAGTGTCACCACAAGCTTGCGTCGCCATCTTGTTGAAATTGCCTAGGTAGCCTGGCTTTGAGAAAGACTGGTGACAAGAGTATTGGTGCATTATGGGACATCTCGAATGTTATGGCGGACGTTTTTGTTTCGTCTTCGATTTTGACAGTTCTTTGTTTGCCTACGAAAAAGCACGCTGCTAGAATGCAAGACAAATGTCGTGGAACGATTATTCTATTTTCGATGGTACACCGCTCTTGTTTCGCACCAGGTCAGCTGTTGTAAAGCTGCTAGAACGAGTGAAAGGCGAAAAACCGTCAATTCATGTGATCTCAAAACCGACAGAGCCAGTTGTGAGTAGGAAATCGAGATTTAAATTCCCAGATCCGAAGAAAGATTGCTCCGTGAATCTTAAAGTCAGCAGCCACAATGGTGAACTGTGTTTGCCATTATGCTACGAAAATCAAGAAGATTCGGATCATCACATTTGTGGCGGGCTAAGATACATTTTGCAAGTCGTATCTGTGAAGAGGTTTTCCCTGGATGGTAAGCAGTTCATTGCAAACGAATGCCAAGAGGACTTTTACTGTTGTTCTCCTCTCTCAGCACATAAGAAGGGTTCAGCAAAAAAGTGTCTGGGATTTTGGTTTCGGTTTCTTGGCAAGGACGCGATATACCGCGTAACTGTCGCCCTTAAACTAGATGTCGTTTCTGTGAGTAATTTGATAGGTAGAAGATACTTCTCGGATTCATTGTTCAGTGATGATGGTAT
The DNA here is from genome assembly GCF_964199315.1 of Orbicella franksi. Lineage (NCBI taxonomy): Eukaryota > Metazoa > Cnidaria > Anthozoa > Scleractinia > Merulinidae > Orbicella > Orbicella franksi. The sequence continues at coordinate 16,086,023 of NC_138153.1, forward strand.
AGTTTCTAGTGAAGAATTTGAAATTTCAACCCGGGTTAAATCATCTCAAAGCACTGCTGCTGCAGAAAGAGATGAAGTCATAAATGCAGCAAAGATTTTTCCTTCTTTATACTTCAATAAAGAGTACAAGTCTATTGTCGCTAGATTTAAAGACTTGAGACATAAACTGAATTTCAAGGAACTGGACAAATTTTTTGTCCAAACATTGGAAGGACTGAGTGACAATGACCTAAAAGTTGTCCTTTTTCTTGAGCAAAGCCAAGAAGCCTGTCGCAAAAGGCTTTATGAAAAATCTAAACAACTTCTGAAGCAGGCAGTTGACGCCGCTGCCAAGTGCAAGAACAAAACCTTGCTAATGGGTAGAGCTTATTTATATCTCTCCTATGTTCATGAAAAAGATGGATATCTTGGAAATGCAGAGGAGTGTTTAGCAATTGCTAGGAAAAAGCTTCAAGCATTGGAAGCATGTGAAGACATTGGAGACCTGTGCTTTCAGGAAGGACTCATTTTGACAAATTTTGCTCAAAAGATGCCTAAGTTTGCTTTGAAGTTGATTGGCGAGGCCATACACAAATTTGAACAAGCTGCAGCACTATTCAGCAATGGTCTCACTGTAGATAATGCTCTGGATAAGTTATGTTGTTCATACATTAGACTTGCATCGTTATTACTTAAACAAAAGCCATTAGCCCTAAGCACTGATGGATCCTGTGTACAACCTAATATAACACTAGCTAGCAAGCATCTTGAGTGGGTTGCAGGTCATCTGGCAGAGCTGTCAGAAAGAACTAAATTCAACTTCCATGTTTGCCATACAGAGCTTCTTTATGAGAAGCAGCAATATGAGAAAGCCAGGGAAAGTCTTGATGCTGCTTTCCAGATTGCCCATGCTTGCCAGTTTGAGGAGCAGGCAATGTGGAAAGAACTACCTGGTGGCAGTTCTTGCAATGAAAGTTACTTACAAGAAACTTCAAGCTTTGGGCAGCCAGCTGATGGCGAGGGCATGGAAGTTTTTGTTGTAGATGATGTACCATTGGGCTATCTTGGTGATATGAGTTCTTAAGTCTACCAGTCATCAATGAAGATTGAACTTAATCACAATACATGTATCTTTGGTTCCAAAAGAAACGGATATCTAAGAAATTCTCAGTTTCATGTAACCCAATAATGCTAGTTAAGACTAGTTAGAATGTGTAACTTTTACAGAAGTAGGGTTCCAATATTTTTGGAGTGGTTGTTTACAAAAGAAGATTTGTTATAAAAAAAAAAAAAAAAAACGTTAATCTAAATGGTACTTTTTACCAAAACTTTGGCCGTTGGAAAGTTATAACTACCAGGGCTGTGTGCTTGAAGTGCCCAGATGCCATAGGCAACTAACATTTGCCTTTGGGTGACTGGAAAAACTTACTTTTTTCATATAATCTGAAGTGCTGGGCACCCAGGATTTCATGGTTAAGAACCTTTGGGCTCCTCGTCATTCTTGTTAGACAACAGCCATGACTACGGATAAAATATCTATCAACAATATCATTTAAAGAATGTTTGTACAAGAACATCAACTAAGTATATATTACAGAAGCTACATCAGAGAGTCATGTAACCTACAAACTTTGCAATCATCTGTGTAGCACATTGCTGGAGCTCTCTCCTCAAGTAAAGTAGTTTTCTTTTAGATTATTTATAAGTGTTTATATAATAAAATTTATTGGAAAAAAAAAAAGACAATTTTAGAAAAAAAAATATACAGTTGATATTTTAACTTTCCATGTAGTGTTAATTTTAATATTGATTATATCACAAAGGCAAATGTTTTTAAAATACCAGTATACCAGAATATGTAATATGCTTTCAACTTGAAACAATACCAAATGCAAGTAAACCTAAGCCAAACATTTGTACATGAAAACAACTATATGCTATTATTCTTCAACCAATTTTATTCCACTATGTACAGGTTAGCTTCCTTTCAAATAAATAATAAAATAATACATAGTGAAATACTGCATGCAACTACCATGCCTTTCCATCAAGACAATTTGGAAATTCAGTAAGAATGGAATTTTGAAGTTTATTTTTGTTTGCCAAACTAGAAAAATCGTTTTCCTTAAGAAGCAAATTCTTTCAGAAAATCCCAAAAAGCATATCTGGTAATTAAAATAAATTACATTTGACCTCCAGTTTCATCACTTAAAATTTAGAGGACCAGTCGTTCAAAGGGTGGATAACACTACCCACCAAACAAATCACCATCAAGTGGATAACTGTGAACAAAAAACTAAGCTATCTACTGGATAGTAACTTATTCTGTTAACAGAGGCATCCAGCTTTTGAACAACCAAGCCCACATCACATCTCCATCTTGAAAAGCCAGTCGTAAAACCATGCGAGGTGGCCATGCCATCCATGTGCTTGTAAGAAACAAACTGGGGCCTGTGAGAGCCTTGAAGAATGCCAGTCAATACAATACAAATGAGAGCCTGGAATTGGCTATTTTCTGTACAATAAACTGTCTTCAAACTATGTTTTTTAAGCAACTTTTCCAATTGCTGCGCAATGTAATCCGACAAAGTCATGAAATCCCTGCCTATTGGAACAGGGCAAAATAAATTGTTATGCAAAGTGTTTCTTTGGGCTTAGAAGCCTTCTAGACTGGGGATACTTTTCAGCATCATCTTCTTTACTTTTGCTCGCACCATCTTCACCTTCTGACTTTTTCCTGTAGGCCAAGGAAAAATATCGTGAACCCAACATAACATGGTTAACACAATCTGTTTGTGTCACTGTACAGTTGACTACCTCTGTAAAGAACAACATAGCTATCTGCCATTTGAGATGTACAGTCAAACTTCTATAAGCAGCCACCTATCAATTGGCCACCCCTTATTAAGTGGCCAGTTATCAAAGTTCCAAAATTATTGTCAGTAAAATACTAAATAAAACCCCTATTAACCGGCCACCTCTATTGGTTGTCCTGATGAGGGTTTTTCTGTTGTCTTCACCCCTATTAAACGGTCACCCAGAAATTAATACATGTAAATTAACTTTGTTTTGGAAAAGGCAATGACAGATAGAGTCAGAAATAGAAGGTGATGAGGAATAAAAACATTCAAACAAGTTTATCATGATTTTCTTGAAGTGACTCCATGTTCACTAAGAAATTAACCCGATGGTGAAAATATTCAAGGTAATCAAACCTGTATTAAGTGGCCAACCCCTACTGAGTGCATAATAGGGGTTCCATTGTATTTGCTTCAGAGGAAGGCATTGACCATTAGGTACACACTGACAGTAAATGTACCATTTGCGTTGTATAATTACTCTAAGAATTGCAGGAGGAAATGTGATTTCAACATGACTATTTATAACTATTATAGTGACTTGATACTTACTTCTTTCCAGTCTTGGGTCTGCCTGCCGTCTTTGGGCGGGAAGACTTTGGACGACTGCTTTTAGGCCTAGCAGTTGGTTCATCATAACCCATGGAGTAGTTAATGTGTTCATAACTTAAATACACACTGGATATATCTGTATCATTGAGCTACAGACAGAACAAGAACAACAGTGAACATACTGGATGTGTGCTGTCCGAAAAATAATAGCTCTCCACATTTAACACACTAAGTCCTGAGATGTGCAAAATTCTTGATCATTTTTTTCCTTCTTTTAGTAATCCTTTCTACAGTCCTCTTAAAAAAGGTTCAAGAAGATGTGCGGCGGCCAGGAGAAGAGGTCTCCTGAACAACTTGAGTCAGAATATTATGGTAGAATAAATGAATGTTATGATGCAAAAAGCAAACAAAAGGTTGATGTTTCAAAATCTCAGTATGTAATCTACAGTCTGAAAAGTCTATTGCATCAAGTTATGGCAATCACTGTATCTTGTAAACTTATTCAATAGCATAATATATCAGCTAAGCTAATGTGAATCAGGGCTCCAAAAAAAAAAACTTGACTTCCAGCTTGCCCTTCAAACGAGCAGCTCTCAAATTTTACTAGACCTGGGGAAGTCTTACTTTGTTCTTTTCTAATTAATTTTACACCTTGCCTGGGCCCCTGCCTATTTGGCAATTCAGAAGGAAGAGTTACTTGCCCGTGGGGAAAATCTACTTGTCCCGGACAACTGGATGGAACTTTTTTCAAGCCCTGGTTAATTATCATAATGTACCTCTTTGTTCTTGTCTTTAGGGTCTGGACTTGGAGACGCTTTCCTCATATTGTTCCCAGTATATGCCACAAATTGCTATTGGCCAAAGTTTAGAACATTACTCTCAAAGTAGTAAGATTGTGGGAAAATAATCTTTCCAAATGGTAAGGTACACAAGAAGCATGATTTTAGGAAGCTGTAATACTTACAAGCTGCCATTCTCCTATCTCTTCATTCCAGGAAACATGCTGCTCTATCAGTTCCTGAAGCACAAATTAGTATAAGAAATCAAATGGTAACAAGGGAAATTAGGAAATAATAATTATTTCACACATGCTTTGTTAAAATTCTAATAATTTTCCAAGCCTTTTATCTTTTAATATCATGGACCACAAATTATGCTTACAATCATGGGTTGTTTACTTGTTTATTGTATCAATAAATTTCACGCCAAACATTATTGCGGTGGAATGCCATGGCAATTTTGTTATTTCTGATGTGAAATTTTACAAATAAACGGTGAAATTTTGCACTAAAATTAAGGAGTAATTTGTTGTGATATTACCAATTAAAAAACAGTTTGTCAAGGGTGACATTTGGCAATTTATGATCAATTTTAATCCCCTCTCACCTGAAATTCAGCTGGTATGAATGTCTCAATCAACAGTGTTTCAAACTGAAGTTCTTTACGTAGTTCTCTGATGCTATCCAGCAGACCTTCAGTTTCACGCTGGTGTTCCTGCTGTTGATCAGCCATCTACAGAGATTAAGAGTTCAACAATACTTTACATAATATTAAGTCAAATTATTCTCGTATTTTGATTGGTTCTTACTTATGCTCTATTGGAGGACAGGCACATAGATGATGCCATTAACATTCTTTCTTGTTTCTTTCTTATATAAAACAAGTAGATTCCATGATGCCATGCATCTGTTTGGTAATAGATCATATCATCAATGGCATGGCTAGGTCTGGTTTTCTACAAATGTCAGTAAAATGTTTGCCAATGTCTGTGAATCAAGGACTTTCAAAATGGAACTGGCTAGAATGCGAGCAGTCTCTCTTTTCCTCAAAAATCTGTGGAGAAGAATGCAAAACAAGAGAGTATGACAAGAAAGCGGCAATACTGTGAGCCGCGAATAGCGCCGGCATGACTACTCACTTGTGTTGCGATTTTCTCTGCGTTCTTCCCCACAGATTTTCAAGCAAAAAAGAGACTGCTTGCAGTCTAGGAACTGGCCAGTGTCGTGCGGGTCTTTAGGCAACAGTCTGATAGTTGAGGGGATCGGTGAAACAAAGGCAAGTGGACAGACAAGGAGCAGAATCTTGACAATCAAACAACAGTATATTTCAACATCATTATGGCGATCTGATCATACAGTACTTTCCATGTGATTTGCCCCCGCATACATTTTTGACATGACCGCATCATTGGCAGGCTAAGTTATAACAATAACAAAGTTCAAACGTCAAGTTCAGTCTATTCAAAAGCCAGAGATCATTATACTTGGTGCTCCAAAAGGATTATAAATGTGGCTTCTGGGATGATTATGGTTCAATGTACATACCTCAGACTTAGCACTCATAAGCATGCTCCATACTTTCTTCAGCTTCTTGGTTTTGCCAGCAGCCTCTTCCTGAAGGTTGGCATACTTCTCTTCAATGTCAACCCTCTCTTGCTGAAGAAAACACAGAATACAGAGTGTCATCCTCGTCACCCCTTAATAAACCCATACCATGTTAAGCAAGCCTCATGTATGCCACTTGTAAGATGCCCGACTGGTCTGTCTCTAGCAAGTTGGGATTCTTTACCTTTTTTGTTCTTAAATTTGTAATATTTGTGTTATCAGTATTTCTGTTACTATAGATCTCACCTCTTTTTCCTCAATAAGTTTCTGAAGTTGCTTTTCTCTTTCGTTCCTCTCTGCAAGTTCTTTAGCAGATTGTTCCAAGAGGATTTCTTGTTCTTTGGCCTTCTCTAGCTGTTACAGAGAGAAATTGTTTCTTATTGGAAATGGATAATGTAATAATACTGATAAAACATACAACTTGGCTACAATGACTACAATATTATAACATTGTCAAACTCTCTAAATGAATCAAATATGACTAATACAAAAAAAAAGATAATTATTGTTTAAATTTAACTCAACAGTTCTTGCCACAACATAATTCCCACCCTCCCCCCCCCCCCCAGAAAAAGTTAATAATATATTTCATGTGAGACAGAAACTAAATTTTTTTTTTTCTACAAAATTTCAGCTGCTCTGTTCAATACACCACAAAAGCAGATACTTGAACAGTGTTTCAGCCAGGAAATTTTACTTGAGGGCCAAAGTGGCCCCTGAAAACCTTTTTTAGGGGCCAATTTTTTTAGGAAAGGGGCCAATAAATTGAAAGGTGCAGAAGGAAAAAATACATCAGGGTTCCACAGATAATAGAGCAGTTTATTACGATCTTTGAGAAAATTTAATAGTAAGTGCTTTTTGAAGTGTTTCTACTCAATCAATTTTTTTTTTGAAATCAGATAATAGTATGAAGGATCTGTGCATTACAAGAGAACAATCCACAGGCATACATGACGTATCAATGATCAAGGGTTTGCAATGCATTACAGGGCGATTTCAAACACGATCAGCCATTGGGAAGTTTTCTGATGTGAGAGAATCAATACAGCAAAGCAAAAGGATGGGTTGACTTCTTTTCTTATGTGGAACGTTTTAGAAGCAAAGATCTTTCAATATGATTTTCTAGAAGGACATAATGTGTGACAAAATAACCGTTATTGATCATCAACACAAAGAAATGCAGTCGCCTTTATGGCTACTAACCCAGAATTTTTGGTCGCCAAGGATGAAATGTTAGTTGCATTGGTGACCATATTGGTCGCAACTTTGAGCCTTGGGATGGCTTTTAAAACACTATGCCTGTGTTAAGCCTGCAGTCTTATAAAAGGAAAGGGCCAAATTGGCCCTTTTTTCGTTTTTCTGGGGGCCTTCTCTGATTGCAACGCAGGATTCCCACAATGGCACGGTCTGGCAGAAACACTGTTGAATATAATGTGAGAGTTGATTGGGACTGAAAATACAAACCAAGTTCACTCCTCCCACAATGATCTTGCTCTCCACAGCAGCCAATTTATCTTGAAGCTTTTTGTGCTCCAGTCTTTACATAACAAAAATAATAACATTAATATAAAGTGATTACTTAATCAATCAAACAATTAATTAAAGTTACTTAATTAATTAATGACTAATTAAGTTGAATCATCTAATCAGTCATGTCTGCCTATGATAACTGTCCATCTCAGAGGCTAAGCACTGTCAAAAGAGGTGTCTATTTACAGGAATTCTCTATCAACTTCTCTTTATCAAGGGAAGATTCACTCCTGACTCCTTACTCAGATTCCTGGATGTCTTTTTCTCTCTTTTCCAATTCCTCGGCAGCTTTGTTTCTCTCTTCCTCAGCCATGTCTGTCTTCTGCTTCAGTTCTTCCCGTTCTGCTTCAATCTTAGCTCTCAGTTCAGCTACTTTCTCAGGAGGAAGAGCATGCATGCCTGGGAGAAAATTATATATGGAAATAATAACTACTTAACAACCGAGAGTGAGGTCTTAACAGGAAAATCTCAAACCAGGACCTTGCTGTATTGACTGAGCAATAGCGAAGTCATTATGGTAATGTTATGGCCTTTTGCTTTGTTTGCATTATGGGAGAACAATGCCATAGAATTAGTCAATCAAAGCATATTAATGTTCATCAGTATTTTAGGTGGTCACATGGTTTGTGTCTTAGAACATGACCATACTAGGTCTTATGTCTGAAATTTTCAGATCACTCACAGCTAGCATCTTGAGGAAATAAACACATGCGTTCTTCAAATAAAAGGCTTGTTTCAAACTTACTTTTTCTTCGGTGTTTCTTCTTTCTTTTGACTGTCACGCCTTCCTCTACAACTTCCTCTTCAGATTCACTTTCCTCGCTACCACCACTTCCCTCACCCTCTGATAAAGGTAAAACAAAATTCAAATAATTCAGATTTAATTTAAGATAAATAAATAAAAATATCGCAAACAATCAGATATAAGATAAACTTGCAAACTAAAAAGTTTAACTGCCTCTGCACTTGAAGATGCATCAGCCCTCCTGGCCAAATTTATGGCATTAAATTAAGCCTGCTGCTCTGATATCATAACTCATTAAATATAAGGCTGTGGAGAGTTTACCATATCATCAGGCATTGCACTAGAAACTACACTTATTTTTATGAAAAAAATATTTGATATTATTTTTCAAAGACTTGGAACCTTCAAATTTCAGCAACTTGCTAAGAACCCATAGATTCTTTAGTTTGAAGCAGTCTCCTGTACAATTGGTTCTTCAGAGTACAAGAGTCTTGTAAGCTGTATCAGAACCACAACCCTAAACATACCTTCTGCCAGCCGAGCCCTGAGTCTTTCAATCTCTTTCTGGAATTCTCTCAGCAGTGCATCTTTTGGATCTTCATTGATCTTAGCCTTGTTCTTGATATTCTTAGCACGGTTTGCATACCTGGAATAATTATAATGTTCAAATTAAAAATTGAAAAAAAAAAAATTGAGAACCAGTTTGAAGTTGGTTCCAAGATTGATAAGCTAAGTGACACCAGGCCATCATTGGTCAAAGGATGGATGATGCTATCCACTGGATTAAACACTTTCCTGTGGATGGTTTGTTTTTTATTCAACACTTATCCGATGAATAACAGTGATCTATCCAGTGCATAGTGTTATCTGGACTGTTGTCTTTTAACCCCAGTGGTCAGCAGCATAAAAAAGTGACAAGGAGTGTCCACCCCCACTAGTCCACCCTTCCTCCGATTCCCCCTCCACCTTCTCTTCTGATTGGAGGCACTGTGAAAGCAAAGCCACTTGCAAAATAGTTGGGCCCAATCTCTGAACCTTCTGACTTGCAGTCCCATGTGCATAACATTCCTCAAGTGCCATAATGATACAAAAAATACAAAAAAAAAAACCATGATTAGTGAATTAACTAGAAGCACAATTAAATTAATTTACCTGAGGGTACTTATTGTCTCATCAAAGTTGTAGTCTGCTGGGCCAATGTTAGCAATCTGAGAAAATTAAAACAAAAGAGAGAACATTAAACTAAGAAGGCATTTTGTCAGAAACAAAAATTTCACAATAATAAATATTCTACAAGAAAGCACATCTTCAAGGCTTATGAGCAACTCTTTGTTAGTGCACATCCATGGGAGAAGTATATAGGAGATATTATTATATGGCTAGCTCCGTGACCAGGCAAGATGAATAAAATCCTGTGCTGTGATTGGCTACCCGAGCGGGCAAGATGGAGCTATCTTGCCCGCTCGGGACTACCCGCCGTGTCCAGCAAGAAAAATTTTCCCAAAAGCCATATAATAAATCCTTTATTGACCAAGCTTGTTTGGTCAAGATGGCTGGATATTGGCCTCATTCTTTTTTTGCAAGTTTATGGACCTCGACTCCGTCTCAGTCCATAAACACGTAAAAAAAGAACTTGGCCAATATCCAGCCATCTTGACCTCACACTTGGTCAATAACCCATACTTATTGACAACATGACATAACCATGCATTAGCTGACTTACCATGACTGTCTTGGAATTTCCACCCAGAGAGTCTTGAAGCAGTCTTGTGAGCTTAGAATTTCTGTATGGAATATGAGTGCTCTTTCCATCTACTAAGGCAGATATAACATTCCCCAGGGTGGAGAGGGACAGGTTGATTTGTGTTGCTTCCTTCAACCTTTGACCTGTTGCACCTGTCTTGGCCTGTCTTTCTGATCCCTACAGTGTATGTTAGAAGAAGACAAGAGACAAAAATAGCTTGCTCTGAAGTTACAACCGCACAGCAACTAAGGTAAAGCTTAAATCTAAGCCTTCATATGATAGAAGAAAATTGCTTCTCAAGCTCATTAATAAATCATCAATATTTGAACAAAGGAAATCATGACCTTGAGGCTGTTTGGATAATTATCTGATCTTAATTAGTATAGATTTTTACAATTTTATTCCTCTGTTTTCTCCTTAGTTTTAGTTTTGATTAAGGTATATCAAACACTCAAAACAGTGTTTGACCACATTTTCAAACACCTCAAAGTTTGTCAAAAATACTCTGTTGCACATCATATTTTCAGCTCTTTTCTCAGTGTTTGGAAACGTGCTCAAATATGGTCTCTCATGTTTGATAGATTACTTGTCAATCTCATTGCACTCTTGCAATGAGAATAATAATGCAGTGTTATCAATCCATCTACTAATACTATACTTATCATCATTAGTTCATTAATTTGATCTTGACTTGTATAAAGAACAATGCTTTCCACTAACTGTCTGTTAAAACATTTCAAAACATATCCATTATAACTAAGCGAGCACGATGTTTTAAACTTACAGCCAAATCAACAAGATGCAGTTTTCCCATGCGGACATGGTGTTGACCATCAGGTCCTTTCTCACTGCATTCAACAGTGATGGTGAAGATTGCATGTGAACGGGAAGATCGTTCATTCATGTTTGTAGACCCAACAGAACCTATAATCAAGCAAGAACTCACAAATAAAACTTAAAGTGCCTATGAAGTAAAAAATAATTCCGGCTTATTTGAAAGGCTTTTTAAAGTAAAGAAGAATGGTGTTTTCCTTTTTGGAATATCTTTTTTCGTTTTAGAGATATGTACGATTTCTTGTTATGCAAATGAGGAAAATGATGACGTCATAGGTGGTTCCTTTAAAACAGCACAACACTCAATCGAGAATAACTCTAGAAATATTAGAGCAGTGTTCTTCAAACTTGGCACCAGAAATGTACATCACAAAGGAAACAGAATGGGACCTACTATGTTGTTGCCATGGCAACACTCTTGGCTCCAGTCTCTTTCTGTGAAAAACCAAATATCCCCATTTGCAACCTTTTAAAGTGGGACAGAGGGTCTTGCTCGGAACACACATGGTTCCCATATTGTCTTAACTCTCCCCATTAGATTGGTGGGAGTGGATGATCCTTGTTTAAGATAAAATCTGGGAATTTTGGTCTTAATTAAAACAGAATCAGCGGCATAACTGTTGTCATGGCAATGGCACGATGGGTGTCATTATGTTTCTTTTGTGATGTACATTTCTGGTGCCAAGTTTAAAGAACACTGCTTTAATATTTCTAGAGTTATTCTCGATTGAGTGTTGTGCTGTTTTAGTGGAACCACCTATGATGTCATCACTTTTCTTACAAAAACGTAAATATCTCTGAAACGAAAAAAGATATTCCAAAAAGGAAAACGCCATTCTTCTTTACTTTGAAAAGCCTTTCAAATAAGCAGCAATTATTTTTTACTTCATAGGCACTTTAACTTGCTCAGGTTTTCAAAGTTCAAAATATTATACAAGGATCTAAATCAGTTATGCATGCTGGTCAACTGGTCTTTTTAAATCATGATTTATAACTCACAGTGAATTGAAACAAAGACTCTCACAGAAAAAGGGGGCATCTCTAATTTACCACATAAGATATTTCATTTGGTTTGGCCGTTGAATGAACACATGCTGTATACTTACGGTTTTTGTTTCCTAGTGTCATTGTCTTGTCTAAATCATCTGCATTGTTCATTACATATGATGACAAATCCTTTACATAAACTCCAACATCCGGCCTCTCCTTTACCTAACATCGGCAGAGAAAAAACACTATTAACTTTCTGACTACCCGTAAAAATACCATGAAAAATGAGTACTAGGAGGTGTGGCTGAAATAGCTGCAGTATTCCTGTATTCTGAGAACAGCTAAGGCAACATACCTCAAGTTTTGCATTCTGATCCTTCCCCAGTAGATCTCGCACATTCTCATTATAGATTTCCAAATATGAGACTCGAACAAGAAACCTATAAAATGATTGAAAGTAAAAATATAAGGTAAACTTTTAAGACTGTTTACTCATCGATCAGCCCTGGCTTTTAACTCTGTTACATGTAGCATGAAGTGATTGGAATTAGTAAGAAATTATTCTCCTTCCTGGATGAGAAGAGAGTGTAAGGACAAGTTACCTCTTAGCACTACACAGAAATTTGCTGGGATGCAGTTATCCTCCTGGGTGGAGAGAGGAAACAAAGCACAGTGACCCTAGCCAGGGGCTTGAAAATGTAACCACTCAATCCAGGCCACCATAAAAGATAATGGGAAAGTGGTAAAATCTTGTTTTATTTTTTCTCAAAGGAAAAAATCTCAAATGCAGCACTTGCTACAATATTGTAAGTAAGGCTTCAAGAAGAAATTTTATGCAATAAAAATTACATTTAATAAAAGCTTCAGTAGTGATAATAAACACTTGCCTAATGTCACCATCCTTCTTAGCAATATGCCCAAAGACATGTGCAAATGAGTTCGGGATGATTCCACGCAGTTCAGGAACTGTACGCACCCCTTCCATTGTGAATGTTTTACCCGTTCCTGTCTGCCCATATGCAAAAATTGTGCCTGAGAAAAAAAATCAACCGAGTCAAAACAACAATGAGGATTGCCAGTAAAAGAAAGTCGTGGTGTTAAAAATTAAATTTTAAATTTAGAATCACACTAACAACATAATCTGGAGAGGTAGTTGAAGGAATTTCTTATTTTCTTCTTGTCCACATCCCTACAACTATACTGAGATGGTAAAATCTGGGCCTGAAAATGTCCCAGAGATGCAGAGGGAAGGGGGAATCCCATATGAAAAGGTTCTGAGATGCTCTTTCTTGCTTAGGGGTGTTTTGGGTGCGAAGGACCAAACACCATATCTATTTAGAGCCCTCAAAGTATTTTAGGGTGCACTTGGAGAAATAACAAACATTATTATATCTCTCAGTTAGTACACAAGCTGTGATTGGTCAATTTAGTGGGCTGCTAAAGTTGGTTTTGTTGCCAAACTGTTTTGTGATCTATCGCTAAGTGTTCTTTAACTTTAATAGCAAGTGAAAGTTTAAAACTTTCTTATACTCTAAATTATGTAACAAGGAGTGCTAACGACTTAAAAACAGTTTCAAACTGACTTGTTTTGGTTTCGAGGTGCGTCAGAAATTTGAAGCATTTCTGAGTCTGCGTAAACCCGTCAGGGACACAGTAGAGATATAATAAATATCTTACTAACCTTGTCTTCTCGGTCCGTACTGTAAATTACGGATCCTTGTTTTTTTCCCCTTCGATTTATGACCCGCATGCTTCACGCTTGGGCCATAAATCGAAGGGGAAAAAAACTTGGTCCGTAACTTACAGTATGGACCTCGAACTCGGTTAGTAAGAGGTATATACTGTAATTAGGAAATTTCTGTTTTAAGCGGTATCTTTGAAGGGGTTGAAGAAAGCTCAAACCATCCTCGAACTGGTCTCCTTTATAGGTTTAATTCAAATTTTCTAACAAGCATCAAATACCTTTTCATATGGGAGAACCCCTCCCCACTGGGAAAATGTGAGTGTTTATGAACAGTAGATGAACAACTCTTTGTTAAACAAGCCAAAGACACTTCCAAAACCGGTAATTCAGTAATTTCTAAATGACATGAACCTAAATTTAAAATGTCTCACAGATTTTTCTAGAAATTGACTTTTCACCCAAATAAACCATTTACAACATGGGATAAGACACACCATATGCTTATGTCGAGGAAAAGGCTGTTGTTATTCATCGTGATAGATACAATAATAAAGTGTATTATCGTTTGTCTCACAATGTTGTCACTTGAGATGTAGATCGCAATGTTTCGACTGCTTACTGCTAGTCTTCTTCAGGTGATAAGGTTGACTGATTGCACGGTATCATTTATACCACAAAGGTCGGCTGTGATTGGTGCATTTCGATCCTCCTTTTGTTCCATTGTTCTGACGAGTAGCTGTTCCCTCAGTGGTCCGCTGTTGTACTGTTCTCCTGTTGTTGTGTTTTTTGATTGTGGGCATCCATGCTTCAGGAATTTCAATTCCACTATCCCTGTTGATGTTATTAGGGTGAAGTCTTATGTGAATAGCTTCCTTGACCCTATGGGTGTACCAGAAAGGATCTTGATCAATAAACTTGACCTCATTCCAGATAGGATAGTGGCCGTTCTCGTGGGTGTGTTCAGAAACGGCGGAGGTCTGGGTACGGGTGAGTCGTATATCCCTGTCGTGTTCTTTGATCCTCTCCTGCATAGATCTCCCTGTTTCCCCGATGTAGAGTTTGCCGCACTCACAGGGAATCCTGTAGACAACACCATCTTGTTTAGCCAGGCTGATGGTGTCCTTTGGTCGCACTAAGTGTGACCCAAGTGTCGTGTTGGACTTAAAGACGGTGCGAATGCCTTGCTGTTCTAGGCAGTGGCGGAGAGACTCCGAAACTCCCTGGACATAAGGTAAAACGGCGGTGGATTTAAATTCTGCGTCGGGCTCTCTTCTTGGGGTTGTCCGTGCCTTTGTGATCTTCTGTACAAACGAGGAGGGATATCTGTTAGAAACAAGTACAGATGACAGATGTTTCTTCTCTCCAGCGATTACTGATGGTTTGGTCACGAGACATTTAGCCCAGTCGTACAGACACTTCACAATACCGCGCTTTACTGACTGAGGGTGGTGTGAATCATACGCTAGGTACTGATCAGTATGTGTTGGTTTCCTGTAGACACTGGTGGTAAGGCAGCCATCATGTTCTCTATAAACTGACGCGTTGAGAAAGGCGATCTTGCTGTTATTCTCAATCTCCATGGTGAAACGGATTGATGGTTGTTGACTGTTTAGGTGTTGCAGGAAGTCGTCAACTCTTTACCGATCCAGGATGGTGAAAGTATCATCTATGTAGCGTTTCCAGATCTTAGGCTTGCAAGGTACGGACTCTATGGCTTGTTCTTCAAATATCTCCATGTAGAGATTAGCAATAACCGCAGATACAGGGTTCCCCATGGCTGCGCCGTCTCGTTGTTCGTAAATCGATCCGTTGTACTGGAAGTACGTAGATCTTTATACGAAATCCAAGAGGTCTGTGATTTGAACTGGTGTAAGTGTCGTGCGGTCAGCTAGGCCTGCATTGTTCTCCACTTTTTGTAGCGCAGCTTGTGCGGCGCCCTCGATCGGTACGTTGGTAAACAGTGACTCTACGTTGAAAGACATATGGTGTCTTTCCTATCTGGAAATGAGGTCAAGTTTATTGATCAAGATTCTCACTGGTACACACGTAGGGTCAAGGAAGCTATTCACATAAGAGAGGCCTTCCAAGGGGTTTGAGCGACAAGCGACATTGCGTCAAAACGTGGCGACAATTTGTTACCAAAGTACCGACAGCCGACAGAAGTTGACATGAAAGGGGCGACAATTTGCGAAAACGACAATCCATTTTTCATTTCGACAAAGCGACAACTGCACTTTTTTTCTTCGACGGCGACATGACTGTCATGACTTGACAAGGTCAGCATGACTCTTTTGGAGCTCTATTGTTTGCGTTTATGGTAGATCAGTTGTACAAATATTATCAAAAACAAACCATCATTCAACACTCTTTACAAAGAGTTAAGAATTACGAGTTGTATGTTAACTAGTCAGTCTCTTATTACATCCCGTAAAACAAAGAACTCAAAGAGAAAGGAACAAAGGTCGTCAACATCACCCGTTGCGCTTGTTACGATCCCGAGTCACGCGCCAGAGATTGTCGTCATTATCGAGTTCGCCAGGTCTTTTTATTGACCTTTATTAGGGTATTCAGGTTATTTTAGGTGATCTAAGGTTGGGTGAGAGTCGGCCAATTGTTTGCCATGGGCAAACATAAGAAAGCCAAGAAAAAGACCAACAAGAAGAGTAGAAAGAAGGAAAGGGTGGAAAAGAGTTACAGAAAGAAAGACAGGAAAGGTGAGTTGGCACTTTTCATAGTTAATCGGTTTTCACGGCCTTAAATATTTAGCTTTGTTGACCATTGTTTGGC
This sequence comes from Orbicella franksi, assembly GCF_964199315.1. Classification (NCBI taxonomy): domain Eukaryota; kingdom Metazoa; phylum Cnidaria; class Anthozoa; order Scleractinia; family Merulinidae; genus Orbicella; species Orbicella franksi. The sequence continues at coordinate 16,102,110 of NC_138153.1, forward strand.
AATCCTTTTTTATAATATGGACGATCGTATCGGATAGATAAAGCATTAAGTCATTAAGTTTATAAGGCGATCAGCGAACATGAGCGAGCTAGAATCTTGCACTGCACTCTGTGTACATGTGGACAGATGATACTGATTTTGGAGCGTCTTTTTGCTTCTTGATATTCTTTATTTATTTCTCAGCACACTGATCTCTCAGCCTTAACTTGGTGCAGTGTTTGGCAGTTTATTTTTCCAATCATAGACCATTATACTATTGACGATTCATCATAAAATTATGAAGCATCTACGGCGAACAGCGAGTTCAGATCAGCTCGCAGCCTGTGGTCTGTGTGAGTGTACACCGACTGTGCACTGGAGATAAAGTTTATTTTTCGCCTTTTGACGAATACGTTTACACAGAATGCTATATTAATGATTACCATTGCTGTCATTGATAATAAATTATCGAGACAAAATTGAAATACATGCAAGCCCTCATACTTATCCAGTCTATCCTGGACGTTCAGACTCATTCATGTTCATTTGGATGGTCATGAGCAGTGTACAAGCCTGCAAACAGCTTGTGGTAAAGACGGGAATGACATGTTCCACCGTAATGGTCCGTAATGCTCACAGCAAGATGACAAGGTCATGGTGACCGGGATAGCAAAATCAAATGAAGATAAAAAAATAATCGACCTTTTTTAAACGTTAGGCGTCAAAATGGTTAATGTTATGACTTCTAGCCATGAAATCAAAATCTCTTGTGTCTCTTGCTTTCTGTTATGTTTTTTTTTTTTTTTTTTTTTTTGCTACTTAGTTCTAAACGCCTATACTCAATTCTGTTAAGGCGCAAATTTCGGAGCAATCATTAAATGTTACTAACACTAACAATATCAAATTGTGAAAATTTCGTCCTTATTTCATATTTCAGCATCTTAGAATTTAAGACCAATATTCGCTTTTGCCTGAAAAGTGACGTACGCTCTTCTTATCATAATTTTGGCATATCAGACTACAATAAAACCGTCAAACAGCCGGTAACCTATAAAATCATGTGAAAGGGCAAACAATTTGTCCTAGCTGTCTACTCTCTTTTTCTCATGTATTCGTGTTTTGTTGTCCACCAGAAAAGCCCCTTTTAGTGTCTAGTTCGGAGAGTAAAAATGCCGAAAGGCGGATTATGGATAAGAGAAAACACGCTCACTCCCCATCTGAATATTCTGACTCTTACTCTGAGCCTGAGCGACCTAAGCCTGCCAAGACCCCCAAGAAGGTGCAAAAGCCAGTTTCAGGTTTTCTTAGTGTTAGTGCTGTCCAGAAGTTCACAATTACCAGAAGTCTACACCTGACCTTATCTAGCACTGGGGCGCATGCGTGTGTGTTTTATTTTATAATCATCCCGCTTAAAATATATTTATTCATAAATGTGTCGGTCGCGGGGTACAGTTGAAGTCGTCATAGCATTTAGCCCTAAGCCCCATTACCATAGATGTAGACTTCTGGAATATTGAACTTTTGTTGATGGTTATTATCAAAAATAGAGTTTTACAAAAATGTTAAACATTTTATTTAAAATTGGAGGTTATAGCGCTGAAATAACCCTGAATCGTCACATGTATACTCGCCAAAATTAGTACGTTAAGATTACGAGCGGCCTTATTTTAGAGAAACGTCAGAGACAAATTTTTGTAGCGACAACGACATATGAATTTGTACAGGGAAACGACAGCGACAATTTCCTCCGCTGGTTAGGCGACAAAGGTACACAGAAGGATGCGACAAGGCGACAAGACTACCCCCCTTGGAAGGCCTCATAAGACTTCACCCCAATAACATCAACAGGGATAGTGGAATTGAAATTCCTGAAGTATGGATGCCCACGATCAAAAAACACAACAACAGGAGAACAGTACAACAGCGGACCACTGAGGGAACAGCTACTCGTCGGAACAATGGAACAATAGGAGGATCGAAATGCACCAATCACAGCCGACCTTTGTGGTATAAATGATACCGTGCAATCAGTCGACCTTATCACCTGAAGAAGACTAGCAGTAAGCAGTCGAAACGTCGCGATCTACATCTTAAGAGACTACATCGTGAGACAAACGATAATACACTTTATCATATGCTTATGATCGGGCAAAATTTTGACCCAGCATTGTCTAAGCTTCACCTAGGCTCGACATTTTAGGTGGTCGCTTACGGGAGGTTTAACTGTATTTTTTTGGACATTACAGATGGTTCTGTTCTGTAAGTTTTGCAGCATCTCCCTAAAATAAAATGGCCTCTTGAAGGCTAAGGGACAGATTACTATGAAGTTTTTGAATAAAATAACCCTGAACTGAAAAGAACAAAAATCGTTGTCGATGGTGTATTTATTGCAAGGGGGTTAACCGGGGATGGGGAGGTGCTGGATGAAAGGGGGCGGGATAAATTTCGCAGATCCCACATCTTCTGACGTCTTTGATAAACAGTGTAATAAACTAATATTATTGGCGACATTTCTCACCGTTATAACCCTCTAAAACACAATTGACAATCGGCCTGGCTGCATCGTTGTAAACATCTACTTGTTTCGCATCTAAGCCAAACACTCTGTCGTATGTGAACTGTTTCGGTGGTTCCCCAGTACGAGCGCTTGGGTTTTTCACGGTGATAATCCCTCGGCTTTCGTCCACGTTAACCGCTAAACCACATCCACCAGCTACTTCTTTCTCATTCATAGGACGACATCTGACAACCACTCGAACATTGTCCGACTCCGCGTCGACCTAAAATTATGGAAAATTTTCAAAACACAAGGCATATTTTCCAAGCAAATTTTACCGAAAGTGGGCAGGTTATTTCGGCACAGGTTTATGCACTAATATCGTTCAAATCTTACCGGCATCGCGTCTAGTAGCTTCAGTGAATATGAACTAACGTTTTCTATATATTTCCAAGTTGTCTCATCGTGGGATTCACCAGTTTTAGCCCAAAAGAGAATATTTTTTATTGCTAGTGTAACTCATTTTGCCGCTGTCGAGGTAGTTATGAACGCTCGGTTGCCTGGGCTTAGTGGCCACGCTTTTCTCATGATACCTTATGTAACGCACAACAGACTGACCTCACATACGCCAAATTTGCGCGGATATGCAAACTTTTCGATTCCATGCACATACTTATAATTTTCCAAAGCTATGGAGTCAATGAGGTAAAGGCAATATTTTCCGAAAATATGTGGCATGTATTTCCTTACTACCAGTTGCAACCTGTAATATTTTTTTTTAACTAGAATATGTGGACCTTTAATTGACAATATTGATTAGCTGCGGCCTGTTGGTCTAGTGGCATGATTCTCGCTTTGGGTGCGAGAGGTCCCGGGTTCGACTCCCGGACAGGCCCAACTATTTGTTATTTTTACTTTATTTTTTTTCTCTTTTCTTATGGAAGTTTACTCTCCATTTCCTTTATGTAAACAAGAAGATAAGTCGTTAAAAAAAATAATTAAGTCTGCATGAGTGCCAAGTGGCCCATCAGGCCGGCGCTCTTCTGTAGCATGAAGCGACTAGGAGTATTTCTACTCCCCCTGGATGGAATGCTAGTCCATCGCAGGGTGTTACCCCAACCTTAAATTCGCCGGTACCCAATTGTACACCTGGGCGCAGAGAGGCACTGTGAGAGTAACGCGTCCGGTACCCATAAATGTATTTCCCATAAATTTATTGGAAAATCTTCATGGTTTCCAGTCCGGAAGTAGCAGTGACGAAAGGGATTGAACTGAAACAAATTTCTAGGAATTGAAGGCAGTGGCGGATCTAGGGGAGGGGCCCGGGGGACCCGGACCCCCCGCCTTATTTTGGGCAAAAAAAGAAGAAATCACAGAAGCAAGAAAAGGCGGCAGGGCAAGCAAAACAAAGCCCCCGCCACCCCCCCCCCCTCCCGATTAAATCCCACTAAGTCCATAGTTCTCTGCTAAGTGACCCAAATCACGTTTCTACTGGCCAAACGCTAAAAGCCGCATCTCAATTATTGAAAGACTTGTAGATATTCTGCCCCATCTTTCTGGAAAACTACTATTGAGCGTATTTTGCCAGGTTTCAGCGTGAAAGGTAGAGGGGTTGCTGAGTATGATCATGATTTCGCGTTCCTGTAAGTGTTGTTTTAAAATAACAATTGATCACGAGCCTTACATTTGACACTGTAAATTTGAAGTTTCTATTGGGAGCTCGAAATGTATAGGCCAGTGACAAAGCCCCGAGTTAACTATCAAATTCAATAGAAACCGGTAGGGAGCCACCTAAGCTGTTTTTCCATAATCCACCGACCAACCATTGGGCAAACGGGCAATCGGATTGGCTACATATAGGGCCTCTAATGATCGATACACGACACCGCAAGCTCGTCAATCTTTGATATTGTTTGGAAATGGCAGAGTTCTCGTGAATTTCAGTCAGCTGAAATGAAATTCTTTGTTCAATAGATCGGTCAGTGGGTTATGTTAAAACAAGTACCAGGCTTCCTTTCGTTTCAGTCTATCGACGTTCATAGTTGGCTAAAGGTTTCGCCCCTCGCAACCTTTCAGCCGAGCCGACAGAAAACTCGAGTTGTTGATTAGCAAAACTGGCAAAGGTAGAGTAACGATGAAAACTATTTTCTGTATATAGCATAATAGGTAATCAAATCTTATTCTGTTTCACGCTGAAAATTGAGATCTCCCTTTCAGAGCGGAAAAACGTATGCTTTCTGGGCATCCCTAACACTGCGGCTTGCGAGCTCAGGTAATAATGCGAGATTTGCAATGGTGGAAAGAACGGCGGACTGTAATAAGGTATGCAAGGATATCGTTCGGTTGATATATTTATACTTGGGAAAGCATAAATTTTTTCGCCATTTCATCGTTCAGAAAACACGACTCCCCCTGCCTGCTATTGAGATCTCCTTTCCGCCTGGCCGAGTGAGATTTGGGCCGGAGACTGTATTACTGTTCACTAACATCCGAAGATTAAGATTCACCAGTGGAATTATAAATACATAATTTATTACAAATAGCTATTTAAATGCAATTTATACAGAACAATTTTCTTTGCACAAAAAATTAACATCGGCTTTGATAGACGACATATAAATATTTACATGGCAAAAAACTTTTCACGACATTCGCAAACTTGATATTTGCTCTCATTAGCGTCGGAACAAGAATCCGTAATGTTCAAAAGAAATGTCATTTCTTGAAGTTTATAGTTAAGGTTTCTTGTTTCCCTACCGTGTGCTCTCTCTTTAATAGCACAATTATTCAGGGAGAATTCCAAGGCCGTGCTGAGAGCATCCTTTTCAAACATCTCTCGTTCTAAATCTTTAATTAGTTTCTCAATTACAGCATCATTGTAGTTTAAACTGTGATACACCATGTTAAGTTCAGAGAGAACCAAGTTTTTCTGTTCCCTTAACTTTTGTACTTGCTCTTGAAGTTCTGTCAACTTCTTATCGTTATAAGATATCTTAGAATGTTCAGTGGTCAAAGAGGAATTTTCTCTCATTAGCTTAGCGAGCTGTTCCTCAAGTTGTTCAATGAACCTGGCGTTTACATCATTTAGTTCCATCTTCTCTTTATTCTTATCTAAGATGACTCTGGCGTTTTCATTCCTTAACTTTGCCAGCTGATCCTCGAGTTCGTCAATAACTCGCGACTTTTCTCCAAGGTCGTTCATCATTTTATCATTTTCTGAAACAATTCTGGCATGATCCTGCATCAAAATAGCTAGCTGATCCCGAAGTTCGATATCAGCCCTCGAATGTTGTTTCTTGAGTTCATTCAACTCTTTATTCTTCTCTGAGACGATTGTGGCGTTTCTGCTCTCAGACTGGTCTAACTGATCTTCAAGTTGGTCAATAAACTTCGACTTTTCGTCGTTTAGTTTGTTTAACTCTTTCTCTTTCTCTGAGATTATTCTTGCATTTTCGTTCATTAACGTAGCAAGTTGATCGTTAAGGTCGTCAATAACCTTCGACTTTGCGTCTTTCAGCTCATTAAGCTCTTTGTTCTTCTCTGACACGATTCTTGTGTTTTCGTTCATGCATATATCTAGCTGAACCTCAAGCCGGTCGATGACACTCGATGTTTCATCCCTCAACTTTTTAAAGTCCAGCTCACAAGCTTTAAAGTAAGACGCTTCGGCTGTCAACGCGTCAACTTGAAAGCTCAACAGCTCTTCTTTGTGGGAGCAAAAATCAAGGGATCCTTTTAAGAGTTCCACGTCCTCGCGTAAATGTCCGTAATCGGGTCGCTGATTCAATTCCTTCACCATGCCCTTAAGCAGATCAATTTGCACGTTCAAATGCTCATGGGACGCTTGACTATCCCTCAGGCTCCCTTCCAAATAATCAATATCATCCAACAGCTCCTGTTTCTCAGCCAGGGCATTGTTCAAACTTTGGTCCTTTTTCTTCAAATCACGTTTCAGATTTCTCAGTTCTCTTTCGTTGTAATGTTCTTTTGCTCTTAAACCCTTCAAGTCTGTTCTCTTGGTTTTCAGCTCGGTCTGAAGAGTATTGTTCTCTTTCTCCAAGGCTTTCAATTCCCTCTTCATGACGCTGATCTGAACCAAGAGCTTCACATTTTCTCCATTTGTAGTTTCAGTAATCTCTTCCAAATCTTTGATCTTTTTATCTCCATCCTCAACCCACTGTTGAAGTTCCTGTTCTATTTCGGAATGTTCCTTTTCAAGCTGAGCAAGTTCTTTCTTATGTTCCTCATTGCAACTAGCAGAGACTTCATTGCGATTTTCGAGCATGTTCCTTGCGTCAAGTCTCTTCGTTTCTAACTTAGTCTGGAGAATATTGTTTTCATTCTCCAAAGCTTTCAATTCCTTCTTCATGACGCTGATCTGAACCAAGAGCTTCACATTTTCTTGATTTGTTTTTTCAATAATCTCCTCCAACGTTTTATTCTTTTGGTCTCCATCCTCAACCCACTGTTGAAGTTCCTCTACTATTTCGGAATGTTCCTTTTCAAGCTGTTCAATTTTTTTCTTACAGTACTCCTCACAACTGGTGGAGACTCCATTGCTATTTTCAACCAAGGTCTTTAACTCAGTTCTAAAGGCTTGCTCACAGTTTTTGTAGAGAGTCACAGAGTCACCTTGTACTTGAGTGGTTTCAGCACGCGTCTTTTTCTCATCATTGGACGCCTGTTTGTAAAAATAAGGTTTGTAAATTAACGAGAAAACAAGCTGGCCGCCAAAAGACTTAACAGGGTCGGCCATTGTAGCGGGGAAGGGGGGGGGGGGGGCGGGGTTGTATAGTGGTATACCAATATACCTGAAAAGAAACACCCATTACACCCAAACATCATCTCAAATTCATGCGAAATACCAAAATTTGGAAAAACATAGCATACTTTACACTCATGAAAGACCCAATTTTGGCCTCAAAATACCGTATACCCAATTTAAAATCCCCCTGTATACCGTATACCCAAAAACCCTAGCCGACCCTGACTAAAGGAAAAGAGGGACTGCTTGTTGTCTAATCTATAAATAAATATTAATTGTATACTCATGTAGTTTTACAGAAAAAAAAACTGGCATAAAAAAAAAAAAAAAACTCTGAGCCGCGGCGTTCCTAAAAGGGACTGCAGACCCACTTTTTTCTTCATATTTTCAAAAGAGAGTCTATAATTTTCGTTCCAAAGTTCCTCCGGTAGCGATATTCTGTTGCAAGTGTCGTCTGACAATCTAACACACTAGAAAGTACATTCTTCATTTTGTCATATGCATATTCCTCAGGGTTTCATTTTTTTGGTTCTTATGAAAAAGGCAATGAACTCTATGGAAGCTGAAATTATAAATATGCCTTTGCATGCCGCAATTGAGAGGGCAACATTCAGCAAGAATAAATTAACTTCCCACGCTGGATGAAATGCTCCTAAATCTCAAAATATAACTCATAAAGTACTTCTCTGGAAGGATTGTAAGTTTTCTGTGTGAACAACTGGCATATTTACCTGTTCTGTCTCAAATTGCGTGACTTGTTTCATTGGAGTTCTTTGTGTCACTGGCACTGTTGATTCGTTGGCATGCGCAGGACTGCTATGTTTAGTTGTGGCATCATTAATAGTTGCTGCATGTTTTCCGCAGGTTTGGGGTAGATTTATACCTGTTGAAATTATTAGATCAGTTTACTACAACCACCAAAATAAACCAAGAACTATAACTAAGAAAACAAACATGTACATCAGTTTACTGAAATCCGCAAGAGGAATGAGAAAGAGGTACTTTTCTTTTCCCCATTTCTGCCTTTCCTCAGCTTCCTCGCCCGCAGTTTTCCGGTTTCAACTGAAGTTTATTCCTTATTTTTATTTGCTGTTAGTCAAAAATTTTCACAATTAAAAGTGTCCTGTCTAAAACAACCACTATCAGCAACCGAATTGGAACATTACGTGTAAAAAAGGTCAAAAAGGTCAGTGGCAAACTACGCTCTGGAGTTTACGTACCACAAAAGTCTAATTCGGCCAGCACTTTGTCGCTTAAAACTTAAACTAAAAGCTTCAAATACAATAAACATGTTCACAGTACTTGAGATTGTTCCCAATGGTCTTTTTCCAGTTGCAGTTATCACAGTCTTGGGGGTTTTATCCCTGCCAGCATCCTTGCTGTTCGTTCGACCGATGGGAATCGGAATCCGGGATGGCGGCTTGTTTTGATTTTTTTCCAGGCGATTCCTCAGAATGCGCTGCTTCTTATTAACTTCGTCTTTAGACGAGGAACTTTTTCCGCTGTTGTTGTTCAAAAGATTTACTCTGCGGACGGGTATTCTGGATTTTTGTTGAACTGGGGAAAGGCAATTCTTGGCACCTTCAATCTCGGTACTAAGCTGGCACGAAGCCATAGCGTTTAAACTGGTTTTCGACGCCGTGTTTGAACGACAACTTTCTCCAAACTTTTCCCGTTCTTTGTTGTTTGGTTTTGTTCCGTTTTGTAAATTTTCTCTTCGATTTCACTGTGAAAAATATCACAATTCTCTTGCTCCGAATCTCAATGCTGACCGCACCGATAGCTGAAGCAAATGATCGAGTTTTGTTTCAAAACCATGGAAACGGTCTTCGATCGTTTCGTCATAAACAGCCATACTTGCTCGATTGCTCGCGCACAGAAATCTAGTACTCAGTTTCCTTAAAACGTAGATTTTACGTCATCATTTAGTGTGAATTTTAAGCTCTCTGTGAAAATGGTTTGAACATATCTAAAAGTGACAAAATCAACAAATAGCAACTGTTATTTAGATGCGAAGAATGAGTGGAAAATTGGTACGAATAAATTTGCTGAAGATCAGATGAAATAAGCTTACAATTTTGTTCAAATCCTGCATGAACGTCTTGACACAAGCATAAAGCAACTGTCTCTTTAATGCACCTCTGCAACTTACATAAGGTATGAAGAAAGCTGTCCTGTACTAAGGATAATCTACATCAAACGCAATTCAGCCCGCAATAAAAGTTTTTAAAAATTCCACAAAAACTGAACTCACCTCGAAAGGCGCGATTGGTGCATGCTGTGTGGACATTCGTCTAATTCCATACATACTCAGCGTGTAAATAATAGCATTTGTAATCTTGTTCATCTTAGCAGTTCTTCTTGAAAACTCGTGGAAAGTATGAATTGAACAAAGCCCATGAAATGGCCTTTGCTTCAGCCGAAGACTATTACCGAAGCGAAGGGAAATTCTTTGCCAAGTTCATTGAAGTTTTGTGGGCCACTAAAAATATCTTTGGAAAACTCCTTTGACATTTGAGACAAAAAATCTTTCAAGACTCTGGCCCAATTTCATGCATTTGGACACGAAGTAACTGTAGTTGAAATGCCAAACCCTCTCGGCTTAGTCTTTGCCTTTCACTGATTATTTTCAAACCCGATTTTCGAGCCAACTCAGTGCCTGTAACGTGCAAACAGCCAATCAGGGACAAGTACTTTAATTAGCTGTCAATCAACATCGCAGGAAACGTACAAAAATCATAACTTATTGAACCGACTTTTGGCTCCTCTTCCCAAGTCCGGTTAAGTCGTAGCAACTCAAAAACGAGGCAATAAATCGAAAGGAAACTTGGTTCTTTATTTCTTTTTTCGGGATATGAAGTGGGAAAAATCAGTTTTTCGACTTTACAACTTGAAAAGCTGTGAATGTACTGTGGGAACGATTCTGTATCACGGACCTCCCGCAAGTCCGCCCTAAATTTCTCTTACCCTGTGGTCAAATACATTACATCGGATCCGCAGTGGGGCAACCGATTCATTTGTAAATCCCTCTCCTGGTAATTCAGTAAATCGCACGATTAGGCAAACATCTTGTTTTAGAAATGGTCGCAGGAAATATGAGAAGATTTCTGTTTTGCTCGTTCGGCAATACCAGTTTTCTGTTTTCTTCTGCTCAGTCAGTCACCTGTTCAGCAGCCTCAGTCCTCTACGCAAAAAAACAAACAAACAAACAAAAAAAAACAAATTCGGCTCTGTAGGTGACAAAACAGCAGCGCACAAGTCTTTTTTTAAAGAATAAAAGATCGAAAACGACAAGTCCTTTCCCAGAAAGTAAAGATTTCTTTGATTCAAATCATATGCTGCTTTGGTACTTTCTGCTAGAAATCCACGACTATTTCCTCAAGAAATATTCCAGGGTAAGAAAAATTAAAACAAAAAAAACAAAAAAAAAAACAACAACAACAACAACAACAAGATAGCAAAAAAAAAACAAAAAAAAACAGGAACACTCCAGATTTTACATTTTTTAAGAAAAATTTATTGATAAAAATCCGCGACATTTTCGGACTCTAATAATTATATGTAATCATTTTTTTTTACAATGAAATTGACAATTTGGAGATAGATTTCGTTTCCTAATGCTTACATGGTTAAGTAGATTGCTTTACAGTTTCTTCTCTGAGAAAATTTTACGTCTCCGATTTCTGAGCCCGTAGTGTTCGGTGAAGTAGTTGCCCAGCAACATGACGTATAGCCTTAGGATGTCATGCTGACGTGAAGTATGCTGACGTGAATTATGCTGACGTAAAAATTTTCAGAATACTCGTGAGTGCTCGAACTGTATTTTAACTGCGTAATAAGAATCGTCACGTAATCGAGTGCCTCTACAGAAATTTTCCACACACGGAACTTGTTCCCAGAATTCCCAGACTGTTTTTAATTAACGCTTTGTGATGTGGTCATTCCCAGGCGCATTCAGGTCGGTACAGTCAGGTTTCCTTGCGTGCGAAGTGCGGTCAGGCCTGGTTCTTCCAAAACACACACTCTCGAGAAACCTAGCTTGACCAGCTCGGCTCCAACCTATGAAGAAGCGGGTAAATAAACTGAGAATCATATAAGGACATATAGCAAATTCTTCAATTAATTGGTAATATGCAAGGTTAGATTTCCTCTAGCCAATTACGTTATTCTGAGCAAAGAAAGAGTATCCTCTGATTATTTAGTCAACGGATAATTTTTCGCTAATTGCCGACCTCGAGAAATCTGAAATATGTCAAGACGACACTCCGAAATAAGAATTGCTTTCCATGCCAAACAAACGCAGGCGTGTACGATCGAAGTGAGCTGTGATTGGTTAATACCAGGAATGCGGATTGGTTAATAAACTTGTGTGGTTGTTGTTCACACAATGCTTCGCGAACACATCCATTGTGCCAGTAAAAAGTTACGAAGGAAGGAATAGTATAAAAACAGATGATATACTTCGCTGTACATTGAAGTAGCCTTTTCCCTACCTTAGCCGGGTAGTTATTGCGATTTCCTACGACAACAATAACTCTTCCTTTGAAGCTAATCACCGTGTTTGCGGCAGTTGAAGGAGCTAATCCGCCTTCTTCAAGAAACGCCTGATTATAGGGAATGTTCACACTCTCTGGGATTTGACCACACGCGAATCTTAGCGTTGAAAACACAATGAATCAAGGAACACACACGAAGTGTTTTGAGTAAAAAATAAGTTCTACATTAGTGAGCCCTTCTGTTGCTTTGGAAGTGGAAACAAATTGGTGACCTGCAGCGCGACTTTTTTCGTGTAGGACCAAAAAATTAAACAGAAAGCGATTGTAGAAGAATTCTTGTAATCTTTTTTTAATGTAATTCTACAGTATATTACTTCTGAAATTCACAGAGATAGTAAAGAACATTGCAAGGTTTGAAAAACGCAAAACATGACAAATAATTTGGAAAACACCCCGATTTTTCAAAGAATATGACGGACACTTGTTAGAATGGAAACAACTATGACGTCATAAACATGATATCAAATAGCTCATTCCCGAGTTGGCTTTTGCCTCTGTGTCAAAACGAGTCTCAGTGCGAAACCATTCATATGAAATTGTGTTCCGCCTGGAGGTTCATTTCCATGTAAATCAAACTCATCTCCATATGAAAGGTTTTCAACGAGGACTCGTTTTGAAACAGAGGCACAAGGAAACTTAGAAATGGCCTATTAAGGCACAGCTTTTACAAAAACCACATAAGGATATTCATAATGTGTTCCCATTATTGGAACTAATTTGCGCCAATACTTGTTTCTTTCAATTAAGTGGCATGCCTGTGAACTAGCTCGGTGTAGCTAAGCGCACTGACCACTATAAAGAATATTTGAACATTTTGATTTTTGTAACCAGAAAACGCCAATCTTTCGTTCCTTTCGCATGTGCTATGAACTGCGGAAACCAATTACAACCTCCTCAAAACTAAACCTCTAATGTCACCTAACTGTTGGTGAACTAAGTTAAACCAAAAGGATACTCTTCAGAGGGCCTGACATCCACAACAAGACCACGCGGTTTGGTTTTTCTTTGGACTTTCGCGCCTCCGTTATCGTTCAGTTCACAGATATGTAACAAGTCTTGAGCAGAAACTCGTGGACAGATTTCACCCTTGAGTTGGGGTAACGTTATGAACTCCTTTTCCTAGCAGGATGGAAACACAGATCTTAGCGCATTTCGGTTGTCAAGACATCATTTCATATATTGAAGATATTTGTCTATAATAGTTGATAGGATTTCAAGTTTGTAGGAAAGGTCATCTTCTAGATACAAAAATAAAACAAAATAGAATAATTTACAACATATAGAGAGGAAGCCACATCAGCCCTAGCTGGTTTTCATTCTGGCACCAGGCCGGAATCGAACCCAGGCCACACTGGCGGCACGCGAGCGCTCTCGCCACTGCGCCATCCCTGCTCACCTTGCACGTTGCAAAGACTATTTGCCAAGTATTTCTGGGTGTTCTAGTTAATTGAACCATTTCAAATTGTTTTTCAACAGTATCGAAATGTTATGACCGATAAGTAAAATGATACTAAGATCTCTAGTGCGCTGTCAAAAACAAAATACTTTTCTCTCTCCTTTCCAAGAGGACAGCTATTGTAGCTTCGTTCAAATTTCGTTGTGCGCCAATGCATTTGACACTTGTCAAGTTTTTTAGAATTTCATTTTGACATTTTTTGGCAACTTTCAGGTGCTCTTTGATTTGACCGGCAGTTAAAATGAAAGAAAGACAGCGAGACTTACCGAGTAAACATACGCCGGCAAGAAATTATTGAATGCAATAATTAGTTTCGCAGCCACGCAATGGGTGCACAGAGCCAGGTAATACAGTGCTATGTTCTTGCTCGACACATAGCAAACTTCTCTCGATGAAAGAGAGGAAGGTGATTTTAGCTTACATGTTTTACGTTGGGATCAGCAAACAGCCTGTCATGTCTCCTCATCGAAGCAGTCCGAGGAGTGTTACAGAAAATTCTCTTGGCATCGCGCACCACTCGGTCGATGTCTACACCTAAAGAACAGGAGAAATCACAATGACCCATAGTCGATGCTAATTGCTCAAAATGCAAATAAGTGATTTTTTTTTTGTAATATTTGTCCCTGTGCTAACAGCATTGTACATTCTAGGTTTGAAGATGTTAGACCTTTTCTATACTTTTTTTATGTGCGTTGTAAAAATTTTCGCGCGCTAAGAGTCATGGGTAAAGGTACCAGTCGCCATCTTTGGATTGGTGAGACGCTGACCAGCGGGCTCAAAGTTGGACTCTCAAATACTAAGACCAAATCAAGCCACAGGTAGAATGGGGGACTTGAACCGGCAATCTTCAGATTTTAATTTCTGCGTCCTCGTAATCACTTAGCCACTCCGCGAATTAAGAAATTTTGGAATTAGACTCTCTTTCATCCAATTCAAGCACGTACCTGGCATGTCTGAGAAGAGAAGGATGCACTCGTTAAAACCAAACGACAGTAGCTGATCCCGAAGCTGTTCCAGTATAGCGACCCCGATGCACAGTGGGTAGGATGAGTTGCCAAGCAACAAACTGTCCCAAAGGTGAAAAATCTTTTTCAGTGGAAAGACGTCTGAAAAGGAAATAGAAATTAGTCAAACAAGCACTTAGTATAATCACCAGGTTAGAGGAGGAAGTGCTAACTCTTATGTAGCCTGAAACTACTTTAAGAGTTGCTTCCCCGCCTTTCCCTCCCTGGTTAAAATAGGGAGTTTAAGAAAACCACGACCGCAACGGCAACAGGAGCGTCGCTAAACAAAAGGTTTAAGGGCCCATTAACCGATCTTTTCGAGCCGTTGCTAAGGAAAATTTATTCCCATATAACCTCATCATTTTTAGTTAGTTCAGAGTTATTTCATGTGTTTTAGTAGATTAGATAGTTTAGCTAGTTAGTTAGTCAGTCACTTAGTTAAGTTAGTCAGTTTTTATTTAAAGGTTTTAATGATTCCTAGTTTCACTTTCATTTTTACAGCTTAGCTATTTTATTTGTTAGTAATTTTTTATCACTGATGTAAATTTTTAATGTAAATTTTATTTTTAATAACATTTTTTACTGTAAAGCGCCATGAGCCCTGGATATGGCGCTATACAAATCTATTATTATTATTATTATTATTATTTTAGCTTTTCATGATCAGTAGCACTAGTGATGACGTCATCAGGCCACGCCCATGGTCATGTGGCTAATACAGAAAAAATGCAAAGGCTCCCAGGCAAATTACTTTATCGGGATTTTTTTCATTGATTTAATATCTTAATTTAAATCTTCAATACGCTATACATCGATTTTGTTTCATTTCTACAATGTCAGATTTTGAGTGTATTTCAAAATATTGAAAAATTCGTAATTTTCTGAAAAAAGCATGATTTCGAAAAAGGAATGCATAGCTACGTTTCCATAGTTGGCTTTAATCGAAATTCGTCAAAAAAGGCTTGATCTAATGAAAAACCGCGTTTCCTTTAGCATTTAAAGAAACCGGAAGTGCGCCCGATATCTATTGGAAGTTACCCTATCAGCGCGTGCGCAATTTACACTACCAGCGCACTTCGGTAGATCAAACAAAGCCACGCGGAGTTAGTTCTTCTCTTTCTATTGCTCTTGTTTTTCTGTCTTTCTCTTATTTTGTCTTTGATTGTACTTTTTTTACTTTGCATTTTGTGAAACACAAAGAAAAACATCTAAAATGTAAGCGAATTTGCAAACTTTTGAGTTGTTATTATTCTCCGCGCTCAGGCTGACGTAAGTAACCGGAAGTGAAATTTCACCTCCTTAGCAACGCGCGTGAGCGCGCGCATGAATCGGTTAATGGGCCCTTAATGAGGAGAACAATAGCTGTGCACTTGCGTTATAATTCTTGGTACATCTCTTTGCCATCCTCTGCAACACAACAACGTGAAATGACCAAGTTCTGCATTGTCTTGAGAACGTGAACCACGACGGCTAATGTTTTAAATTTTTATTTCATATTTTTTAGCTGCGTCCCAGATTCAGTATCGTGATGTTTCGACAGTGATAAAAGATTAAGAGTATCGCGAGATTCGCAGGTAAAATATAAAATCATTTTTTAATCGAAGTTATCCCCGCCGTCGCTGTCATGGTTACTTTAAAACTCCATAATGCTAGTACAAATCAGGTTACCCTTAAGCATTATGCCAGGTGGCCATTTAAACTCTAATGTGAAGAGAAGCACCGTGAGAGTAACTTGTCTTGCCCAAGAACACAACACGGTGACCTCAACGACAGCTCAAACTCAGGCCACTAAGCATTAGGCCAGCGTGCTTCCCACGTCGAAAAATATGAAAGACTAAAAACCTTCGAGAAAGAGACAGAACCAATACGTGGTCAAGGAAAGAGGAGTGGAAGTCAAGTTAGTATAGGAAATCGTATGAATGTGAGTGCTATTAAGGATTTACACTACAGGTGATGTTTGAAAATTCTCTCAAAATTGCACGAGCCTTGAGGCGAGTTCGATTTGAAAGAATTTCCAAATATCACGAGTAGCGCGCGTTAATTTGCACTGCAGTGCAAATTAAAAATTAACGATAAATTTGCCTGCTCTCAGCCAATCACAATGAAGTAATATTCTACTCATATAGTAATATCCGGAACATCATAAGTCGAAGATGGATACTTACGACAGAACATCGTGAGGAACCATGGGATTGCGTACAGCTGTTGGGAGAACCAAATGACAGCGTGTCACACGTGGTTTAAATAATAATGGCGTACCCTGGTATCTAAAATTTGCAATAGTATAAAATTAAGAAACAAATTAAGGTGTTCAACAGTCAGGACTCTGTAGGAAACGGTAAGAAAGGAAAAACTCCGGGTTCTACCACAGCCGTCGAACCATATCTTTGAAGAGCCAGTAGCAGTTAGTCGGGAGGGGACTGAGCAGCAAAATCAACGCGGCCAAAAAAGAAAACAAAAACAAAAACAAAAACAAACGTGGTCAAAGCTTACAGTCGGCGAAAACTCTCAACGCACCAATTTGCTGCTTGGTTTACTTTGTTTCATTTCTACTGATTGTACCTCGGTCTCCTAGAACGGTAAAAGCTGCAACGTTTTGACCTTCGTTTTGTGTTTGTGGAGGGTCATGGGCTCTTTCAGACTTTCTCGTTTGGAAGAGCTCGGAAATTTTTCCGAGAAGTTTGTGCCACCGATTATTAAATATCATTTTCATTGCAACGACGTTGATACATCTGATAAGCTCAGTCCAGCTTCATTTTGTTGATCAGATGCTAAGAGAATCAGATCATACCTCTGGAATAAATCCAGTGTCATGAAGATGGTTGAACAACTCTGGATCATGAAAGGCGATCAACTGAGAGAATACCGCCAAATATTCTACATTGAAAATGAAAGAAAACAAATCACTTGGAAAACTGACTTAATGAATGAATGAAAGACTTTATTAAAGTGTCAACTATCAACACAACGCATTTAACGGTCACAAAGACTCAAAAATAACAAAAGGCAACACACCTTGTATGATTGCCGAATTATCCTTCAGAAAAAAGTGGTACAGGTATTTGGGAATAAACGCCGCCAGACAAGCGTAACCAAGAGCTACAAAAATGATATGTCATACATTAGTAACCGTTTTGCCCTTGGGTGTTAAGCTGAATAGACTTCTTACCTTCATCGTTAAAATGAAGAGAAAGGAAAGGGGCACAGAGAGAATCCAGTCCTGAGGAAAGACAAAAAATAAACAACAAAGCTTAAGTCTGAGTATAAGCCGGGCTTAAAGTCGACGAGGGAGAAGAGAGAGAGAGAGAGTGGATCTAAAAATCTCCAAGGATCTAAAAGTCTTATTGGAAGGATTTTAGCTTTCGAGATTTTTTTGGTACAGGCGGTGGAAATATTTTCCGGAGGTATTTCCGCAACGGCTTTTTAGCGAATGTTTCGGTATGTGGTATTAACTGTGTCCCGTTCTTCGCCAGATGACTGATTGATTACCTTGCCAGTAGACCAGGTCAGTGTGACGTACAACCCAGGCCTTGAGAATCCTCTTGAACTTCTGATGAGCGACTGGTGAAGACAGCAGTTCATCATACTGGTGACAGCGAGGAATGTCAACTTCGATCTTTGAAAAAAGAAAAGAAAGCGATATTTTAGAGCTGCATTAGGCCGGAGTAAGATAAAGTTTTATTCGATTTTGATAACATGGATAGTCTTGGTGTTTGGAAGTTCCAATACGCAAATAAAAGTCCAAAACAAGAATATTAATATTTTAGGGCCGATACTGTTTCCTGGTAACGATGCTAAATCAGTGGCGGGTTACTGGGGAGAACTGACAACTCGAGCGGCAGCCGCGAGAAGAATGAGGAGAGGCGCGAAAAGTAAACTGTCATTTCTCCCGATATTTTAGAGCTGCATTAGGCCGGAGTAAGATAAAGTTTTATTCGATTTTGATAACATGGATAGTCTTGGTGTTTGGAAGTTCCAATACGCAAATAAAAGTCCAAAACAAGAATATTAATATTTTAGGGCCGATACTGTTTCCTGGTAACGATGCTAAATCAGTGGCGGGTTACTGGGGAGAACTGACAACTCGAGCGGCAGCCGCGAGAAGAATGAGGAGAGGCGCGAAAAGTAAACTGTCATTTCTCCCGATATTTTAGAGCTGCATTAGGCCGGAGTAAGATAAAGTTTTATTCGATTTTGATAACATGGATAGTCTTGGTGTTTGGAAGTTCCAATACGCAAATAAAAGTCCAAAACAAGAATATTAATATTTTAGGGCCGATACTGTTTCCTGGTAACGATGCTAAATCAGTGGCGGGTTACTGGGGAGAACTGACAACTCGAGCGGCAGCCGCGAGAAGAATGAGGAGAGGCGCGAAAAGTAAACTGTCATTTCTCCCGCCCCTCCCCATTCTCCTCGTGGCTCGGGTCGTGACGGTAAAATATTGCAGAGAATTGGAGCCAAGCAGGCTAGTTTAGATTGTTCTCACCTGTCTGTCCGTCTGAGTAAACGATTCCTTGTCTATTGCGTCGTATGTACCTTGGATGTCCCCCTGATGAGAATACCACGAGATAAAAAAGCGAAGAGGTTTGAGAATAAAACAAAATGCAAAAAAGTAGACAAAGCGGGCGCACAAATCACTTTTGATTGGCTGAGCGTATGGCTTACATCCTATCTCATCTCTGATTGGTTTAATTGTGTCGTCACACAATGCTCTTCTGGTGTGAACCCTTGCATGACTATCCAACTGCTGCAAAGAATCTTATCATGCTTCCTTCCATTCGACAGATTCACAGATTGTGAACAAATCAAAACAGAACAGGAAATGAACAACTCCATCAAACGACACAGTCCTTTTGTCTTCGAAAGCTGGCCTCCCTTAACGCTGCCTGGTTAATAAATAAAAAGGCAAATTTGTCTCACCTGAACTCCTAGCAATGCTGCCCATATCTTGCCTCTAAGCAAAGGGGGAATGTCTATTCTCGCTTCTCTTACTATGCGATCTCTTGTGTAAGGATAACCCTGTACGGAAGGAAAGTGTTACCATTAGAAAAAATACAATTTGCGGTTGAATTAGAATCTAAAGTTCCTCCTTAAAAACAACGTCAGTTCCCCCTCCCCAACTGCTGTCCACCTGAGGGAGGAGGTTGGGAACAGTGAGTGGCCTTTCAGGGTTTTCATAAGAAATAAAAATGGAACACACACATACGTTTACGAGAGTAAGATTATGAATTACGTGCATTTCCCCCAATTTTTTAGTTTTAAGTGTCTTACCTCCAAAAGACGTTGAAAAAGGACAATTCTGTGAAACTACGAAAGAAACAAATCAACGGCCAAGGTTAGAGTCAGTCGTTGATGTTCGGGTGAAACAATAGAAAAAAAAAACATTGCCAGCAATTTGGCAAATGCAGACTTCCGGGCAAGACTTAGCCCACGTGGACGGCGTCCAAAGGAGGGAGAGGGGAAAACTTGAAGTGCGAAGCGTGATCGGAGGGAGAATCAGAGGGAAAAAAGCCTTCCGTCCGCTTCCGATCACGTTTCGCGCTTCTAGTTTTTCCCTCTCCTTCCCTTTGAACGCCGGGCACGCAGGCTAGCCTAGAATGTACCTGATAGTCCACTGTAGTCTCTCTGATAGTGAGTGGGAGATCTGCGGTGTCTAGGAGAGCATATCTGGACGATGGGCTGACCAAAACAAGCATAAAAAGATTTTTATTATTAGCCGAAGTCTTAGTGTTTCTTTTCTCCTTTACAATCAATTAATGGTCGTCACGCAACGTCACCTCCTACATGACGTGTGTAACGCCACACCCCAAGCAATGTCACACCAGTTGCTCTTCTATGAGCAATATTTTGTCAGCTGTAAAGTCGATCTGTGCGGGGTGTAACAGCGTGTTGGACAATTTCAACACAATTATTAATGTTTAGTACACAAGGTGCCAAATGATGTTTGATTTTTTAATATTGGCCGTGCAACATGCAAATATCGTCGAAAATATTGATGTGTATAATAAGGTCGCCTTCTAATAACGTTTCAACACAGTTAAACTGAGGCTTACTCGTCTTCTTCGATAAGTGGAAAATACGCTGATGGGTCTACATGCTTTAATCGCTGAAATTAAAAACCAAAAAAAAAAAATTGTTAGCAAAACTATTAACTAAATGTCTTGAGGTTTTGCCAGATTCTTATGTCTGACGTTTTTTCGCCTTTCTGCGACCTTTTTTCCGCGTACTTTGGTATCCCTCATTCTCAAGAAAACAATATTTCAAAAATTCCCATTTGACCAGGATACAGGACCCGTCTAAACCATGGCTGATGTTGCCTCCTCTCTAAATATATTGCATTTTTACCACTACAGTGTTGCATGCGCTGTTTGCGCAGTATCATAAACTAATTTGCGTTTCCCGCTCTTGTAACCGGTTACTTGTTTCGTTTCAAGTTCAGCTTTTTTTTTTCAACTATTTGCCTTTGTAATGATTGGTTCTCATGCATATATCATTTTAGTTATTACAAAAGAACTCCATAGCCGGCAAGCAGGTTGAGGCCGCGTCCACATTACGCCGGAAAAAATTTTGAAAACGGCGTTTTCAATCTGAAAACACATCAAATGTTTTAGGTCCACACAACGCCAGAGAAATATGAAAATGCAACAATCACCGGTCATTTTGGATTTGTGTTTGAGGAAAACTCAGGCATGGAAATCACGTGATTATCGCGATGCCATCTTTTTCGAAAAGCTCCGTTTTCAAAAGGTTTCCCGTCCACAGTAAAACGCAAAGCCGGTGTTTTCAAATTCCTCCCGTTTGAGAAGCGTTTTCGATAAGCTCCGTTTTCGTGACGGATTACTGTGCACGGTAGGCCTAACCGTAGAAATAAAGCTGTGTTTTCAAATTTCTCCGGCGTAATGTGGACGGGCCTGAGTTCCTCGTGTTTTTGTCGTCATTAATCTGTTCATGCTACCTCTCTGAGCTGTGTCATTGATGCAGGTACTATTGTCTCGTCTAAAAGTAACAATCGGTCTTTCTTCATTCCCAGTTCTTCTCCAGTGTGGAGTAGAATGCTAAAAAAGTAAAGTACTAATCGATAAAAACCTCTTTTCTTTTTATAACTAATAACACTTGATCAGTATATTACGGTTGTTAACTAATCTGAAAGCCGCTGCGGATAATAGGGACAAGATATGTTATGAAATATATAAAACACGAAGGACCGTGTTTGACCACATTTCCAAACACCGAGAAGAGAGTTGAAAATAAGACAAACAGCGGAGTATTTGTGACAAACTTCGAGGTGATTGAAAATGTGGTCAAACACTGTCTTGAGTGTTTGATCTATCTCCTCAATCGAAACTAAAACTAAGGAGAAAACGGAGAAATAAAATCGTAAAAAATCTATGCTAATTAAGAACAGATATCCAAACACCGTCACGGTCATGATTTCCTTAGTTTAAACTTGATGAAATATCAATGAGTTTGAGAAAAGGTAAATAAAAACGATATCACATACATCGGAAGGGTCATAATTGGCGGCTTAGTCTTGATAAGTCCTCTCTTCTTGAGCTCTCCTTCCATATCTCCACCTGCCAGTCTCCACAGATGGTACACCTCATGCAGTGGTCTAACGAAGCAAACAACACTGTTCAGTAGTCTGCATTTTGAGTCTTTGTTGAAAAAAACTTCACAGTTGACCCGATTAGAACACATTTTGTCAATTACCTTTCGGAAAGAAGATCTTCTTCCTCATCGTCATCTGTTCAAGAGAAAAGCAAAGAGTATAGGTTGACCCACAGGAACTCCACAATATGCCTGGTTGTATGGAAGTCCTGTGGTTACCGGTATCCCGTATGAGGTGAATAATACTTTCTAGGACATTTTGTGAAAATCGTACAATTACTATATTCGAGAAGCTAGTTGATATTTATGAGAATACAGGTGACAGAATACCTTGTGATAAATCACCATTATGAAAATCTTCCACTTCAAGATCTTGAATGTTAAACACAGCAGGAAATTGTTGAAATCCATTATGTAGCTTCACCTAATGGGAAAGATAAATTAAACTGCTGACTTGATTTACCAAAATGACACAATTAGTTAGTAAAGCCAAACTTAAAACTCACTTCGTTGATTATTGTTCAAGTTGACAGAATTCGGACACTAAAGGAATTTATACCGGAGAAGAGCAAGAAACGAAATTTTTACAGTATGCTGACGACACCAAGGCGATATTAGCGGATACTAACTCAGCCGAAGTTTTATTTGAACTACTGGGCCGGTTTCGAAACATTTCCGGTCTCAAGATCAATTGGTCAGAAACTGAGGGTATGTGGATAGAATCTTTAAAATAAAGTAAAGAAGAATATTTTGGTATTAAGTGGCCTAAAATCCCGATTAAAGCTCTGGGTGTATATTTCACATATGGTCAGAAATTATTAAAGGAAAAGAACTTTATGGAAAGGCTAGATAGTATCAAAAAAACTCATTAATATTTGGTCCTCTAGGGGCCTGTCTATTTATGGCAAAGTGACAATAATTAAATCTTTTCTGATCCCAAAGTTCGTCTACATGTGTTCGTTACTTCCTACACCAAAGGAAATTGTGAATAAACTGAATCAATTGTTATTCAAGTTCTTATGGAAAGGTACAGACAAAGTAACTCGCGTGTCAGTAATAAACGATTATGAGAAAGGCGGTCTAAAAATGATAGATTTGGAAAGCATGGAGAAATCTTTAAGGTTGGCCTGGCTAAAACGACTATGTAATGATTCAAATGCAACATGGAAGACGTATTTACTTCATCTGTTAAAGCCTGTGGGAGATCTGTTCTTTCTAAATTGTAATTATGAAGTTTCTGATTACACGATATCTTCTCAATTTTACCACGAACTTTTGTTATGGTGGTCGGAGTTCCGCGAATCTTTTGCCTCAGAAAGTGATTGGAAAAATACTGTTTGGAATAATAAAGAGGTTCGAATAGACAACAAGCCAGTTTATTATAAAAATTACTTTAAGTCGGGAATCATTTACATACACGATCTTCTATTCAACTTAAATACAATAGACTCTTATAACTATGTTTTGAACAAAATCGACAAAAGCAATTTTCTACAATGGGCGGGCCTCCGTCATTCTATACCTTCACATTTAAAAGAAATCAGTCTAGATACACCAATCATATCTTCATCACTTAAAATTGAAAATAAAATATTCGATATTAAAGACAAAAAATCAAAAGATTATTACTCGCTGCTGGTTTCAAAAAATGCTCAACATCCTAATATTATCCACAAATTGAACAGTGATTTTAATTTCACAACCTAACAATTTAGAGAAATCCTCTCGCTACCACATTTTAGTTGCACTGGACTCATATGTCAAGGCCTTCCCATACAAAGAAATTAATTCTATTCTCTACACTAACAGCAAACTACGCAAAATTGAATTTAGAATTAATGATGCATGTACTTTTTGTAATGATGAACCTGAGAATTTATATCACCTTTTCTGTGAATGCCCTCATTCCAAAACGCTCTGGACTGATTTCGAATTGTACTGGTACCATCTATCGGATCAGCCAATCTATCTTTCTGCACAAAACGTTTTATTTGGAGTTTTATCCAAACAATGCCCTTTATCAAATTTATTAAACTATTTCATAGTAATTGGAAAATTATTTTTGTGGGACTGCAGAAGAAGCCAAACACTTCCTAAAATTCAAGGACTGCAATCAAAACTTAAGATTAAATATGAAACTGAAAAAAATATCAACAAGAAAAACTTCTTTGAAAAGAAATGGGTGCTCACTCCAATATAATTAATTATGCCCATCTTATTTTATTGCGTTTTTATTTTAATATGAATGTACCTTTTATTTTGTTGCTCATTGTTTTAATATGAATGTAAGTAGCATCATTCATTAATCATATTATTTTGTAAGTAGTGTAAGAAGTGTTATTATATGGCTAGCTCCGTGAGCGGGCAAGATGAATCAAATCCTGCGCTGTGATTGGCTACCCGAGCAGGCAAGATGGAGCTATCTTGCCTGCTCGGGACTACCTGCCGTGTCCCACAAGAAAAATTTCCCCGAAAGCCATAAAATAAATCTTTTATTGACCAAGCTTGTTCAGTCAAGATGGCTGGATATTGGCCTTGTTCTTTTTTTTGCGAGTTTATGGACCGAGACGGAGTCGAGGTCCATAAACTCGCAAAAAAAGAACTTGGCCAATATCCAGCCATCTTGACCTTACACTTGGTCAATAACCCATATGTATTGTAAGTTAAATAAGTAATCGTATTGTTTTGTAGAGTTAGTTATGCAAATTGTGTTATTGTAAGTAGCATCGGTAATTGCATTGAATTGTAAGTAGTGTAAGTAGTATGTAAGTAATTAAATTGTACATACGTTTTGTCAGTAATGTAATGGACTTTAGTAATTGTATTACTTTTGTAAATAGTGTAAGTAGACGTACCATTGTTTGTAAGTAGTGTGAATTACAATTAAAGTGTCAAAAAAAAAAAGTTGAAGAAATGTCAGCTAGTATACATCACAGACTACATGATTCTCAGGGCTATTTTCACAATCACAAATAAGACAAAGTATGGACTACTATCACCAAGACATAAGTGATAAAGACGTTAAAATCCCACGTTAAAGCCTCCCGGTGATAAGCCTCCCCCCCCCCCCCCCAGATATAAGCCCTTCTATTTGCTAACAAAGATATTATTCTGGATATAAACCCCCCAGGATATAAGCCCATCTAATGTATAAGTGGGTTGCTTTTGTGTTTCTTTACAAACATCAAAAGTTTTAAGCAAAAGCTGTAGGCTAATATGGTTATAGGGTAATAGGGTAATATAATAGAGTAACAGCTCTAAATGTAATGGTATATTAGCTTTAATTCGTTTCTGAGATGAGTTTTATCTCATCATTCCAAAACATTCTGTTTTATTCTGCTTATATGCCCCCCTGGGATATAAGCTCCCCGTTTATAAGCCCACCGAAAACCCCTTATGAAGTTATTTAAGCCCAGGGCTTTAATCGTGGGATTTTACAGTATATCAAAAACCAAATGAAAGGGTAAATGTATTGCACCAGTAGTGGGTCCAAGGGAGGGTTTAGGAGTATCCTTGGCCCCCCTCCCTTAGTGAATCAAGAATGAGCTGAGTGGCCAGGCTTTTTCAAACAATTTGTCTTTCCCCTTCTTCTATGAGCACCTCTGAATCTGCCAAAGAGCACGAACAGTTGAAAGTAACAGTCAAGGTTTCAATCTAGCAAAACAATTAACAACTTTTTTTGCTCATGTAAGGGGTAAATTATTTTGTCTGATGCCTTCATAGGAGTTGATGAACGCACCTTGGATGCTGTTTTGCATGCTCTACTGTTCTCCTGTTAATATTACCTTTCCCTTATCATAGCTGGAGAATAGTTGATGATGTAATAACTCAGCTGGAGAGGGCCTAAGAAAAAAGGCATTTGCTCGATTACTAAATTATCAACTCAAGTAATACCACAAGAAGTAACTTCCATGCACAATTATTATAATAAGTCACAATAAGTGGGTTAGTAACAACTGAGTCTTGAGGAGAGCTATGGAGGAAGTTCTATGCCTCACAAAGGACAAAGACAACTAAGTCTAAAATAATGTCAAGTCATAGAAGTTGTTCCATCTACGGTTATCTTATGATCAGATGGCTTGATAGCTCAGTTGGTAGAGCACTGCACCGGTCTTGAAGAGGCCACGAGTTCGAATGCCATTCAGGCCTGAATTTTTTTCAGGCTTTAATTTCACAACTGCTTAAGCTGTGTGCATAACTGCAATGATCAATCATGTCTTTAGTTGTTCTGTAGTGTTCTGTGGACTATGAGTAGGCTAGCATCTCAAAAACAATAGGAAGAAGTTTATAAATCTTCAGTACTGTTTATTTTACTACATATAGTACTAACTAGTAATTTGGTTGCCAAAATTCTAATGTGTAACCATTCAGATGACTACTATTGTGCAGCCCTGCCATAACATACTTTTTAAATTGTTTATTCCTCCCACTGCAAATTTAAATTGTTGTAGATTGTTGAACTATATTTACCTCTTAGCGACATCAATTGTTAAGCAAACCCTCAGGAATGAAGTCAGATCTGAAGGAATTTCCTGAAACAGTTCATCATCGAATTAAGGTTTAACTTAGCATGTTATCATTATAAATTGACATTTGAGTAAATTAAATAGTCATAGTCATAGTAATTTTTCTTGGACAATTCTGCCCAAGGGCGAAAGGTGCAATGAGGTTTACCCTATGTAAAGCATCAACCCATGAGATAAGGCCAGATCACAACACCGGGAACTACGTGCCCTACTCTTTTCGATAAGTGTGTGGGTTCTTTAGGGTTAACCATGTAACATTGAAGATGCAGGAGACGGGGCCTACAGTTTATTGTCCTTATCCGAGAAGACTTGAACGTCTAACCATTTGCAGATGTAATTACAAAGGTAGCACATTCTCCTCAGTTATTTTAAGCCCCTGAGTGTTGGTCTGGTCCGAGGCTCGAACCCTTGACCTCCTGCACAGCAGACTGGCACTCTGCCAACTGAGCTAACCAGGTGGCAGTTGTTGTTATTTTGATAAGACTTTGTAAGTCAGCCTTAAAATTCCAAAGAGTGGTCAGAATCCAATCAAGTCACAACAATACCTTACTGGGCTGAAAGGTGACGAGAACAGAGAAAACAATCGCTAACAATAAATTTTACCAACATGAACTTCTTTGAACTAAAATAAGAAATACATATGCAGGTAACACTACACCAGTTGAGTTCATATTTTGAGCCTAGAAAAGATGTCACCTACTTGGAGCTTGCCGAGTGCCTGGTGATCACTGAAAAGAAGGTGAAGAATATCCCCAGAGGAATCTGAAACAAGAACATGCAAACAGTTGTTTGAAATTCTTTTAAAAAAGTGTGGTGCTGTGATCAAGAAATGTCACAGGCTTAAATTCCAATTTTTAGCTGTGCATCACATAATTACACAGTCATATAGATTTTGATACAGTATTTCCCAGAAAAATCAATACCTCATGTCAAAGTTCCTTAGTTTTAACCCTATTCCTTCCTGCTCTCTTTCTCTATCCCTCTGACATTTTCTCCCTTCCTTGCACCCTGACTCCCTTCCTCACACCCTTACCCCCTTCCTTGCACCCTGACTCCCTTCCTCACACCCTTACCCCCTTCCTTGCACCCTGACTCCCTTCCTCACACCCTTACCCCCTTCCTTGCACCCTTACTCCCTTCCTTACACCCTGACTCCCTTCCTCACACCCTTACCCCCTTCCTTGCACCCTTACTCCCTTCCTTGCACCCTTACCCCCTTCCTCACACCCTTACTCCCTTCCTTGCACCCTTACTCCCTTCCTCACACCCTTACCCCCTTCCTTGCACCCTGACTCCCTTCTTCCCTCTCTCCCTCCCTGTTCATCTGTCTATCTGTCTCTCCCTAACTTCCATCCAAGGACAGCTTGTGCCTGAGTTCTCCCTCTATATACATGTATTCCCTGCTCTTCAGGCCAGTCCCTGGTAACCCTCTCATGGATTCTTTCCAATATGTTAGCCATTGTGTTTATACTTTTACACAGCCACACCTTGAACTCTCTTTACAAGAGAAAGTATCTTCAAGAAAATCTTTTCTACATCACAGCTGTTCTTGGAGTCACCTGCCCAGAGTGATCCTACCTGTAATGAAAAAAAATGCATTACAATTTTTAAACTTTTACATAAGAAATTAATGTCAGTAGAATCAAATACATCTAGTTCATTAACCCACAATGTTGCATGTTCAACTAGACTTCAGATCAAAAACACTCATTAAGGTGTTGTGGACAACATTGTAAGTACTCATCTCATAGTGGATGAAAATCTGTGATATGCCCAAATACCAACTAAGACCATTTATTTGAAAAAGAATCATGGGTGTTACAAAATGAAAAAGATTGCTAAACCTGCATGTCTATCTCACAATGGTTGCAGGAAATGACTAATTAAAAATATTTTTTCGCATGCCATAGGAAACCCATTTTCTAGTCGACTCTCAAGGAACATTTAAATGCGTATATATAAATTCAACAATGTATGTCCAGACAGCATGCATGCGAGGAGGTTGGACTACAGGGTTGATTTAATGGAGTGGCTTTCATTTGAGTGTCGAAAGTAATTAGACA